>NW_024609883.1:29452288-30137964 GCF_016920785.2 Ixodes scapularis | reverse complement strand
ATCTCGCCGCTAATAGAGGAGGCTATGCCTGCAGTCTTTCTGCATGCACGCGCGACGACCGGGCTAGAGGCGGCACGAACTGTCCCGTGCACGGGCGCCTACCTCTTGTGAACTACAGTTATGGCGGCGTCACGCATGCGTATAACGCTTAAGGTGGATTTATTCGTAGTGAGCGCTATAGGGAGTATTCACTGACGGCCATAGCTGTGTGCGCGAATGCTGAGCGCGTGCTGATGGCGAACTTCCACAGTTCTTTTGCAACGTACATTCCGCACCATCAAGAGTGCCGGTCTTAGCAGCCTATTGATGTGAGCTCGTTCTGAGCATGCGCTCTAAACAGCACCCACAAATAAGGCGTCCAGTGAATACTCCCTATAGACGTTTCTAGCGCTTACCACCCGGGAGAAAAATGCCGTCACTGAGCGTTGGACGTATGCCCAGCGTCTGATATATACCGCACAAACGAAGCTACAGTACAAGGTTTTAAAATCGAAACTAACCCGCTGAAGTGCATCTGCAACGTCGACCCGTTCACTCTGCGCTTGCGTCGCACTGCTCACGTTACCTGTGGGGCGGACACCTGGTGGCGTAATCGGCGCAGAGCGGAAAGATCGTGTACGTGGTCACAGGTGCGCTTAGGCGGGTTTTAGTTTAAGTTTGAGGCCATATACACGCCTTTTATTTCGTTTTTAATTAAGCCTAATTCCCACGGTGCGATTTTACCTCCGATTTCGCAGTTGCGACGTCGCATCGTGGGGCAAAAAATAGCGTGGTGGAGGCTGAGGTGCAGAACGCCGCTGCTGCGAAATCGCAAAAGAATTCGCACCGCGTGAATCGGGCTTTAATTGGACTGAAAACGAAGTAAAATTGATAATTGACTTTTGTAAGACGTGCCGGAAACTGAACTATAAGAATGGCCGAAATATTTTTTCTTTTTCACTTAATTCTTTTTTTTTTTTTTTTTTTTTTGTTGCGAATTTTGTGTGGGGATCTTTTTGATCTTGATACTCAATGCGTTTCTCAAACCATCTTTCTTCTCAGCTAAACGTACTTGATTTTCTAAATACTGCGTAGTCCGTTCGCTTTCTAGAAGTGCCGTTTTTTTTTTATTATTTATCTTTTTTCTTAGGAACGTGTTTCTGAAAGTTGCCATCGGCAACCGTGTCAGTCTTCTCAAGAAGACCTTGATTAAACCTCTGCGGCCATGCGAAAGATCGATGGCCGAGTGTGTTAGCGGCAGCGCAGCTCAGTGCACTTGGAGCGAAAGCTCGCTCTGCAGAACCCAGAGATCTTGGGCCCAATCCCCACACTTCTGCCCGTACCGTACCGGCGTGGGGTCGTGTATCACTACTGCGTGATGCGCGTTAGAGACTCCCAGGCCAGCAGTCTAACTCCCCACTGTCTCAACAAACCCACGACGCAGTCATTTGGTTGTCGTATACCTGGCGTGAGGGCGCAGCAGCGGGAACAGCTCCTTGCACACGTTGAGTGTCGAGAAGAAGTTTGTCTTGACAGTGACCTCCGCCTGTTCCGCGAAGGGTTCCGTGGCACTTCGCTGCGTGCGCACGTGGGGAGAAATAGCTGGCATCAGCAACTAGCCCAAAATATAACTCTGTCAGAAACACAAAAGCAATTCCTATACATTACGTAAAACGATAGATGTGAGCCTATCCGTTTCATTGGTCGCTTACGTTAGAGGGCTCGTTGTACTCGGAGACGAGTTTAGAGTGAGCCAAACAAACACCACCAGATATCGGCTACGCGTCGTTGAACCAACCAGGAAAGGCAGTAATCGTGACGAGTTACACGGCGTCAACGCGACATGCGCACCTCGCAGACTAAAAAAAATATTAAAGGGACGAAAGAACGGTTTCGCCTCAAGCACTCTCGTCCCCCGGCGCACTAAAAAGGCAAATACAAGATTAAAAACAAAAAGAAAAACTCTTGCCTGAAAAAAAGAAAAAAAAACAACAAAAAAAAACGATCTTAAAAGAATTCCTTATATGTTTTTCACAAAGAATCCTTTTAGGGAATGCTTGAAAATAACTTTTTAGGGCGCAAAATATGCTAAAGGTGACATTCCAAGCTACGGCAACAAAACACCTTCTTTCTCTTCCTTTCCTTACAATACTCTGATGTTGATGCAAAACATGGATAAGCCGAAGAATTTCAAAAGATTCTTTTACTAGCAGGGTTTTTTTTTTTTTTTTTTTTTTTTTTTTTTTTTTTTTTTTGAGGGTGCGAAAGCGGATTTTTTACGCATTACGAAGGAACAGTGGCTAACGGTAATCAGGGTGCGTGAGGAGCTTCGGGCGCATTCCTTACGCCGTTTGAATAGCTATGTAGACCAAATAGACTACACTCCGATCCCCCCTAAGCTGTCGGTGAGTTGGAAGCTATAGACGTTTGTAAGTAGAGCCCCTGGGCGCCGCCATCTTGCTCCTGGTGTGGGTACATCGTCTGATGGTCAAGCATTGCTGAAGCCGTGGGTACGCCCCAGCAATGCTTGACTATCGTACAAGTTACCCGCAGCACCCGCAAGATGTCGGAGCCCAGAGGCCGCACTTGCAAACGTCTATATGCGCTCGCCGGACGAATCCAGAAACCCCCTTCCATCATCAGATTCAGTGTTGCAGGCGTTACCGAAAAAAAAAGTAACGAAATATAGTTACTTGCAAATAAAAGGAAAGCATTACCGGCTTCCGTTACCTCGAAAATGAAAGGAACGCATTACCGCTACTCATAAAAAGTAACACACGTCACGTTTGCGTTACTTATTTATGTATAAGTTAAACCGTTTTACTGTTTTGACGGTACCGCGGTATGCACCATAGTTTAAGAAATGTTGTGTCCGTGCAGAAACTTAAAAAATAGTTTCCTTAGCATTTTTTTACAGTTCCACCTGGACATTCGCGAAGAAAATGAAGGACAAGTGCAATAATTAATATAACTTGGGGCCTGGAAACACACACACACACACACACACACACAAATGAAGTGTAATCTTGAAATTTTCCGGAAGAATATGTAACGGGTAACGTAACAAAGTCACCGATTACTCAAAATAAGTAAGGTTACTGTTCTGAGAATGCAACGTTATTGTTCTGAAAATGCAACGAGTACGTTACCACGTTACCAAAGAAAAAGGAACGTGTAACCGGTAACGCCGTTACGTGCAACGCGTTGCCGCCAACGCTGATTGCGATCCAACTCTGCGTGCGGGAATGGGAGGGAGCGTGATCACGGGGTGGATCACGTGGTTATGGAATCAACCCCGTGGTCACGTGATCTGCCGTGTGGTCAAGATCACGGTGGTAGACGTGTGACTGCCGGTCCAGCGAGCACGTAGATTCCAGCGCATATGGTCAGTTTAGGGGTCCATTGTGTGTCACAAATCCTATATATATATATATATATATATATATATATATATATATCTTAGTAAAAGAAATCATTTGTATGAGAAATTTCTTGTGTCCAATAAACACATATGAATCATACAAGATATATAAGAACATATAATAACCATATAAGAATTATATGAGAACTATATGAGAAATATATAAGATATATAAGGACCCCATAAGAAACTTATAAGAAACTTCCCACTAGTTTCTTATATGGTGCTTGTATGTTCTCATATATCTGATATAGTTCTTATATAGCTCTTATATGGTTCTTATACGGTTCTTATATGTTCTTATATATCTTGTATGATTCATATGTGTTTATTGGACACAGAAATTTCTCATTCAAATGAGAATTTTCAATAGGGTATATATATATATATATATATATATATATATATATATATATATATATATATATATATATATATATATATATATATATATATATATATATATATATATATATGGGTGGTTTCATCTCAAATCGTGCAGGCAAAAAGGGTCGAATTTTTAATTTCGATGAAAAAAATATATGTTATGGCGCCGTTTCTAAAACCGCAGTCGCCAGAAACCGCAAGTTCGTCAGATGTTTTGTTCTCCACTTATGAATTTTTTAAAGAGGCCGCGGCGAAAAGCAGTGTTTTTCACACCCGTCGTGGGTCGGATGTTTCGCTTGATCTCCCGCCATGGATTTTCAGTCCACATTATATTATCGTTTTTCAAGCACTCTGTGGACACATTTAAAGGGCTCCAATACCATGAAATAATTTTAGGCGTTTTGCTTTTTTTCTGTAAAAATGTCAAAAACGCCTCCTCGGTCAATTGTTGACGAACTTTGACAATTAATTACTGGCGATCTACTTGGGTTACACCGATATTTTTTATGTCCACGGAGAGCCCAAAACACGCTCTTTATATTTATTATAAAATGACTCGGCTGTGTAAAATATCCTTTGCGGTACGTTTACGTTAATATTATGCAAAAACCAAAAAGTACCATTTTTGAAAGTGATTTTCTAAAAAAAAAAATTTTTTTTATTTTTTTTATTTTTTGTTCAAATGTAGATATGATAGTTGTCTACACGAAAATCAAGCCTAGAGAGTGTATATTTTGTTTGTATGTTTTATATTTAGGCCTCAATATCGGAAAAAGACGTCTTTGTTTTGCAAGACCTAAGTCAGACATAGCGACCCATGCGTCTCTATGAATAGTGAAAAAGTTTTCTTGAATTTTCTTCTGTATTTTGTAATCAATTATAAACGGATTTTGTGGTATTGAATATTTATGTATGTTTTGATAAGAGCGGGAACCACGAGATACATATCTAACCAAATCAGCTTTTGGTTATTGAAAGTCTGCAATCAGCAGACTTTCAATAACCAAAAGGCACAGACGTTGTATTGTTTCGATTTATAAACCTTTCACAGTAAACTAGCACGACTAGCTATTAGCTGTCATATTACTAAGACAAAGAAAGTCACCACATCGTCGATATATTATATACAATTCTTTCCGAAACCAAACACTGGGGGTTTGTTCACCGCACATCGCACAGGTCACCAGGGAATGTCCTGTCACTTCCGTAATACACAAAAGTGGTGACACAGAAACGGTCCGAAACACACAGAGAGTGTGTCATGGAGAGGGGTAGGAAATAAAAATAAATAAATAGGAATTAAATTGCCCAACTCCAATCTTAATGAAAATTGCGTTAAAAAAATAAAGTATTTAGGTTCGAGCGGTGGCAAGGCGATAGGTCCACGCCTGGTGGAGAGTCAGACAAAGACGTCGACGGCACGTAAAGGTAAAACAAATAAAAAATCAATAATTTAATAAAGACGGGAAAACTCAGCCGCACATGGCAAGAACAAAAACCAACTCCTCCGGGCATTCCCTAAACGGGACGCAACCAAATGCGTGCGAACACGCTCTCTACATCACCGCCAGGCCGCTACGCCATGACGAAATAAACCCAACAACTGAACAGTGATAACAAACAGTTAGTAGGAAAACATTGAAAAAAAAAAGTTCAGAAAAAACCGCACCCGAGAAACAAAGTTCAGCGGGGCGAAGAAACACGAGTCGGTCCCACGACAATGAAGTCTGGCAGGATGACGGCGTCCAGATGATGCTCGAATCTGTTCCTCCCTCTATTACGCACATCCACGACGGCTGTGCGGAACAGCGGCTGTACGAAAGAAAGTGAAGAATAGATTCTAGCAGGCGATGCGCGAGAAGGTAACCGAGACTATGCTTCCAGCTTCATATCGGGAGAGGAGCTTTCGAGGTAGTTTCTGCAGTTACTCAAACTTTCTCTTTCCCCTTCCCTTTTTCAAAAGAACACGTCAGCCGGCGCTAACTTTTCATCTTGGGAGAATCCCACTCTTCACAAATGATTATAGTTGACAAGGAGGCTGACTTCGACCCAACTAGTCTCCGGGCAGAATACAAACACAAGTATATTTACCAACACGCTCGTTTTAATGTCAGTCTCCCGGCTTTGCTGTTTCCAAAAGAGATAACCCTTTATAAGGACAGAACGAGAGGGTTGGTGGAGATAATTAAACTTAAACAGTCCCTTCTCGTTTTCTTCCTCAAGTTTAATAGATAACCCTTCGGTGCTATCGGATCTCCACGGAGAGAGAGAGAGAGAGAGAGCACGGCCGTTTCAAAGTAAGGATAGGGCGCTCGAAGCTAGGGCAGACGGGCGGTATCGTTTCACGCATGCACGGATGTCTGGTTTCAAATTTCCCCACATCCCTAACAAAACCGGCCCATCTTCGTATGTGCGTCTGCGGGATTTCTGTCCCGCGCCGCCGGTTTTAGCCCGCACGCGGCGTTGTTTTGGCTGGCAGAACAGTTGTTGACCGTCGATATTGTAAGGCCGTGGTGTCCTCATCCTTTTAGGCAACGATTCCTTTGCTTTCCCTTGTGCAATACTCTGACTGACTCCTCCTGGGAGGCTGTCACTGTTCGCCGTGTCAACGACACAATCGTACCATTTCACTCCTCGTGACACAGGGTGCGCTGCTCGCTTTACTGTCACGGGCCGTCCTATCGAACACAACGAGCGCGAAAGGTCGTGGTCATCTGCTGGCTCCGAAAGGGCGGGACGTTCATGCAGGCCAATGAGGGCCCCGAATCAATACGACGTCTGCCGACTCCTACACTTTAATAATTTACGACACCTGCTGGTCTGTTAAGAAGTGTTGCTTTCTCTTTTTGGAACTCCTCCGATGTAGCTTGCCGCCTATAATTAAATTTAAAAAATCAATAAATATAACACGGTGGAAATACTGTATTTCATTTTTATGTGGGAACGTTGAAAAAAAGAAAAAAAAACTATTTCCAAGCTTGTGAAGACGCGCAATTCGCAAGTCCATTTCGAGCCGTAAAAACAGGTTTTTGTACGATATTGATGCTTAAATATAGAACATACAAACAATATATACACTTTCTTGACTTGATTTTCACATAAAAAACTGTCATATCTACATTTTAACAAAAAAATAAAAAAAAATAAAAAATTGTTTTTTTGAGAAAATCAATTTCAAAAATGGTACTTTTTGGTTTTCACATAACATTAACGTAAACGTACCGCAAAAAAATATTTTATACAACCGAGTCATTTTATAATACATATAAAGAACGTGTTTTGGGCTCTCCGTGGACATAAAAAGTATCGATGTAACCCAAGTAGATCGCCAGTAATTAATTGTCAAAGTTCGTCAACAATTGACCGAGGAGGCGTTTTTGACATTTTTACAGAAAAAAAGCAAAACGCCTAAAATTATTTCATTGTATTGGAGCCCTTTAAATGTGTCCACAGAGTGCTTGAAAAAAGATAATATAATGTGGACTGAAAATCCATGGCGGGAGATCAAGCGAAACATCCGACCCACGACGGGTGTGAAAAACACTGCTTTTCGCCGCGGCCTCTTTAAAAATTCATAAGTCGAGAACAAAAAATCCGACGACTTTTGGTTTGTGTCGACTGCGGTTTTAGAAACGGCGCCATAACATATATTTTTTTCATCGAAATTAAAAATTCGACCCTTTTTGCCTGCACGATTTGAGGTGAAACCACCCATATATATACGGGCGGTTTCATTTGGATTCAGGCAACCAGTGGCAGTCGCGTATTTTTATTTTGCTTCAGATTTTTAGATTTCGTGGCGCATGTTCCAAGAATAACAATCCTTTCTAATTTTAATGCCCTATAATGTTTAGTTTCTGAGAAAAAAAAAAAAAAATCTCGAAGAAGCGGGCAAGAACGACGAGGTTTTGACGATTGTCGTGTGTGGCGTTCTTGAACCGCTCTCAATATCAAAGTATTCAAAACAGAGCTTTGACATTTTTTTTATTGTAATATATATGCAATTCTGTAAAACGACATTCCAACTACTATTAATTACTCGCCGATCCAATCTTTGTAAAAATCCCCAAACATGCCTCCTCGAACAACTGTGACCTAAACTGCTGATTTTTTTGTTAGTCGACTATGTTCAGTTTTGTTTTTAAAATAATACCACATGTAGAACCTTTCATTGCCTTCCACATTATGGAAAGTTTGGGTCTTAATCACGTACGAGTACTGAAAAATAGATTATGAAACAGAGAAGGTTTTTACTTTTTGTTCTTCAGCACGCCGTATAAAAAGTTTTTTTTTTTTTTTTTGCTTTGCGTTTTTTTTTTATATATCTTTCTTTCACCCAGAATACATTCCGTTACTGGAATGTATTCTGGTTTTGAGTTTTAAGCCTCTGAATATGCTAAAAAATTATTCGGTTCTGTTATCAACTTGAATTTCGCATTAGAAATATAAAATTTTGCAGTTAAAAACCGAAGTTTCCAACAGGAAGTGTACTTTACTCTAATGCTTTACAATATTAAACTTTGATATTTCTAACGTAGTATAGATTATGTAGCGCATAGGGTTTAGCCTTGAGGCCCCTCCAATCATGGCACCGGCGGAAATTGTCTTAAAACCCGCTTTCGGCAGTTGCGATATTTATAGTGTTTAGACGTTTGGAATTGCAACTTGTTATTATACGCCTAACGACATTCAAGTCTTTTATATGAATATTTATTCAACGTTCCTTAGATTATTATAATAAAGAATAAAATATACAGCTATAAGTAAGGCTCCGTGTCTTCGGAGAAATCCGGGAAACTGAAAAACACCCGCCGGTAAAATTTTTGTCAATTCGGATTTATCCGATAAACTCCGAATTGCTATGTGCCCATACCCCCCCCCCCCCCCCCCCACACACACACACACACAACAAAAAAAAAAGCTTTTTTTTTTTTTTTTACAATTTTAGCAGCGCAGTATCAATGGTCCTGGGAAAATGGCACCATAATTATCTTTCGAGCCTCGGACCGTTGTCCAAAGGGGGTCTTACGGCTTGTCTCGTCAAGGCTGGTTCAGGGAAACAGGTCATCGTACCATTCGTGTCACGACAAAAGCCACTTTTTTGGTTTCCACTCTTGGCCATGGGATGTGGGATTTGGAGAAAGGAGAGGGTATGTTTTTGGCCGTAACAGTGAAAGCTATGGACCATAGAGATTGTATAAAATAGGGGATAGGGGCAGTTGAAACTTCTCTACTACATCCATTAACCACTCCACCTCGCGCGGCCGCGGGATAGATTGATTGGATGACTACGAACTATCTTGCGGCTAGCTCCGGCAGTTTATTGATTTTAAGGTATCGACGCTAATTGAAGCCACATTTGTGTGCGACTTGTCGTGGGAAAAATTAGTATTGCCAATGACACCAACGCCAAATTCAACTGAAGAAATCTTCATTGATACAAGGGCGTTTCATTTTTTATCTGGCATACGTTTGCATCCGGTTATTATTTATTAGTTTTTAATAGGAAACACTGCGAAATTAATCTCCGAATTTCGGAAAATTGGGGATTTACGAAAAATAAACTCCAATAAACATCAAATTTTCGCTAAACAATAAACTCCGAAAAACACCCTCCGAATTTTACGAAAAATATACTACGAAAAAACGGAGCCCTAGCTATAACCCATAAACCCACGATCAGCATTTGCTTTTTTTTTTTTAGCATATTTAGAGGCTTAAAATACGAAACTAGTGCATATACCTCTAACAGAATGTATGCTGGCTAAAAAAAAAAAAGCAAAAACAAAACGCGACGCAACAAAAAAAAAACTTAAAAATGTTTTTTTTTTAATTTCTTTTACAGCGAGCTGAAATTTAACAAAAAGTGAAAACCGTCTCTGTTGCATAATTTATTTCTCAGTACTCGTACGTGAATAAGACAGAAACTTTTTATATGTGGAAGGCAATGAAAGGTTCTACACGTAGTAATATTTTAAAAATAAAAATAAACATAGTCGACTAACAAAAAAATCAGCAGTTTAGGTCACAGTTGTTCGCGCAGACATGTTTGGGGATTTTTACAAAGATTGTATCGGCGAGTAATTAATAGTAGTTGGAATGTCGTTTTACAGACTTGCATATATATTACAATAAAAAAATATCGAAGCTCTGTTTTGAATACTTTGATATTGAGAGTGGTTCAAAAACGCCACACACGACAATCGTCAAAACCTCGTCGCTCTTTCCCGCTTCTTTCAGATTTTTTTTTTTCTCAGAAACTAAACACGTCAGGACATTAAAATAAAAAAGATTGTTGTTCTTGGAACATGAGTCACGAAATATAAAAATTTGAAGCAAAATAAAAAATACGACTGCCACTCGTTGCCTGAATCCAAATGAAACCGCCCATATATATATATATATATATATATATATATATATATATATATATATATATATATATATATATATATATATATATATATATATATATATATATATATATATATATATATATATATCTTTTTTTTTGCGGTGGGGGAGGGGGACACACTTTGTATAGATGCTTTGGATACTTCGCCACGTCTTGCTTGAGGCTCTCAGGGACTATATTGTTTGCTAATTGTTCCGTTAGTTGGGCGAGGCCCTTAGCGTACGCGTTCTGGGTACCTTGTAAGCGATGCCTGCGTTGTTGACGAGTACGTCGAGGCCCCCGTAGGTGTCTTTCAGGTGGTCTCGGAGCTTCAGGACACTTCCCGGGTCGTCGATGTCCAGCTGGTGGAATTTGGGGTGGAGCAGCATCTGCTCCAGCTCCTTTACGGCCGCCTTGCCTCGCTTCTCGTCCCTGGCTGTTCGAGAGGAGCAGGACCACACTCCAAACAAACGCTTTACTTACTCGAAGAAAATCTGAGGGACCGAAATCCTAGCCCCCAGCGATAAAAATGGGAAATAATCATCTCAAACGCAGGCTCTTGTGAAGGGAGGGGCTGCGCACAAAACAAGATTTTTGCTTCTTACAGCAGTCTTGCCGTCAGTGTTGTTCTTCGAGTTTTGTGACTATGTATTTCTGACGTTCTTACACTACGATATGCGCGGAGGTTTCTAACAAAACGGAGTCTTGCAAAAAGCGCAGCAAACTCGCGTCGAACGCCGCCATCGACGCGATTTTGCGAACAATGACAACTGTTCTCTCTCTCTCTCTCTTTCTCTCCCGCCCCCCCCCCCCCTCCAAAAAAACAAAAAAGGTAATTTGCGTAGAGTCCTTCTCAGTTATCTTCAAAAATAGTTGTTCGGGTTGGGTTAGGGAACGGGTGAGTCACGTTCGCTCCTTTGGCTTGGTGCTGGTGTAAAGAAAGGAAGCTCTTCCCAAAACGTGCCCCAAAACGAAGTCCTCTTGGATTCCGTCAAATCGTCAAGATGACACTCGTCGACACTGTAGTGCTGTTTTATTTGAGATCTTTCTAAAAAAATCATTTCCGGATAACGCTGCTATGTGTAGTACGTAGAATATATTGTTCTACTGTTAACCCCTGCTAAATTGTATGTCCTAGTCCTGTCTATCGGTAAACACTTTATTTGCGCGCGTGAAATATACATGCCTTTCGGCTATCTTTTGCTGTAAATTATTTTCGACAGCTAAGCGCTTTGTCGTTTGACACGCGGCTGAGCGGGCGGCGCCGTCAAAACCTATATATCGTAAAATAAAACAATGATCCCAGTCGCATTCCTTCTGTCGCGCGCGTACCCCCAAAATACATTTACAGTTTTTGTTTTTGTTTGTTTCAAATGTGGTACAATGCTTTCTCAACGTCACCGGGAAAACACTTACACCACGAAACGCAAACAAACAGCGGGAAAAGACAAGGATTTAGCCAACAGCCGTGTTTGAAATGGCGTCTACGCTGGCTGCGACTATCGAAATCACGGTCCACTCGGTTAAGGTTAGCGGGGACGCCGGTGAGAGACTAGCCTCAAACCCAGTGCCTAAGTTCGAAAAGCGTTTCCTTGTCCCTAGGGCTGCGTTCGGCTTTGGGGTTTTCCCCTTGAGTCTGGAGGGGTGGCTGCCGCCAGGTTTATTTCTCAGTGTCTGTTCGTGATTTATATATGTGATGTGTTGTTTAAAGCGATAGCTTCACGGGCGACACTTTGCAGAGCTTTTGAGCTCGTGGGCTGTCGTTGCCGCTATGAAAAAAAAAAAACAATCTTTTCTCCCCTCTTGGCGCGAGGAGAGGGAAGTCGGGACTTCCCGTCGGCCGTCGTTGCCCGAAAAGAGGGAAGATGGAAGTCCTGGCGTCCCGCCAAGAATGGCGCAACGAAGGGAGAATCTTCCGGTCGTCTGCTTCAAACAATCGTTTCCAAAGATTCCTCGCTTTATGCGAAATTCCACTTCTGCAGCATCCATTTGCTACGCATAATGTTGGATGGTTTTAGAAACTTCTACCGCGCTTACCCACTTACTTCACGGAGCACTGGTGGCAGTCGTCAGTAACATCCACGATGCGAATCACCATGGCTGGGAGAATTAACCGCTTGGCACCTCCGTCCTAAAGCACGTAACGGCACCATCCCACCCGAATTGCGCGACCACAGCTATCGCTTTCGCTTCTTCGCACATTACGGGCGAAAAATACGACTGTTTTTCTTCTTTTATTTCCTGCTGTGCTACCACGCCCTGTGTGTGCTTTATTGTGAACATTAAACAATGTATCTTCCTACCTTGGCTGCTCCACATGGCTGTCGGTAGCATCAATAAGTAATAATACATAATTCGAAGCAGCGGAGACAACCGTCTCTTCTGCCTCGGTGAATCCGGTGTCTCGGTGCGTGGGCGACAGACCACTCCCTCGGCGCATGCGCGAAAGCGTGGACAACTTGGCGCGACGCGCATGCGCTCTATCGGGCGCGGGCTGTCCCCACCGCCAGGGGAGGAACTGCATGGTGCCTTATGCGCCGAGAAACGGAGGGAGAGGGGTAGACGAGAGCGGGCTGGGACGTCAGAACGCCGAGTTCTGATTGGAGAGATTAGTGGGTAGACCTAAAGCAGTAGCTGCCTTTGTCTCCACTGCACTCGTCGAACGTGTTACAACGCGGAACGCGGGCGTCCGGCCTTTGGCTCTTGCATTTGAAGGCGTTCGACGAGTGTACTGGACACCAAGGCAGCTGTAGCTCTAGGTCTACCCATTAATCGCTCCAATCAGAGCTCTGCGTTCTGACGTTCCCGCGCGCTCCCGTCTCCTTCTCTCCCCCAGATTTTCAGCGCATTGCGCGCTGTCTTATGCAACTGAGCGGAGTAGAATGTATCGGATTCCTATACTTCATGCCACCCTAAGTTCAGACGCAGCCAGCGCCATAAGTTGATGGTACCAATCAAGCCAGCGTCACAGACGCAAGTTACTCGACCTTTTCTGTTCATTATTGGTTCAGCGATGATAGGAGACGTACGGAAACATGACTACGATGATGGTGCGATGTTTACGCTGTCTGAGTGATCCCATGAACTCGCAGAGTCGGCTGCGTCTGCTCTCAAGTGCTTTTGGTAGGAGCTTGTTTTTGACGGCATACCGATTGTTGGGCAATAGAAATAACGACTTCTCGACGGAAAGACGTCCTAGTAAACTTACAGCAATGGAAATATACACAGGCACTATTTTTTTATTGGGGGAAAGGGGGGGCATCTCAACCACCACCTGAATAAAAAAAGCCTAAGTGCCGAATTTTCCTGTGCCACTAAAGAAGGCCACCATGTGCCCGAGATTGGACACGACTCCCAGCCGAACGATCACGGCCGAGGTCGTGTCCAATTCCTGTGGCCTATACGGTGACCTTCTTTAGTGACGCGGGAAAATTCAACATTCAGGATTTCTTATCCAGAAGGAGATCCCGAACGTACTCTTTTTAGGCGCGTTGTGCATTATATTTGGACAAAAACGTCAAATCATTGGGTGCAAGGGGCGTAATACAGCAAATATTGTTCCCTTTCCCGCAGAACACGGAGACATCCAACCGCACAACACGGAGACATCCAATCACGGGGTACGAGACCAGGATCAGGGCAAACAATTGTCGGGGGATAGTAAGCGACGCAGCTGATAATACGATCAGATCAGAAAAATCCCATCTGCGCTGGGACAATGCGTGTCCAGGCATCGTATTGCCTGGTCTAATCAGTTTACGAGCGTCGTCATTCGCTGCGATCTTGTTGTTGTTCGCCGTGATTGACTGTCTCGTGTTGTACAGAAAAGTGAACTCACAGGCCTTTCTTTTTATAATGCAAAACTTTGAAACTTTTTTTTTTTTTTTGTTACAGTTGTAAATTTTGTATTGCCGAATGCTCATCTCCGCCCGAATGTAGCGCTAGCGGGGTTCAAACCAGATGCCTAAGTTACCGTTATCTCGTTCAAAATAGCTTAGGTTATTATCTGAACATTTCTGGAAAATGGAGCACGCGTTTTTGCCCGCGGATTCTGTAACTGGCGCCAATATTCAGCTCCACGTATTCGAAAGCTCCGTCGGCCGCCGTTTTCCCATTAAAAATTTCAGATCACGCGTAACTCTCGAATGAGCGTAACTGGTTAGTTCTGAAACTTTGAAATCTGGTTTGTACCGCTAGCGCTACGAGACCCAATAATGAGGCTGCAAGTACGCTTGATAACGGGTGGTAGCTTGCGCCACCTATAGCCTAGACGTAGTTTTAAACCATTCGCTCCGTCTGTAGATTTCAGCGATTGCAGGGATCCCAAATGCCTTGCGGGAAAGCATAGACGCTACTATTTTTCAGACTGACATCTGCACTGAACAATTACCTTTTTGAAGCTTGGCCGAACAGCATCGCTCCGAATGTAGTTCGAGAAAATGAATGTGTGTACTGTTTCCCGTAAGTGCGGACGAGGCCGGAAGCTACAGTGGCCCGCACTGCACTCGCACATTTTAGCGAAGGTGATTCTTCCTGCTATTGTTTTACTGCGATAAATAAGAGACGATAACCTGTTCCCTGAAGGGTGCCTAATGGGGACTTTAAGAATTGGTACCCATGCGTATTACATAACGAGTATAGCCTTCTTTATGTTCGGTCAGATGGGGAGAAACAACTCATCACTCAAAATTAACCTACAACACTTTAATAATAATAATAAAAGACTTCAGTTGATTAAGGAGCCTAATTTACACCATCCAATGTATTTCCTAAATCGATAATAGTATTTTTTCACAACACAGAGTATACTGTATACGCGAAACTAAGAGCAATACTTTTTTTTTTTTTTTTACCTGTGAGGTAGACATCTCCATCAAACTGTTGGCAGAGGAATTTAACGATGCTGAGTCCAATGCCCTTGTTGCTTCCGGTTACCTGAAGCGAAAAAAAAAAAGTAATTTTTGTAGGGAGACAAAAATATAAAGCTGCAGGTCGCTCTCCGGTGAGGCGGTTCGCGCAAGCTTCGGCAGCGCGACGACGGCGATACTCGCACGTGCTTTTCGCCAGTATTTCTACGACCAACCGCCAGGATCGCGTCATCCGACAGTTGGACGACAACACTCCGGCTTCTGTGACGTCATTTGTTGCCACTTGAGGACCCCTTTTGGCGTATGGGCGGTATGGGACGTTAGACAACACACCAAGTCGGAGATACGGTACATGGCACCATATATAGTGACACATGCTCATACAAGAGACAGTCTGCAGTCACTTTTGGAGGCAGACATTGTCATACAAGAGCGGTTTTGCCGACGTGTTCGAACACACACACGTATGTATGAGTAGTAGTAGTAAGCGTTGTAAGTCGTATGTATGAAGCAAACATAACACGCTTGTGGTGGTTCCACAGACGATTCTGCCATCGTGTACGTCGCGGACATCGTGCCTTCTGTAAGGAGGGGCAGTGCGACTGCGCGGCTTTACACCGTACTCGGAGCGAAATCCCGCACAGTGCAGTCACAACAATATCGATTCGCATCTTGCCAAAAAAAAGACAAAAAAAAAAAAAAAAGGACACTAGTTTCGTTGTGTAAAGTGGTATCCGAAAGTTCCCCGGACTGGGCGTACAGAACGTTTTATTGTTATCGCACATCCGTTTAGTCTATATAGTGTCATTCGAAGTAGTCCCCGTGGGACTGAATGCATCTGTCCCAGCGTGTTTGCCAGTCTTGGAACACTTTCTTGAAGTCGTTTTCCGCGAAGCTGTCAAGGACCTTTTGCGCTTCTTCTTGAGTGATGTCCACGGTGTCGAAGCGACGCCCTTTGAGCTTCAACTTCATTTTCGGGAAACGAGGCGAAGCCGCAGGTGGCAGGCAATACCGGGTCGGTTTAGGGAGTATGATTGCCAAGGTGTTCTTTGCCAAAAAGTCGGGGGTTTTGAGGGAGGTGTGACTGGGCGCGTTGTCATGATGCAACGGTCAGTTTTTGTAGCTCACCAAAGTTCAGGTCGTTTCCGGCGGACGTCATTTCGCAGGCACCGGAGTACGTCAGAGTTTAAATATGAATTAACAGCCTGCTTTTTGAGAACGTATTCCCTGTGGACTATCCCTTTTGCATCGAAGAAAACGATGAGCATGGTTTAGGTAGCGCATCTCGCTGTTCTTGCTTCTTTTTTTTTTGGTGTCGGTGAACACGGGCTTTTCTTTTGGAAAGATTGCCGCTTCGTGTCGGGGTCGTACCCGTAAACCCACGATTCATCAGCAGTGATGACCCTCTTGATGCAGATTGCGTCTGCACGTGCATTGGCGCGAAGTTCCAAGCAGACATCAACAAGCCGTTGCTTCCGGTCGGCAGTCGAGGAACGAACTTCACGGCGACGCGGTGCATTTGCGTATGTTTAGTTAGAATTGCTTGGCATTGCGCGTGGTCCATTCCTACCATTTCACACAGTTCGTGAATGGTTCGGCAAAGCTCCTCTCGAATCAGTTCTGCAATTTTTGCAATATTCTCCGGTGCTGGTTTCTGGACGCGTCCCGAACGCTCGCCGTCTTCCACTGAGCTTTCACCGCCCTTGAAGCGAGAATGCCACTCAGAACACTGACTGCGTCCCATAGCAGCATCACCGTACGCCTGACGAAGCATTTCCAGAGTTTCCGTGGCGGATGTACCCGACTACGCAAAATTTCACGCAAACCTGCTGCTCATGTTTTGCGTTATTTTTCAAAACACAGACGATTTTGACATTGTATTATCACTCTACCGGCGAATGGAGTCTCCTTTCACCCCTCCACTTGATACGTACACTCGTGTGAATGTACTATCGCCACGCCACTTGACACATCCACTCGTGCGATATGCGTGCAGTAATATCTAACGGCACGAACGCGTAGTTTTCTTATTTCCCACATAATGACACCAGTCCGTAAACTTTCGGGTACCACCTCGTATTTCCTTGTCGTCCTTCTTCTGTCCCTCTAATTATGGCAGAGTCCCACTAGAGCGACAAACAGAAACTACCAACACCCTCAAGCCCCCAAGTACGTATGCAGCAAGCACGTGAAGGTATCTTTGGCGGGCTTGTAATCACTCGTGCTTACTTCACGAGCACTGAAAACTGCAAGTCTGCCAAAGGTATACCTTCGCGTGCACGCTGCACGTGTTCGAGGCTTGTCGATGTCGGCTGTTTCTGTTTGTCGCCCTAGTGGGACCCGGGCGTAACCGCCTCACCTTCGTGCACAGAAACGAGATTCGATAGAACTGACGCCGTGCGTCGTGCCGACAGCAGCGCCATCGTAGTGGCCTGACGTGAAAGTCGTGCGTAACGATTGCAGCCGTTTTGGTCTCTAATGTATCCGTGGGTGGGAACAACATGCGATTGACGACCGATATCCACCTAATCGCCGGACGCTTTACAAGTGTACGTCGTCTTTCCCGATCGATATTTTCCATCAATACGGAGGGCTCAGATTGGACACAGATTGGACTCCGAGCACCTAAAAGGGATGGTGTGCCATCCCGTCACCACCTGGAATAATCAAAGCATGTAAACTATAGCATTTCAACGTCATCTGCTGTGAGATTGAGCGCAGGGCTTAGATTGGACACGAGTGATGACGTCAGCGTTCGGCTCAAATTCGTGTTTAATTGATGTGTCGAGGAACGCTCGGCGCCGGGCTCAGACCTAATAAACCCTTTCCGAAATTCAGTCTGCTTGTTTTGATCATTATCAACGACTGAACAATGGCTTATGTCGTACTAATGGCGGCCTTCTGTTTACTGATGAAGGAAGAGGTTGAAAATGCTCCCCAGCTGATGATTCGAGGCCTATACAATCGAGACGTTAACACGATCCGAAGCGGGCATTGAATGCAAGAGCTGCGTAAGCTTTGATTTCCAACCCGGATGCATTCAATCTGCGAGTAGCACGCAATCGGTTGCAAAGCTCATTGACGGATACAACTTTATCAAGGCGTCTGTTTGGGTCGGGTCTTTGTTCTGACTAGTTGTATCTTTGTGACTGAAAGATATCGAGAAAGAACTGTACAGTGAAGAGCACAATCTCGTTTGCCGTTGACTTGCGAAAGTGACGGTTCCGGCCGATGAAATACTGCAGACCACAGGTTCATTGGCGCCATTAGTACGGCAGCAGTTAAACTGCCGCTTGAGCCACCAGGTTGCACTGAATTTCGGAAAGGGTCTATTGCTGAGTTGGCGCTTTCTCAGGGTGCTGACGTTAGGTGGAAGAACTTCGTTCTTTAACACGTGCGCCAATTTTGCTGGATCTCTGCGAGTGTAAAGCACGATACGTCACGAGCCCTCTTAAGCGCCACCGTCTACCTCCTGTGAACTAAAGTTATGGCGGCGCCACGCATGCTCCCAACTTTTAGTGAGATCGGTCTATTGGTGGTTAAACGTTTCATCTACATTTCAAGTAGCGATGTTAAGAGGGGACACTACCCAAAAAAAAGAAGTAAACGCTTGAACCATTTGTCTGATTTAATGACATTTACAGGGCTTGTTTCTGTTGATGTGGAGAACATTTGTGCCAAAGTTTGTTAACCTGAGTGAAGTACGAAAAACATTGCAAATGTTCAAAGATAAAAGCGGGCGGGCCTGCGTAGGAAAAATGTCGTTTTGAAATTACTCATAAATTTGTCGTTTTCACGTGTTATATTGCTTAAGGACAGTTCAGAGCAGATAGCTATGGAGCTATATTTCTATATTATACCATCTTTCATGACAAAAAAGCCACATAAACACAAATACTATTTTCTTTTTAAATTTCGATCCTTTGTCTAAAATTTTAATTCTTGAGCATGAAAAATGACAAAAAAATAATACAAGCACATAGCTATCTTTCCTTTAAAATTTCACTACAGAAAAAACTCATAAAAATGAATCCAAGTTACGTAATAACAAAACGATAGTTTTCCTAAATTGAAATTTATGCCAAAAAGTGGAATGGAGAAAAATGCGTTCAAGGTGCTCCAACCACTACGTTTTCTTTAGCATCGGTGAACCGAAAATAATTTATAAAAAATTAACTATGCACTGTAAACTAATGAAACTTTCTGGGAATACTCTCTGGATGTTGGGGGATATAAATATGACATTTTTGACCATAAATTTTTTTCGCAGAAATTGCTTTTTCTGGGTAGTATCCCACCCTTAAGGTGGCCTTTGTTCATTTTTTTTATAAACCGGAACTTCTCTGGGACGTCAAAGAATGGAGCACCACCTGGTGGCGTTTTCCATAAAAAGGGTCTATAGTGCACTGGGCAACCGTTGCAGGTGATACCACAGCTTCACTGTAAAACCAGCTGCACAACGTAAATTGAAGCCCCAACTTTCTTTTTATTATTATTATGCGAGAAGGTTTTTAGGTCCGACACTCAGAAAGACAGACGCCATTGGTCTTAGAGCGCTACTCCAATTTGATCGGTGTGCAGACAGATATTCGTAGCGACCTTTACTTATTGCTACGAGGTCAAAATACGATTTTTTTTAGCTTTATACTACCGAAGGTCCATTTCAGTAAATGAGTAAATAAAAGAAATAAGTGTAAATTTGAACTCCGAACACAGACGCAGACAAGCGACTATATCTGATGCGCCACATGTGAATTTAAGCATCGTCACAGAAAGCAGACGACACAGGTGGAAGGTCTATCGGCGGGAAGTTTGCACAATCGCGTTTTTCCTTTTTTTTTTTTTCACTTTCAGCGATAAGCTCCCTGTACACGTTTGATTCGAGATCCACGTTAAACCACATGGACATTTTGCGTTATCTCTCGTGGCGAGCAGACGACACTATCGTTTCGGTCGTCTGCGTCTCCGTGATTTAGTTTTTGTTTTTACTGAAGCAAGAAAGTAATGACCCAAAATACCGCAAAAACAAAAAAAAAACAGAACATTATTAAAATTCACCTTTGGTGAACACTTCAGAGCGCTACGTCCAGAGACCGATGTCAGAGAGAAGTCTGACGAAGAACGACAATAAGTTGTCTTTACCTCGTTAAGTAATTAAAAAAAGAGAAGCTTCCTTTTTTATAGCTTTATTGTTTATTTAAATTGGATGTCGAGTATTTGAGTACTTTATTCGACCACATTTTCATCGAAAACAATATGGCGATAGTAATCCATGAAACATTTTTAGGGTAATGTAAATACAAAATCGATACAGTATGCCCTCACCAAAATTAAAAAAAAAAAAAAGAAGAATGCGATCTTGGCTTTTGACTTTCGCTACAAAGAATAAGGCTATGGCTTTGGTAGCTGCAGGTAAAGTGACGAACAGCTCAAGAAAGGGAACGCGTGGTAAGTTTCCCAGCATCTCATTATCGCTCTTCGGCCAATGAGGTTGCCGCCTCACCCGATGCGAACGCCGGAGAGCCGATCATGAAAGGACGAGTCAAAACCTGACTAAGCTGTACAATGTCGCATTTGTATAAACGCGCGAGCAGTACGGAAGAGTGCTGGAAGACCACCGCGCAATAAGCATCACATGACCTAGACATAGATTCTCGCTCTCGCGTATTCATCACGCGGTTACACAAGAGAGAACGTAGCAAAGGGCGGAAGATGTAATTTTGTATTTTTACGCTTGTCACGTTGCCTACCACCAAGGTCACCGCCGTCCGGTTTCCGCATCGTGAATTCGTGCAATGAAAAAAAAAAAAAAATGCTCCATTCGTTTGCTTGGTCGCACGTTGCTGTTCAAGTTTCGACGTATCGTTTGAAGTATAGTCCCACTACGAAGTGTACAAACTCACCACAGCGACCCTCGGAGACATGTCGGCCGAGAAATTTGCCGATATCGTTGGCGGACGAAAAAGCAGACGGCCACGGGCTACACCTGCGCACCAACGCCCAACCAGCCGCAACCTTCCGGATTGAGTACCAACCGGGGAGTGAGCGTTTCGGTTTCGTTACCCGGGCGACGGCCGTGACGTTATGCAACATGTAGACCGCTTCGGTAGATAGATTATAGTGGTGGCATTCTTGGTAAGTGGCGGTAGCTTGCGCCACCTTGCGTTCTAAGATAACGTCTTTAACGCTCGAGCAGAGGGCATCGCCCAGGGTTAGACTTGAGAAGAGAGAGAGAGAGCGGGGGGGGAGGGGAGAGGGAGGGGGGAAAGGGGTCCCAGTTTTTGGAGTTGGAACTTGGGACGTGCGGACCGGCGGAGAAGTCAAACTCCGTTTCTTACTGTACACAAGCTTACTGGCACAGATGTAAACCATGTATACTCGAACAGAATGAATTCGCCATTAGACACATCCTTCGTACTGCATCATCATTATCACCTACAAGACAGGCCTCACAGGCATTCATTGCACGGGCTGCATGCCTCTCTGTGTCGCCTGCGCTTATGAGTGTTAGGATTTATTTATTTATTTATTTAAGTACCCTCAAGGCCCTGGGGCATTACAGAGGGGAGTGGTACAAGACAAATTTGGAACACAAACAATATACAAACACTAAAAGCCAAGCACGAAAAAATGTAAAAAAAAATATGTAAACAAATTAAGAAATGTAAAAAACAAGGCAAACAAACAAAGAGAGATATTAACATAGGTAAGTAGTCAACGCACTTTTAAACAAGTCAAAGGATGGTATGTTTACTAATTGCGCGGGAAGGCGATTCCACTCTGAAGATGTCCTTGGAATAAAAGAGTTATAATAGGCTGAGGTAATGCAATGAGGAATTCCGACTTTAAATTGATGATCTACGCGCGGCGAGATGAAAACAGGATTTAACATTAGTTTGCTTTTTAGCGGAGTATTCGAATGATAAATTTTAGAAAAAAGACACAAACGAGATATTTTTCGGCGTAATGAAAGAGCAGGAGGTGATAAATTAGTTTTCATAGTTGAGACACTAGATGTGCGATGATAGTTAGTAAATATAAAACGGGCACCGCGATTCTGTAGGGCTTCAAGATCAGTCACGAGAGTTGAGAGACCAGGATCCCAAATTGCTGCTGCATAGTCTAGTTTGGAACGGACAAGGGTTTTATACATTAGTAGTTTTAGGGACACTGGGGCTAACCTAATGCTTCTCTTCAGGTAACCAAGCATGGAGTTAGCGTTGGCGATAATGTGGTCAGTATGAGTTTTCCATGACATGTTAGAAGTGATGTGCACCCCAAGGTACTTATAGCATGGTACAGTTTCAAGAGGAATTTCAACGATTGAGTAAGTAGGAGATATGGTAATTCGACGGGAGATTGTCATCGCTTTACATTTGTTAGTATTGAGGGACATTTGCCACAAATCACACCAATCAGCCACAGCTTGTAAGTCATTTTGAAGAAGTTCGATGTCAGTAGTATTAGTGACTTCTCGATAAACTACACAATCATCAGCAAAGAGGCTAATCGATGATGATACACACAGTGGTAAGTCATTTACGTAAATTAAAAACAACAGGGGCCCCAAAACAGACCCTTGCGGTACACCAGAAGTAACAGGTTTGATAGAAGAATTTACATTGTTAGCATGAACGATCTGAGAACGATTAGCTAAAAAACATGTAATCCAAGACAGCACGTTAGGATCGAGATTGAGTTGACTGAGTTTAGAGAGTAAACGTTTATGAGGAACTTTGTCGAAAGCTTTGCAGAAATCTAAAAAAAACACAGTCAATCTGGGATCCACGGTCAAGTATGGAAAGTACATCATCAGTGAAGGTCAGTAGTTGGGTCTCACATGAAAGGGATTTACGAAAACCATGTTGGGATGGAGAAAAGAAGGAATTAGAGTCCAAGTAGTTAACCAAATGAGTGAAAATTATGTGCCCTAAAATTTTACAAGGTTATGATTAAGGAAATGGGGCGATAGTTAAGAGGACTCTGTTTATCGCCCTGTTTATGGAGTGGAATCACCTTCCCTATTTTCCACTCTTTAGGCAATACACCAGATGCAAGAGATTGCTCAAAAATCTTAAAAAGGATCTTTCTTCTCTTCTCTCTCTTCTCAACTTACAAGAAAAAAAACTGATTTAATCAGAAAGCTTTACATTTCGTTCGGTATCGTCCAGGCTCGTGTATCACCATCCTCCTCGTCCCTCTTCCTTTTCTTTTTCTTACTCGCACTGCTAACAAGACCCACACGTCACTGCAATTTTCGATATAATCTCGAAAGTATGCTGGAGGCCTTCAAGCATAGGTGCTGATGTTGCATTCTGACTTGTATGCGTCCAATTCATCTCCGTTGTGCGCTGAACTAGCTGGCTGTTTAACACCTTCGGGAGATTCCTCTGGGAAGTTGAGCATGTTTTGCAGCGCTTCTGTTTGTTTCCACATGGTTTGCTAGCGCTTGTCCTACAGTGTCTGATAGCTCGACTGCCTCGATATCTCTTGCGACAAATCTTCGTAGCTGTTGTAAATTAGCTAGTCTTGAGTGGGATCTGCCCTCTATGGTGACGGCTTTTTTCAGCAACACAGTATTGCTGACTTTGCATTCTGCGATTTCGTACGATCCTTCAAATAAAGAGTCCAGGGTTCCACGCAGAGATGCTTTGATGCAGTATACTAAGTCACCGACGTTAAAACAAGGTGCCCTCATGTCGGCTTCGTACCGGGCTTTCGCCAGAGTCTGGCTATTTTCCACATTGAGCTTTACAGCGCGTTGGTTCCTGGCAAGGTTGAGCTATCTTTCGGGTTCGGTGAAGTTACATCAACGCTTCCAGTGTTTAATTCGCCTGGAAGTTTGGGATCATACCCGTGCATTAGCCAGAAAGGACTGTATCGCGTTGGGCTCTGTCTCGTGACATTAACGGCGGTTACTGCATCTTGCAACGCGGTAAGCCAGTCGAGACGATTGTCCACAAGTTTTCGTAGGCCTTGTTTGATTGCTCCTACAATTATGTCGATAAGACCGTTTGCTTCGCGCCAATATGGTGAAGATGTGTGTGTCACACCGAGACGCAGATGAATTATTTCCGTGTTTTGGTTCACAGATCCTCTTGCTTGGTTTGTGATGACAATTTCCCGGACCCCAAATCCGGGGGTTTCGTCTTTTCGTCAGGAAGTTGATGTAGATTGGGTTGTGTGTGTGTTTATACAGCCTAGAACTTGGTCTGCCTCACAGGGGCGACGAGTCTCCCAGCTGTAGATGAGAAATTTAGCCAGTGCGGTACAGCCGCTAGCCTGGGGTCTTTAACGTGCATCACGCAGTAGTGATACACGACCGCACGCCGGTACGATGCTCATCCAGATCGAAACGGGCAGGGGTGGGGCTCGAACCCAGGATCCCTGGGTTCTGCAGCGCGAGCGGAAGTTGATGTACTGCATGGAAACTGTGCTGGGGACAGCTGATGCGTCGACGTAGCGTGTAGCGTGTTCAATGCATACCAACGTGGGTATTTCCTTCTTTCTATACTATTGGCCCAAAATGATCAAGCAAAATCACTTTGTCTGGTTCGTTAGGAATATCTCTTAGGTTAAAGCAGTGTTGGAGGTAACGCGTTACTAGTAACGACGTTACTGGTAACGCGTTACATTTTTCGCTAACGCAGTAACGTACTCGTTAGTATTCTGAATGACTAACGAGTAAAGTATTTTCGTTACTTTTTTGCGGTATCGGCTCTCAAATTTCGTTACTCGTTACTCGTTACTTTTGACCAAAACTGTTGACATCCTGCACGAGCTTATCTCAAAATCCTGCACCAGCTTATCGCTGCACAGAACCAGCATCCCTCACAGTAAACTTAAAAAAAAAACAAAAAAAAACTCACTTCTTGAAGGCGAGAAAAACCTGCGGCTACCAGCTAATTCCATTCATCCTTTTTTTTTTCATAGTGTCACCACCCACAAGGCGTTACAGTCTCCTCCCCTTCCTCCTCTCCCCCCCTGCTGCTTTGTGCAGCAGAAGTAGACAGCGGGGGGGGGGGGGGGGGGGGGAAGCCGTGGAAAGACATCCGTTTACAACAGTGGACAACTCGTGGCATAGCCTCCTCTATACGGAGAAAGCCTGACACGTCACGAAAAAAAGTGGCCGCCGAAAGTAGGAGAGGAGGCGAAGGGGAATCGGGAGCGGAGGGAACCTTCTTTGCTAGCGCCACGTAAGAGCGAGCGGCCAAACGCAGAAACAGTCTTTTTTTTTTTTTTTCTGAATCGCGGAGAGGAGAAACTCGACGTCAACCCTTTCCCTTCGCCATCCCTGCGCCGCAGCCGTTTCTCCCGGAGCACGAAAACGACGGTGACGAAAACACGAAAACAAACGTGGTTCGGGGAGCGGCCACTCACGACCCAAGCGCTCGCGGACTATCTCTGCCCTTTCTGCTCTGCGCTACCATATTGGTCGCCGCTTCGCGCGCTCCTCCTCTCCTTTTTTCTGCGGCCGCGCTCCCTATGGCTCTGCCGTCGATGTGCCAGGCTTAAGCGATTTGCTCATTTCTCTGGCTAAAAAAAAAAAAAAAAAAAAAAGAAACATTTCTTGTGGAATATTTTTACCCTCGCTCTCCCCCTCGCTGCCTGAAACTTCCTGACCCACTTTTGTACACAGAAGTATCTTTCGCTTGATTAGTCTTTAATTCCCTAAGGTCATGATAAAAAAATTAAAAAAAAAGTTTTAAACCTGGAAAGAAAATTTACAAACACGAAACCTGTTTTTTTTTTTTTTCGCAGAAAAATTAAGAGGTACTGCTGGTAAGAGGCAGCAAGTGATCATAGCCAGTGTGCTGGTAACCGGTGTCCTGTTCTAGATAGTGAAGTAAATCAGTCTCTGGTAATAGTATGAACCGGACTGTTACTAAAACCGGCGTACAGATGAGGGGTGTTGGTTGGCTGGTTGTGTTCCAGCAGTCCTCGTTGGCATGCTGTAGTTTATAAAAGCCGATTGACTAACATCTCCGACTCATTCTGCGCGTGAGATGGGCATGAATAACGAAAGTCCGTCGCCATGGCCAGCAGGTCTGAATAAAATGTATCAACTAAAGGAGACAGAATCAGGTAATTTACAGTTTCAATGCCTAATCTGCATGCTGAAAATTAAGCTGCTTCGTGCATCAAAACACTATGAAACCGCTGTGTAAATTTTTATCTTTATCCAAGCTTGTTAAGGAGGCTTATCATACATCTCTGCCAAACATATGTACTCAAACAGAAAAGCAACGTTAAAGTAACGTAAAAGTAACGTTCGTTATTTTTGAAAAGTAACGATAACGGTATATCGTTACGTTTGTAAAAGAGTAACGTAGCTCGATAACGCGTTACTTTTTACCAAACTAACGAGTAACGCTATTCGTTACTTTTTTCCGGTAACGGGCACAACACTGGGTTAAAGCACCCTAGGTTAAAGCACCGTAGAGCGTCGATTTATTTGCCTACATATGTCACAAGATTGAACCTACCGTGCGACGTCTTTGGTAACGGACGGCCACCAGTGGCGCTTAGAAACCTGATTTGCAGTTTTTCTTGTGTCCATATGTCCGACCTTATAATGGCACAAACAGATTACGATGTCGTGCAGTGCGAGAAGTACTACGATCTGCGTGCTTTGTCGTCCATTGCGGATCACTTTTCTTACGAGGATCCCGCTGTCCGTTTCGAAGAGACTGTTCTTTTTGTTCCGTAGTAGTTTAAGACGTTGGCATTCCGGATCAGACGTCTGGAAACTCTTGAGGCGGGAGTCCTGACTCAGCACAATCGCCAAGCACTTCAATGTGCATCTAGCCGCCTCGTTGTTGATGAGGTTTTCCAGGGCTCTGCCCGGCATGTCAAGTCGTGACGTCGAGTCTGCTGCTCTGTGGAGTTTTCCAGATCGGTGTACAAGATCGAGTTCATATTCCGCTGAGTAGAGTGTCCACCTGACGAATCCGCGGTTGATTGTACCCTGTTTCACAAGGTACGAAAGGCTCATGTTGTCCGTGACAACAGTGACCTAAACGAATGCTTGATTCCTTACCTCTGCAAGTAAACCAATTTTTTACTATTATTTTGGTAATTTAAACTACAACCCCCCTGGGAGCGTTCGCAAAACCTCTTGGGCAGTCACCCTGAACGAAGCCCGTACTCCGAGCGACGCTACCATGAGCGAATCCACCCCCGGCTCTGAGAGCTTCGATGACAACGATATAGATGACGCAGAAAAAGAGGGTTCCGGCTGGACCCTCAACTGTAGGAAGCGACGCCACCTCTCCGGGGGCTCTGCTTCAAGTCAAGCCACCATCATTGATGCCCATCGCGAGAACCGGACGGTCATCGTCAAACCCCAAGACCCGACAAAGCTCATCGCGAAGCTTAACCCTCTAACCCTATCTCAAGAGCTAGATTCCATCACACCCCATGGAGTGATTCAAATTCGACCGAACTACAGACTGAACCTCCTTGCAATTGACATGCGGGACAACAGCTCCATGCAAACGATCCTTACTTTAACAATCCTATTAGGGATCAAAGTCCAGACCTACGAAGCTCACCCACGATCCTCGGCCGTAGGAATCATTCGTGACGTAGACAAGGACATCACAGAAAGCGACCTCAAAAAGGCTATAAGCGCAACTACGCCAGTCATCCTAGTCAAAAGGCTAGGCGCTTCAGAAACGGTGAAACTTGTCTTTGCAACCGAGACCATGCCAGAACACGTCGTAGTGGGGCATATACGCTTCAGAGTACTGCAGTACACCGACAAACCACGACAGTGCCACAAATGTCGGCGGTTCGGGCACATTCAGACCGCATGCCCCCATGTGCAACGTTGCAGCCGCTGTGGCGGCGCTCACGACCGCATCGACTGTCAAGCCGACCAACCTAGGTGCGTCAACTGCAAAAGAAAGCATGAGGCGACCTCTCGAAGTTGTCCCTTTTATAAAACGGAAGCAGCTGTATCGAGCTATCGTCAAACCCACAAGGTCAGCTACCCACTAGCGAAGTCCGCTGTCCTCTCCGACAACAAGAACAAAACTGCTGGAACTCTGAATCCATCTTCCAGGAACAGCCAAAACGAGAAAGTGGAGGATGCTATGATGCCGCCACTAGACGACGATCACTTTCCTGCTCTTCCACGTCAGCCAGCTGCGTCCACATCCGCATCAACTAGCGTTGGACCCGAAACATCACCGCGGCAACGCCAGGACAACTTTGCCAGGGCGATAAACACTTCTGCTCAAAGGGCTAGCGACACAACGAACCGATCTCGTACCCAAAGCTCCGACAATAATACCGAGTCTCAAGGACTTGGATCCGCGGTGTACACCCTTGCGACGCTACTACGTACCTTTCTGGCCACACTGGAGCACCCGCTCGCACGAGCAGGCATTACCCTAATTGACTTCGCATTACCTCTCATCCACTCTTGGATCAAGTAGACTCAGGCAACTGCCAGAGCCTTAACAGATATTAATACCAACACCACGCTTGATACTCGAACGATTCCCAAAAAACGATCACAAACCCCAAAAAGCCTTAAAAAACTTCCATCTATCATCCAATGGAATACCAATTCGTTCCACCGTCGCCTGCCAGAGCTTCGTCGCAGACTCATTGAACTTCAAACAGACGTACTTGCTCTGCAGGAGACATACACCCAGAAGGGTTCCCAGCGAATCTCCCCTTACGTGGAGTACCACAGCGTCACTGCTCACCCCGATGGAAAATCAAGGGCTTCCCTTTTAGTCAAGCGACACTTCCTGCATGGAGAAATAGATCTGTCTGACCTGAACACCACTGTTGCCGAACATGTTGCCGTCAAATTACAGATTGCTGATCAAACAATCGTAATTATATCATCCTACATCCGACCAGCCCAATCGTGGGACCCAGACCTGCTGAGATTAATACGAGACCGATGCCCAGGGCCTATAGTCTGGTGCGGAGATTTTAATGCCAATCATTACGCCTGGGGAAGTGACACAACGACAGAACGAGGAACCGCACTGCTTGAAGTCACCAGAGACCTTGGACTGCGTTGTCTCAACTCCGGAGCTCCAACATTCGTTCGCGCGAATCTACAAAAGGCGAGTGTTCTTGACCTCACTTTTGTATCAAAAGAAATAAGCTTCCTATGGGACATCGAACCAGACACCTGGGGGAGCGACCACCTACCAATCCGACTCACCCCACGTTATGGCACCCAACCAAAAACCAGGGTTCACAACGTTACCAACTGGGACAGGTACAGAGAAGTATTCTCAAATTTGACGAAAAGCGCAAAGGCCCCTTGCTTAGAAGAAGCTATACTAACGTCCTTAAATATAGCTACAACAAAAATCACCCTCCCAATAAGCAAGCCCGTACCCGATCTTACGTATCTTCAAATACGCGCCAATGCCAGACAAGCACAGCGAATCGCCCGACGCACACACAAAGATGAAGACTGGATAAAATCTCGACGCATCGACGCAGCACTTCGTCGATATACCATAAGGCTGGGAAGACTACAATGGGACCAACGCAGTGAAAGTCTATCGACAGATACTGGGTCAAGGCGGCCTTGGACCACTGTGCAATGCCTCTTAGAACCAGTGACCCCCCAATGCCCCTATGCAGCAATTGCAATGGGAAATCAAACATCACTCCAAGAACTGGCCGAACACTTTGCAGATGAGTTCTCACGCCCCATAAGTCCTCCCCAAGGAAATCTGCCTTCCAAAAGGCCCCCCCTTCCAACCTATTCAACAATCAACATAGACGATGACTTTACCCTGTCCGAGCTCCGATATGCCCTCTCCCGATGCCCTCGACGTGGAGCTCCGGGCCATGACCGCATCACAAACCAGGCTCTAAAAAACCTAGACGAGTCATTCCTACCCGGACTGTTACAACTTATAAACAATATTTGGCAATCTGGGGATGTCCCTGACACCTGGCGACACTCAGTAATAGTACCAATCAAAAAAACTAACAAGCCTGCAGCTGACATATCTTCGTACCGTCCGATTTCTTTGACTTCGTGCTTATGCAAACTGACTGAGCGCCTGATCCACCGCCGTTTAGATTGGCGACTGGAACGAGCGCAAGCCTTTCCTTCTCAGCTGTCAGGATTCCGAAGAAGCCGGTCAACAACAGATGCCATCGGCGACATCGTATCGTCGTTAGAGCAAGCAAAGGCAGAAGGAAAGGTCATCCACACCGTTTTCCTCGACATCCATCGAGCATTTGATGCTCTGCCACATTCTGTAATACTAGAACGGCTACAGAACATAGGAATAGAAGGGCGCGCCCTTCGCTTCATTACTTCTTTTCTTTACAACAGAACATTCGCTGTCCGACTGGCTGGCCGCCTGAGCACGATACGAAGCAGCACCCAGGGGGTACCACAGGGCAGCGTTTTGAGTCCTCTGCTTTTTAACATCGTAATGGCTGGACTACCGACTGCTCTTCCTGTGGGTGGACCTTATCCCATACACTGTGCCATATACGCGGATGACGTAGCGCTATGGTGCGCTGGGCCTACCCGACTGTCCACTACCGTCCGTGCAGTGCTACAAAGAGCTCTAGATCGCACGGCCTCCTTCCTCCACCATGCCGGTCTGACACTCTCTACATCTAAGACACAAGCTCTCACCTATCGCCCTAAAGGCAGAATGAAAGGAAACTACTCTGCACTTAAAATTGGAGGCAAGGTCATTCGACGTGAACCACAAGTTCGATACTTAGGCGTAATCATTGACGACCGCGTCACTTGGCGCCCCGCGGTAAAAGGTATCCTCAATGAGTCCCATAAGCTCCTCGGCGCTCTCCATCGAATATCTGGAAAAAACTGGGGTGCCAGACAGATGACAATGACGACACTCTACCGAGGACTAATAATAAGTCGTATACTCTACGCCTTGCCGTTCTTAAATATAAATCAAACGCAATGGAAATATTTAGAAACCTTTCACAGGAAGGCCCTCCGTTTCTGCCTTGGGCTACCTAAATCCGCACAGAACACTCCAACTTTGACCGAGGCGGGAGATTCTCCACTGCAGCTCCAAGCACAGGAGAAAGCATTAAGATATGTCAGCCGTCTATCAGATGCTCCATCCTCGGACCAACTTCTTCAACGCCTCATGACACGACACCACTCTCAGGTTGGAAAGGCTGTAAAAACATTCCGCGATACTATCGGCTACCCAACAGATGTATGCCCGATACCTCCCCCTTATCGGGATGACTGTCACCTCCACGTCTCAACAGAAATAGTCGACCTCCCCCGACGCAAGCACGTTTCTGAGGTGGTAGCGCGGAGCATCGCCGTTGAGACAATAGAAAATACCTACTCCGGCATGACGCACATTTATACCGATGGAAGTATAAAAGACAGATCGTGCACTGCAGCCTATGTCTCGCCTGAAGATGGACACCACGGTAAAGGACGAATTGATATCTGCGTTGATTCCACCACTGCAGAGCTTGCTGCCATTTGGTTAGCAATTACCCAAACTCTACGACACACCAACCTATCCAACATCGCCATCTTTTCGGACTCTCGAGGCGCCTTACAACAACTAACATGTCTGGAAAAAGCGTGCCCACTAGCCAGATCCATCGCAAATTTGACCAGGCGCGCTGCAAAACAGGAAACAACCATCTGGTTTCAATGGATCCCGTCACATGTAGGTATACCCGGAAATGAAAGAGCAGATTCGCTGGCAGCAGAGGCCCACTCAGACCAAAGTCCCACTATTTTTGTCCACCCGTACAACGCAGCAAAATCTCTTATAACAACGGCAATAGAAAGCATGCACCCGTATATTGAAACCAATTTAACACACATCCCAGCTTTGATTCCGCGGAAAAAGTTCTCCAGGCCTCAACAATCACTCCTACACAGGTTGCGAGCCGACTGCGCTTCAACCAACAAGAGACTTCATCTCATCAAGCGCATTAAGTCTCCCAACTGCACCACATGCAACATCATCGAAGACAGAAACCACATTATTTGGGAGTGTCAGTCGCTAGAGACAGAGCGAACCACACTAACGCAAACACTGAAGGCTCTCCATGTTTCGCCGGGGGATTCTAACGCTCTCCTCTTCCCATCAGGATCCCGGACGAGAAGGACAAATATACTGAAAGCCCTCATTGACTTTTTAGAAACGACAAACCTGTCATCCAGACTGTGAACTAGCATACTCGCCGATGGGTCGAAGTGGCGGGTGCTTCGTTCCGTCGCCCTAGTCGTGGCGGGGGCGCTCGTGCCCCGGCGCTTTGGCTTCTTGGAGTCAGCGCCCAGCAGGGGAGCGCGTGCTCTGGCTGCGTTTGGGGCGGCGGTGGGATGCGACCTGTCCTTCCAGCGCATCGGCGGCTATACCCTTCATTTCTGTAAATACGCCCATCCCCATTGTCACCTCCTACCCTATCCTCTTTTCCTCCCGATCCCCGCAAGACGACGAACCAGACCCCTCCATGGGTGACTAACAATGCGTCTTGCATCCCCCTTTCTATTTTATTTATTCTTTAATTTACAATAAAAGCAATACTTACACATACACGTGACAACAGTGAATTGAGGTCCTCCACTAACAAAAATGGCGAATTTTTCGCTGACTGCCCAGTGAAGAGCCATACATTCGAGAGTGTTTGAATGGAGTTTCGAGCCGTGCTCATTAAGACTGCGGCTCGCATACTCGATTACTCGTTCTCCCTCTTCTTGAACTTGAGCGAGTATACTCGCTCAAGTTTAAGAAGTTTGGGAGCCATATACGGCTCCCAAACCAGTGTGGCTGGCGTCGACATAAGTTACTCTTGGGCATCCGTACCTGAAGTTTGAAATTATTGGAAGAGTTGTCAAAGTTCTCTTCACGTCAATGACGATCTTGTCGTGAAGTTCAGTCCATATAAAATCAGTGTCACGAGCCAGCAAGGCACGTAGAGAGGACGTGATGGCAGAGATGGCAGAAAAGCAGAGAAGAAGAAGTAGTAGATCGTTGACTTCCCCTATGAGAAACTGGCGATCAGCAGGAGAGCATCTATACGGGCGAAATGTGACTGGTATATTTTCTCTTAGATCAATCGAGTGTTCAGAATGGGGGCCTAGCCCTGTTTTGTTCTCGCCATCGACAAAGGCTGAGTGACGTGTCAGTCGAATGTGACGAAACTGGTCCCGTTGATCGACCGATGCATCTTGAGTCATTTCTCTGACGGCGACTTGGATGTGTTCGAGAAGTTCGGTGTCTGGGGCACTCGCTCGCGTTTCCAGCTTTACAATCTATCTCCGTGCTTCGTTGCACACACAGGAACTGTGTCAGTAAGAAGTTCGCGTTGACAGAACGATGCAATGAGTGTTTCACTCGTTAGCTCACTTAATATGCTTTAGCTACAACGTTCAAGCGCCTTTCCTTGAGGCAGTTAATGAACTACCGTAACGTCGTTGCTGGGGTGAAAGGTAACATCTACGTTGGCAAATCGTCTCTATACTTCGTTTCAGCTTCGGTCCGAGCGCAGCCGATGTTATGAGCCGATGGGCCAATCAAACAGCGCAAAAAGTGCAGCGTCACGGCGTGCTTTCTGCTCTTGATAGGACTAGCCGGCGGAAGAGTACGTACATAGAGACGGCGAATACCGGCTGGTCCTATCAGCTGCAGAGGGCACGCCATGACGTTGTGCCTCTTTCGCTGTTTGATTGGCCCTTCAGCTCATAACATCGGCCGCGCTCGGACCGAAGCTGAAACGAAGTATAATATGATCCAAGAACAGGAGCGGACCCAAAGGGGGGTGGGGCGCCCCCCCTCCCCCCAAACAAGTCGACCCCCCACCCCTTTCCCCTTCTCGGAGGGTAATTTGACATGGGTGGACCCCCCGGTGCACGAGAAAGAATGGGAAAATATCCTTACAAATTTTCCGCCCCCTACAAAACGGAGTTCTGGATCCGCCCCTGTCCAACTTGATGTCGACAGGGACAGGTGGTTCCGTGACGAACACCTCGGGGAGCCAAACCTGAGTAGTGCCTACCGTGATTGTCAAAGCTCTGACTTTCTCGGGTCTTACTCGTGTTCCAAGAACGTTTACCTCAGATCGATTGGAATGAACTGTGACGTCTGAGTTCGGTGGAATAGCTTCAGAGCGAATGATCGAGACGTTTGCGCCCGTGTCGATCCAAACTTTACAGTTGTGTCTGAGCCAATTGTTCCATAAACAATGGGTAGGTCGTCCCCACTTGTGCGCAGGAAGCAATGAACGTTTCTTGACATGGTGGCACGACTTCGGCGTTCGTCATCGTCTTGTTCTAGGCGTCTTGGAAATGACGTCGTCGGACTGTGTGCGCTGCGTCTTTCTTCCACCCGCCACCGAAGTGTGGCGGGTGTCTTCGGAATACGACATTTTTTTTAGATGTCTCCCGGCTTGCCACAGTTGTAGCATTTAATTGTGTTATGTTGTTCGTTATTTTCGAAGCTTGCAGCTGTCTTTCGGTACAGCTCTTCCTGTTCCTCGTTTCTGCAGTTGCCCTTTTTGAGTGGCCGTTGGCTATCCATGCACATTGATCTGTCGATAAGTACCAACGAGGTAGAGGGGCTTAGAGCGATAAACCGGGGTTCCGGTCTGCACTCGAAAGTGACCCCCATAAGGCGGCTGCCATTGTACGCAAATTTGACCACTCGTCACATGACCAAACCAAAGACGTGACGTCACAGGAAAGATGGCAGCGCCCATGCAGCGGCTGGCCCCAGCTGGGCCGGAGCATTGGCGGGAACTTGTCGGATGCTTTGTTCGTTGTCTATCGTCTCGGCGAGTTGATTTTAGACACTCAAGCCGTCATATGAGGCTGTATGAGGCCGGTCGAAAGCGACTTCAGAGTTTAGCGTGGTGTCTGACGTAGGTATAACGTGAAAACACGGAGGAACGGTGAGCATTTCGCTAGTGACCTACGAGGATGTTGCCACGAAAGAGACAGTCGGCTCTACGTTGCTCGGACTGATTCGGACACCGCTAGGATAAATTTTAAGGTAACGTTTCTGTGCTCGCGTTGACCATCGGAACCTTCAAGATCTGCAGTGAAGCGTGTGCAATATATTTGGATACACAGTTTAGCGACGGAAATTGCGTGAGTCGTGCTTGGCAGTGTGCAATCGTGGTGCCGCTTCGTTCAAATGCCCGAAGGCTCACTTTGGTTGTGCGGTGCACCGGAGAGCTGCCTTGCCGCTTGTAGTTCCCGCGCCATGCTAAATGATACTGTGCTGCTTCCCAAATTGTTCCGGCGTAGACGTGCACTTTCACGGAGCACAGGTGTGCGGCGCGCCGAAGAGCTGCCTTCAAGCTGGTAGTTCCTGTGCCGTGCTTTAGGTGATGCTGTGCTGCCTACTAAATTGTTCTGGCGTAGACGTAGACCTTCACGGAGCACAGGTGTTGCAGTTGGTATTGATTCCGCTGGTCTGTCGCACGTTTCGTCGACACCAAAGTTTCAACACTCGTTACGCGAATTGCAGGCTGTGTGGACATTTCATCGCGCGCGTTACCTACCCAGTCCACCCATTCACGCCGCTTTGCGACGGCAGTCTGCAGCGGCTCATTACCAGAAAAGTGGTCTCACATCGATTTCAGTTCAGCTCGTCCACGGCAGTCGCCAGACCCCGAAGGAGAGGATTTATTCGGACAGAATGCCACTAAAGCAGTGCAGCTTCCTTAGTGGTCGGGATGAAAACGCAGACTGAGTTGCGACATTAAGCAATGAAAAAAGTCACGCTTGCATTGCTTAATGTCACAGCTTAGACTGCGTTTTTCGGTCTAAACATATGTTTCGGTATCGTCATTGGCTGAGGACTCTTTCCTGTCTGTTTTGTTATATTGTCACGGATGCTTGCTCCAGTCCTATTTTCTATCAATATTTACTATTCTGGAAAGTTCCAGGCCATGCTCAGCTGTCATTGTATGTTCTGGTGGAGGTGCTGCGCACTTTACCCATAGCCCTTCACTCTGTGTGTACCCTGGCGGCTTCTCAGCCGAGTTGCCGAATAACAAGACACGGGTGGCACATTATCCCGAGTCTTAAACCCCCGGCGAGCCGTGAACCAAGTCCTATCCTGAGCCCGGCAGAAAAACCGCAAGACGAGCGAGTACCACATGGACGAAACTCGAAAATACACCTCGAAGAACTTGAAATCCAAGCCAGTCACTGCCACTAGCAAGAACCACCGGAATTAGGTCTTTTGCCAGAAACAATTGAAGCTGACTAAGCCAACAATGACAAACCTGTAGCAGCAAACCACGTCCGCTCCCACCATCGTTTGCATGCCCGTCGCACCTCGCACTTTGATGCCCTTTCACGCAAGGTGCATAAGACGTCGAGGGCTGGATTGAACAATATGACCGTGTCGCCCGCCACAGTGGGTAGATGGACAACCAGCTCCTGCAGAACTTATACTTCTCGTGGAAGAAACTGTGAGGCACTGGTTTGAGAACCACGAATCCTCCTTAACGTCGTGGGAAGTTTGCAAGATCGAGCTGAAGTGCATGTTCATCAGTCAACATTGGTGAAAGAGAGCCGAATTCCTGATTCTGTCCAGGACACGGCTCCAACGAGAGCATCACCACCTTCGTGGAGGGTGCTTTGCTTCTGATTGAGCAAACACGCCAACCCTGATGCTACAGAAGACAAAAAGCTAAGAATCCCATGTTCCTCATGTGAGGGACACCTTCAGCAGCCTTGTCCTCAACCCCACGACAACAGTCGAAGGGTTTATATCAATGAAGCTTCCAACATTGAATGTACACAGCAGACCCGAGCATGTCACCATCAGCAATTCCCCAGCGTCGCGACACTCGAGTTGTCCAGCTGCAACTTCGACGCCAGCCCCCCAGGTATCCGTGACATCATTCACAACGGTGTCCGGAAGGAGATAAGGAAGCTAGTTCTTGCCATCAGTTTCCCGGCTTTTATTTTGATCGCCGAGATGGTTTCAGAAGTTCGACGGGCATTGCAACTGGAGACTTCTTCAAGCGAAGCGGCATCTGACAAAACGAGGGCGACTTATGCCACAAAGTCACAACGACCACCACCAGCTACCTGTTACTATTCAATGCCAATTCAACGAGACACACCAACGCCGAAGCATTCCCGACATCGGGAAGAACCAGTGTAGGTCCGCGCTGAACAAAATACACCGAGGAAAACGGAGGTACTGCGAATGGCCGACCGAAAACCACTCTGCTAGAACTGCATGAGGCCGACCATGTCTACTGGAGGTGCCCGTACCAATGAATTGGCCTGCAAGGGTTCGTGCCGAACGACCCTCGACCACGTCTCGACTAGCGTCCGGGGAAGATGGAGGATTATCTTCGGCAATCTTCGTCCCTGGTGCCGACATTACCCCGAAGCTCGTGATCTACTTCATCTGGACGGGAGGTAAGCACGACAGAGCAGGTGAGCGGCAATGCAAGGAGAGGTGATCTGGTGTCAGTTGTCGTTCAAGGACAATACCTAATAATTTGCTGACACTAATTATCCGTATCCACGCCACGAAGCACACAATTTCCAACTTTGAGGGAGAATTCCGCTTAGTGACCTTAAGAAATAGAATGGTTGGTTGCTCTCAAAAGTGGACTGCAAGCATCACGAGACTTCACTTTGCCACACAAGACTTGCACAAGTTGCAGTGGTCGTGGGATGTAGAATAAATATCCAATACGAAATGAAAGTGAAATGGCTTGGATAGCAAACAAACATTGTTGCCAGCTATTAAGTCAACGGTACAGCAAAAGGCACAGCCACATAACAAATACATGCTCGAGCTTGCTGCATTGATGCAGAAAACTACCAGGAAAGTTTAGCGGATTAGAAGCCAGCCCTGCAGCTTTAGTGCATCAGATTTCAGTGGGCGCACATGACGTATGATTACAAGACGGCATCTGTCGGTCAAAGCTGCCACTCGACCAAACTGAACACTGACGTGCCAGGAGCGTCACCCGACAACAAGGAGCACAGGTATTACGACTGAACGCCTGACAGGAGACTGTCGCAGAAAGAACTCGTTCTGGAACCATTAACTGAGAATCAATAATTGTGTAATCCAGTGGAAATAAACATATTTGATACACTAACCAGATAAACCTTTTTCCGCTTGCCTTTACGCCTTGAGAGTTTATACACTAAGAATTGTATTCACCACATGCGCAGGTCCTTTTGAGGATACTCGCATCTCTGACCTTTCAATATTAATTAATGGGACATACCAGACTGGCAGACTTGTTGCATTGGGCTGCACTCAATGTTTTTTAGGCGTAGAGCACACGAATGGGCGAAGTTCACGTCGAGCGCTAATGCACTACTGGAGTCCAATAGGCGCTGAGCCGAGTTCACAGTGACGGCGGACATAACATTGTTGACGAACAAATGCCCAAAGTATGAAAGCCTGGGGTAATTTTTATTTATTTATTTATTTCCATACCTTAAGGACCCCTTGCGGGGTATTACATAAGGGGTGGACATGGTGGTCGTGTGATATATAATAAACAAATGCAAGTAGATAATACAAAATAAACAGTGTAACAAATAGACACTCAAATAAGGACTTGCAAATTATACAATACAAATAAAAATTAAGCAATAAACGCGCACAAAAATAATGAGAGGTTCAAAAAATGCTAGAAAAATGCTAGAAAAATTCTAAGTGTGATACTGGTGTTTAGTTAGACTGGTGTACTGATGATAGCAATACTGGCTGTATGGACAACGTAAACATAGGCACAAGTTAGAAAAATGAGAGGAGAGCTGTTTTAAATTTCAATGGGTCAGCAAGTGAAGTGATTTCACGGGGAAGATCGTTCCAGTCATTAGCAGTTTTGACAAAAAATGAATTCATGAAGGTAGTTGTTTTACAGTTTGCAGGTATGACTTGGTGAGGATGGTAATTGCGGAGATGGCGTTCAGCAGCTACTTGAATGTATGACTCACACTTAGTAGCGTCATTAAATAGTTTATGAAAGAGCAGAAGACGGGTTACTTTGCGGCGTATGCTGAGATCTTGTAAGTTATCTTGTTTCTTCAACGCTGTGACACTAGTGTTATACGAATAATTTGAATGAATGAACCTGACTGCGCGATTTTGAATTGCCTCGATGTCGGAAGAGAGATATGACTGATGAGGGTCCCACACAGATTAAGCAAATTCTAGTTTAGGGCGAACAAGTGTTTTAAAGGCGAGAAGTTTGAGGTGATGTGGGGCTGACTTTAAGTTACGCTTGAGGAAACCTAAAGAGCGGTTAGTAGATTTAATTAGATGCTCAATGTGAGTTGCCCACGAGAGGTTTGGGGTGAGATATACACCAAGGTACTTATACGATGTGCAGGATGTTAGGGCGAAACTATTTAAGCGATACACAAATGACATTGGGTTAGTGCGGCGGTGGAAGGAAAGGAGCATGCATTTATCAGTGTTGAGTGACATTTGCCGGTCTGTGCACCACTTTTCGATGGTTATTAGGTCGTTCTGCAAGATAATATTATCAGCGGGAGAAATAATGCTACGATATATTACGCAATCATCGGCAAAAAGACGAATGTTAGAAGCTACTGATATTGGAAGGTCATTAATATATATTAAAAACAAGAGAGGACCTAAAACAGACCCCTGAGGTACTCCAGACGTGACGGGAGAAGGATAAGAAGAGTGGTTGTTAGCGAGTACAAACTGGGTTCTACCGGTAAGGAAACAGTTAATCCAAGAAATGACGTTAGCATCTAAGTTAAGCTGGGAAACTTTAAGCATCAGTCGGTTATGGGGAACCCTATCGAAGGCCTTGGAAAAATCCAGAAAAACTGCGTCAGTTTATATGTTATTGTCAAGATTACAATGTAGATTATGAATGAAAGCGGAAAGTTGCGACTCGCATGAAAACCCTTTGCGAAAACCATGTTGATAAGGATAAAAGAACTTATTCATTTCAAGAAAAGATACTAGCTTTGAGAAGATTACATGTTCCATGATTTTGCAGGATATGCATGTTAACGAGATGGGCCTATAATTCGAAGGAGAGAACTTGTTGCCTTTTTTTGAGATAGGAACGATCTTCCCCACTTTCCAATCGTCAGGAATACAGCCAGTAGTTAGTGATTGGGTGAAAATGAGGGTTAATATTTTACTAGTAAGAGTATTTGTGTTTTTAAGAACTTTCGAATTAAGCTCATCGACACCAGCTGAAGATGATAATTTCAGATTCTTGATTATATGGTAGATGCCTTCTTCATCGAACTCGATGGCTGACAGACGTGGAAAGTTATAGGCAGAAGTTACAGGATGATTACCAACAATTTCTTTTGTAAAAACCGAATTGAACACTTCAATAAGAATATTAGCACAATTTTCAACGTCGATGCTTATTCCCTCCTTATCAATTAAAGAAATTAATGTTGTTGGAGATGGATTAATAACTTTCCAGAACTGTTTAGGGGTGTTTATTAGCATATTAGGCAGACGTTGGTAATAAAATGATCGCTTGGTGGATTCTAAAGCAGACCTGTATGCTTCATCGGCAGAGTAGTATTTATTCCATGCAGCGGGGGTGTTATATTTACTTGCCGACCTAAATAACCTTTTCTTTTTATTATTAAGACGCTTTAGTGACGAGTTAAACCATGGTGCCTGCGGATTTGACTTAATTAGACGCGTTGGTATATATATATTAATGAGATCCCGCATAGTATCCTTAAATAAAAGCCAATTATCATTAACATCCCGCGTTGGAAAACCGACCTCGTAGGCATCGTAAAACTTTTGTAGTTCAGCGTTAATAGCTTCATAATTTCCCTTGTCATAAAGTGTTATTAGTTTTTGCTGAGTAGGACTTTTTTTAAATGAGAGCTTGATGTTAGCCAGTATTACTTGATGATCGCTAATACCGGGAAGGTGGAATATACTATCCAACGTTTCAGGAGCAGTTGTAAGTATAAGGTCTAGTATATTGGATGATTGGGAGGACACACGCGTTGCATCTTTTATTACTTGAGAAAGGGTTAAGTTAAGACACATATCATAAAAATCACGCTCGACTGCATTAGTGTGTATTCCAGTAGACCAATTAATACCAGGAAAGTTGAAATCGCCAAATAAGAACATTTTGGCGTTACGATATTTACGCTTCAACAAAACAATGTGGTCATTAAGGATGGGTACGAATGACGGGTCATTTCCCGGTGGGCGATAACATACTCCGATCAAAACAGGGGACGAGAAAACGCGGCAACAAATCCACAACATTTCAAGCGAAGAGGCCACGTTAATCAGAGAACATTTTAAATTATCTTTGGCGGCGATTAGGACACCGCCACCTCGCCTATCACTTCTGTCGGCGCGAAATAAAGTAAAGTTATTCATAAAAGGAAATACTTCGCTATCATCGACAGCTGATGATAACCATGTCTCGGTTAAGATGACGAAGTCGCAGTTAGTTGCGGATATGAGTGCAGAAATCTCGTCACGTTTCGGAATGACACTGCGAATATTAGTGAACAAAAACGATGTTTTCTCGTTTTTTGGCAATACACTTTTGGCCATCAAGTCAATTGGTGGTCGGGGGACTAGTTATGGGGACTATCATAAAAATACCGCTTATCTTGAATAAAAAGTTTATTAAAACGCAAACTAAACGAGCATGATTTTGAGCGTGCAAAAGCAAGAAGGTGATTACGGGCTGTGCGAACGGCTGGCGAAAAATCCTCTCCTACACTTATCTGCGTTCCCTTGAAAAGCCTCGCTTTAGAAAATACCAATTCTTTGGATTTACTTGATGCAAACTTCATAATTATCGGTCTGTTTTTTCCGGGAGAAAAACGGCCAATCCGGTGGGCGCGCTCGATACTCGGTGGCTCCAGGTTAATTGCAAGATGAGTTGAACATGTTTCAATTATTAGCTTCTCAGAATCTTGCCAAGATTCACCAGCGACGTCCCGCAAGCCGTAAAAAATTAAATTATTACGGCGAGACCTGTTTTCTGCGTCGTCAATACGCGCTTCCAGGCAGGCAATTGTGTTATTCATTGAAGACATGTTAGACTGTATGGTCTGGACCTCAGTTGAAATTGAGGAGAAGGAAGAACATTCCTTTTCTAGACCACTTATTCGTTCGGAAAGGTTAGAAAGAGTTTGCTCCGTAGACGATACTTTCTTTTTTATCGCCTGCATTTCACGTAAAAGTGAGTCCTGTCCTTCGCTTAGTTTTGTTAAAAGTGCGATGACGTCCGGTGAGGCCTGTGATTGCGTACTAGTGAGAGCCATCTGTTTCGACTGTTTACTGCGAGTAGTTGCGGTATCAGGGTCAGGTCCGGGCCCGGGGTTTACCTCGACATCGCCGGATAATAACAGGAGAGAGCGTACCACATCAATACACTCACAAAAAAGGTTCAAACAGCATAGTGGGCTCGGTAGCTGCATCAGGCAAACATTGCTTGTTTTTTTCGAAAAAAGACAGCATGAGTTACGCACCTGCGTGGTGAAAAGAAGTGGCTTGTAAAGGGCCTGCATCCTGACGCTGCCACCAAGCCCACAGAGCGAGACGGAAGATGCTCCCGCTTTTAAGGCTAGCGGAACGTTCGATGACGATGGTGGTTCTGCCACTGTCGATGAGCGGAGCAAATCAGCGAAGATAGGCGCCGGAACTGTCACTTCGCCGAAGCAAGGCCAAAAAGCGCTGTCGTCGATGGCGGGTGGAACTTGTACTTGATGCGCTTGAAAACCGGGCGAAGCTGATGACGGGCTAGTCGTTTGTCCGAAAAAACAGGCACCCCCAATGAGTACCTGCGTGGCGAAAAGAAGTGGCTTGTAAAGGGCCTGCATCCTGACGCTGCCACCAAGCCCACAGAGCGAGACGGAAGATGCTCCCGCTTTTAAGGCTAGCGGAACGTTCGATGACGATGGTGGTTCTGCCACTGTCGATGAGCGGAGCAAATCAGCGAAAATAGGCGCCGGAACTGTCACTTCGCCGAAGCAAGGCCAAAAAGCGCTGTCGTCGATGGCGGGTGGAACTTGTACTTGATGCGCTTGAAAACCGGGCGAAGCTGATGACGGGCTAGTCGTTTGTCCGAAAAAACAGGCACCCCCAATGAGTACCTGCGTGGCGAAAAGAAGTGGCTTGTAAAGGGCCTGCATCCTAACGCTGCCACCAAGCCCACAATTAGAGTAGTACCTACTGTAATTCGTTTCATCACAATTTGCCAAACAGCAAAGGCTACCGTCTCGGTGAGCCAATATGCACGTTGGAGAGAGCCACATGACAACATGTCATTCAGAGTGCTCGTCTGCACAGATTTGTCACACACCTTCGCTCTGTCTCTCTGATTGGCTCAAGGGGGCTGTGGCGGTTGCCCTTTTCCAGGTTACAATTATACGAACTACAGGCAACCCACATTTTTCAAAAAAGGCTATTGAAGAGACCGAAAGGAATGGTCAACATTTTTCAACAAGACTGCTCTTCAGGCAAGGGATGAGAATAAATATGAATCATCTTATCCAGGTAATTAGAACAAGTAAATAATTGACCGATTAATACAATGCACTTTTGATGAAAAAAAAGTATTGATGCAATAAATCCTACGAAAGAGAAAAAGGTGCAGTTAATCTATGCATACATCAAAACAGTTGTTCTTATTGCAAGTCGAATAGCATTGAAGCAGGAGCCTGCAACGATTTATTTATCCCCACACTTAATAAAACGTCATCCTCGTAGCTAAAAATAAGAGTGCACTTCGCACTCACCAAAAAAGGAAGAAAAGCGATCGAATGTAGAATCGTCGATTAGCACAAAGGGTTAAAGATCGCAGGAGCTTTCCCGCTAAAAGTGGCTATGGTTATTTGGTGACGCAGGCCTGAAACAACTTCTCCTAGGCCCTAACGCGACGTATACCTTTCGCGTCGATTCTCAGACATTCCAACGTTCAAACAAAGCTAAGAGAATGCGAAAATTCTATGCTAAAACCACTCAAAGCTCTATCGATCCTCGAAGAGATCCCGAATCCGAGCACCGGTACGGCGATACGGCTGATGCTGTCTCACACACGACCAACTCTCACAGGTGTTAATATCCATATGATCCAGAGCGATCTTGCGCAAAGAGGGTATAAAGTCTCATTCCTTCATATTTTCACATTACACCTGCATCAGCGAGCACGAAAAAGCCCGAAATCGTCGGAAAACCGCTGCACATCACGGCTGCCGCGCACCGAACAAACTCGCATCCGCCAGCTCTGGGCGCTGCCATCTTACCTGCGACGTCACGGCTCTTGTGAGGTCACGTGACGAGTGGTCACATTTGCGTAAAACATGGCGGCAACCGGGGGGGGGTGCCACTTCCGAACTTCCGGTTTATCACTCTAAGCCCCTCTACCTTGTTGATAAGTACCGACCTGCAATTGTTGGACGCCAGAGGATTCGCCCATTTGTCGCCGGCAATGCCATGCGAGAATAATGAGATTCTTTCCTCAGGCGCTAATTCATACGGAGACTTTTGTAGCATGGCATTCTTGGCGTAAATGTATTGCACAAGAGTTTCGCTAGGAAAGAGCTTCCTTTGGGGCCTGGTACTCGATAAAGTCTTGCATGGTCATCTTCCTCTTGAAGCGTTCAAGGAGAACTTGCTTCCACGTTTCCCAGTCATGGATCGATTTACCATATGCTGTCCTCCAGCCCTTGCAGGTCCTATAAGTCGAGTCAACGCATTCAGCAAGGTGAGAAAGAGACGACGTCCAATGTGCAAGAGAGGCGACGCGATCGACCTTCTCGAGCCAATGAGAAACGTTGGTTTCGATATCTCTGTTGTAAATAGGTACGGAGAATGACGTGTCAATCGCAGAGCGCGCTTCGAGGGGACGTGAGTTTGTCAATACGCACTCCACGATCTGTTGTTGAGTCCCTGCGATGATGGCGAGCTCATTGATGGTAGGGACCGCAGACTCTCGGCTGGTCGCCTCCTGGATCATGGGAACGTTGACTGTTGCGTCCTCAAAGATGTGCGACTGTGTCCGGTGTTTGCGGCACTGAACCCGTGGTCGGGCGTTGTTCTCGACTTTGACGCAGCTGCTCTGTGATCGTCGTCATATCAGTTCGAAGCTTCTCGTAGGCGATTTGGAGCTGCTTATAGCGCTCCGCGGAATTGTTTGCTGAGACGGCCATGTCTTGGGTTAATTTGGCAGGCTTTCAATAAAATGCATGCTTGGGCCGTGTGCCTCAGCTAACACGCACCTGTGATTCTTGTCAGTATCGACTGCGCCATGTTAGGATTAGAAAAGAAAACTGGTTTAATCAGAAAGCGTTACAAATCGTTCGGTATCGTCCGTGTTCATGCATCACGATCCTCCTCGTCCTTCTTGCTTTTCTTTTTCTTACTCACACTGCTAACACGAGAAAATATGTATACATACCTACCTACAAAACGAATATTTTGGTTTTATACGTTACATCAGTGAGAGCGGTCGTGTTCCCTGATGACGCGGGAAGAAGATCGATGCTTGCAAGTGCTGCCGAAACCAGATTTTGACGAACAGTAATAATAATTATAATAAAAAAAACACAACTGTGTGCCCATACACACAGTTGAGTTTTAGTGCGTTTGACTTCGCTGCGCCGACAAACGGAACCGAGTCACCGGCACCTCTATGCTTTGTATGAAGCGTGGAATTCAGTTCAAGGAGTAGCTTGACACGCGACATATGAAGCAGAGAGTTTTTTGCCGCCGCAACGCAGTCAAACACACCCAAACGCTTTCAAACGCAACTGTGGTTATGCGCGTTTAGAAGAGCGTTACCGCTGGCTACCGCAGCCACGGTGTATAGCTCCTGGTGCGCGTTCCAGAGCATGCTTCGAAGCATAACCTCCTTTATAAGGAGTATTCATTGGGCGCATATTTGTGGGTGCTGTTTAGAGCGCATGCTTAGAACGAGCCCACATAAAGGCTGCTATAAGACCGGCAATCTTGAGGGTGCGGAATGCACGTTACAAAAGAACTTTAGAAGCTCGCCATCAGCACGCGCTCAGCAGTCGCGCACGCAGCTATGGCCGCCAGTGAATACTTCCTATACTCGCAAAGCCTGGCAGATCCAGGACGGAGCCATAGACTGTCCGGTCGCAGACTTGGAGCGTAGAACATCAAAGAGCCGTTTCTCGGGGAACCTTGACGTCAGCGCACAGCTTTTGCAGCGGCGAGGACCCGAAACACACTTTCGGGTCCTCGCGTCTCGCCGCAGCGGGCCACCAGTCACGTGGTTCTGCTCTTATCCGTTGTCTGCCGCTCCACCTTTTCCATTTCGGCGGCCGCTTCTCGTGGCGATCTGCCAGGTTTTGTCAGTATATATGAGGCTAGGTTCAAAGTATAACTGCGCCAGCTCCCTGTTGCACTGCCGCTTCGGGCGGTTGCGAGATCGCTATGGTCATGCCCAAGTCAAACGAGAGTGACCAACAGAAACAACGAACACCGACAAGCCTCAAGCCATAGCCTCCTACTCACAAAGCCTGGCAGTTCGACGACGGAGACATAGAGTGCCCGGTCGTAGATTTGGAGCGCGAGGATCTGGTAGCAGAGATCATTTTGGTATTCAGCGCACAGCTTTTGCAGCGGCGATGACCCGAAACTTGGGTTTCAAACCCGACAAGAAAAGAACCGGTAGCGCGAGGAACGCAAGGAGCGCGAGCGGCCACTCCATCGCACGGGAGAACTGCTTGCCTTTTACAGAGACGGCACCACCAGTACGACAAGCGCCACGCACGTGTTTCTAACTTTGTGTTCCTGCGGGAGATACCTGTGAGAATTAAGTTCTTGGTGTGCCTGTCTAACCTAATTGAAAACTCATGCTAAGAACTTAATTCTGACAAAAATCTCATTCTAAAATATGAAGTGAGAACAACGCATTAGGTACTTATCGGACTCGTAGCGCCGTCTCTGTAGAAGGTAAACAAACAGGGCCTTGAAAATGTCATTTTTATAATTTTAATTTTCTTCATAGTCGTAGTTGAAACTTGCAAATTTGAATGGAAATATCTAACCAGTAAACGACATATTAGAGGAAATTTTCTACGTTATACATAAAATCACTGATTTTTGCAGGCCATTACAGAGTACAACTTTGCTTTTGAGATGCCTGGTATGTTATGTGATATTTTTTTTTATATTTTTGGAATGTTAAGCAAACAGTTCTTTTAATAACATATATTAGAGCAATCTTTTTCTGATAATAAAGTATTCAATGCTTTTGATGCTAACATGTGCCAATGTCTTTACTGAACACCTTTTTTTTTTCAAATCAGCCCTACAGGTTGGCTGAGATATCTCACTCGCATGAAATTTTATTGTTGCCCAGCTCATAGTCACTGTGGAAGATGTATGTTTAGGTAAGAACAAAGCTGGCAAACTGCGCAGTCGAGTTCTATTGGTGCACACCTGACTTGCAGCTAACAGCTGTGCACTCTAAGAAAGGAGGGGAGTTCGAGGGAGTTAGACGGCGTGACAACACCCACAGCGTGCGCTGGCACCCCTTCGGAAGGAATATCCTCTCTCAAATAGAAGGAGCGAGCAAGGGGAAAAAGAATGGGGTGCTACACGAGTCCCCTGGGGATTCGAAAGGATTATGGGAAGAGGAAGCCTGCCCTCGGGCCAGGCGGCAGCATCCCCCCTGGGCCGAGTCTCGCGGAAGGGCCGAGCGTGGATTAAGGCCGAGCGAGCCGGAACTGCCGAGTGCGGGGGCTAGGCCGACCACTGCGAAAGGGCCGGGAGGGGTGTCGAGGCCGAAAGAGGGGGGAAGGCCGGGCACGGCGGCAAGGCTAAGGGAAGCGTAAGGGCCGAGAACGGGTGTGGGGATTAGAGCGATCAGTGCAGGCGTGGCTCCTTCGTCGACGCGGGAATTCGTTGGAAAGAAAACCGATAGATGGCGCGCCCTGTTTTCGCTCCTTTCTGTTTGGAGACCTGGATAGCTAGGTTCGACATTGTACATGTACCTTTTTTTAGTACACGGAAGTGACGTCATCACGTCTGATTGGTTGGAAACAAAAGTGACGTAATTTCCCTAGAAAAATGTGGGCGGAGTCGGCAAAACTGGGCGGAGTCGGCTACCGGACGTGACAACAAAATGACGTTTCGTTTTGTACCGAGTACGTTTCAAAAGGTACTTGCTCGGAACTAGGTATCATTGGCAGCATGTTTTCAGCGGCGAGGCGTCGCCGTCTCGTCACTTCGACTTTTTCTTTAATAGAGCTTTTTTTTTCGCCAGAAAGGCTGTATCGGGAACACCGCGATGCATTCAAGCTCCCGGAGGAGATCTTTCGGAAGCAATACAGCCTGCCCAAGATTGTGGTGCGGTGGTTGTGCGACGAACTTCGCGAGGAACCGGAGGTGAGGAGAGTGCGTACCACGTCATGACTGTGGAGCTTCAAGTGTTGTGTGCACTGCGCTTCTACGGCGCGGGGAGCTTCCAAGGCATGGTGGCGAGCGACGAACACGTAGCGCGGGACCAAAAGACAGTCAGCGTTGCGGTCCGCGCCGTGTCCGTCGCTATCGTGCGTCGTCTCGGGGTCCAGCGTGGCTGGATCCACTTCCCCGAAACGCCGAGCGAGAGGTTCGACGCGGAGAAGGACTTCAGGCTGCTCGGCAGGATACCCGGCGTCATCGGTTGCGTGGACGGGAGCATGGTCTCCATCGTCGGCCCGTCCAAGAACGACCCCACCGTCACGAAGGCGGCGTACTGGTGCCGCAAGTACTTCTACGCCCTCAACGTGATGGTGGTAAGTACACTCATGTTACGTTGTCAAAACGCGCCCCAAATCTGTAGAAAAGAAAAACGTATTGCCGATACGGTTTAAAGGGGCCCTCCGGAGCGTTCTGCGATGGTCTATTTATGGCGGTAACTCAATCTACATGCCCTAAGGATCCTAAAAATCATAAAATTACGGTCATGCGCGGCAGATTTCTCTCCTAAAATTGCTATCAAAGTCCCCGGTACGCCCCCCTTTCTGAGATGACCCCGGAAAACGGGAGGGGCATCTCTTTACGCGTCAGCCAATAGCAAGCGGAGGATTCCGGCGTCACTGCGCGTCACCAACGCGGCCGAGCGCCGACCCGCGGAGGAATCTCTCGCACACGCGCTGACCGTCGTCAAGGAACCCGAACTTTGTGCTCGGCAGTCGCCGTTCGTCGCACCGCAACGTCGCGCTGCTACTGCAATACGCAGTCGCATCCCACAGATGACAAGGAAAAGTTTGACTCGTTGACGTGAAAGGATCGCAAAGCTGGCTTCGGAGTCGGCATCCACGAGAAGAAGGAACATGTGGCCCGCACACGCATGCCTGCAGACGCCCCGGGAAGCAGACGAGCCGACGCGCCGACGCATCACCCCCTAGCAACAAGCTTGCGGGGAGAAAACATAGTTCGCTGGTTTTGGTGCGATAATTCCGGACTGTGTTCCCCGCACCACAATCAGTTTACGTTTTTCTCAAATTCTAATTTACAACAAGCTTAAAAAGTGTTTCAATATAATGTTCGCATTCACCGCTAGATGCAGCATTTCCATCGGTCAAGTTTTAGCGATGGGCAGGGAGTGGGGGATTGTCTTCCAAGAGAAAATAGTCCCGATATATTTCTTCTGCCATCTGCTTAATAAACGGTTTTGTAATCTAAAACTTTGTATACATATTAACTTGCACCTACTACGCAATATAACAACATAAACAGACGATCGCAGAGAGCTCCGGAGGGCCCCTTTAAGTATGCCGTTTTATGACTGCGGGCTGTGGGGTCTCACGACTGCGCGAGCGTGTGCTCTACGTAGCATGTGAGCCGTGAGACGCTCCTCCCAAAAATAATATTTGTCTGTTAAAACGTGCAAGCTTCCGTAAAAAAACAAACAAACAAACATTATTTTTGTTTTAAGGTAGTTAGTTGTACCTGGCATCCAGGAAGGTGTGTTGACATGCATGTAACAGACAAAATAACTTAAAAGGTTCTGAAATTGCGACTGCTTTGTGAACCATAAGTACAACCTACTACTTGTGGATTCAGGTAATTACATGTCAATATCTCTCTCACTTTCAGGTGTGTGACGCCGACTGCCGAATAATGCGCATGGACCCACGGTATCCCGGGTCGGTGCACGACTCCTTCGTGTGGCAATTTTCCTGGCTCCGAAACCAACTCGAGCAATGGCAGCTGCCACGCGACGGCCGGTTCCTGCTTGGTGAGCATACTAAATTCATTCCTTACACATACGGTGGCACCCACTGCTTGAAAGCCACAGTACCACACGTACTGTGCTTGTTGTGAGGCACACAGACACAGTTGCTGGAACTCCTTGAAGTGAGACAACACTTAAAGTTTGGCCATTAATCTCTGTTTATGTCCACATAACTCTCACAGTCTGCAGGCTACGAAAGCCACACTACACCAATCTCACGACAGTGATAGACTACGCAAGACATGCGACCGCAGTGCGAGTCCCTGTCCGGTTCGGCCCACTCACTGTTACTGTCTGCCTGTACCCTCTTGCTGGTTGGTTTTTGCATGAAGTTGGAGCTCTTTCACTGATACCTCGGGGCTCGCCTGGTCGCTTTGACGGTCGTCAGTTTGTACGGAATGGGATCAATTCCTCCTTGGCCACTTGGGGCTCGCCAAATCTGTCCTCGGGTCGTCTCTGTCCCACACACTGGATTCTTTTCCCTGACCCTTCTTTTTCGGTCTGCCTATATAGCTCCTCCTATTAGACCCTCCGTGTCCCAACAGGACCTGACTCCTTTCTAGTCTAACCACCCCCTCTCTTTTCCCCATCTCCAACTCCACCGAGGATTAGGAAAGAGGTTCGTCGAACTGGCGCCTTATCCCCTTGCTTGCCAAAGACAAGGCCAGCGTGTTCTGCTCTGCCCGTGCCTAAGGTCACGGCCACACTCCCAAAAGCAACAGAGCTTTTGTCTGTCGGATGCAAGGGCCTAATAATACACCTGCGTACAACACAGCACCCCTAAGGAATCGTGCACACATCCCATACAACCCACCAGGAAAACACAGTTACATGAAATAACAGGGAGTTTGCAGGCAAGCTGGTGCTAATTAATCATAATGTAAACAGACACTGTAGTGCAGAAATATTAACACACTTTTAAGTCACACTTAAGTTACATTATAATTGACATAGTTGCACACAGCTGTTTTCTTGCCTTTTATTTTAAAAAGTAAAGAATGTAATATGTTCCATCCTCTACATGTGCAGGTGACAGCGGCTACCCCTTGGAGCCTTGGCTCATCACCCCTGTCTCCGGGAACCACGCGACCTCCACCGCTTGCGGCCGGTTTAATAAGGCGCATTCCTCGATCAGTCTGTTGTGGAGCGCTGCATCGGGCTGTTGGAAAACAGATTCCTGTGTCTGCAAAGGCACCGGGCTCTGTATTACCACCCTTCAACAGCCACCGCCATTATTTCGGCATGTGCAGTGCTCCACAACATCTGCCTTGCATCGAGCGAGCCAGAACCGGAGTCAGACTCCGACCCTGAAAAGTCAGAGTTGGAGTCTGAGCCGAGCTCGGACGGTTCTGAGCCGAGCTCGGAGAGGTCAGCGTCGGCTCCCGAGAGGCTGGCTCCTGCCGGCCCTCCGGTCGGCCTTCCGGTCGGCCTCTCGGACAGGGGGAAGGCTCTGGGGCAGCGCCTTGTCGCCCGGTTCGGAACCCGCCGCAGACGTGCCCGTGCGGAGCACCACACGCAAGGGGTCCGCCGCCACGACGGTAGTCCCCGACCACTAGGGACACCGTCGGGAAGCCCCTCAGCGCCCTCGCTGCGGTGGTGCCCAGCACGGACGCCGCCAGCGACAGGGAACCTCTCGCCACCACGACTGAGGTCCTGACCACCAAGGACCCCGTCACATCCTTGCCCTCAGTGAAGCCCTCCCCGTGGAAGCCGTAAAGTGCACACTTCGCTTCCTGCTCTACAGTCATGGCCGTCCACAAGCTACATACTCTCTTCAGCTCCTACACCTTGTGAAGTTCGTCGCACAGCCAGCGTGCTGCCTCCGGATACGTGTCGAGTGCATCGCGGTGAAATCGATACAGCCTTTTTTTTTTATTTTTATGAGCAGAAGGCGCGAGACGCAGTCGACAGTGACAGAAAAGGTTCGGAGGTTTAGTTGCCAGACCAACAGGTCATCTGGAATGCCCCTGCAAAGAACTCAGAAGTAATTTAGACTACCTCTAGAAAGAAATGCTCGCTTTTGCAGAGATTGCTTTCTTAGTTGCTGATTGAACCAGGGATATTGTTGTCATGGACATTGTTTCATTTTAAAAATGCTTCAAAGCGTCTTGCCTTCTGCTCCATTTTATTATCTCTTTTATGGTACTTCATTAAAGTTAGGTGATTGTGTTATCTCAAGACAGTGCACATGTAGTTCGTTTTGAAAATTGCTTTCTTTCTTAAAGAAAAACCTGTGACTTCATGAATAAAAGTGTGATAGCATGGAATGTAATATTTCATTCTTGGAAGTAAAACTGAGCATCGACTGGAACCATGTAAGCAATTGGGCGATCTTAAGTATATACGTATCACAGATATCTTGTTGAACACTCTGGTCTTATTTGAGCACAATAGTTAAATTTCGAAAGGAAAAAAAATTATATATTCTCTTACTAGCATACCACCATATAAACACTGGACCACTTTGAAAGAATTATCACAGATGTTGCGCCAAACATTTTTATTTTGAGCACAGCAATAGCAAGTTCTCGAAAGATAAAAAAATTGTTTCTGACTAAAGCAGCCGTCACTCGCGCGCTCCCCGTTGGTTCCGCCGACCCCTCCGCTGCCCCCGGCACACCCGGCTCCTCGTGGTTCGACATTTTGGTTTGAAGAATGCGCGTAGCGCACATCCCGCATAATATTGGAACAACTTTCTCTCCAATTAATTCTTAAATGTATTGCAAAAGGGTACAAAAAAGCGGTTTGTTTTAACAACGCCCAAAAGGTTTTGATTGTTTTTCAATACTTATACCTGTACTAGAACAGATGCGACGGCCAGCGACGCACAGGATTGGTTGCCGTTCCTTCGCTAAACGCAGGAACTGCTCCCCGCGTCGTACTAAATCCTATCCCGTATCCTGCGCGTAGGGACGCCTCAGGGAATGCGTAGCTACTTCCGCTCGTCGGTGGTTGGCTCCGGACGTCGCTGAAACGGGTGACGGGTGTCAAGTTTGCGATGACGTAGCGGCGTCAAAGTGGGCAGAGCCGCCACGTGAGTGTTGCTAGGATACGCTCCTCCTTTGCATTACGTCACTTCCATGTACCTTTTCTCAAATGTCCAACCTAGCGATCCTGTTTGGTTTGACGAGTCTGGCGTGGAGCACGGTGGAGGAAAAATGTGTTTCTTCCACCGCGGCCTAAAAACCTTTCGTTTTTTAACACACATTTTGAGCGAGCGAGCGAGCGATTGTCACAGCAGAGTGAAGTCTGGAAAAGCGAAACGGCGTAATCCCGCTGCATGAGCTCTCGTGCAGCCAGATCCTCTTGCAGCGCTATGAACTCGTGCTCTAGCTTTCACTATAATACACGGGGCTCTTAAATTGTCTCAACATCTTTGTCTTCTATGTGCTTGCCCAAAAGGGCGCGGGCACAAGCCCTGTTTGCATAGAAGCCTCTTGGCTCCCCTCTAGGCTGACTGGCGCAGTGTCTTCACGCGGCAAGGTCAGGAGCTTCATTTCGTCGCGTACTACTACTTCCGACTTTATGAGCCCTCAATGTGAAAGGCAAGAGGCAGAACCTCATTTTTTTCTGCAGCCCTGCCAACAGAAGAAAAATAAACTTACCATGATCCCAAGGATAAATTCGGAGTACACTTGATGTGTGGTGTCTGAGGTGGGCCAATAAAAACTAAAAATATTCCTACGAGTACGGGGGCAGCTAAGCCTATCGCACATATTACACATTCTGTGCACTCCGAATTATGTGTGCGACCGATCTAGATAATTTGCAAAGAAAAAGCCTACTAAGCAAACGTTTGGATACCACACAAATGAGGAGAACTACGGAATGGGATTTGCTCTTTTTTGATCCAAAGGCCCGACAGAATTCTAAATTGAAACCCGGATCACACTGCTTACACCTCATACAAAAGACAGTCTGACAGACACGATCGAGTCACCGCGAGATCCGTGTTTCGAATGCCGCGTGCCATGTTTCTTCTTCAAATCATTGCCCTGCGGCATTCGAAGAACGGACCTCGCGGTGACTCGCGTTCGAATCTGTCTGCAGACCGTCCTTCGTAGGATTTATGAGCAGTGTGACCCCAGCTTAACGTTCAGGTATATATTTTATCATGAAAATCCTGAAAGATTACGTAGTCGGGGGCGGTATGTCATAAAGCAAAAGCGACGGGATTGCCATGGTGGGGAAGAACAATCAGGGATGCTTAAAAGAGATGTAAAACAAGTGCAAGGCGAGTAAAAAAAAAAGAATTAAGATTAATTAACCGCGTTTCTATGAGAAAGCAATTGACGTCGCACTGAGTTTCTATTTGTGTACGAGCTCACTAGGTAGCCGGACAAAAGCTCACCGACAAAAGCTCACCTAATTTTTTTGGCTAAAGACAGGCTGGGATAAAGTGCGGGCACGATGGACATTGCACCATTTTTAGGAGAACTGGTACCCCTTACTATACAAAGGTGTCGACAGATAAGCCATAACAGGCGAAGCGACGATTTGGGGCCAAAATTTAGGTCACCGATATTGAGTGGAGCTGATAGCATAAAACTTGCCGGAGCACCCTTGCGCCACGCTGAAGGAACTTCGTGGATCGAAGTTTTGAACCCGCTTTTTCAATGTTCTTATGTCACGCTAAACGCGCACGTAAAGGTTATGCAGAATCTACTCATCGACATTGCAAGAACGCAGTGGCATATAATGGTCAGTGGTAAGCGTGTTTCACATGCAGCGATTTTGGCCCTAGAGCGGCGCGATTTCTGCCGTCGCGGCGCTCGTGCCGCTCAACCGCTGGTGCTGGCCAGTGCGCCGCCACGGCAGAAATCGCGCCGCTCTAGGGCCAGAACCGCTGCATGTGAAACATGCCTTAGTCTCGAAATACCTTTAGCTTATTACTGGAAGCATGCCTAAATACGCTGGTTTAGGCATGTTACCTTTAGGGATGCCGCGAACTTTTTTCGAATCGAAGTTTCGATGATCGAATCAAGTGGTTCGAAAGGTTCGAAAGATTTCGATTTTTCGAATTGTCTATATCGTAAAATTCGACGGAGGTCGAATTTTCGAACTTGTTAAGCTAAGAAGTTCGACGCTTTTCGAACCGTCGAACTTATTACGCTAAAAAATTCGATCTTTTTCGAACTTTCGAACTTATTGCGCTGCAAGGTTCGATGCTTGTCGAACTTTCGAACTTGACTGACCAAAAAATTCGATGAATATCGAATTTTCGAACTTACTTATCAAGAGAATTCGAAAAGTTTCGAACTTTCGAATTCTGAAAAGTCAGAAGTTCGACGAACTTCGAACTTTTAGGGTAAAAGTTCGACGTTCGTCGAACTTCGAAAGACCGGCGGACGGTTTCATTTGATTTCAAGTAGTGGGGTACATTCGTAATTTTTTTTCTCTCGAAATTTTACACGCGGTGCTGCGTTCCTTGCGAAAGACAATGTCGTTTATTTCAATGTTCTGGCATGCTTAGGTTTAAAGAAATAAATCCCCGAAGGGGCGAGGAAGGACGACGGGTTTTTGACGATTATCGTTTGTGCCAGATTTGAAGCACGCTGCAGCCGGAGCTATTTATGGTAGATATGTTATACTTTTTAAGAATGATCTATGTATAGCCTAGGTAAGTGCCGTCTTAAGATGTGATTATTGTTATTCAACGTGAGTTTCGAAGAAATGTCCAGACATGTATCTGCATGCAATTATGACCTAAACTTGATATTTATTTTCGTCTAAGTTGTTTGAGGTATCACATTTAAATTAACACCACAGACAGTACATATCATTGCCATCTGCAGAATACAAAATAATATATTTATTGTTTTTTCACGTTAAGGAATAAATTCACTCATGGGAAAAGATTTCTAATAGTGTTCAAGTTGAGCACGTCATTAAAGGAAAACAATTTTTTTTCGCTTCACGTTCCTGGGACGTGTTTCTTTTAGCCTGTACACATTTTGGTAAAAGAAACTTGTTGCGAAGTTCTGAACCTCTGAATATGCAAGAATAGAACACTTCCGACGAATTCTTGATAGTTTTTTTTTCTCCTGCTTTTTATTCTCGCATTTATTCTTTTTTTACTATCGGCACAGGTGTTTAGGTCGAAAAGACAGCTTTGAACTTCCGAACCACTAAGCATGTGACGAGCAGTGCTTTCTGACAGCGAGTTTCTAACAGTGACCATCTACGCAACCTTTTATGCAGTGAAGAGCGACAGTAGCAATACATATGCATAAATAATTTCAGATTAAAATAACCTCGACCACGCCCTCTTTCCCCGTATTGTTTTTTTTAACAGTCCGAAATACCTGCAAGGGGGAGAAGGAAACTGAAGCCCCCCCCCTCCCCCCCTCTCCCCCCCCCCCCCCCCCGCTACCCTCTTTCCCCCCGTTTTTCCTCTTCCGACGCCACTTGTATGGTAGAACGCTCCTCGACCTCAAGTTGTGCCGGCTTTTGTGCTTTTTGCGAGGCGATTCCTCCGTCCCAGAAAATAAACCTCCAGGACAATTATAAACTTCACCGGATCGGATTACTACCAGCGTGCAAGGGGTGGCGAGCTAGTTTGCCAGGTGGCTTCAAGGTTTTTCTGAACCTCAACCTCCTGCTCGCCCCTGGCCGTTTCGAACTGGATGAGTCTCGTAAAACAGTGTGTTCGTGCAATCACTACTGCGTGATGCAGGTTAAAGACCCCCCCCCCCCCCCCTCCCCCGGGGGCTGGGGGTCACAATTCTGCACTGGCAAATATTCTAGCACGTCCGGGACACTCGTCATCTCATTTAATTGCCCGACCAACTTCGCAGAATCTAGATATCACACCCTAACTTTTCTAAACTTGATTTTGTGAAAACCAGTGAGTCGTGAAAACGTTATTTGAAACTGAAACTGTGGAAAAACTTGAAAATCGGACTTCGAACTTTGAAAACTTGGATTAGAAAAAAATTCAAAACCATCGAAGTTTTTTTTTTTTTTTTTTTTTTAATTTAGCGTTAAAAGAGAATCGAAACCTTCGAACTTTTCGAACTTTATGCAGAAAGAAATTCGAAATCTTCGAATTGTTCGAACTTCATGTCTATAAAAAATCGAAGCGTTCGAAGTTTTCGAATTTTTTTTTCCAAAGAATTTCGAAATCTTCGAATTTATCGAACCTGAAGTAAAAAAATATTCGAAATATTCGAATTCGAAATTTTAGAAACCGTGAAAGCTTCGAAATTTTCAAATTCGAAACTCCGCTGTGGTCAAAAGTTGCGAATTTTTCGAAATCGAACCTCGGTCGGTACGAAAATATCGAAATTTTTCGAAATCGAACCTCAGTTTGCTTCGCAAATATCGAAACCTTTCGAAATCGAACCTAGGGTGGTTCGCGACATCCCTAGTTACCTTTGCCTCCAGAAGTTGAAGTTGCTCGAGCGCATGTAAACTTTGTTTAATTTTGTCAGCGCGCGATTCAGGTGCATTTCTGCAAAGTAAAAAAGAAAATAGCATGGTACCGAAATTATATATGTTTTGCTGTTTCTTTGTGCATATTAAGGCGTCTCAACCAAAATGGGTTCATCGGGCCCGCCAACTAGGGCTGCCGTTATGTCCACGCGTCTATGCCTCGCCATTCCGTCGCGGCCAAATGCATGGGACTTTCGCTCTAGATTATTATGTTAGACAAGCTTCGTACACCAACTACGGGTTTATGGACAACATTTCGTGTCAGATGCATACCTCGGCAAACCTCACTCATGAGGGCCCTCGCTCACCCTCACTCACCCTCATCTTCACAGGTGAAGTGAGGGTGAGTGAATTTCTGAACCAGGAAAATTCATGAGTGTGAGGGTGAGTGAGGGTGAGTGAGGGTGAGTGAGGGCCGTGAGGGCTGTGAGGGCGGTGAGGGCCGTGAGGGCTGTGAGGGCGGTGAGGGCCGTGAGGGCTGTGAGGGCGGTGAGGGCCGTGAGGGCGGTGAGGGCCGTGAGGGCGGTGAGGGCCGTGAGGGCGGTGAGGGCCGTGAGGGCTGTGAGGGCCGTGAGGGCTGTGAGGGCGGTGAGGGCCGTGAGGGCCGTGAGGGCGGTGAGGGCGGTGAGGGCGGTGAGGGGTATGAGGGCCATGAGTGCGTGAGAGGCGTGAGGGCGGAGAGTGGCGTGAGGGCCATGAGTGCGTGAGTGGTGTGAGGGCGGTGAGTGCGTGACGGGTGTGAGGGCCATGAGTGCGTTAGGGCGGTGAGTGCGTGAGGCGCCCTTCAGATCGAGCATCTTTCTCAGGAATTTTGGTGTTAATGGCGGGTTGTTCTCTAGCTTTCCCTAGATCGACACGAATTGCTGAGATCGGGTCCGGCTCGAAATAAGCAAGCAACTCGGAACAATTTGAATACGTTTGAAGCGGCTGCATCCAATCAGGGACGCAAAATTTTCACGTGATACCTCGTGCCGGTGATGATGACACCGAAAGAATTGGTTTTGGTTTGTAATCGATCGTTTTTTTTGGAAATAAACTGTTTCAGAAAGGTGCATTAGTATTCTTAACGAGATTTAAATGCATAAATACACGTTTATAACGCGTAATTGTGTCTAAATAGTGCAAGAAAAATAAAATTTTAGGATGACGATGGCAAATTGCAGCGATTGGTTGCTGCGTGTGATCGCGGGCGGCCCGTGTTGCTGGTGTTGCGACGTAAAGTTTCTGGGCGAAATTGCCCCGTCTGAAGCTGGCCTGAGTGGCGTGAGGGCCATGAGTGCGTGAGGGGTGTGAAGGCCGCAAGGGCGGTGAGGGGCGTGAGGGCGGTGAGTGGCGTGAGGGCCGTGAGGGTGGTGAATGGCGTGAGGGCTATGAGTGCGTGAGGGCCGTGAGGGCGGTGAGGGCCGTGAGGGCGGTGAGGGCTATAAGTGCGTGAGGGCCGTGAGGGCGGTGAGGGCCGTGAGGGCGGTGAGGGCGGTGAGGGCGGTGAGGGCTATAAGTGCGTGAGGGCCGTGAGGGCGGTGAGTGGCGTGAGGGCGGTGAGTGGCGTGAGGGCCATGAGTGAGTGAGGGGCGTGAGGGCCGTGAGGTTCAGTGAGGGTGAGTGAAGGGCTGAAGGTGAGTGTGACTGTGAGGGTGAGGATGAGTGAGGGGCTGAAGGTGAGTGTAGCTGTGAGGGTGAGGGTGAGTGAGGGGCTTAGGTGAGTGTGGCTGTGAGGGTGAGGGTGAGTGAGGGCGACCTAAAATGCCGACCTCTGGTCAGATGAGGCACCTCTTTGCGTTTGACTAGGGAAAAATATATTGTGAAATGTGATTATAAAAGGACGGCTCTCTGACGACGCTGCCACAATAAGACGCAGAATGCCTCCAACATGGCGTCAAGGCACTGATAGCAGACGAAAATGTTGGTTTCGATTTCAAGTCTAACCAGAAGTGAGTTAGGTGCAAAATCTTATACTTAAAGGCGCAAAAGAAATGAGCACAAAGAAGTAGGCGTGCACACCCTGAGCGCTACAAACAACTAAATTTTATTTTGAAAAAAAAAAAAAAAGAAAACGAACATATATACACATTTTATTATACCTCACCCTAAATGAACTTGAATTCCTTATTTAACGAAACGAGTGGCGACGCACTCATGCAACCGTCATACTCATTTACACTGATTTTGAACGCCTAAAAAATTTCTCCGCTTTTTTGGATTCCTACTTCCCCGGAATCTGTGTTTTATCCAGCAAAGGATCACACGAACACTTATTACAGTGGACTTCGAAGTTCCATGAAGGAGACCGTTTTACAGAATGTTGATGACCTATGTACGATCGGGTGGTGCACGGAAGCACCCGATGACAAAAGCTCCGTGTGAAATGACCACGACTGACACACCGCCCTTTTGCCCCGCCTTAAAATGTCCAGTTTCATCAGGAGCCAATGACGCGAATCCCCAGATCGGGTGGCCGGGTCCTCACCGTGACGGCGGAGCATTTTGCTTCTAATTAAGCGACAATAAGTGGGCACGCGAGCGTGTGTAACGTAATCATGCCGTCTTTGGAACAATGCTGGTTGAAGCTTGCACAGGGATTCTGCACGTGGGGCTATCATGCTACATACGTACGACCGCCCATATGTCGTTGATATTTTAGACTACCGATGTAGCGCATCCCACATGTTTAGGTGAATTTTTTTTTTTTTTTTGTGTGCATGTTCTTCTGTTTTTGTTTATTTTGAAGCATAATCTAGTTAGCTTCAATGGTGCTCTGAGGGAACGCCAACAAGGCCGACAATTTTCTTGAAATTGATATCGACCCTTTTTTTTCGTTGGTAACCATTTTATTTTTATTGTCTAGCTCTTTTTAATTTTGACAGTAGGTTTCAAGTTGAGTTTCGAGCTTCGTGTCTCTCAGTCGCTTTTTGTCCTTTTGCTCTAGAATTTTCTTTTTTTAATATAGGCTCCGGGCGCTGGTGTTTTGAAAAAACCCGTGGCGCCATCTGTCCGACGAAATAAAAACTATTGGTATGTTACCGCGGTTACCGCCCTTCCCGACTGCTTTCGCGTTAGGCTTGCCAGGCGTAAACTGCAGGCGTACCCGGCTGCTTTCGTTATGTCGTCCGCAACAACGCAGTCGAAAAAGCGCACTTCTGTTTATTGCTGTGTTTACAGCGCGAAACACATGTACGACGAAACCGTCCGATCCGACGTGCGGACTGCCGGAATGACCTTGGGGGGAGAGGGTTTTCGTAGCATCGGAGAGCGTTGAAAACCCTCGCCTCCGACCGCGCGGACGTCGGATCGGACGGTTTCGGGCAGAGCGTCGACGGAGATGGGTTGCAGCGGTACGGCGCGCAACGTAAGGAAACCTTTTTTTTTTTTTTTTTGTCGCTTCTCGGTTTTTGTTTGCTCTCCATGATACAGAATTGTTTCTCGCTGGCACAGTTAGACACTGCATTTTTGTGTACAGCGGAGACGGAGACTCCTGGGAACCCGCGAATGGGCAGGCCAGGATTTGCAGCTGCCACTTCGTAGGAAACAAAAAAAGCTCCATCGCTCAGCACCCCGCTTACATCCCCACGATCTTCCCTTCGTCGTACAAGGCGAGATGCAATGTGACGACAGAGACACAACTGAAAAGATATGCAATGTGACGGCAGAGACACACTGCTCCATGTTTGCACCACCCACGCACGCCAGCCTTGCAGGTGCAGCTCGCGCCCACGATGAGTCTCGGGTGCGCTAAAAGCTGCCGTAGCAAAAAAAAAAAAAAAATGTGTGTTATGCACGGTTGAAGCGAGAAATCAGAACAACAACAAATGAGGAGTGGAGGGGGGGGGGGGGGGGGGGGGGGGGATACGCGAAACCGAACTGGGTGGCACGCTCACCTGAAGCCGGACGTTGTAAACAGCAGACTTCATCTGCGCAAGGCATTTCCCTACAACTTCGCTGGGAGCTGTGGAATGAAGGACTTCTTCTCTCACGCCAAACACGTGACGGCCCGCATAAAGTTGCTCCCCTAACTTCAGTGACTTTTCTTTGAAATATTCTGCGATCTCGTCAATCCTTCTGAAGCCGCAAAAGAGCACCGTCGGATCGCACGTGCGAGCCGCCATTTTCAGATGGGAACATACCAATCGTTCTTAGGTCGACCACGGGCGGCGCTGGGGAGCGCAAGCGACGGTGGCGCCGGAGTGGCCGCCCGGAGGGTATATATAAGCAAACTTTACCTCATTCGTTTTGGGACACCCGGATAGCAAATTTGAGCAGAGACAGACGGAAGTATTTGAGAAAGAAGAGAGCACAGGGGAGGGGCAAGCCTAACGGCCTCGGAACGGATTGCTTACCAAGGTCGCTCGGCTAAACTCCATGGCGCACCCTCTCTTTCCCTCAGAAAGGGCGAGAGACGTGATGAGAGAACAGTTACCCTCCCGTTTTCCCCACACAAATCTCCTTTGTGGGCAAAGAGGACTCGGCGTCCTTGAGCGACAAGGAATCCGTTCATTCCTAAGCTGACAGTGCAGGGGGAGCTAAGCGCCCGCCGGATCAGTGATCACCTGCCCCGCTCTCTGCGCGTGGTTACGGGAAGGAGCGTGATCACGTGATTAAATTTAGACGTGCGATTGGTTCACCGAACACCTTGGCTTCCACTACCCTCTCAGCTCAAGGGGTGACGGAGTCCAGCCCGCGAAACACACACAGAAAGTGAGGTCACATTGACCAAGGCCAGACGATAAGGTAGGGGTCGACTGGAGGACGGTGGGGACTGTTCGACTGGTTCGGGGAACTTTCGGCAACATCGAAGAAGTTCGCCATCGTGAACAGTGTTGCGCAACCGGGAACTGCAAACGGGCAGAAACAGCTCTTTTCTCAAAGAGAAAATAACTGCAAGATCAACGTGCGCATATCAGGACATCGTGGTGCCAGTTTTTAAGTTGTTTTAGTGCATTTTATTGCTTAGCGAACTGTTTTTATCGTGCGAAGCGGCTCGGCATCTTCGCCATCTACGCTACCTCTACTGGAAACGGCAAAAACGGTGTTTTTAGAGCTCCGATATCCAGCAGCGCATTCCGTCTTAATGCCAAGTGCGATCTTGAACATGCGGATTGTCAAAACTTGTGCCACTAAATAAGCTACGCTTCAGAGTAACGGTATCTCAAAACGTCCCATTCGCATTTGAACCGTGCACATTTCGACCTTTTCTCATTTGGTCCTTCTCGTTTGAACCTTCTCATAAGATCCGAATCGTGTTTTTCGCAACTGGACCCCATTCTCATTTCGCCCGTTCGCGCTACGACCGAATGACACTAGTTCGGCATGCTTCTAATGTCGTTATGCCTTCGCGGCTTTGTTGATGAGCCTTACCTTAGTTGGGTTCCCAACATACCATCAGATATATGTTATTTGTAGAGGTACGCACTGAGAATTGTACATTGACGCCTGCTTCCCTTCATCTAAGCAAACAAGAAAAAAAAAAGCGATGAACATTTAATTTGGAAACTTTGTTTGAACAGAAATAGCATACATCATAGCAGTGGTTCTCAACCATTGATGTTTCGCAGACGCCTTCTAGAAAGGCGGAGATGATGGAGGACCCCGTTTGGGGTGCGGGGAATAGAAAGGTATAAGCTATCATGATAATGATTTAATAAATAGACATAACTAATTGCTAATGTAAAGTAGACTTATCTCATTGACATACACACGAGAATACTCTCCCGAAATTTGGAACGTTTCTTCTCAATGTGAAGAAAGACAACTAATATCGCCGTGCGTGACTGATGAGACAGGACTTCGCGGACCCCCTTTTGAGAACCCCTGCATTATAGAAGTGGTGGCATTGTCCCAAGTCGAGAGACCTCGAATAACGTGACATTTCGGAATATGATCTGGCTGCGATAAATAGTTGGTCTGTTTTATTGTCAGCTAGTAGCTTTTTACGACGACCTCGATGCACTGCTAAAATCCTTCGCAGAGAGAGTATGCTTGCAGTGTGGCACACACACACACACACACACACACACACAAAGTATATCAATGTATTAATATTACCCTAAAAAACGATTTTGCTATAGAAAGAGTCAAGTGCATGCGACGGGTCAAAGCGAGATATGTTTGAGAATGGCTGTTTTGAAAAGGGCTAGGTGAGAAGGGCGAAACGAGAACGGGCCCAAATGAGGAGGGTTGGAATGCGAAAGACAAAATGGGAAAGGGCCAAATACGCCAGGTCCAAGCGAGAAGATCTTTTTGAGAATGGTTGTTTTGAATGGGCCAAGTGAGAACGTTGAAACGAGAACGGGCGCAAATGATAACCACCCCATTGGCCGTATTGTGGCTTAAAATCATGGTTGGCAGTTATGTGAAGCTTTATCTGAAATCAGAGAAAACGCCTTTTTCGTCCTCCACAAATGTTTAAACAGTTCGCGACAAAGCAAAGCTGTATTACATGAGCTTCCTTGTCAGCGAACGGAGTGCCGATACTCTAGACGCAGCTCATTTAGTGGCTCTAGTGCAAACCATGGATATATTCTCGGCAGCCCCTACACACCTGTGACCTTCCTTTGTTGTGTGCATACATGTCACTACTAGCTTAGACGGACCGAAGACGCAACGAACCGCCCTTCCTTCCATGTGAGTGACAAAGAGAGGACCTCTTGACCATCGGGGACATGTGTTCTTGCTACGCAATGTACGCTTTGTCATGATCCGATGAGTTTGGACTGCGTCGAACTCTGTGACAGGAATATCCGACGAGTCCAGCCTGTAACCCACAGAGATCGGCCCGACAGGCCTTATACAGCGCTAATTGTAAGTATTTTTTTTTTTATTCTAATAGACTGACGTTCTGATTGGTTATTCTTTTATGTTCGAAGTCATTTTTATTTTATTTTTCCTGTTAAAATATGGGTGTGTTCGTGTCGCAAGATGTTTGCCTCCCAGTATATCTAAAGCTGGATACCACAGAAGCGTTGGTTAACCCTTATTTCCCCAAATTCGGTTTGTTGGCTGGAAGTGGAGTGCCAGTCATTTTCTTTACTCGTCAAGCTTTTTTTACGTGCGTGATTTATTTGAAATTCTTGATTGATTCAAGCCTTATGTTCTGTTCAACTGTAATGTTCCTCTCGTATAACAGGCTATTTATTGAACTGTTAAATTCATAGTACATTTGACACTGGTGAGCTGAAAAAGGCCAGTGATTTGATTTATAACTGGTAAATATTATGGAGGAAATATTAGTACATTTGTAACTACATATTTCTGTGCCGCAAATGCCGTAAACGTAAAGTTATTTTTTTTCCAAATCAACCTAGAGATATAGGTCTTAATTTAAATGGTAAGATTGTAATTAACAGGTCTTAAGGCTAGATGAAGGGTTGAGGAACCCTATGATGTTGCAAGAATAGGGCTAAGCAATTTATGGATTAACCTTTCTAGTATTTTATTAATTTCTTTAATCACTATCAGTATTTCATACTAGATCGGTTGAGCTCTGAGTTAGGACAAGTCGGGCGAACAAAACAACAGTTAACGCCTATGCCGGCTTGCTGGAAACAGCGTCTCAGCTGAGACTAGGGAAAGCACTGTCAAAGCCAGCGCAGAAGCTGAGCGCAACTCATACCTCGTCTCAAGACGCTTGCGCGCCCCACCCTTTGCAGTGCTTTTTTTCACCCATTGTTGGCTGGGACGCTGATTTCAGCAAGTCGGCCCAGGTGTCTTACTTGCTCATCTATTTGTTATATAAGGCAGTACTGCTATCTCCTAGAATACTCAAGTTTATTGTATACAAAAGAACGAAATATATTCGCTGGAAAATAAAGTTTTAATTATAGAAAAGTAAACATTAAAAAAGTCGGTAGGCCTTTCTGAGATTTTATGTTAGAGAGCAACTGAATCGATTAATCGAACAGTTGATTAAAGGGCGACGAATAATAAAGCTATATTTTATTTGGATATTCATAATTGACAAAAGTAAGAGAGAACTGACAGTGACTGAAGATGAAAGGTAAATGAATATTTAAAATTACAGTGGTATGAGGTGGCCTAGTGGGAACTGGCACCTGAATCGAGGCCCCCGATTATGTTTCTTTCAGAACTGTGAGCCCAGAACTCTGCGTGGGATCCCGGCCATCACGTTCTTGCCCGGTTCACAGCTTGCAGGGGTGAATCCTGGCACTCATTTTTGCTTTAATTTCTCTTTAATCGTAATACTTAATAAAATGTATTGACGGTACACTTTGAATTGCATGCTTCTATATTTACCTGGATGCGATAAAAAAATTTCCACAGTGAATGTGGCTTGTTTACTGAAGCTTTCTTTTCAGATGTATATAGACCGACACGCTGTTTACAAACAAACCCGCGTTTGCCCACACCAGGTGTGGGCACCGCGCGTGCGTAGAAAGCGAATTCGCGTGAAGTGAACCGTCTACGCATGCGCCGTGCCGTCGACAGCGCCACCGCAGCTGCGTGACGTCAGGGCTGCGTGTCGGTCTATAGTGTTCAACTGACCACTATAAATACATCTGAAAAGAAAGCTGTATGTCCGCTAAAATGGCTGCCGAAAATAGTGCAACCCGCGCTTGAAATCGGATGCCGAAATTTAAATAGCCAGGGCATAAGGCTGGGAGCCAATATTGGATAAGCCAATGATTAAACTTGGACGCCAATATTGGTTGGAGGATTCACAATGAATAGTGGTCCAATGATGATTTAGGTGCTGCTGGAATTGTGGCCCAACGTTGGGCTTAAATTTTGGTTAAAAGGCGGTCTAACGATGGCATAAATGATGGTCCAATATTAGCCTAAATATTGGTTGAATCGTGGTCCTACATTAGCATTAGTTACTGGTCCAACGTTGGATCGGGTAACGGTTTCGAGAAAATCAACATTAGGCCAACATTGGAGCCAATATTTGCCAGTTTCGGGCCTATTTGGTCAAACAATGGCGTGCTGCTTGGGGCGCAGTATATCGTCTAAAAAATAACCCACTATGTTTTTTTTTTTTTTTTTGTTATTTGCGGAGGTGATGTGTTTCGTCGTCTGCTCTCAAGCGCGCTCTCGCTGGACTGAATCATCGGTCTTCCTCGCGCAGATTCCGTCTGCGACGCGAGTGACTTGTACAGTCATTATATAGAGCTGCGACTCTAGTGTGTAGTGACTTCCATGCGTGCTTTGCGATCCGTGATCCCTCATTTTTAGCAGACCGTTTTTGCACCTTCGATGCGATATACTTCAGCGGTGCGATCAGCCATGGAGTAGTTATAATAATAATAATATTTAATAATAATGATAATATTAATAATAATAATAATTTGTTTATTTAATGTGCCCCAAAAAAAAGCACGCGGGTCTGTGACATTGGCGCACACAAGACAAAACGAAGAAACACAGCACACGCACAGCTTAAAATGTACAAATTAGCATGACTACAAATAGGTCGCACACTTCACACAAAATGCAATAGAGTTTTATTCTTAAACTAGACTTGCCAAGTTCCTGCAAAAAACTGGGAGATCTGTGAAGATCTTTAAGCTATATGGTGAGATTGTATTAAATAAAATTTGCATACGGGACAGTGGTGAGAGTTTAGACATGAATTGAATATAAAAGACAGTAACATTTCTGGTAACGCGACAAGGAGTTATGTCTGGGCGCGTAACGGGCCGGCTGGAACCACGGCTACTGTTCTCGCACCAATTACAAAATTTTGATTCCGGTGTCTTACGGGACTCGACAGGTTTTAATCACGACTGAAAGGAAACATCTTGCTGTCCTTTAGCTGCGGCAAGTATATTTGAGGTTGTTAAAATTCGTAATAAAAAGAAATGAAAAAAAAACAAAAAACAGGAGATGTGCGTTTCCGTTTTTTCTATTTATATTCCTAAAAAGTTGACGCACAATCCCTCATGCGTCCATGGCCTAGCGGATAAGAGGTCTGCTACTTTGGCCTACCTAGCGAGTGGATTTTCAATTAAAAATATTAAGGAAACCAACGCGTCCTGGGTTTCAAAACCCAGGACGGGTTGGTTTCCTTCATATTTTTCCTTATGAAATTTTTGCGAATAAACTGTGCTTTAAAAAAAGAAAAGAAAAAACAGGTTTCCAGGCTAACTTGTCAAACCAAACAGGTCTCCAAACAGAAAGGAGCGAAAACAGGGCGCGCCATCTATCGGTTTTCTTTCCAACGAATTCCCGCGTCGACGAAGGAGCCACGCCTGCACTGATCGCTCTAATCCCCACACCCGTTCTCGGCCCTTTCGCCTCCCTTAGCCTTGCCGCCGTGCCCGGCCTTCCCCCCTCTTTCGGCCTTGACACCCCTCCCGGCCCTTTCGCTTTCGTCGGCCTCGCCCCCACACTCGGCAGTTCCGGCTCGCTCGGCCCTAATCCACGCTTGGCCCTTCCGCGAGGGCCGGCCGAACTGGTAGTGACCCGGGCCAGGCTTCCTTTGCGAAGGGGGAACGTGGATGACTAGCCTTGAGAAAGTTAAATCCGATCCTGGAGTTTATAATTTTATTTTACTTCTTTTTTTCTTTTTTGCTTCACAGATTCTTTGAAATTGCTGGCGTTCCCTTTTTCTTCGTTTTTCTTTTTTACGTTTTCCTATTTACTTCCAAGTTCAAAAAGTTACCTGACTGTTTGATAGAGGGCGCTGGCGGGCAGGTCGACGTAGAGTTCCTGTATACACGTTTGCAAGTCCGGTCTCAGGGCGCCGCCATCTTCCTCAGTGGGGTGCGCTCTTCGGCGCGGCGATAATCCGATTACGACGCCTTAGCAAGGCTTCGTAATCGGATTATGACTCGTCCAAGCGCACCCCAGCCAAACAAGATGGCAGCGCCCTGAAGCCGGACTTGCAAACGTGTATACACGTTTGCAAGTCCGGTCTCAGGGCGCCGCCATCTTCCCGAGTGGGGTGCGCTCTTGGCCGCAGCCATAATCCGATTACGTCGCCTTAGCAAGGCTTCGTAATCGGATTATGACTCGTCCAAGCGCACCCCAGCCAAACAAGATGGCAGCGCCCTGAAGCCGGACTTGCAAACGTGTATACACGTTTGCAAGTCCGGTCTCAGGGCGCCGCCATCTTCCCGAGTGGGGTGCGCTCTTGGCCGCAGCCATAATCCGATTACGTCGCCTTAGCAAGGCTTCGTAATCGGATTATGACTCGTCCAAGCGCACCCCAGTCAAGCAAGATGGCGGCGCCCTGTAGCCGGACTTGCAAACGTGTATAGGGTCCCTACGGGAGCCAGAGTTGCGCGTTCATGCATGGCATGTGGATACAGCTCCTCACGTGACTGAATTCGGCGAATAGCAGCGCCGCGCGTTCGAGGCGCGCTCAAAAGCCAGGGAACGTACGCCGGGGCGCGTGCAACGTCTACTTTGCTGCACGACACTTGATACGGCTCCTCACGTGATCGGATCTCGGCGAATAGCGGCGAGGGCGGCACGCGGCACGTGGAATCAAAAGCGCAACTCTGGCTCCTGTAGGGAGCTTATACAGGAACTCTAGATCGACACACCATGCCGTGGCTTACATTTTGCGAGATCGAGTTTTTACAATCTTACGGTTGAGCACGTAACCTTCAAAGGAGGTTTAGATTGGTCTTGTTTACGCTTCTGATACAAATGTCTTTGTCGCTGGTCTCATCCGGTATGATAGAGTCACAAACCAATGTGAGACAATCTGCGTAGCTAAAACGATAATAAAAATATCTCGCCATTAATTTGTTTAGCGGTGGGAGACACTGAAAGGTGCATTCCGGTGACAACCAATTTAGTCAGCTGCACGCGCTGGCGACCCAAAAACTCTTAACTTAGGAAATATATAGCAAAGAGATAAAATCGTGGAGAAAGCGTGAAGACAACATTTATTCTAGATTTGAAGTTCCGCGGGCACGACGTTTTTGCGAACTCTCGAAGCTTACCCGATATTAATTTATGCCTGGTTTTATATATCGTACAAATAAATTGTGAAATAAAAAGCCCGCGACCATACTCATTCAGAGCACAACTTTTCACAAAGTTTTTGTTACACAGCGCCCTACCTCGCCCAACCGAAGTTATTAGTGCTGAGGAGTCAGGACATTGTCGGAATTTTTCACTTGGTATGATGACTTTCTCTGTTCGCGTTAGGATATTTTAGGGTAAAAACTTCTGGGAGCCATCCTTTTTTTTATTTTGTCAGTTTGAGAAGTTTCTTGACTGCTTCATGTACGGCGCTGGCGCACTGCCTGGTGGGCCGAGACGCCATTCCCTAAATTACATTTTGTATGTTCCAGTTTCGACAAGCTTACGGCCCTGGCATAAACTGCGAGCGGATTTTAGGTCGTTTTTGTTTATTATGTCCCTGTTATACGAGGGTTCCGACCGAATAGAGGTAACATTACAACGTGAGACGGGCTGGGCGGTGGATCGAAAACAAGAATATTTAAAGGGGGGATGGAATGGTTTTAATGCTGAAGGAATTCGCAGCTTGTAATTTTTGTATCGTTTATCTTAAAAAAAAAAAGAAAAAGATAGAAATCACGTCTATTTTTTTAAATAAATATCGCGATTCCGTTTCGTAAAATTCAAAGCAAAAAACGGTAATATCTCGGGTCTTTAAACCACGCGCGGCGGCTGGAGTGACGGATATTTGGGTACATCTGGGTGAGTTTTCGCGACGCCATCTGCATGAGGCGCACAAAACCATTCTCTATGATGATGTGGTGAAAGAATGCGAACACACACACGTTCAGACACAAAAGGGACGATGAAAGGGGGCTCGACCTTAAAAAGACTATTTACAGGACCCAGACACACAGGTTAAACATGTGCTCCTGCTTTTATGCGAATGACTTTGGTGTAGATAGGTGTGTCTGTTTCCGCTTTCAAGTCCAACAGGATGGTGCCCTTCCACGCGGGTACGAATGAGTGGAAAAGGGTCATCTTGAAAAATCAGTTTGTTGGAACAGTGTCGTGTATGAAATATCTCTAGCTTGCGGGTCTACGCATGTAGGTCAAACATAAAGACGCATTAACGACAGATTAAATGAGCATAAAAGGAATGCCAAGACCCATACAACGACCTCTGAAATAGCTAAACGTGTTCGTGAGCAACTCTGAAGTTGTGGTTGGGGCCCTTTTTAGGGAATAAAATGTACAAAATGCAAAACATGACCCTTTTTTTTTTTTTTCTTGCAGGGTTGTGTTTTTATATTTTGCTTCACGATTCCGGGGTCTGTTAGGGATTGTCTCTCTAAGTTTTCGATGTGTCACGGTTAAAAAATTGGCTTACAACGTGTTGTACTAGGTTTAGGGTTTCATGACGCAAGTTATCGGGAAGGGGCGCGGCATGGGCAGCACAGGGAGGGCGCTCCTGAACGATAGAAGGTGGCCTGCAGGCGGACATTTCCCAAAAGAAACAATGGTCCCGAGCCCCACAAGTTCACTTTTCCCCTCTTCTCTGGCGTTCATGTCCGCCCATCGTCTTTTCTGCGTCCCGATCAATATTATAACGTTAACAGAACGTTCTTCCACGTTTCGCTTTAGTGCGATGACCGGCTATTCAGATGCTTGTTTTACAGCAATCTAGGAATCCCACGCATTCATCGAAAGTTCGAAACACATGCTCCAAAAACAAAACAAAAACAGCACCGTGATTAAGTTTAACAAATTCAGTTTATGTTTTCGGGTGTTTGCTGCAATGCACTCTATTTGACATGTCACAAACTCAAAGGTATGTACATACCTTCTGTGAGAAGGTCTAGGCAATCAAAGGTTGTTCTGGATTGAAACTGTTCCTACTGTAGACGGATAGTTTTGCCACCGCAGTGCGGAAGCTAACTTGGGATCTTAACGTTCATCGTGCAATAATAATAAATTTTGCCATGAAACGATACTGAATTTAAAGATTAAGCACTTCAAAAAAGAATGCTGACAGAAGTATGTGAACTTCATGCTCTCATGCAATGCCTCTGAACTGTGCGTGTTTTTTTGTTGTTTTTTTGTATAGTTTTAAAAGCACAAGCGAACTCCTCTTGCAGTCGCTCCTACGCAAAGCTTGCTGACGCAGTTTCTGGAAACCACGACGTTGATATACCACGGGTATACCTTCTGAACTGTCGTGACTGATATCTGAATGGGGTTCATGTGTTGGACTCGAGCACTGCGTTAGCACTGCACTTAGGCTTAGCCGCAATTGATGCCTTGCGGGACATTCAAATTTTGGCTCGAGCTCAATCACTGCAGTGACCGCCGGAACAGCCAAATGTACGAAGTGGGGAGTGCGTACGGAGTGCGGAGTGCGGCACGTGCACCGTTCATTGACAACCTCTGCGCATTGCTGTAATGATCATTCGCGGCACATCATCTGCAAGAAATACGCGAGCAGCTGGTTGGAAAAGAACATGCTGTATTTGTAAACCCTGGGACGGAGAGAATTGAAAAAAAATAGACAACCCGGCTCATTGCCTCAAACTTGTAGCCGCTTTTTCTGTTCAAAGTGGAAGAGCAAGTTGTTTTTATTAAACATTATCTGCGACTACTCGTGCGCGGCCAGAAGTGCTAATAAGTGTTTGATAGGTTATAAACTGGAGGTATCCGACGATAGTAGGAAGCAGCTTTAAGGTCCCTTTATCGCACTCCTGTACGATGATAATCCGAATCCAATGGGGCAGTGGCCGGGATCTAAATCAGTAATTCTACAAAAATTCACAACCTTTTTTCCCATTATATAAGCAATATTACGACTTAAAGTGAGAAGCTAAAAATAATTTTAAAAACTTCCATAAATATTCGTTTCTCCAAGCGAGAGTTTTTTTTTTGTTTTTTTTTTTATACACAAGACGTGGATACAGGACGTCAAAACAAATCTGGTCAATGTTTTATTAATTGCTCTGCTCTCCCATAAAATCACGATGGAGAATACAGAGCGCGGCCTAAAGAAGACGAAGTAATTACGAAAACTAACGTCAAGGTGATCTCTCCCGAGGCTCTGAAATGTTTTCGCTGAAGCTTTCCCAGCGTACGCTCACAATGGAGGCAGGCGCGTCAGCACCCGGCCGCTCCTTATAATCCCTTACGTCCTCCAACCCGATTTCGCTAAGCTAGGGGAAGGACGGACTCGACAGGTTTGTTGTTCCCTTCTGCCCTTGGATGAGCATTGACTTTCCTCTAAACTCCGGTTCACAGCCGTGTCATCCCGTACCCTTATGGCGTCACCGGCGACGTGGTACGGCTACGGGTGTTGTAAAAAAAGAAAAAAAAAAAGTTATAAAAAATAAAAAAAAACAACAACTAGAGGTTCAGGGCGAGGGAAAAGTACGCTGGGGAGGGGGAAGCAGGCGGAATGGTGGATAGAAGGGATGTTCCTTCCTCTCCGCTCCAGCAATCCGTCTGCTTCCTCCTCCCGTCCTACCTTCAACGGCGTGCATCAGTGTCACTTGTTCGTGACTTCCAGGACATCTACAAAAATTCTCGTTGTTGGTGGCAGTCGAACAGAGAAAGGAGTGCGCCAAGCGTTTTTAGAATCGGCCTTCAAGGTGTTCGTCAACGAGACTGATGATTCAGGTAAGATGTGGCGCTTCATATTTCTCTTAGTACAAATTGCTTACAGCGCACTGGTTCCGTCAAATTATATTTAAGGCCATCGGAATAGTCTGCTGTCGACTGGTGTTATAGTCGAATAATTCGTGCTAGAAAACAAAAGTCGCATAGTCAATGGCTTGCCGAAATTGGCGAGCTCATGTTGTAAGCAGAAATATTCTCGGAATATTTATTTAAGTCCCAAAATGTTAAATACCGAAATATTGACATAAATATTGGCTTGTCTAGAAAATTCTTGCCTAAATAAAAAGACTACAAAATGAAAGAGCTCTCAGGGGAAATTCAGTAAACCATTCATGTATTAGTCTTTCAAAGCATCTCAATAGCTTGGTTACTAGTAGGGCTAAACGTCGGTAAAAAACATGTTAGCACGATTAAATATTTTCTCTTATTCACTTAACTAATTGATTAATCGGTTTGGTTTATTACCATGAATAATAGACTAAAAAAGTCAAAATGGGATATTTTGCTTTCGCTGAATATTGTTATAAACGGCGCAATATACAATTCAGGACTTTAAATCAACCTTGATGTGTAGTTCAAATCAGCCAAAAGGCATTCACACTCCCAATTTATTACTCCAGCCGCGGAGGCAAAGAGGTTCCTTCATATTCTCCGGCAATAGCGAACTGCTTTGATTATGCGCTAAACGGACTCTCGCCAGGCGCTGAACGTCACTGGGACACGTATAACTTCCACTTGCATTACGGCGAAGACGTGTTTATCGTTGGTGATCTGTTCAGGACTTTGAGGGAATGCGAAGAGATTGTTGTTTTATTCACTAGGTAGTAGGGTCCTTGTTTTATCTATGCTTAACATCTACTATATTCAACCTTTTACGCTTCTTCAGATTTATACTAATTATTTCTAAGAACAATATTAATTTCAGACAATCATTTTTGTTTCCACAGATTCTCAACAAATTTGAGCAGCGCAGTGATAAGATGCCTTATAAAAGCATCACTGTATTTTTCGAGCCAAAGTCCTAGCAGATCCTTGAACTGACATGGAGAAGGTGGGCTCACGAAGGACGCCTCGCTATTCCTCAGACATGCGCAGCTGGAGCAGAGTATAGCTAAAGCAACCGATCAAGAAAACCTACCCATCACAAAAATGCAGCGAAACTCGTGTCGATGTCCTCACAGAATACGCGGTGGGTTAATCACTTTGACCTACAGAGCTTTTCAAACGAATGACGCAGCTCATAACACTGTTTAAATCGAAAACGCGATCTGCGCAGGACAATATTTTCCCTTTCCTGCGCGTGCCTGGCGGGGTTCCTTACGAGTCCTGAAAATTACGAAGTTAAACTGGCCCAGTTTTCTAGCTTAGTACATGACCAAATCGTGTGCGACGTTTCGAGAATTGGCGTTGCACTAATGGGTCCAAATTGAGCTAAATTCATATTCGAATTATATGCATCCCCTAAACATGTGCCCGCTTCGTACTAGGCACATGAAGGTGTGTTAAAATAATTTAAACACTACCTGTTCACTTCATCTTGTGATATGTGAGCATTTGGTGAAAGGCCTCAACAGTCTATGCAAAGTTAATGGCTGCGAACATCGAAATCATTACGTGACATTAAAAGAAAAATTATGCACTCACACAGCATACGGAAGCAGGCAATCTCTGATTATTATATCTAGATATGAAAAATAATAGAACGTATAATCATGAACCATGTTTGCATACTTTTTTTAAGTGCGGTACTTTATTATATTGCAGGTTCCAGGAGAAAGATGAACTCATCTGACGGTCCTATTCTCTACAGAGGACGCCTTTTATTCTGCAGCTGTCCAAGTCCAGGTGGAGGACCTGTCGGTGGATGTTGGCGACGTCATCCATGGCTTCAGCCTCATAATCTATTGAACTTTGGATATTCAATATGCAACGGGGATCAAGTCCGCCTTGGCTCTCTTTGAACGTACGATCGGGCTGAAAGAAACACCACTGGAAAAGGTTGCCCTGAAGCTTCTTGGCAGGCTACAAGCTTTTAGTAATTATTTTTTAAGCTTTTGACCTGTATCAAGTTTTTGATTTTACAATAAAAACGTGGTTGACAATATTGTTGGCTGACATGACTGGCAGGACTTTTTTTCAAATGTCTGGATTGTGTGTTTTAGAAGTTTTCAGTTAAATTTTGATGCCGGCACCTTGCCGTGGGTATTATTCTCTTATCCCCGAAACCTCCTCGAAGTGCCTCCTTAAGGAACTTGACACGCAAAGAATTCAGAACTCTCTCGTATGACAGCTGGCCTTAGGAATAATCGCCCCTCCAGCACACCTGAACAAGCCAGTTAGCTGAGTTTCGGGGTCTGAAAAAGTGCCTTCACTATTTGGAGCTCCGCGAGACCCATGGTGTACAAAAGCGACCCCAAAAGTGGGGAGTCGCGGAAAACCTCGAAGGTTGTGTATAGTGTCTGACAACACTCGCAATTAGGGTGATCACGCGAGTCTCTAGGTATAAAAACGGGCACCACAAAGCACCCAATTTAGGGGCGATCAAGTGATTCCTTGAGAGTTGTAAGCGGTACTAAATAATGCCTGGATTTACGGGTGTCACATGAGTACCTGGGTGTCACAAAAGGCGCCAAAAAGCACCCTATTTAGAAGGGATTCGTTGACTCCCTGAGAGTTGAAAATGGTTTCATATAATTCCTCTAATTAGCAGTGTAATATAAGTACCCGAATGTAACAGAGGGCGCCTAACAGCACCTGAAGTAAGGGGTGTCGGTTGAGGCCCGTGGACTTTGAGGGGGTGCTAAGTGATCCCGTATATCTGGGGAGTACTTGAATTCCCCAACTTGAGAGGATACCACAAACACCCCAGGGGAGTCACATATGGGACACGGTCTAACTCCCCTGAGGGGAGTACCCGTTTACACCCTTTTTTCTTAGAGTGTGTGATCCAGGCCACTGCCTACATAATCGTGTGCCAGCCAGTCAACGCGACGGAGAAATTATATCATTACCATAATCTGGCCAGCACATGACGATGTCGGCACGCTGTACGTTGGAGCTGCCTGTAAGGCCCCACGTATAAACCTACAGTGTAGAGACGGTCATCCGTAGGGTCTGGTACGGAAATCCCATGTATAAACGTAGCAAATACTAACAACATCCATAGGGATATCTTGAGAATATACTGGGGACTAAAAAAGTGGACCAAATGGATATCAAACGAACATCCTGGGGAAATATATCTCCCACCACAAATATTCTGGGGATATCCCAGCTTCCGAATGGGATATTCTGAGGAAGTCCTCAGGATATGCATGTTCTGTCTGGGGTAGCTCATGATGTTTTGTAAAAGAGAAACAAACACAAATCATACAATTACAAAGCAGATATGAAAGCAGCACCATTTATATACAGTGTCAGTTTTTGTTTGAATGCAGAATATTTTAAACATGCAAGAGTTATAAAATTGCAGGCATGCATAGTTCCTTGAATGCTTGCGGTGCTCGAGGCATTGTTAGAAACTCATCGTAGGAAACAGCGTAAAAACAGACGAGGACGTAGAATAAACACACGAGATGAGTGCAGCGCTCGTCACGTGTGATTCTTCAACGTCCTCGTCTATTTTCGCACTGTTTCCTACGATGAATTCCCACCAACTCGCCCAACTATTCATTCTTCTAAGGGTTAGAAACTATGGATCGCCCAAATTGCATCATTCAAGAATTGTGAAAAAGATTGTAATATAAAAGTGTTATTTGCAGGCCCAAGGTCTCAGCAGCTGGACTGCTGCATCCTGCAAGGCAGAAAGGATCATGAGGGACCGCACTGTCGAGATGAACCTCCCTGGAGAGGTGGCAGCTTCCCTGGTCGTAGAGGAGCCAGTACCGTTGGATACTTTCAACTTTGCCGCCCCCTACTGCAGCAGCGATGTGCCATACAACTGCATATTTCCTGCTCCCAGCAGCGTGCCAGACTCTGATGGGACATACTCTTCATCCCACTCTGCCAAAGGTTTCGAGAGGTAATGGCACTATGTGTTATAGCCAGGATCAATATAATAAGAAACAATTGAGTTCACTGCTAATTTAGATCGCAATTACTTTATATGATTGTAAAAAAAGATCACGTGTACTTTTTGAGGTTTTCTACAATAATGCTCGCCCGTCATTTTTAGTATTCTAACAGCCGGGTTCGGGAATGACTTTTAATCATTTACAATGACCGCTTGATGGTCCCTTTACGTAAGCTCAAAACTGGCAAGCTGCCGGTGCGAAGTGCAAGTGCTACACTGATGATTTTAACCCGAGACTGGAATAGAAGGAGGAATGTCTTTTTTCTTTTCTTCTTTCTTTAGAATGGAAGATAGAGAAAGAGAGTAACAGGGAGGGGCTTCCTGATACAGTATCTCTGTTACTTTCTTTTCCACCGTAAAAAAAAAAAAAAAAAAAACCTCCTTGTGCTGCAGTCTCTGGTTAAGAGCATCAAGGTAAACTTCCACCAGCTCGCCTGCGCACTGAACGTAATTTTGCAAGTGATACAGTAGTTCGAAGCGGCCAATAAGTCAAATGATGGAACTAAACAAAAGTTGTACTGCGTTTCAAAGCACTGCATACTTAATGTAATCACAAAAATGTGGTTGTAATCTGCGTGTCTCGCCATTGGTCCTGACAGAAATTTGGAAAATGTCCTCCTAACACAATGACAAGTTGTGAGACACATTGAACAATGAAAACAAATTGGGTACTCTACACACAAATCTCGATCACAGCAAAGCAAAACTTTAACAAAAAAAAAAAACTGTTATTGTTGAACCCTACCCAGCATAAAGTAGGAATATCTTGAAGATAGCTCTGACAACTCAAGGTCACATGATAACAACCCCGCCCCCCTCCCCTTTCCCCTTATAAAAAAAAATAATAATGAATAGTGCCGTACTACTCCATGACCGTGGCGTACGTTTACTTTGTCGTTTTTAAAGGTTCACAACGACAAGCGCAAAACCCTTGCCATGGCAAAAAAAAAAAAAAAAGCTGCAAGTCGCTTCCCCCCTTCCCCCCCCCCCCCCCCCCCCCCCCGGGCACCCTAAAAAAAAAAATATTTATTGCCATGCGATTTATTATGGTGTAAAATTCTGCTACAGCGTCACGTATATTTTTAAACAATATTTTGCTACAGTGTCACCCATATTTTTAATAAGGCACAATAACGTAACGGCTCGAAACCGAAACCGGGCTGGACAGGAAGAAAAAAATGTAGGGTAAGAGAAAGTTACCGAAAGTCACATGGCAGTGCAACTTTTTTTTTTTCAATAAACGTATTTGCAGTTTTTTAGAACCCACAAAAAAAAAAATGGGTATCGTATTTCTTTTTCTATTTTTAATATTGAGTGCGTACCTTCGATGACCCACGACTTTGATTATATTTGGTGGTTGTGTTTAAACTCTAAACCACAGAAAACGGCACGCAATTTCGAAGAAGAGAGTGAGTGCGGCTCGATCGGCGGATTTCGTACGGAGAGAAAATGAATTTTGAGGCCGCAAATTGTATTCTGGGTAGTCGGGCTCTCATATATCATGTACAAATAAAAACTTGACGTGCATAAAAAACCTGTCGGTGTCCCTTTAAGTTACCGGCTGTTTTTAAAGAACAAATTATGTTGTATCGAGGAGGAATTTCTCCATAAAGGCAACTGTCAATTTTTTTTTTTTTAACGTGAGATCTTTTTTGGTTATTCGTAACAGATTTAGTGAAGCCGGATTACGTTTTCCCCGCTAGATTTAACGGGAAACCTGACGTTACGTGACCTAAATATCTATTCAGTTTCCCCGCTAAATTTAGTAAAAAAATGACGTCACGACTTCGTGTCACATTACTTCTACACAGTTTCGCCACTAGTTTTAGCGAGAAAAATGATGCTACGTGAGTTCAAAGCCAATTCGATTTCCCCCTAAATTTAGCGGGGAAAATGATGTCGCACGACGTCATGCCACAGAACCTATACACAAATTCAGTTTCCCCGCTAGATTTAGCGGGATAATTGACGTCGCATGAACTTAACGCCGATTCAATTTCCCCACTGGATTGAGCGAGAAAATCGACGTTACGTGACGTCAACACTAATTCAATTCAGTTTTCCCGTGACATTTGGCGGGAAAAATAACTTCACATGGCGTCATGTCACGCACTGATCTCTATGTCCATTTACTGGATGGCGTTTGACCAGCTCCACCTACGGACGGGATGCGGCACTGAACTCTATATGCGGCCACTGATCTCAATGACAATTGCTGGATCGCGTTTGCCGCTCCCGCAAGTGAAGCCACCGGACTTCACTCGCTTGGGATACGATTTGCCGTTTTTGCTAGCCTTTGCTGCGGTTTTCCAGCGTGCTGAAGACACTTTTTCTACTCGTTCGTCGTCATTCGCCGAAGAAGTTTTTTGAAGACTCTGTGTATTGTTGAGACTTGCCGTTGTGAACACGTGGAAAATTTTACGAAAGTGCAGTGTCGCAGGAAAAAGGCACAACGCGTCGAAAGGAAGGGCTGGCGGCGTGTTCAAAGCTTCCTTGGCACGCCGAAGTGCAGTGTCTCTGTGCCTTCGCACGCTTGGATACCGACCAAGAATCGACGCCGTGTGGATGTGTTTTGCGAGTGCAATGTGCGTAAAGCCGTATCAAAAGGTACAACTCGTCGAAAACAAGTGTCGCCGGTGTCGCGGCGTGATCAAAGCTTCCTTGGCACGCCGAGTGATGCATCTTTGTGCCTTCGCACGCTTGGATACCGGTCAAGAATTGACGCCGCGCCAAAGTTCTGAACGTGTGTCGCGCGTAGAAGCCTTTAGATCATTTATATATATCGGCCACGGAGTTCTGGATCGTCCAGCTGTTCCGGTGAGTTGCTATCAATAAAAGGGAGAGATCTGCACGTGTTCTTATGTACTATATTAACCATGGCTATGTCCCAAATCTACTCTAATAGATTCCGTGGGAGCACGAATAGGGCAACGTTGTGGAGCCAGGGGGGTTTTCGAAAGCAAAAGTACAAGACGGCGAGAATGAAAATCTTTGAAGCGCGGCCGATATGGTCGTGTGCAATCTGCTGACCAATTACAATTAGGCGAGCCGCGCTCAAACGTCAAGTGCAATTATGTAGGTTAATAATAAGCCAGCACTGATGAATGATGAGGAGCTGTTGTGCACGGTATTGTGTAAATCGTCTAAGGACGAAAAAAGACGTACCTTCCCCCCATCTTCCGTCGCTAGTGGACGCTGGATTAAGCTCGTTCCTAAACCGCGAGGGGAAAAGACGCTGATCCAGAGGCACGAACAGCTTCACGCGCATTGCACTCGCTAGACACATACACACGGCGTCGGTTCTTGGTCGGTATCCAAGCGTGCGAAGGCACAGAGACACGGCACTTCGGCGTGCCAAGGAAGTTTTGAACACGCCGCCAGCCCTTCCTTTGGACGCGTTGTGCCTTTTTCCTGCGACACTGCACTTTCGTAAAATTTTCCACGTGTTCACAACGGCAAGTCTCAACAATACACAGAGTCTTCAAAAAACTTCTTCGGCGAATGACGACGAACGAGTAGAAAACGTGTCCACAGCACGCTGGAAAACCGCAGCATAGGCTAGCAAAAACGGCAAATCGTATCCCAAGCGAGTGAAGTCCGGTGGCTTCACTTGCGCTGCAGCGAACAAGCGGGGAAGCGCGATCCAGCAATTGTCATAGAGATCAGTGGATGCGGCAACGGTCGGCCATCTTTTTGGTAGAGTTATTTTATCTCTAGTCATCATAGTAATATGGCGGACAGCGCAATGCCGGCAGGCTGACATAGTATAGCCGTGAATCTAGTACACTGTACCCTGGGTGATATTTCGTGCTTGATTGAAGTTGTTCGACGAAGCAGATTCTTGAAAGCCGGCGTGAACGGTAGCCTCATCTTTGAGGACCCGGCGAAAGTTCTACTTAAGCGCAGCACCGGGGGAAAGCAGCGCAGCTCGCATCGAAAACAGACTCCGTACCGGCGTCTGCTTTCGATGCTTCTTTCGATGCGTGCTGTGCTACTTTTCCCCGGTGCTGCGATTTCGTGAAACTTTCACCGGGTCCTCAAAGATCGGGCTACCACACGCCGGGTTTCAAAAATATGTTTCTTCAAACAATTTCAATTAAGCACGAAATATCACCCACGCTATTTTGATGGCAGCCTGCCACCACAACTGCCACAACGCTGTCTGCCATGGATGGATTACAGTGGCTGCAGCAGCTACACATTGGCTAGAGGTCATATAACTCTACCAGAGCCGTATATGTAGAGAGTTTGGCCATTCGTTGGGAAGTATAGGAGACAAATGAAGTGGCGCCATTGGCCGAAAGCGGGCTGGGCGTGTTCCAGGGCGTCTTCAGAAATTCAAATGTGACCAACCAGAAGCCGGAAATAATACCCTGGCGGTGGTCGCAAGAAACAAACCTGATAACTGCATTGGAGTAACTGTCGATGGCTGAAAATATGGTACACGTGATGTTTCAATCACACTCATCTGAAATGATGGTGGAAGAGTGCGACTAGCGGAAAGATCGACATAATCCTTACGCCAAACGCCGAGCGCCGGGAATCTGCCGTCAGAGCGGTCACACTCTGTCCGCGCAAAACAGAGTTGAGCGGCGCATTCGTTTCTTACATCTTTCTGCATGATCATTATGAAACAACACATGCACCCTATTTTTAACCACAAAGAGTTACTACACTTCACTCTTACGCACTTATTAAAACCATATACGAACATAGACCTTCGATGATCGATCGGCTCAGAATTGTTTCTCGCTACCACCGCTAGGGGATTCTTTTCGGCTTCTGATTGGTCAAAAGAGCATGCGAAGCCCTCTTTCCGAGTCTGCCGCACGCCCTGGCTCTGCCCGCGCCTCCCATTGACCAAACTCTCTACATATACGGCTCTGAACTCTACCAAAGAGATGGCCGCCAGTGGCCGCATTCGCGGAGCGGGCAAACCCGATGATCAGTGGCGTCACGTAACCACTGATCACTATTGTAGTAGGCTGGATCGCGGATCGGGAGCCCGTCGGTGTCGCCAACGGGCGGCGGAGAAAAGCTCATCGGAGAAAAGCTCACCGGAGATGAGCTCTCCGGAGATAAGCTCACTGCAAAACCGTCAGATGCGGAGAAAAGCTCATCGGAGAAGAGCTCTCCGGAGATAAGCTCACCGCAAAACCGGCAGATGCGGAGAAAAGCTCACCGGCCTTTGAGCGGATGCGAAGAAAAGCTCACCGATTTTTTTTTAAGCTTGGCGGATTCTGCAGGTCAAACGTGGCAATTTAACACAATTCGCATTCGTCACTTCATTAAAAATATGTCCTCTTTTTTGTAATATTCTTGAAGTTCATTGGGGATACTTACTAATTCCTCAGAAATTAGTAATCACCCATTCTGTATATTAATGAAACCGCAAGTATAAAATCAGAACATCGTACTCCGGTAAAAAAAGACAACAATTTATCGACAGCTGACAGTGCGCCGTCGGTATTTCTATCAGGTAATGAGGTTTGTTCTTTGCGGGCTAAAATGAATAGTGGTGTGGTGAACCGTTTCCGCTCCAAATAATGTGTAGTGCCTAATAGATAAGTAGGTGTTTGTTGATGTAATCAGTGTCGGCTACACTGTTTTCTTTCTGTTAATTTCACTAACAAAACTTTAGTTCCGAGAACAGCTTCGTCCTGTAGTGTTTGTGGTCTTCACTCTGCCTTCGTCGTTTCGGCGGTTTTGATCATGCATAACGTTTACCAACTCGCCCTATCGCTACCTTACAGAGGACTAGCTCCTATATAGACGCTTTCAGGCAGCTGTGCATGGGCGCCGCCATAACCGACCTTCAGTTTTTGTTCCCTCTTATTCCGTTCGCTCCACTTCATCATTACCACAGCAGGACAGGTTTTTGTAATTTTAAGTGTTACTGTGTCCTTCTTCCCAGCATAGGCCCTTGTGGAGACTCGTCAACGCCCGCTTCAGTGGCTCGGCATCTCAGTAAGACCAGAGAAGGTCGGTTATGGCGGCTCAATCTGGCGCGCGCTGAAAGCGTCTATAGGTCACGACTAGCAACGGTGACAGTGTGCAGCTCTGAAGGTCATGGGTGGCTCGCCGTGGGGCACTATCACACAAAGGCAACGTGTGGAAACACCAGCACAAACGGCTTGAAAACGTGCACGTTCACGGAAGAAAGAGGCCCCGATATCCTACTGACTGTTTTATCCTCTTTCCCAAGGTTAACAAAAGCTTCAAAGAGAATTTCCGGGATCGCATTGTTGCGCAAGGACCTTCGGGTTTTCGGCCTTTACAGTTTAGATATTTAGGTAGCCATTATTAAGTTTTCGAACTTTTTCCTGTCCTTTAAGTTCATAAAGTTTTCAGTTAGGCTTCCGTTGCCTAGAGAGTAAGCCACAGAAAACACTCACCCGCAATTATTGATTTGGGAGCAATATACTCAATAAGGTTAAAAATATTACAGAAAAAGGATATTTTCTTTTATGCAAGGCTGACGAATTTTAGTGATAATAAATTGACCTATGTTACGCATGACCCAACAACCTCCATATAAAAAGAAGAACAAAAGAACGGTCAGCTTTTCTCCGCATATGCTCAACGGGCGGTAAGCTCTTCTCCACATCCGCCGGTTTTGCAGTGAGCTTATCTCCGGTGAGCTTTTCTCCGGGATTCGACGCCACCGGCGGTCATTGCTTGACACCAGGGAATACACGCAAGTCGATGGGAGAAACGCACAAAAGTAAGAATACTGAAGCATGTAGGCTGTGCTCGAACGCGAGTATCTTATGGTGTGCTGCGATCCTTATGTCGGGTGTTTGGAGATCGAATCGGTATTTATCAAACGTCCGAACGCCGATTAAAAAAATCATACGTACCGGAGCACCTACGGCTGAGCTGGCAAGCTTGCTTTCGTAGTGGAGTAAACAAAGGAACTTGCCGTCAATGAGACCGTCCTTGGGGAAGCCCAGAAGTTGATGAATGACAAAGAAGTTCCATCTCGGCAGCGGCTTTCCGGGAGTGAGTGAATTCCGCGTAGCAAAGCCTCCGAGCTTGTCGTCTGCTAAACCCAACTCAACGAAACCGCCGCGGTAACTCTCGCCTCATTGAGCTGCATTACATCTTTTGGCCAGCGGAGTCACTCTCGACCACAAAATATTTATAAGAATTGCGAAGGCAGTCAGTTCTAATGTTTATACGCAAGCTACTTGACGGGCTTTTTGAAAAGCAAACAAAAAGTTTCAGTGCCGACAATAGCTTAGAAACGGCACCTTTTCTTGTTTTTCCCATAGAGCCCCATGCGTTTGGTGGTGTCAATCAATGGCCGCCGGTGGCGACACTCGACCCCAGCTACCGAGGCCGCGGTCCCTGATCCAGCCTACTACAATAGAGATCAGTGCACGTAACGTATACACAAATTCAGTTTCCCCGATAGATTTAGCGAGAAAATTGACGTCACGTGACCTACACATATATTAAGTTTCCCCGCCAAATTTAGCGAGAATTTTACATTACGTGGCATCGATTCCACATCGGTGCAGCCACGAGGTGCAGCTATCGCTAAACGCTTGTGATGCGAGACCGTTTTACGTATCCAATAGAAACGCCTAGCAATCTGTCATACATTTTTAAGAGGGCGTCTTTTTCTTTCTTTTTTTTTCAGTAAGATGAGAACCCATTTTAGTCGTCGTGTGGTAAGGTCACAGGATTGGATGGAAAAGATGAAGCCAAGCTGTCTTCACAATAGCCGCAAATGCGTCTATTGTGAAATACACCACTGTTACAAAACATATGTATTCAAACAGGATGAAGTCACCCAAACAGAATGAATGAAGTCACTCAAACAAAATGAAGTCACCCCAAGAAGCGCCAGGTGACCCTACTTATTTTTAAGGTCACAACAGGTTGAAGTGTTAGTGATCAACGAATGCCAGGCAAGCTTTTAGGCGCCACCCTATAACTCCTTTCCGAACTCGCACACTCATTTCTAGGTCAACCTTTGTTCTCGTGCTTTCACTTTCCTGGAAAGAGGGTGATAGTAACCCCTTCTAATAAAAAAATAAAAAAAAGAAGTTTTTTTGTTTTTTTTAAGTATAAAAAGGTCCTGACCGGGAGATTTAGAGTCCTGTCTTCCTGTGGTTGGCGTTCAAGTGGTTCACTGCACAAGGTACTTGTTGTTTAACTATATATCTCTCTGTTTTTAAGCATTTTCTCTGCATCTTCACGATCTTGCACATACATTGCAGCTGCGATGCAAGGGTTTTGGCGGAGTGTAATTTGCTTTACTACTGCTCATGGTTTAGAACACTTCAGGAGTGTCTGACAGATTACTTTTTTACAGTTTCTCCATCAGCTTACCATACAAACCTCTCAACTCCAGCTTTACCATTTGGCGACATGGTCTCGTTCAGTTGATATCTGGAGTTCCCGCAAAAGTAAAACATTAGTAAGAAAATGCACTTAGCGAGCCTCAAAACACTGTGTTTTTCGGGTACCAGACATATAATCGAACACCGTTTTATAGCGAAATTATGCATTTATTCAAACTTCGCTTTACAAAATGTTTGAGCGTTAGAGTACGGTACTTTCTAAACGTGTATTGATACTAGGCCAACCGCTAAAAGTAGAATTACTGCCCAGTTTACTTGTTCCAAGGCTACAGCCGTTAGCGCCTATTCGTTCATCCTCCGGGTGTTGAAACTTAAAAGAAAGCTATATATTTGCTGGACCCAGTGTTTTTTTGTTTCTTAGCCCGGTAGGGTTGGTCGTAAAACTCTCGAAATAATGGTGATGAAAAAACCTCCCTTGTATCTTCAGGTACATCATGCCCGTCAGAAGCCCCCCGAACGTGCACGACCTCGTGGCATCCTACTTCCTCGGGGACCAGAGTCCTGAGGCCGAGGCTTGCCGGTGGGTGTTCGAAGGTGCGCTGAAGCTCGCGCTGCTCGTCGAGGCGGAAGGTGTGGAGGAGCTCTCGCCGGAGCACTACCGTCTTGTTCTCCGGCGGTTGGACATCCTGCTGAGGATCGCGAGCCGTTCGTGTCCGTACCTCGCCGCAAACATCTGGCGACCCATCAGGCAGGAGGACGAGGAGCTGTAGTCTGCACGTCGTCATAAACGGCTCTTTTCAGGGCCAGCAACAAGTGCGGTGTCCAAAGACGACACGTAATGAGCAAGCCTCTCGTGTCTCTCCAACGTTATTTCTTCGTAGCTTCAGCAAAACCGTCATTTTGCCATGGTCCATGTCGGCCCCCTCCACCTCTCTCCTTGCTTGCTTGCGCTGTCTCCGGTTCTGTACAGCACCACACATTGTCGACTCAAACACTACGGGCAGTGTTCTTGTGATTGGTAATAAACAGTTTCGATGAAAATGGTCGTATTGTCTAATTTTATCCAAAATGCCGGTAAAAAAAGAGCACAATGGAGGTGTTTTTCTGGTCCGCTACCAAAACCGAAAGGACTTTTTTCAGTCGCGCAGCACCTAGTTGAGTTTGCAGATTTGTGTTTGTCCTTTGTCCTCCCTCTTCCCCTTTTTTATGCATTATTATCGTTATTCTTGTCCAGCTCACTTGCACCTTTGCGTTCCCTGCAGTATTATCATAACTGCAGGTCGTTCGCTTTTCTTGGAGCTTGACTGATGGTGGCAGCTGATGAAAACCCGCTTGCTCTACTGACGTCAAACTCCCGGATATCTCAGTTGTTAGAGCGCTCCACTGTAAATGGAAAAGTCCCTGGTTCGATACCCAGACAAGGCAGATTTTTTTTCAGTCGCGCACCCCTCGTTTCAGCAAACCCGCTTTGTTGCTCTTTCCACTTGTCTAGTCTGCGGAGCCCATACATTGCTACTGTTCTATTCCAGTATCAGCACGCTGTTCGGAAAAACGCACATGCACACGATAAGCCATTGGCGGCGCGCGCGAACTATACAGGGGGCACTTCTCTATAGACATCATCATCATCGTTTTTTTGAGCTCGCGGGTATGACAGACCGCGCAGATCTTAATTCCCTCGCCTCGTCAGAAACCAAAGAAGAAACAAACGTGGTTGTCGACAAGGCATATATATCTCTTCTTTGGTTTAAGTTAAAGTCTTTAGTTTAAGTCATATTAAACTTCAGCTGCAAGTTCGCTCTGCTGTGTGTGTGTCTTCTTTCACTGGTCCTTGTTTTTAAACACTTCCAATGCTGAAACGTACGAAAAACTCACCGCAGAAATGCTCACCGCAAAACCTGCGGATGCGGAGAAAAGCTCACCGGCCATCAAGCGTATGCAGGGAAAAAATCAGCGATTTTTTTTCTTCTATATGTATGGAGGCTGTTGGATCATGCGTAACATATATCAATTTATTATTATTAAAATTCGTCAGCTTTGTAAAAAAAGGAAACGTCGTTTTTTGTCATATCTGTTAAGTTTATTGGGTATACTGCTCCCAAAATAATAATTGCGGGCGACTGTTTTCTGTGGCTTACTCTCTAGGCAACGAAAGCCTAACTGTAAACTTTATGAACTCGAAGAACAGGAAAAAGTTCGAAAACTCAAAACTGTAAATGCCGAAAATCCGAAAGTGCATGTGCAACAGCGCGGTGATTGAAATTCTCTTTGAAGCTTCTGTTAAGTTTTGAAAACAGGATAAAACAGTCAGTGGAAAATCGAGGCTTCTTTCTTCCACGGACATGCACGTTTTCTAGCCGCTCGTGCTGGTATTTTCACACGTTGCCCTTGTGTGATAGTGCCTTTCTACGGTGAGCCACCTATGACCTTCAGAGCCGCACACTGGCACCGTTGTTATACGAAAAAAAAAATCAACATTTTAGAGCAGTGTGAACGCCTAACAAAGGTTATTACAACCTTCCCTTGTAATTCTCGTGACCTATATGAAAACTAGTCTTCTGTAAGGTATTGAGTTGGGCGATTGGGTAAACGTTATACATAATGAAAACCACTCAAATGACGACGACGGAGTGAAGACAACAAACACGACAGGACGAAGCTGTTTTTGTTAGTGAAATTAACAGAAAGAAAACAGCGTAGCCGACACTGATTACATCAACAAACACCTACTTATCTGTTAGGCAGTACATAATCTTTGGAGCTGAAACGGTTCAGACACCGTTATTCATATTAGATCGCAAAAAGCAAAACTCTTTATCTGACAGTTACCGACGGCGCACTGTCAGATGTCAACAAATTGTTTTTTTACCGGGACACGATGTTTTGGTTTTATACTTGCGACGTCATTAATATAGAGAATGGGTGATCTCTAATTTCTGAGGAATTATTTATAAGTCCAATGAACGTCAAGAATCATACAAAAACGAACGATGACATATGTTTAATGAAGTGATGAATGCGAATTGTGTTAAATTGCCACGTTTGACGCAGAATCCGATAAATTAAAAAAATTCGGTGAGCTTTTCTTCGCGTCCGCTCAAAGGCCGGTGAGCTTTTCTCCGGTGAGCTAATCTCCGGTTAGCTTTTCTCCGCCGCCCTAAGTCGATACCCTTTTGCAGTTCCCCTAGGCTAACCTAGGAGACTTAAGACCTCAACGTAGTACCACCAGCACCAGAGTTGGAGTCTTGTCTTGTCATGTCATGGTCGGCATTCAAGTCGTTCTGCTGCAAAACGTATGTATACGCCTCACTGTTATTAATTTTACTATACGCCTCACTGTTATTAATCTTACTATATGCCTCACTGTTATTAATTTTACTATATGCCTCACTGTTATTAATTTTACTATATGCCTCACTGTTATTATTATTTTCCCTGCTTTCTCCGCGATGTCGCCTACCCATGGCAGCTGCTATGCTAGGGGTTTGGTGTAGTGACTTCTTTTTAACACGGTTCCTGCTTCCTGGTTAGCACCTTGCAGTAGATTTCAACAGATTTATGTTTTACAGTATTTCGTCAGATGGCAGTCATAAAAAGCTCACGATTCCAGCATTACCACTGATACATGCATGCTATCGTGTAGCCAATTTCTGAAGCTCACGCAAAAGAGATTCCTAAGAAAGAGGATACGGTTGGCAAGACTAAAAAGCTAGCCGGAAAACTCCCGAAATAATAATAATAGAGAAATTTTCGTCTGTTCGGGTACGATTTGCCTGTCAGGTACGACATGCCCGAACGTGCACGACCTTATGGCATCCTACTGCCACGGGGACCACAGTGAAGATGCTTCGGACTGCCAGTGGGCGTTCGAAGGTTCCCCAGTCCCACTCGTCGAGGCAGGGGGTGTAGAGGAACTTTCATCGGAGATGTACCGTCTGGTGCTCCCGAGGATGGACAAATCCTGATGATGATCGAGAGCCGCTCGTGTCCGTACCTCGCCGCGAACATCTGGCGACCCATCAGGGATGCTGACGCTGAGCTTTAACGTCACTCAAATCGGCCATTTTCAAGGCCACCCACAAACGCTGTGTCCGACGGTGTTTTTTGAGCAAGCATTCCGTCTCTTTAACGTTTTTCTTTCTCCTCGCAAGAAGTCATTTTACTGCCCCCCCCCCCCCCCTCCCTTTCCTTTCAAGTGGTGCTGTCTCCGATCTGGCGGTTGCCACTCTCGCCAAAACACCCCCCGCCCCCTTACCCCCCCCCCCCTTTTTTTTTTCTTCTTTTTTTTTTTAATCAGCGACTCATTTATTGGAGAATACTCGCCGACTACACGCAGCATTAAGCTGTAATGGTAATAAACAAGCCCCACCCCTGCCCGTTTCGATCTGGATGAGCATCGTACCGGCGTGCGGTCGTGTATCACTACTGCGTGGTGCACGTTAAAGACCCCAGGCTGGCGGTTGTACCGCACTGGCCAAATTTCTCATCTACAGCTGGGAGACTCGTCGCCCCTATGAGGCAGACCAAGTTCTAGGCTGTATAAACACACACACAACCCAATTTTTTTTTTTTGGTAATAAACAGTTTCGGGGAAGGTCGTTCTATATTGAATCGTAGACAAAAAGCCAATAAAGAGTAACAACATGGTGTTGCAGAGAAAAACTCGAATGGAATGTAGACCAGGGGTCCGTGGTTTTTTTGATACTGTTGGCCTCGTATGAAAATTTCTCGTAACTGTAGTAAAAGGTGGGAAACTCTGTAGAAAAAAAAAAACATCTCAGACTCAGACCTCAAATACTTATTAGCGACAACCCTAGCTCCGACCACCGACATCATCATCACATTTACACATTTCACACAACGTTTGTTGAACGGTTTGAACCATTCAAGATCATCAGTTGAACCCTAAACGGAGTCCACGCGCCCCAACTAAGAACTTCGGTTCTCGAAATAAAACAAACAAAAGACCTGTGTTCTATTTAAACAAAGTCCGAACTTCCCAGACTGAACCCTATCTGTTGATCATAGTAACACCATGCGTTACTATGATCATTTAGTAACCATTGCTAGCGTAACATTCTCGCGGAGTTTCAGCTTTCTACGATGCGTAGTAAATTTTTGCGGGCCGAAATACTCTTATTTGTTTTCTATCGACCACAGTGCTTTGTCAAAGCTAGCGTAGCTTTTACAGGGCTGTAGCTCCTAAACTATCTACTATGACCTTTTGATCTTCATGAGCCTCGCACTGGCGTGCAGTCGTGCATCGCGATGCTCGGCCCCCGGGCCCTGTTGTGGCTAAGTGTCCCATGTACAGCGTGAAACAGTAGCGTCAATACTCCGGGAGACTCAACTCACAATGCCCAAATATCTAATTTTTTTTTTTTTTTTACCTAAGCTGTGCGTGAGAGGCATTTTCGTTCGGGAACAGTGCCGGAAAATCATTTGGATATGCTGTGAAATGCACTGCATCTCTTTGTTCTCGTCGTCGAACTCGATGTAGTAGGTTTATTTATTTATTTATTTATTTAAGTACCCTCAAGGCCCTGGGGCATTACGGAGGGGAGTGGTACAAGACAAAATTGGAACACAAACAATATACAAACACTAAAAAGCCAAGCACTAAAAATGTAAAAAACAATGTGTAAACAAATTAAGAAATGTATACAACAAGGGAAACAAACAAAGAGAAATATTAACATAGGTAAGTAGTCAACGCACTTTTAAACAAGTCAAAGGACGGTATGTTTACTAATTGCGCGGGAAGGCGATTCCACTCTGAAGATTAACGTGCTGTGGACCGCACCTTGCAGTACATTTAATTTGCATGATGTCGATGGACCACTCCAGTTGGCGCATTTGACGTTGATCCCTTTTGAGCAGATTGTACGCATTCTTCTCCGTGCCTTGCATGTTGACCTTTTCCAGCGTGCTGCAACGTGGATTTGTTTGCAATTTATACCAAGTGCTTTCGAACCTACTTTTACGGCTTCGTCTTGAGACCGCCAGGTACTGTGAATATATTTGATTCGCTCGAAGAAAGCCAGTAAGCGAGCCTGTCGCCACATCTTTCTGTTCTAACCGCTAGTGCCGTTTTTTTTTTTTGTTTTTTTTTTTCGGACTTGTTTATGCTTGGGCAGCTTGGGGGCACCTTTCGGTGGCAACAAAGAAAAGCTTTGAATGCCCGTGTGCTCGCAGCACGCTGATGAAAGTTGTGCACGAGCACACTTCACTCCTAAAATGCCACAGAGAGTTTACCCTAAGTAAAACAAAGCAAATCATGTCGTTAGTCGTTTATACACGTTTGCGAGAAAGGCTCCTATGCGCCGCCATTTCGAGCAATGATGGCGCCGCGTAACGTTTCCGCCATGCTGGGGTGTGCCAGGGGCACGTCCACTGGGCACGTCATTGGGGTGTACGATGACAAGATGGCGGCGTCTGGTGTATCGCCGACCACGTGTCGCCGACGTCCCAGCGTTAGCTACACACTTACTGTTTCAGTACACAGGAACAGGTATTTACACAAAATCGCGGCATCAAATATTGTAGGACGGGGCATCTATAACGGTTGTAACTGACTTTATAACGATTATAGCCTCTCTCCCAGTACGTCGTGGATGCCAGAGCTGCCGCGAGCGCAGCCATCGTTGAACTTGATGCTATAGCCATGAGGCTTCTGGCGCATTCTGATGAGCGCTTTGAGACATTATATATTATTCAACATTTTAATTTACTACTGGTTTAGGTATTTCGTTTAATTGTTTTCGCTCTTTCGCGCTCGAAGTATAACTCCTGTATGTTGTATGTTTTTTTTTTCTTAATTTTTTATTCTGCGCTCAGTGGTGTATGCTTCAGCAAGAGACGCTTGGTAACATTGATTGAAAAGGAGCGAACGTCCTGGCTGGAGAGTAGGTCCGCCTCACCTCGGGGCGCGGTTCGAGGTTAAGCCCGGATCCCGCTTGCAAAGGTGCGTACAGAGTCTCCCATAGCATGGAGACATTGTTACCCATTTGAGAATATATTTAGCTACTGCAGTTCAACTGCTATAGCCTCGGGTCTTTAAAGGGAAGCTAAAGAGGTTCTTGGAAAAAAACGAGTTTGAAGTGAATTGTAAGTAAGGTATTTTTATCTCGTCAATCTGAATATCAGGTTTGCTTTCTCCGAAGATGTAACTGAACACGAGAAAACACGAAAACCCCCCGACCTGTCGTTACGTAGCAAAAGGGTATTTCGGCCGCCATTTAAGAGCATGACGCTCGTGTGAGCAGCGCGGGCAATTGCGAACTTTCCAGGTATATCCACCCCACCGATACCAGTCGTGATGTCTTTTTCTGACCTGTTTGAGAATAGCAAGAGTGCGCGTGCCTATAGCTTTGATAGGCGCTGAAGATGCGTGATGGTGGAGATTCTGAAAACTCGCTTTATGACGTAACGCTTGGGGAAGGAGGGGCTTCAGTAGTACTTTGCAAAGGATTTTCTGCAACCTCCGCGCATCAAATTGAAGAAAAAAAAAACTCTGGATATTCGTGATCCTAGAGGCCAAATGACGACGGTTTTACTCAAATACAGAACCGCTTCAACTTCCCTCTAACGTGCATTATGACGTAGCGATACTGCAGGCCGGCGCGATGACCATCCAGTTCGAAACGGGCAGCGGTGGGGATTGAACCAGGACCCCTTCAGTCTCGAATAATGAAAATGTGCGCCTAAAATTATTGGCCTGATTAAATTGTTTATATTGCTAAAAAATTCACCTGCCAAACATTCGATCAGAACACACTTTTTTATCGTGTCCTCAATTCTGCACGTTGTGCCTTGAGTCTCTTCAAATAAAAAAAAAAATGTTTGAAACAATTTGTTTGAGAAATCTTCATAAAACACACAAAATGCAGCCCGTTGACTAATTTACAACAGGAGCCATACTCTTTACTCTACTTGGTGGGAGCTCCAAGAATTCTTCACTTTACTTTGTACTCCAGGAAGCAGTTGTTTTCAACTGTGAGACAAAGGAAAACGTTGCACTTACGGCAACGAATGCGACTTTTCCCCTAGCAGCCCTCGCGTCGGCACCTGTGAGCAAAGGAGGCTCTCACGTGTTCCGGCCAGTGACTCTGTTCATCATAGCGCACGGTGTTGGTAGGCAAAGCTTCTGCATTATGAGGCTTCTTAGACGGTTGGGTGGTCTCGAGGCTAGGACGTCCTCTCTTCTCCTGGGGCGCCTTGCTAGATGAGATGAGGCTTTGTGCAACGTCCATGTGAGAAGCCAACATGTCTTTTGTTGCTTTTTTTCGGGAGTCTTTCTTCGCTTGCATCTCTGATATATTCCAGCCAGCTGATGGACAAGCCAAATGAGATGAAGTGGGAAATGACACGGACAGTCCACTTCCTCGTCCTGGTCCGGATTGTGTACAGGGACATGATAAAGTCCAGTTTGTCCACTCCTCCCATGAACTTGTGCTCCAGTACAACCTCAGGGTATTCTATTTCTACGTGCTCTTTCTTCGCTTCACTCCAGCGCTTTACCGTCCCTTTCTCGCCAACCCCGACACGTGTTGAAGCCATGTTTACTATCCCGTTGTCTTGCCAGCGCACGATCACCACATCTCCGTCTTCAGAGATTTTGCTTTCAATGGTTTCCCTTCCTTCCTTTCGCATTTCTTTCTCGCTTTTGAGTGCGCATCCAAATAGCCGGTTGGATCGGATGGTACCGGTGCTGAGTATCCCCACTGTTTTCAGCTCCTGCAGGAGCCTCACAGAAGTAAAGTAATTGTCGAAGTAGCAAGAGAGGTTTTAGCCTTTTGGTAGACTTTCAGCTAGCCTCATGACGACTGAACCACCCAGTCCAAAATGGGCGTATTTTGGATCCACACCAGTCCCCTTCCCCTGATAGAACTCGAAGTCGTGTGCTACCCCCGTCCGTGCTGCACCGCATTAACACCTTCACCCACCCCCTCGGGAATTAGTTCGTTGCGAACAAACTGTTTGGCTGCGACCCTCCCAGTGAAATCAATCATTTGCTCACCTATACTGTTTTCTTCCACTGGCTTTACTTCAAAGCAGCGAAGGCGAACGGCCTCGAGGATCGGGCGGACTTTGCAGAATTTGTCAAGATTTTTCGGGTCAGTGGCTGTTTGAGTCTGTAATGTGGAGTGCTGATCTGATCTTGAAAAAGCGGTTCACTGCCATGGAGTCCGCCAGCATTGGGATCCTCGTTCTAGCCTGCCAGTACATCCTAATTCTAGGATACTTCAGGGCTCCCATTGCCATTAGGATCCCAAAGAAGGCCTTGACTTCTTGTGGCGTTGTTCCCAGCTCTTTTCTGCTTCTTTGAAGGGACTAGATGTTAGTGAATTCTGCCTGTTGCTCAAACAGACTCTCCGAAAAGTACCTCATGAAGTACTCTGGTGGTTTTAGTGGTGTTGAACCCCTTTCATTTGATAAGTGCAGTCCTGAGCGCCCGGAGTGAAATCTCGCGCAGACCACTGAATGTGACCTTTTGGGAGGGCTGGCGGAGAAATATCGGCCGGCGACGCTGGTATTGATGGTCCTGCCTCTGAGTCGTGAAGGGCTTCCTGAAAGGTGTTAGAGAAATTATATGCCATAAAAAGTACTGCGACGTGATAAACTGTCTGCTTAGTAGCTACTTACCTCAGCTGCAGGCTCCAGATCTCGGAACTCGTCGTCGGACAGGCCGCCATCGGAGATGTTGCCGTCGGCGATCCTTTCAAATAACTCTTGTGCTGATTGTTCTTCAACTTTCCGTCGTTCTCGAGCATGTGCACGAAGACCTGTTTGTTAAAATAAAACCCAGTAGATTGTAAAAGCGTGCTATACTGAAATTCGCATCCGCGCCAACAAATCTCAGTTGTAAGGATTGGCGCACAACGTCCACGAGCGAGGACGCCAAAACACGCTGAATGATAGCTTTGAATTACATTCACATAAAATCCTGTAACCTACTTCAAAGTCATCCACACAACTTTCTAAACGTGTCGGAAGCTTAAATTTATCACTCAGACTGACTGTCCATGTTTTCCCTCCAAACTTTCAATGGTTCGCTTTCCCACTCATAGATGACGCCAGCCGTTCTGTTCCCCGTTCCGCGCGTCACCAGACGTGCACGCCGCGTCTCAATCGCGTCAAACAATGCTCCTTCGAGATAAAAAATCTAGAAAGTTGTGTTCACGTTTGTGGTCAGCGTGCCTGAAGGGGTTAAGTTTAGCATCGCGAGCTTTACCTGGAGAATACAGACTCGTTGCTCTGGGGCAGGGGTCGCGAGTGCGTCCTCAAGACGCGAGCATGTTATGCTGGTTGTACTATCTACGCGGAGCTGTAACGTTCGATTGTGTACAAGCCATGTTTGAATACAAGCATATCTGAGCAGCTGTAGATGCGCGATAACAAAACGGTCTAAGAAAAAAAAAAGGAAAACAAATGCAGCTTGCGGCCACAGCGTCCAATTAAACGTTGCTATACCTTTAATATTTGTATTGCTTTCTTTCATAGCTTCCGCGAGCACGTGTGTTTCACTCAACGAGGTAGGGGCTTCACCAGGGCTTAAAGTCTGGGGGGTCTCAGGGGGTCTCGGACCCCCCACTGATTTGAACGGATCGTCTGAGACCCTCCTCCACCGACCCAGCATTAGTCAAATCAAAATCCTATCTTGCAATAATATAGCTTGTTTTCAGGAATGTGACATTTCGGGATTAGAAATATGAGGGTTGCAGGTACAGCGTGGGCAAAGTCAGCAGTGGGGTTTATTTTATGTGCATGTTATACATCTCGTAAGAGCCCCAAACCCCCCCCCCCCCCCCCTTTACAGCCTCTTGTAGGGACCCCCCCAACTTATGGGAGACTTTAAGCACTGGGCTTCACCGTACGTGATAGCGAAGGCGAAGCTTGCAAAAGCACGCGCGCACACTGCATGAGCGCGTGTGCTTGACTGACGCATTGAAGGCTTGGAGCTCGCTCTTGTAGCCTCTGCTACGCTGGCATGTATAATGAAACGGACTACGAAAAACCTGTAGTGGGGAAGCGTTATGACGAACGTTCGAAACGCGAGCCAAAAATATTCTATTTCCTTGCCTGGAGCGCTGCTCAAAACTTGAGCGCTACGGGCCTATATCAACCCTATATACTCCGTTTAGCTTTAAGTGCAAGTGAGGCCGAAGCTACAAGCGCGAGCATGTGACCCTGAACAGAGCTTACACTGCATGACCGCGAGTGTTTAACAAAGACGCTGAAAGCCCGGAGCTCGCTCACGTAGCTTCCGCCACGCTCACACTTATAGATAAAGAGCATAGGTTGCTGCTTCTCCACCAAGAACACATCAAGTAGAAGAAAACAAAGAAGTAGTACTAGTCACGAGAAATGGAGCACGCGCCCTCTCCCAGTTGCACGACCTTCTCATCCACCGCGCCTCCAATACTCGAACAGTGGTGCCAACGGTCCCAGCGTCAAAATGGCGAATTCCGCGAAGTTCCTATTTCTTCCTGCTGTGAACACGAGCGGACCCGATGCGAAGGCCAGCGTGGCCCCTCCGACCTTGGAACCCGCAGGAGGCATCTGCCCCGCCTGGCTCAACACCAACCACATCCTTTTTCAAATCGCCAACCTCTTCTTACTGCTGTCCTATGTTACTCCCGGAGGACCGTACACCTTACTCTATCTGCGGGTCGTCATCGGTCTGGGCTCCTTCTTCTACGCGCTCTGGGGCTACGTCATCCTGTGCGCTTTCGACACACTCCTGTGGAACGCCCTCTTTGCGCTCATCAACCTCGTCCACATCATCGTGCTCGTCCGCGGCTTACAGCCCGTCTCGTTCTCCGCCGAGCTGGAGACGGTCTTCGAAGACCTCTTCCGACCGCTGGGGGTGACGCGTCATCAGTTCCGGGGCATCGCCGACAGCGTCAGAGGAACTCGAGATCTCAGCAAACGGGATCAGTTAGTCGTCGAAAAGGTCTCCCGCAACGATAACCTTTCCCTCGTGGTCAGCGGCGACCTTTTGGTGTCAAGGAAGCGGCGTCCCGTCGAGATGGTCGGTAAGTACGAGTTCCTCGAGTCTTCCGACTGGTTCGACGTCCCCGAGAGCGACCTGTACCAGGTGACCGCAACCGCGCTGGGAGCCTGCAGGGTCGTGGTGTGGAAGAGGGAGACGCTGAAGGTGGCCGTCGGCGATGACCCTTTTCTGAAGTCAGTCTTCAATAACCTTGTGGGCAAGGATCTGGCGCGCAAGTTCTATGCGGCGAAGAAGTCAAGACAATTCGGCGTCGTTTTGGACGAACTGCTTTCCCCCGTGTCATCATCATCATCATCATCATAATTCATTATTCCTTGAAGGCTCAGGGGGCATTAAGCAAGGGAGTAAACACTTCAAAAAACAAACAAACAACTATTTATCAACAAAGCCACGCTGCAATCTAGTTATAGGTTAGAAAAAATGAGCTAATGGCTGCAGAAAATTTCTTAGTGTCAGATAAGGGGACAATTACGTCAGGCAGCGAGTTCCAGTCGTCAATGGCCAATGGTAAAGTAGACATTTGGTGAGTGACGGTTGACAATGAAATCAAACGGAGTTAGTTTACAAGAATGGTCGAGACGAGAGAAATTGAGGTAAGGAGGCGATAGCAAACTTTGTCTTAGATGACTGTTGTAATAAAAGATCCGATGAAAAAGAGAAAGACGAGACACCCCGCGGCGGTGAGAAAGTGTGTCAAAATTAGCTGATTGGCGAAATCCTGATATGCTTGCATAAGGCGAATAGTCGGAATAAATCAAACGGAGGGCTCTGCTTTGAACGGATTCCAGGTTGTCAGTTAGGTATGCCTGACACGGTGACCATATGGAAGAAGCGAATTCTAGTTTAGTTCTGACCAAGGTAGTGTAAGCTAGCTGCTTTACTGGGGATGTAGCTTCTCTGAGGTTACGGCGAAGAAATACGAGAGTGCGCTTAGCATTGGCGATGACCGATGTTATATGAGTGGTCCATGACAGGTCAGATGTCAGGTGAATTCCTAGGTATTTATACGATGAACAAGAAGTTGCTGGGATGCTAGAAAGTTGGTAAGAGGAGGATAGAACATGTGAACTGCGGGAAAAAGATAGCGATTTACATTTATTATAGTTTAGAGTCATTTGCCATTTATGACACCACTGAATTATAAGTTGGAGATTGTTCTGCAAGATTAGTTGATCGTGGCGTGAATGAATCGGCCTATAGATGACACAGTCATCGGCGAACAAACGTACTTCAGAAGTGATGCCATGGTGGAGATCAATAATGTAGATTAAAAAAAGGAAGTGCCCAAGGACGGTTCCCTGAGGGGCGCCAGATGTTACTGTGCTGGTGGTAGATTTTACATTGTTAATAGAAGTGTACTGAGTGCGATTGATGAGGTATTCCGAAATTCAAATGGCTACAGAGGGGCGAAGATTAATATCTATTAGTTTCATGAAAAGACGTTGATGAGGACCTTGTCAAATGCTTTGTAGAAGTCAATGAAGATGGCGTCAGTTTGAACACTGGAATCGAAATTTGAGTGAACGTCAGTTAGAAATGCTTTAGCTGAGTTTCGCATGAGTATGACTTGCGAAATCCGTGCTAGTGCCTGAAAAGGAGGTTATAAGAGTCTAGAAAGTTTATTATGTTAGAATAGAGAATATGCTCCAAGAGTTTGCATGAAACGGTGGTGAGCGAGATGGGACGAGTTGCTAATTAGTTGACGATCGCCTGTTTTATGAACGGGTATGACGTTAGCAATTTTCTAATCGGACGGAACTTCAGAGAGTTTAAAAGATTAAGAAAATATGTCGCAGAGGAAAGTGGAAGAAATGTATTTAGTGTTTTTTAATACCTTAGAGTTAATTTGGTCATCCCCGGAGTTGGAAGGCACCTTCAGTTGATCTATCGCCTTAAGTACTCCAGTGCGGTCAATTAAGATAGGATTCATAAGAGGGTGAATGGATTGGCACGAGTCGGGAATATTTAGCAAGTCCTCGTTAGTAAAGGTGGAGCAGGAGAAATTGTTAAGGTGCAACCCCACCCTTGGTTAGTGTGATTCTGAACCAATAGATGGCGGTGGGATCGCCTTCCAGGCTTGTACATCAATGCGAGAAATCGTGCGTGGTGGCGCTTCGATACAATGGGGTATATTTCTATGTCCTGAATTTGACATCCCTGGTCCCTGGCTTGTTCTTCTCTGCACGAGCTTTCTTTGGAGCGCGCACGGCTGCGCCAGTTCTCGTGCAAGGGGGCCAATTACCTACGCTCCGAGCTCACGTCTCCAGCAAATGTGGGCGGAAAAAAACGCGAAAATCATCCTGAGCCAAATGACGAGACACATGCATAACAAAACCACCGACGCGATGAAAAATATAAAATTGCCCGTGCGCCGCTATTGGATATTTCAGAGACCAATTACACATATTTCAATGTGATCAGATTTATATTGTCACGAATGAAGGTGACGAGAGGACGAGCAGTGAACTTAAAAATAAAAGTTTTATCGGCGAACTTGTCCCAAACAAAAAAAGTAAAGAAAGAGCGTCGAGGCCGGCAGCAGAAACATGGCGGCGAAGCGGCAGCGTAACAGAGAGCGAGAGCGAGACTGACTCGACAATGTCGCGGGCAGCTGCTTATCTACAGTGCGTCACTATCTCGAAAGTTCGGCAAAGAAAGTTCGAGCGTCACGTGCTCGGGGCGAGGATGAACTGGCACTTTCGAGAACAAGAAATCAGGGCGAAAGTTAAGTCTTGTGCAAGAATGAACGCGAATCTTCTAGAAGTCCGTGACCGAGCGTTGCTTTCTCGGCTCCGCGGGCGGCAACGAGACGGGCCGGCCTTTTTGTCGTGCATGTGTTCGGCTCTTCGTGGACTTCCAGGAAAGCGTGATGACGTGATAGACATGGGTTTCCAAAATTCTAGCTTGAGAAATTAACTACCTAAAATATCAAAACAAATTAACTATTTTTTGGGCGGTCAGGTGTCTCATTTAGGTAGCTGGGTGTCTAGTTTGACCAAAACCACGAGACTGGAAAACACAAAAATGACACTCAGGTTTAGATGTTGAGTTTGGTAAACCCAAAGCAGGACTGGTGCGGGAGTCATAATAAAAAAAAAAAAAAATGCCGAGGTTAATAATTCACTCACAGCAATAAATTATAATAATTAATTTTAATACGAATCCAGTGATAAATGTATGACTGGCCAGGCAAAGATTCTGGATCTGTGGATAGCTTTTGCACATAGCTTAAGCAATGTACAGTCTGTCAAAAAAAATTATAGGATTTTTTTTTTTTTTACCGCAAGACTAAATTAGGCATCGCCAAACGCTCATTCTCCGCCCAAAGGTAGCGCTAGAGGTCACAACGAGATGTCAAAGTTTTAGCCCGATCCGATACTTTATTCAAAAGTTATATAAGTGATTTTCTGAAAAGTTCAATGGGAAAATAACAGCCGACGTAGTTTTCGAATGCATGGGGCTTTATGGCACCAGAAACCGAAAACGGGCAAAAACGGGCTCCATTTTCCTAATGAAATTTTCATAAAATCCCATAACTTTGGCATCTGGTGTGACCTAGTGCTGCCTTTGGGCGGAGAATGAGCGTGAGGCGATGCATAGCTAATTTTTGCGGTAAAAAAAAAGTAATTTTTTGGTGACACCCTGTACCAGTCTTCATTTGGTGATTTATGCGCGCAAGTAGTAGTGTGCATAATTAAAAAAGATGCAAACGGGTAGAGTATGACGTTGCAAAAAAATGCAGTGTAAGCACGCACATCGTACGCTGATTAAGGCTGCGGTCCCACGGCAGCCATCTTGAACAAGGCGTTAGTTCAACCAATAGATGGCGACGACACGCACCCGAGGGTGGCCGAAACATTGGTTCGCAGTGGGATGGCTCGAGCACCATCACGTTCCCCTCGTGGCCTTGCTCGCGCCGCTGCCAGCTGTGCTCAGCTAGCTCAAGTAGCGTGGCCCATCAAACGGATGTATGCGAGAATGTCAGGCTGGGTATAAATTGTTCTCTGATATAGGGAGATTCGGTCGGCGGTTGTAACGGTTTTTCGCAATAAATCTTACCATGAAGGAATCAAATGTTGATTGACGTGTCAAGATTCTATCAATGAAAATTTCCTCTGCAGGAATGCACGCTCAGTAGACTCAATCTTCCAAGACACCAGTGGAAGCGGACGTCAAGTAAACTGCCTCGCGATTTACGGTACTTACCTTACCATTTTAATGACGACTAAAATAACGTCACGAAATATTGTGTTTCACGGGATCAAGATGTTGTAAAGGCTGTTACATTATAGTTCCCAGAAAACAAACGCCGTTGCAATATTTTCGGAAGTACCGACACACATAATGTTGTAACTACAGCTTAGGAGGAATATGATAAAAACCATCAGAAGAAATAGGAAGACGTTTATTTGCAATGAAGACGCTATAAATGAGCGGCGTTTAGCGACGGCAAGTTATGAGCGTTCGGGAATTTATAAGTTGACGTGATTGCTAACTATGGACATGCGGACAATGAAGACCAGTTTTGTCGGGAGATGGTGTTGCGGTGATGACCTGATATCGGACGACTCATGGCAGACGAACAAGCAAGTTTCTTCTCAGCGAATGGTAAGTGTCCAGTGTCAAGCACAACACGTGGCTACCGACGTTGTCAAGGTTTCGAACACTTACCGCTTTCGACAAAAGTCCTGGCACCTGGGCTAACTTTGTGGAAAGACTCGAAGTCTTCCTTGAGTCCAACGCCATCATGAACAGTAACTGAAAACGATCCACTATTTAGTCGGTGGGTGGCGAAACGTATCCACATCTGCGGAGTCATGGTCGATGCGCACTCTAAGTGGCTGGAAGTTTACAAGATGCCTGCCACTACGTCCAAACACGTCATTGACGTTCTACGGTCTCTTTTACCTACTTTTGCCCTACCGAAAATACTTTTCTGTGAAAACGCGCCAAATCTTGCTTCAAATAAAATAATCAAGTTTTTGAAGAAAAAAAAAAAACCGGCATCAGGCATCACATTAGTGCACCATACCATCCTGCAACTAACGGGCAAGCAGAACAGACTGTGTGCGAAACGAAAAAAATCCATTTTGAAGCTTCCGCAAGAAGCAGTTCAGTGAAGAATCGCCAGGTTTTTGTTCCGGCAGCACGCGTCGGTCTCATCTCACACGGAAAAAAATCCGCCAAAGCAATATTCGGCGGACGAAGAGCCACACCCCTCAACAAAGATCGAGAGATACCCACATTGGGAGTAATGGCAGCTTATTCGGTCGGACAACTCGTCTACGTGAGGAATTTCAGCGGAAGTCTGGCCTTCCCTGTAAAACTTGAGTAGAAAAGGCTCTATGTTGGTTGACCAGGGGGTGTCATCTCTCGGAATACGTTGGATATCAATGCCCTTAAGTGTAAATATAACTAAATCACAAAACTTTCTTTGTATATTGTGTAACTGCCCTTGTATTTGATAGTAGAAGCTATGGTGGTGATCTGGAGCTTTCACACCAGGCTCCTTTTTCTTATTTTTCGCCTCATACTCCTTTGCGGTTTAAGTATGCTTCAAGAATCTTTTGGAACGGGGACACTTTACGTCAACGAGGCCATTTGTTCCAAGTAGTCAATCAGGGAATGCTGCTAGAAATCCGTCCCTCATATTAACGAATAAACCGCACTTCTGCACAGTGCAGTTTTCCTGTTCCACGTACAGTTGTAAAGCAGCATCCTCATTGATTCTACCATATACTGCTACGGGTGAAGAAAGTCTTTGGGTACACGACACTGTACGTTGTGGTTCGACACCCACTAATGTCGTCGTCCTTATAGAGCCTCATCATTTAATCGTTACCTCATCACCTCATATTGCTCTTCAACAACAGTAAGTACAATAGGCTACTGCCACATTACAATCCAAGAATTGAAAAATTTAGTCGTTCAGTCCTTAAACAATTTATTATTTATATAATGTTATTACGTTACATTACCTCGAGACGATCGACGTCCATTGTCGATCTTCAAATACATATACCTGTATATATATTAGACGCACAAGGTGGGGGGGGGGGGGGGGGGGGGTTCGGTGGCCGAGTGGATGGTCTAATGCACACCAGCTCGGAGCACTTGGAGCGAAAGCTCGCGCTGCAGAACCCACCCCGTCCCTGCCCGTTTCGATCTGGAAGAGCATCGTACCGGCGTGCGGTCGTGTATCACTACTGCGTGGCGCATGTTAAAGACCCCAGGTTTGCGGTTGTACCGCACTGGCTAAATTGCTCATCTACAGCTGAGACACCAGACGCCCACTAAGGCAGACTAACTTCCGGCTGAATAAACGTACACACAACAATTTGCAATTAGACGCCTAATAACAAAGAACACAGCGTGCCGCCTCTTTGGATGCCTTTTTTTTTTAAACCAGCGCAAGCTCGTGCGTTCTCTCTTTTGTGACGTTTAGAACGGTCGCGTATAAATCCCGCGTTTCTCCTACCCGCCCGCTTCCTCCTCTCATTATGTGTATTTGGTTATAACTAAATAAGCTATAATAATGGTGTATTATTCATATTTACTTTCAGTTTCAGTCAGGGAAAAGGAGTTTCGCGAGAACCAGAGCCAATAAATGAGCTGTGCTTAGAGTATCGGCACTCTCTTCCCCGACAGTGTTGTGAACGCCGCCATTTTGGTGCTTGTGCAGAGCAGGCCCAACTGCAGATCGTCATGATTCAAAAGTGTGACATCCTCAGCATTAGATTCGGTGTTAGGAAGCTCATGTAATGTTGCTTTGCTTTGTCGCAAACTGTTTAAAGTGGAGGACGGAAAAGCGTTTCTTGTGATTTCCAATAAAGCTTCAAATAACTGGCAACCATAATTTTAAGCCATACTAAGGCCAAGCGACGCTACTCTGAAGCGTAGCTTATTTAATAACACTATTCATGCTCTTGTTCAAGAGACTTGTAATACCTAGGGTGCCTCAATGTCCTTCTGTTTAGGGTGATGCCACCCCTTGTAGTACCCGATGCCGACAGCACGCGCTCACGGGGAAAATACAAAGGAATAGACGAAAACAAAATGTCGCCATAGCACAATCAGCGCCACGAGCGCGTGCAGGGACACGCTCTTTTACGCGCTTATGAACAAAAATAAAAATAAAAGTGGGGGACAAAATGGCCAGATGACGTGCTCCACCCTACGCAAAGGGCACATGAAGGCACCCCAGTAATACCTGGAGGGGCTATGACGTAAGCCACGTGGATTCCACAAGCCTTTTGACACCTTTTGACACCTGCCTCTTCTTCATTGTTCCCGCTTGTGCCAGTAAATTAGCTACGGTTCAGAGTAACGACACTTGGCCATATTGTGGCTTAAAATCATAGTTGCCAGTTATATGAAGCTTTATCTAAAATCACTGGAAACGCTTTTCCGTCCCTCACAAATGTTTAAACAACCCGCGACAGAGCATTGCAATATTGCATCAGCTTCCTGGCACCGCATCTAATGCTCAGGAAGTCGTACTTTTGGATCACGATGATCGGCAGTTGCGTTTGCTCTGAGCAAGACCCAAAATGGCGGCGCCCAAAACAATTTTGGTGAACGGAGTGCCGATACTTTATAGCTCATTTAGTGACTCTAGGCATAAAGTGAACTTGGGTGTATTCTTTTCCTCTTCGTCGTCATTGTTTATTGATTTCAATCATATCGAATAATGAACACATTATATCACGCTACGGGGGGATCGGTGGCCGAGTGGTCTAGCGCACACCAGCTCGGAGCACGTGGAGCGAAAGCTCGCGCTGCAGAACCCAGAGATCCTGGGTTCAATCCCCACCCCTGCCCGTTTCGATCTGGATGAGCATCGTACCGGCGTGCGGTCGTGTATCACTACTGCGTGGTGCACGTTAAAGACCCCAGGCTAGCAGTTGTACTGCACTGGTTAAATTTCTTATCTACAGTGGGTAACAATGTCGCCATGTTCTGGCAGACTAAACTCCTGCTGTATAAACAACTAACGACTAATTTGTTTTAATTTGTTTATCACGCTACGCCTGTGTAATTATTTGTCTTAGATTTATTAGCCTGACGCAGTACTGAAACCATTCAGTTATCAATAGTAAATCTTCCAATATATTTTTTAAATGTGAGGGTAAAAAGACACGGAGATCGATGATGATACAGACGCCAACGCCGCCCTCAGAAATTTTTTGAACATTAGAAATCAGCAGCTTTTCTGCCGTCCGCCAGGTAGCGCAACAAAACACCCAAACAGTTTTTAATTGTTTTTAAAATTAGCTAAGCTCTACACCTATTCAGAAACCAAAGAAACCGTTAATCGCTAAAAAAAAAACAAATTGCGGGACGCTTTGCGGACGCGATGCGCATGAACGGGTTGGTGTTCATGCGCGTATGGAGGGAAAATTTACAATGTAACCGGGAACTCACTCACTGTAGCTCCCGAATAAACACAAGGCAGCATGAATACTGCTAACGATTGAATTAAAACATAATCAAACAGTCGTACGTTGAAGGGAACCAAGAGCCATGCACACAATTATAGGTCCCGAAACGTCAGTGACGTAGTTGACGAGCTGACAAGCAGGGCCACGCCCGTCGGCCAAACTCTTCCGCTACATACGACTCTGAATGGATGGATGGATACGGCTGAACCCTTTAAATCGGGCGGCGGCTTGCGCCACTTAGCCAAGACTTCTAATTCAAATTGACCAATCTTCTATTAAATTTGTAATAAACAGAGAAGGGCAAAACAATCTCATATTGCTGCAATCATCTACCGTACTCCAAGAAACTTTATTCTTAAGGTCTGCTCACACGATGCATCTTTTAAGCGCGCAACAGTTTCGCGACACTCAGGTTTCGCGAAATGTGCTCGTTCACACGTACCGCTTCACGTGCAACAACGATGATGTTTAGACTCGCGAAAATAGTTTGGGTGTTGACCATAAAGTGGCGCTTCAGTTGAAAGCCAACATCATCATCATCACCATTAGCCATTCAGCGTCGTGTTCTCCATCTCCCGCCACATTCTACGAGTCAAAACGCAGGCGAGCTGGTGAACAATCATAATTAAGAAATAAAACCTTAAGACAAGGAAACAAAAAGGGACATACACACCACCGTCTTAAAACCAGCACAGCATACAGCTGTCATTTACTTCCATTTACTTAATTTACTCTTAAATTTTGATTTACTAGTTGTTGAATTGTCATTTACTGCCATTTACTTTATTTACTGTTGAATATGTATAATTTGGACGGAGGTTGACAAAGAAGAAGACTGTTGTGGAAGTAAATGAGAGCTGTGCGCTGTGCTGGTTTTGAGACGGTACTGTGTACGTCCCTTTTTGTTTCCTTGTCTCAAGGTTTTATTTCTTAATTATGACTAAAAATAAACGCGAATTATCATCATCATCAATTACGTCTTCTTCCATCGCTGGATTTTTTTCCGATATGCTACTCACTTTTCCTTCAGTGGTGCTTGACGTGCTTGCGGAAGAGCCGGCAGTATCCATCGTTCGTGGTTTCGTTTTTTTTTTTTTTTTGATTTGGCTCGGCTACAACATCGGCCAGTGAAGTGGTCTTCTCAAACAACTCGCTTCCCCCTCAAAGGCCACGTGAGAGCGTTTCTGAGCGGCCATTGGCGGTGCTCTCAGAGTGCTTGACAGGACTCGGCAAAGTTTCAGCAAAAGCTCGCTCCAGAAGCGAGGTGTGCGCGCAACTTTTTTTAGATGCGCGCGTCCTTTTCGGATTCGTTCAGACGGCGCAACCATTTCGCGAAACTATGTTTCGCGACACTAGATGCGCGAGAAAAATGCATCGTGTGAACGGGCCTTTACCTCCACTTATTCCACGAGTCCGATAACCTGTGCTTGCTGATTTCCGCTTTCCCGGCGTTTATTTTTTCCGTCACTGCCTTTAAATCTCAAAGCCTTCACTAAATCAGTATCGCCTTGAACAACTGCAGGGTGAAGGCCTTCAAAGTAAAGTATCAAGTGTTCAGCCGTCTCCGTTTGAGTCCCACACACCGTATCTATCTCCTGATATTTCGCTCTGTACACCGTGTTCGCAACGCTCCTGTCCTGGCTTCAAACAACACCGAGCTTCCTCTGGAATTGTCATAGATACATCGTACATTTTCTAAAGGTTTTCAAAGTCGATTTAGTCTGCAACCCTTCTTCCCATATTTCCCACTCTCTTTTTAACTATAATTTCCTGATATGCGTCATCATTTCCCAAAACTTTTGACGCGATTTTTCTTATTCGCTTTCTCCACTTTGTACCCATGCCCTTCGTGTACAAATCAAATAGCGAGAAAAAAGAAATAGAAAATATGCAGAGGTGCCTAGTGCTCGTCGGCTAACCGGTAGATGGTGCCGGTGTGTTCACTCGTCTAACACTCGTCTATAGAGTGCCTTCATACACAGACGCGCTTTTGCTTGAGTGGTGACAACTCAGCCATTTTCCCGTTCAATCGTTTTTTCGTGCCTTTTAAAGTGCGCGCTATAGCCTTGGCTGCCACTTAGAAGCCATTTCACCGCACAAGTCACGCACTGAGTGCGACAGTGCGTCACGCGCTAGTCCACTCCGTACAACAAAGAACGTCTTCACCCCGAGACAGACAGACATGTAGGCACTCTCTCGTCGTAAGACATTTTAAGTTAAGGCACACGGTCGTAAGCAGTCACAATTGTTTTGAGTCAGCCGTAAGATGCGCGATGTAGGAGTTGCTGAAGCTGACCACCGATGGCGCCGAACCGTTTTAGGAGTTTCATGGCTCATCCTCGACGCTGACTTCATGATGAACCACGCCTGGTTCAGTTTTGCTGGACGTTTTTGAGCCCCGGACTGCTTGGAGTGAGTAAGACGACAACAGAGTGCCTTGATCCGTAATAAAAAAAAAAAAAAAGAAAGTCACAATACTGGCCCGATTGATATGGAGAATAAAGACGGAGTTTCATGTCTTGGTGTTATTGTATGCATAGCTGTTGAGGTCATGTATCAGTTCAGTGGGCATCCGACCTCGGTGAACTGGCCATTTAAGATAGTGGACGCCATCTATAGTCGGTGACAGGTTAAGAATAGTTGAGGGGAAGCTCATACGAGCTCTTTCCCCTCTAGCAGAGCGAACGCTGGAGAAGAGGCAACCGTTCTCTCCAGAGCTCCCTACTCTAGAGTAGAAAGATCTGAGAGGAGTTTTCGCTGAAGTTTTCTTAACCTGTCACCAGATGATGTGCCGATTGTCGTGCACTCTTGCCATGTGTTGGCGACGAGTGTTGCGTCAGCGTTCTGCGTGGACTTGACTAGAGTCACGTACGCATCATGCTGAAAGTACTGGGTAAGTTTAGTATACAACGCAGGGGCAATGGACACATATAATGGCGCCACGTGCCCGAAACCAACAAAACTCTGTTGGCAGCTTTGAAGTGACGAAAGGTTCGAAGCTGTTTGGTTTGCGATTCAATTTTTTGATGTATTATAAAGCAAATAAAGTGTTCTCACTAAGTAAAAAAAGAAAATCCAGGCTGCATTAACAAGATAAATGGCGTAGTGTACATCAACAATAAAATGTTCTCAAGCTATGCACTACACGACATACATTTACGGTGAAGTACTCTTTCCACTTTTTTTCGGTGATTCGGAGCACTGAAAAATCGATCCTCCACGTTTAAAACAAATAAATAACCGAGTTCATTATTTATATATGAAGCGATTTAAATTAAATAAATAGGATTTAAAAAACATAACGCTGATTTATTTTATTTTATTTAATCCTGCTTCGTTTCATCGTGGATGAAATATTAAGTTCCCAACGTGGAGGTGCGTGATTCTTCCGGATCATTTTACATTGGACCTCAAGATAGATGCCATTTTGTACGCATACTACCAGGTATGCAACAGCCATTTCAACGAAAGCACAAAACAATAATAGCGTAAAAAAAAACTGCAAAAAAAAAAAAAAAAAACTGGCGGTAAAAACGGGATTCTGAATTATCATGGTCGATGAAGGTAAAAGTTTATCGTTACGTTTCAGGTGATCTGCTTCGCCAGCCTCTTCAGCTATAAGCTCATGACTCTGGGGACGTATACCACTACCCCAACTGGCTGCACGTCACCATCATCTCGATGACCATCTTTCCAGTCTCGGTCATCCTCTGGGGGCATTGCCTATCACTTCATCATCTGTAAATATGTGAGCATCAGAAACAGGTCGCTCCTGCACTTGTTACACTGATCATATACGCCTTTTCAAAAGGGCACGCCATCTAGCAGATGCTTTTCCACTCATCCGAGTTCGACATTCTTTGGGCACGCAGCTTGTGCATATTGCGTTGTCAGCGCCGCTCACTCGCAATTTTAAAGCTTTGCTAATACGTAAGTCATCGTCGGGCTTTTAGCCACTTGTTTCTTATCATTATCCAATCCGACTGGAAGTCGGGGAGTCTGGTATTCAGCGCACAGCTTTTGCAGCGCGGCGAGGTCTCGAAACATTGTTTTCAGTCCGAGGAACGCGAGAAGCACGAGCGGACATTCTATCGCTCGGGACAAGCGTGTTTCGGCGTCTCGCCGCAGCGGGGGGGGGGGGGGGGGGGGGGGGGGGGGGGGGGCGGGCGGGCGGGCGGGCGGGACTCGGCGGCCGCGTCTCGCGGCGATCTGCCAAGCTTTGTCAGTATAAAGGAGGCTATGCTCAAACAGTCGGCCAGACGAATAATGGTGGAACTGCTGCTTTAGCAAACGAACAACTTGAGCAAACTCTGTTTCTCTCCTCCAGGACTGCGCTCTGCTTGTGAGGCCCAGCCTCGACTGAGGTCCCCGAGACCGCGTCCTCCGGGAGAAGTACCGGATGTTCCTCCTGGAGCGCGGCATCGTTCCCCCGGGCTTGGAAGACAACCCCGCCGCCGTCGCGGCCATCAGGGAAGCCATTAAGGTGGACGAAGTCTTTGGAAAGGAAGACATCAAGCCGGGCAAAGCCGCCTAGAAGGAAGAGCCCGACCTTCCCGTCAGAATAGACGCAGTTGCCGGGCCACCTAGAGATGGTCCGGCAGTGGTCGGCCAACAACAACTGTGGATTTTTCTTCTTGCAGAATATACATAAGACAAAAATTAGACATTTACAATTCTTTGCAATGCGAAATTAGAGCGCAGTTCTTGAGGAGGTGGAGGAGAGGGTATGCCTCTCCCTCCCACACCGTACCCTCCCCTCCTTTTCTCCTCCTCGCATCACATTTAGCGGGAAATTTTCGCTACATTTCCCACTAAAGTTGGCGAAAAATTCCCCGCTAAGTTTAGCGGGTTGAGTTTCTACAGGCTAAATGTAGCAGGGAAATTGACGTCGCACGACCTCAACATCAAATCAGTTACCCCGCTAAATTTAGCGGGAAATTTGTGAGGTCCCATAATGCAACGCGCGCGGTTACGCCGACGCCGACACCGCTCAACCGGGAAACGGGTGCGAGCTGCGCTCTAAAAGCAAACGCCGAAATCGCTGCTGCCGCCACGCTGATTATCACTGTCACACTACCATAAGCCTTTAAAAAAAAAAAAAACACTAGAAGATTTTAGCATAGCAGCTGCGATGGGTATGCAAAAGCGCGTCAAAATCACAAGAAATGTTCAATAACACTGACATTTTAGTTAAAAACCTTGGGCACTGTAGGATCACCAGATTGCAGACGGAGAAGGCAAGGCTCTAACTCTCCAGGTCAGGACCTTCCTATACTCTTGCAAAACAGGCATGTGGCCTTGGTTTCACTACTTCTCTAAATTGTTAAGCCCATTGTGAGAACATAGAAAACCAAAATTCACTTCATCAAATAAACATTGAAATGATAACAACCTCTTTCAATAAAAATTCAAATAAAGGTGAGCTTTTCCAGGTCTGTAAAACAACTGGCAAGCTTCTCTCCGGGATTTGTTGTTGTCAGGGGGGATGTGCAACTGTAATATGAAAAATAACAATCCAGACTATAGGCCTTGGGCCTAAGATTTAAAAAAGAAAGAAATACAATTTCGGAAAATTGCATTGTTGGCAGAGTAGCCTGTACATCACTTAAAACAAATGACGGCACTTACAGATTCTGCATAAACAACATGTGCTCTAGTGAACATAATAAGAAACATTCGATTTTACTGCTAATTTAGATCGCAATATTACTTTATATGATTGTAATAAATGCAGATATGTCCATTTCGATGTTTTTTACAATAATGCCCGCCCGTCATTTTCAGTATTATAACAGTCAGGTTTGGAAACGACTTCTCAACATTTACCATGCCGCTCGATGATTCCCTGTCGTACGCTCAAAACTGGCAAGCTGCCGATGCGAAGTGCAAGCGGCGTATCAGTACCTGAAGCACACCAGTAAGTCAAATCCGGGCACTACCAGAGTAGTACCGCATTCCAAAGCACTGCATACTTCATGCAATACCGAAAGTATTGTTGTAATGCGTGAATCTCTTAGTGTGCCCGTGGCAACCACTTTTATTTTTAACTAACTAGGATTTGATGACGCGTCAGACTGATTTCTATTGTGCTCCTCGGCAACCACACTGTCCTATGTAATATCCTTTTTATTGTTAACGCCACTGTGCGAAACATGACAAAGTGTACTGTCCTGTAGGCCTCACGGCTGTTGACCGGCACTAAATAAACTATCTATCTATCTATCTCGTTATTGATTCTGACAAATTTCGAAGATGTCTTTTTCACAAAATGAGAAGTTGTTGGACGCCTCGGACAATGAGAACAATTCAAACTTTACCTCCGATGGAACGGAAGCTCTGCACACAGAGCCCGATCACAGGAGAGCAAAAGTTTAACCACCAAAAATTGTTATTCTCGAACCATACCCACCATAAAGCAGGAATATTCCGAAGATAGCAACATCAGCCCATCAGCGGGCACTGCAATAGCCTCCTCTATACTTATAAAGCCTAGCAGTTCGATGACAGAGCCATAGAGCCCCCGGTCGCAGATTTAGAGCGCGAGGATCTGGTAGCGCAGAGCATTTCTCGGGGAGTCCGGGAGTGAGCGCACAGCTTTCGAGCGGCAAGGACCCGAAACACACTGGTTTGCTCGGGAGAAACCGATGCGACTGACTGCTGATGTCGAGGCTACGGCGATTGCGGCCGCCGCGGCCCGTGGCCTCGGCGGCCACATTGAAGATGTTCAGTAAAACTTTTCTTTAACGAATTCTTATTTCGTACCCATTCTAATTTCGTTTTCACTTCCCGGCGTGGAAATATTTTGTACTGTCGAATATCATTCAGAAGAAGACTTTTTTGGTCTTCCTAAATAAGGGAACCTGAAAACGTCCTCAAGACGTTTTTGAGAGGACCAGAATGTCCCAACTAGTTCCGGACGTCCCGAGAACGTCTTCGTCGAGAAAAAGATGTCTCGACCAACTCAGGACGTCCTCAGGACCATCTGCGTTATATGGGCAGTTGGATGCCCTATATGGCGCATGGACCACCGAAAACTCCAAGCAGGTCTTTGGTCTTTATTTTTTGGCTCTGGAGAGCCGCGGCACCGCAGAAAGGCAGCAGCCCGTACCATGGAGGCCCGCGGTGCCGCGTCTAGTGAACATGATAATGTGATGAGCATATACAGGGTGTCACAAAAGAAAATTTACACGGTTTTTTTTACCGCAAAAATAAACTAGACATCGCCGAACGCTCATTCTCCGCCCAGAGGTAGCTCTAGAAGTTACAACCAGATGCCAAAGTTTCAGCCAGATCCGGTAACTTAATCAAAAGTTATAAATGATTTTTTGAAAATTTCAATGGGAAAATGGTGGCCGACGGAGCTTTCGAACACATGGGGCTCTATGGCACCAGAAACCGAAAACAGGCAAAAATGGGCTCCATTTTCCCATTGAACTTTTCAGAAAATCATTTATAACTTTTGATTAAGTTATCGGATCAGGCTGAAACTTTGGCACCTAATTGTGACCTCTAGCTGTATACCTTTGGGCGGAGAATGAGCGTTCGGCGATGCCTAGTTTATTTTTGCGGTAAAAAGGCCGTGTAAATTTTCTTTTGTGACACCCTGTACATGCAAGATGACGCCGACATGGGTTGTTGGTATTGGGGAGGATGGCAGTCTGATTCGCAGAAGTCCAGATTTCGCGGAAGCGGGTTGGGCGGGTGAGCAGCGAGCCATGGGGATCTGTCACGCCGTTCGATCGGTGCATGAAGGAGCCCAAAGCACATGATGGCGCTCTTACTTACTGGGGTCCACTATATTCGAAGCATCAGGCTCCAAGGAGGTAGCCCAGCCAAAGTAGAAACTTCCGCCTCAAAGGAACCGAGGCCCAAGGGCCCTGTGTTGCGTTTTTTGGACTCCCACGGCGACTATGGAGAAGGAGGTGACGTTAACAACGCAGCAAATGCAAATTGGATGTTGATTTTGTTTTCTTCTGTCAACATCCAATCTGCTGTGTCGTTGACGTCACTTCCTTCTCCTATTCGCGGTGGGAGCCCAAAAAAGCGCAACATAGGGCTCCTGGGCTCAAATTGATGCACCGCCGTCGCCCGGTGTGTCATCCTCTAATTGTCGTCGTCGTCATCTTGCCTACGGACCTCTCGACGCTGTTCCCATATATCAATATCTGTAATCTGTAATCAATCAGCCCCGGCAGCTTGCCGCACAATTTTGAGTGTAAACGAAACAGACGAAATCGATATGGAGGAACGGGGACGGGGTGGCGTTCCATTTACCCTCGACAACAGGAGAAAAAAAGTATGGTGTGTTCCAGCGTCTCGCCGCAGCGGGGCGCCCGTTACATGACCCTCCTAAAGCCCCTCGATATGTTTCCGTTTGTCTTGCAAGTAGCGTCATATGCGCGAGCGCACGTGGTCCATGTCTCGAGCGGCCCTTGGAAGCAAATGGCGGTGCAGCACTGAAACGAGCGGCCCTTGGAAGCAAATGGCGGTGCAGCACTGAAACGAGCGGCCCTTGGAAGCAAATGGCGGTGCAGCACTGAAACGAGCGGCCCTTGGAAGCAAATGGCGGTGCAGCACTGAAACGAGCGGCCCTTGGAAGCGAATGGCGGCGGAGCGCCCGCTCGCGGCACATGTCTCGCGCGTTTCCACAACAATGTTTGGCGGTACTTGTAAAAAAACGCCTTTATCAAGGGGCTTTAGACCCTCCTCTTATCGGTTGCACGCCGCTCTACCTTTTCACTTAGCGTTACGTGACTATCTGCCAGGCTTTGTCATTATAAAGGAGGCTATGGCACTGCTGATGGGCTATGTGTTATAACCAGGGTCAATACCAGGGTCAATATAATAAGAAACATTTGATTTCGCTGCTAATTTAGATTGCAATTACTTTATATGATTGTAAAAAAGTGAAAGCCGTTTACAAATCCCTGTAACGCCGAATTGGAGCGCAGCTCTTGAGGAAGAGGAGTGAAGGGTACTGAGGGGAGGGTAGACCCCTCCCCCTTCTCCTCCTCCTCCCCTCATTCTTTAATATGCTCCGGGGGGGGGGGGTCACGTGACTTCGGGGAGGGGGTCACGTGACCTCGGGGAGGCGTGACCTGGGGGTGACCTCAAGGCCACGTGACCCCAAAGGTGACCCCCACGTGACCTTGGGGGTCACGTGACCTGGAGGGGTCACGTGACCTCAGAGGGGTCACGTGACCTTGAGATGACCTTGGAAGGGGTCACGTGACCTTGGGGGTCACGTTCTCGGGGATCACGTGACCTTGGGGAGGCGACCACGTGACCTCGGGGGTCACGTGACCTCAGAGGGGTCACGTGACCTTCAAAGGGTCACGTGGGGTCATCTTGGGGTCACGTGACCTTGAGATGACCTTGGAAGGGGTCACGTGACCTTCAGGGGGTCACGTGGGGTGACGTGACCTTGAGATGACCTTGGGAGGGGTCACGTGACCTTGGGGGTCACGTGACCTTGGGATGACCTTGGTTACGCCGACGCCGACGCCGACGGCGACGGCGACGCCAACGGCGACGCCGCTCAAGCCGGGAACGGGCCCCTAAGAGCTGCGCTCTAAAAAATCACATGTACTTTTCGAGATTTTCTACAATAATGCTCGCCCGTCATTTTTAGCATTCTAACAGTCGGGTTCGGGAATGACTTCTAATCATTTACAATGACCGCTCGATGGTCCCGGGGTACCAGTGCATAATCTTTATCTCCCAAAGCTCCCATCACCGAGCAGGATTCCATCCTGTCCGGCCACGAGGACCTGAAGAGTCACCTCACTTTGCTCCATATCACCTAATACGTTCAATGAACGACGGTGCTTATGGTGCTTTTACAATCGGGACTTATAACGTAGCCAGCCTTATAAGTCAACGCCGTAAGAGCTGGCCAAAAAAAGATTCTTTATCAACACAAAATTGATATAATATGTCTACAAGAGACAAAAATTTCAATTACGCAGCAAGAATTTGATCTTGTCTCCTACTTCCAGGATTCATATTATTGTTATCACGCTCAATCCTCTGGCCTAAGTGCTGGGGCCGCTATCTTTCTGCGAAAAGGCTCATGTCACTGCAGTTTCGTTGACTGTGAGGTAGCTGCAGATGGTCGCACAGCTGCCATAGACGCTTTGGTTGGCGAAGAATTAGTCAGGATAGTTTCCATCTACGCACCAAACAACTTTTCTGATCGTTTAACTTGTTTCAAAAGCTTACTTTTAATTTTAGACACCACAAGTAAAGTTACCCTAGCGGGTGTCTTCAATGGCGTACTGTCTCGGAACGATTGCACAACTTCTGGATGGAAAAGTGATGGAAGCATCGAGAGAGTTGAAAAACATTCGTCATGACTTCGACCTTAACGACGCGACAGAAGACATAAAATGTTTTGATCCCAAATTCACCCATTGGCAAGGTTCTTCCCAAGCGCGTATTGATAAAATTTACATCTCAGGTGAATTCCCCAGTGACAAGATTCAATATACTGCGAACCCCACTCACCTCTCAGACAATGCGCTAGTGTCCATCTGGTTTAAAAGACGGACAAATGGCTTCATACGTAATTGAATCTTGGAAGATGAACACTACAATATTACAGGATAAAGTGTTTCGTGAGCAAATTCGTAGGGAGCTAACCGTTCCAGTCGAAAGTGAGCCGACCGACGCTTGCAAAACGGAAGCGCTCAAATCGTATGTGAAAGAGCAAGCGGTCGTCCGAAGCTCTGTAGAGAGTGCACGAAAAAAGTCCGAAGAACTGACTCTCGTAAATGCTTTACGATCCCTCGTCACTGAAGAGGAACAACGCCCAGATGTATTTATCGAAGATATTAGGAACATAAAAAAAAAACAATTGCAACAGCTTATTGGACAGCGACATTGGGGAGCGCTCATTCGAAGTCGATAGTCGACAAGAACAAGAGGAACAACCATCTAAAGTTTTTCACACCTTCGAAAGACTACGACGCAAGCGTAATGCTATCACTGAGGCTCATCATAAAGATTCAAAAGTCTCTACACAATCAGATATAAGTGCAGCTTTTGAAAGCTTCTATGGAGACCTGTTCGCAAGGAGGAAAACCTTGTCGGATATTCCAGAAAAGGTGATGTCCTCACTCCCTAAGGTTCCCGAAGAAGTGAGAGAAATAATAAACTCTCCCATAACATCGAGAGAAATACAGCGAGTGATAAAAGAGCTCCCTACTAACAAGAGTTCTTGTCCTGGTATTTATGTCCGCAAATGTTTATAACATTTGCGGACATTGTGGGCGATTGCCTTGTGCACGTATTTGAAGATATCAGAAAACGAGAGTTGCTGCCACCGTCAATGAGTAAAAGTCACGTAGTAATAATACCCAGGAAAGCCCTAGTGATGGAGCACCAGAAGTTTCCAATTTTCGTCCCATCAGCTTACTTTGTACCGATTATAAAATTCTTACAAGAATACTGGTGCAACGACTTGAGATAGGACTTCGTTACATCGTTGGAGACCACCAGAGCTACGGCTTCAAAGGCCGTTCTTTCTCTCACAACCTTCACCGAATGCGCATCATGTGCGAAGCTGCAGAACAAGGTTATCCACACCTAGCTGCGCTTCAGCTATAGACCTAAGTAAAGCGTTCGACAGAGTCGACCGGAAGTTTTTATTTTCCCTTATATGACACTGTGAACGGAGAGATTACATTGAGAAATAGATTTTGATAATTTACACAGACATCACAAAGAAACACGTCATCAATGGGATTGTACGAACCTCTATTTTTGTGCGCAAATCAGTACGGCAGGGCTGCCCGTTTTCGCCCCTCCTGTTTTCTTTGTATTTAGAACCACTCTGTCGCACTGTTCTTCGCAATACTTCGATCGCTGGATTCCAGTTTTCCGAACACATCCTGAAGTTTCTGGCATATGCCGATGACATTAATTTTGTATGTTCATCCAAGAAAAAAGTCCAGATTGCTCTTGAACTTGTAGAGAGCTATAGCAAATACTCCGGTTCTTCTTTGAATCGAAAAAAAGTCATGCGGTGCCTGGCTTGGAGACTGGGGAACCAAACCTTCCAAGTTTATGGGTATTCAGTGGTCAGAATCAGTGACAGCCTACTTGGGGACCAACTTAGACCATCGTGAAGGTGCGGCGTCCTTATGGAAGAAACGCATCGGAGCACAACGAGCGAAGCTGTTTCCATGGAAATCCCGGCACATCTCTTTTTTCACAAGAAGTTACCTGTGCAACGCCATATCCATATCCAGCCATCCTCTATTCTGCGCAAGTGATGCCATACTCTACCACCACGGCAGACAAAGTTCGGCGTTCCTGGGTTGTATTTATATGGAAATCGTCCATGGAGCGAATACGACGTCAAAACCTCTTTCTAAGTCTTGTATAAAGAAGGCTCAGGCCTCATCAATGTCGGCCTAAAGCTCGCCATTCATCGTTTCCTCTTCTTACGGGATCAGCAAGATTCCTTCACACTGTCTGCACTTCACCGCCTCGGTGCATCGCAACTTTTGAGATGGCCAAGTCACCACTGCTACCCCTACGCCTTCGTCTCGAGTGCTTTTCTTTTACAAACAATTTGTTCAGTCAATCCGCCTACTTCAAAACACTTTTTCGTGGGACTTTCTCCTGAAAACCAACCGTAAGCAACTGTATTGGGCTACATGCTCCGCGCTGATTCCTCCTCCCCTTTACAGACCCTTGACAAGGTCACATGATAACACCCCCCCCCCCCCCCCCCGCTTTTTTCCTTTAAAAAAAAATAATACTCAGCAGTGCCGTACTACTCCATGACCTTAGCGTACGTTTACTTGGTCGTTTTCAAGGGTTTAAACCGACAAACGCAAGCTCGCCATGGAAAAAAAAAAACAATCTAAGCAAAAGTTTTATCAAACTTTTGCGTTTGACAAAAAAAACACTGAACACCTCCCCCCCCCCCCCCCCCCTCAAAACATATATATATAGCCATGCGATTTATTATGGTGTCAAAAGACTACCCAATCAATATTTTGCTACAGAGTCACGTATATTTTTAATAAAGCAAAATAACGTACTGCTCGAAACCGAAACCGGACTGGAGAGGAAGAAGAGATGTAGGGTAGGAGAAAGTTACCGGAAGTCACATAACAATGCAGCTTTCCTTTTTATTTTATTTTTTTCAATGAACGTTTTGCAGTTTTTTAGAAGCCACAAAAAATGGGTATCATATTTATTTTTCAATTTTTAATATTGTGTGTGTGTGCCTTGGATGACCCCCGACTTTGAATAGCCTTGGTGGTTGTGTCTAAACCATAGAAAACGGCACGCTACCACGAAAGAAGAGAGTCAGTGCGGCTCGATCGGCGGTTTTCGGGCGAAGAGAAAATGAATTTCGAGCCGCAAATTGTATTCTGGGTAGTCGGGCTCTCATATGTCATGTACAAATAAAAACCTTGGCGAGCATAAAAACCCTGTCAGTGTCCCTTTACGTTACCAGGGATGTTTTTCAAAGAACAACTTACGTTGTATCGAGGAGGAATGTCTCATTAAAGGGAATATATACAGTGTCAGCTTTTTTTTGTTTAACGTGAAGACTTCTTTGGCTACTCGTTCCAGATTTAGTGAAGCCGGATTTCACTTTCCAGCTAGATTTAACGGGAAAATCGACGTCACGTGACCTCAACATCAATTCAGTTTCCCCGCTAAATTTAGTGAAAAAAATGACGTCACGACCTCGTGCCACCTGACTTCTACACAAATTCAGTTTGCCCACTGGATTTAGCGAGAAAATTGACGCTAAGTGACCTCAAAGCCAATTTCATTTCCCCGCTAAATTTAGCGGGGAAAGTGATGTCGCTTGACGTCATACCGCGTGACCTATACACAAATTCAGTTTCCCCGCTAGATTTAGCGGGAAAATTGACGTCACGTGACCAACACATATATTAAGTTTTCCAGGTCAATTTATCGGAGAAATTGACGTCCGAGACCTGATGTCAATGGGCCCATACACCAATTCAGGTTCCCGCCAAATTTAGCGATAAATTTACATTACGTGACATCGATTGCACATCGGTACAGCCACGAGGTACAGCTATCGCTAAACGCTTGTGGTACAAGAACGTTTCACGTATCCGATAGAAATGCCTAGCAATATGCCAAACATTTTTTAGAGGGCGTCTTTTTTTTTCCTTTTTAGTAATATGAGAACAAATCTTTGTCGTCGTGTGATAAGGTCACGGGGTTCGACGGAAAGGATGAAGCCAAGCAGTCTTCATAATAGCGGCAAATGCGTCTATTGTGAAATGACCCCTGTTACAAAGCATGTGTATTCAAACAGAATGAATAAAGTCACTCAAACAGAATGAAGTCACCCCAAGAGGCGCCGGGTGACCCTACTTATTTTCAAGGTCACAACAGGCAGTGATCAACGAATGCCAGGCAAGCTTTTGGGAGCTACCCTCTAACTCGACCTCCACCGAATTCGCAACCTCCTTTCTAGGTCAACCTTTGTTCTCGTGCTTTCACTTTCCTGGAAAGATGGTCATAGTAACCCCTTCTGTTCAAAAACAAAAAAAAAGAAAAAAAAAAAAAAAAAAGTTAATTTTTCTACAGTATAAAAAGGTCCTGACCGGGAGAGTTGGAGTCTTGTCTTCCTGTGGTTGGCGTTCCAGTGGTTCACAGCACAAGGTACGTGTTGTTTAACTATATATCTCACTGATTTTAAGTATTTTCTCTGCATTCTTCGCCATCTTGCACATCCATTGCAGCTGCGATGCAAGAGTTTGGTGTTTTTTACCACTACTCATGGTTTAGAACACTTCAGGAGTGTCTGACAGATTATTTTTTTACAGTTTCTCCATCAGCTTACCATACAAACCTCACAACTCCAGCTTTATCATTTGGTGACATATGCATGGTCTCGTTCAGCTGATATCTGGAGTTCACGCAAAAGTGAAACGTTAGTAAGAAAATGCAGCCGTCAGCTGGGGCTCAAAACACAGTGTCTGTCGGGTACCGGACACATAATCGAACGCCGTTTTATGGCGAAATTATACTTTTATTCAAACTTCGCTTTACAAAATGTTTCAACGTTAAAGTACGGTACTTTCTAAACGTGTATTGACACAAGGAAATTCGCTAAAAGTAGAATTACTGCCCGGTTCACTCGTTCCCAAAACATTTGGCTACCGCATCATAGAGAGTGGTTAGAAAACAAAATTTAATTGAATATGTCACCTAATGTTTTGTAGTAAGGTAACCGGCTGTCCTCCACAACACGCTTTGTTTCCTCTTTGCCCCCCCCCCCCCCCCCCCTCCCCTATTTGTTTATGTTTACGCAAAAAATGGTACTCAATGAAAAGGAAATTCCAGCAGGTTCACAGTCGTGCCGATTACGAAGACTAAACTAAGAGGAGATACACGCCGTTTTATTTTTGTTACTTGCGACATAGAGATAGCAATACCTATCAAAATACGTATCTTCAAAGACGAGCATACACCGTTGAAGGGCCGTACATTTTAACTGCACCCGATGATTACGGATTTAAAAGTCAATATTAAGTAAGTGTTGCGTTTCTTTATTATTGGCTACCGACAGGACCAACACTGATTTGCTTCGTACAACTTTTGGAAACCTGAGGTTTCTTTAACGCATAATATCCTCCATCTTGCTTTTTTTTTTTTGCGCTTTTTATAGTTCAGTGTTGCCTATGTAGATATGTGTTTTTTACGTACAATATTTTCAGGTACATTTGAAGTACATAGAATGTGCTGTGATTCGCGAACGTACAGTTTTTATTTACGTATAAAACAGATCCCTTTTTCTTCTTTCTGTTGTTTCCTTTAAACCATATATTTATTTAGTTGCCATTTTTGTGACAAATAGCTCGTGCTTTTATTCATATCTTAGATACGTCATCCTTAATTTCTGTTTTCTGATGACCACTGTCTGCCACTGTATGGGGGCCGAGGGCTCGTCATCCAGCCTATAGGCAGCGTTTTTCCTCGGCCATCCCCCCTCGCCCCCCCCCCCCCCATTCTTGTGATGTAATTACATGGATCATTATCATTATTAACACCGCTCTCCTTGTCATATAGTTACAAAATGTTAGATGGAAAGCAAAGTGGTTTAGAAGGGCGAAGGTCCATCGCCCTTCTAAACCAGTTGCTTCGTGGCTCAAGCAACCGCCCGTTTAAAGGCTACAGCCGTTAGCACCTATTCGTTCATCATCCGGATGCTGAAACTTGAAAGAACGCTATAGATTTCCTGGACCCAGTGTTTTTTTGTTTGTTAGCCCGGTAGGGTTGGTCGTAAAACTCTCGAAATAATAGTAATAAAAAAAACCTCCTTTGTATCTTCAGGTACGTCATGCCCGTCAGAAGCCTCCCGAACGTGCACGACCTCGTGGCATCCTACTTCCTCGGGGACCGGAGTCCTGAGGCCGAGGCTTGCCGGTGGGTCTTCGAAGGTGCGCTGAAGCTCGCGCTGCTCGTCGAGGCGGAAGGCGTGGAGGAGCTCTCGCCGGAGCACTACCGTCTTGTTCTCCGGAGGTTGGACATCCTGCTGAGGATCGTGAGCCGTTCGTGTCCGTACCTCGCCGCAAACATCTGGCGGCCCATCAGGCAGGAGGACGAGGAACTGTAGTCTGCACGTCGTCATAAACGGCCCTTTTCAGGGCCACCAACAAGTGTGGTGTCCGAAGACGACTCGTAATGAGCAAGCCTCTCGTGACTCTCCAACGTTATTCCTTCGTATCTTTTGCAAACTGTCATTTTGCCGTGGTCCATGTCGCCCCCTCCACCCCTCTCCTTGCTTGCTTGCGCTGCCTCCGGTCCTGTGTATATCACCCTCTACACAACAGCACCGCACATCGTCGACTCAAACACTGCGGGCAGTGTTCTTGTGATTGGTAATAAACAGTTCCGCTGAAAATGGTCGTATTGTCTGTAATTTTATCCAAAATGCTGGTAAAAAAAGAGCACAATGGTGGTATCCATAGTAACCCTGGTATCCACAGTAACCCTAGTAACCTTTCTTCACAATGGTGTTTTTTTGGTCCGATACCAGAACCAAAAGGATTTTCTTCAGTCGCGCAACACCTAGTTGTGTTTGAGGATTTGTGTTTGTCCTTTGTCCTCCATGTTCCACTCCTCCGTGAATTAATATCGTTATTCTTGTCCAGTTCGCTTGCACCTTTGAATTCCTTGCAATAATATCATAACTGCAGGCCGTTCGCTCTTTTTGGACTTTGACTGGTGGCAGCTGATAAAATGAAAGCCGTTTACAACTCCCTGTAACGCCGAATTAGAACGCAGCTCTTGAGGAGGAGGGAAGGGTGCTGAGGGTCACGTGTACTCGGGGGGAAGGGGTCACGTGACCTCACAGTTACGACGACGGTGACGCCGACGCCGCTCAAGTCGGAAACGGGCGCCTAAGAGCTGCGCTCTAAAAAACCGTTCGCTCTACTGACGTCAAATTCCTGGATATCTTAGTTGGTAGGGCGATCCACTGTCAATGGGGAAGTCCCTGGTTTGATACCCAGACCAGGCGAATTTTTTTTCAGTCGCGCACCCCTCGTTTCAGCAAACCCGCTTTGTTGCTCTTTCCCCTTGTCTAGCCTGCGGAGCCCATACATTGCTACTGTTCTATTCCAGTATCAGCACGCTGTTCGGAAGAACGTACATGCACACGATAAGCTATTAGCGGCGCGCGCGAACTGCAGGGGGCACTTCTCTAACTATCATCATCATCGTTTTTTGAGGTCGCGGGTATGACAGACCGCGCAGATCTTTGTTCCCTCGGCTAGTCAGAAACCAAAGAAACAAACAAACGTGGTTGTTGATAAGGCATATATGTTTCTTCTTCGGTTTAAGTCAGATTAACCTCAGTTGCAAGTGCGCTCTACTGTGTGTCTTTTTTTACTGGTCCTCGTTTTTTAGCCCTTTCAAATTTGAAACGTACCTCCAACTAGCCCAACTCGATACCCTTTTGCAGTTCCCCTAGGCTAACCTAGGGGACTTAAGACCTCAACGTAGTACCACCAGCATCAGAGCTGGAGTCTTGTCATGTCATTGTCGGCATTCAAGTGGTTCTATTGCAAAAAGTATGTATTTTGTTTAACTACATGTCTCACTGTTATTATTTCTTTTCTCTTCTTCCTACGCGATGTCGCCTATACCCATGGCATCTGCGATGCTAAGGTTTTGGTGTAGTGACTTCGTTTTAATACAGTTGCTGGTTAGCACCTTGCAGTATATTTGAACAGATTATGTTTTACAGTCGTTCGTCAGCTTGCAATCATACAAAGCTCACAATTCCAGCATTACCATTTGGTGATACATGCATGCTATCGTGTAGCTCATTTCTGAAGCTCACGCAAAAGTGATACGTAAATAAGAGGATACGGTTTGCAAGACTAAAAAGCTACCCGTAAAACTCCCGAAATAATAATAATAGATAAAATTTCGCCTCTTCAGGTACGACATGCTTGTCAGGTACGACATGCCCGAATGTGCACGACATCATGGCATCTTACTTCCACGGGGACCAGAGTGTAGACGCCGAGGCCCGTAGCCGCCTCGGTGGCTCCGAGGCGAGAGCGCCGGCCACGGATCCCTACGTGGCGGGTTCGAATCCCAGCCGTGGTGCCCGTAATCTGGCGAAGGCTTACTGTGGAGAAGGTGCCGTAAAAACCGAGCATTCGGTTGCACGTCCAAAGATCCCCAGGTGGTCGAAATTAATCCTCAGTCGTCAGCTGGGGCGTGCCAGGTGCCCGTCTTTGGTTTGGCACGTAAAAACTCCAAATTTGACTTTTGACTTTGCTGAGGCCTGCCGGTGGGCGTTCGAAGGGTCCCTACTCGTCGAGACAGAGGGTGTAGAGGAACTTTGGTCGGAGCTGTACCGTCTGGTACGGCTATTTTCTAGTTATTGTTGTTTTGTTTTGTTTGTTTTTTATTATTATTTAGGATGTGCATGAGAGACTGAGATACATTTTCATTCGGAAACAGTGCCGGAAAATCGTTTGGATCTTTTGTGAAATGCACTGCATCTCTTTGTTCTCGTCGTCGAACTCAATGTAGTACATGAACGTGCTGTGGACCGCAACTTGTAGTTCACTCAGTTTGCATAATGTCGATGGCCCACTCCAGTGGGCGCATTTGGCGTTGATCTCTTTCGAGCAGTTTGTAGTGCTACGTATTCCTCCCCGTGCCTTGCATGATGTTGACCTTTTCCAGCGTGCTGCAACGTGGCTTTATTTCCGATTTGCACCAAGTGCTTTCGAACCTATTTTTACGGCTTCGCCTTTAGACCGCCCGGCGCTGTGAATATATTTGATTCACTCGGAGAAGGCCAGTGAACGAACCTTTCGCCACAGCTTTCTGTTCTAACTACTAGCGCAATTTTTTTTTTTTTTGAGTCGTTATTGTGCAATTTATGAAAGTTGTGCACGCCTACAGTTAACTTCTAAAATGCCACAGGAAGGTGACCCTGAGTAAAACAAAACAAGTCATGTCGTTATAGTTGGTTTTACAGAGAGCTGGTTATACAGAGTCTGCCATAGAATGGTGACATTGTTACCCATTGTAGATAAAAACCTTAGCTACTGCAGTTCAACTGCTTAAACCTCGGGTAAAAAAAACTGTTTTTTTAACAGTTTGGTTGGGACACTGGTATCAAATATAGAAATTCTACGCGAAAAAGAAATTAAGAGCAAAATTGACGGCGAGAGATTTATTTGAAATTCTGCGCGCAAAGTCCTTGACGTGACGGAATGGTCATTCAATCAACGAGATGGACATTGGCTCTTTCCACCTCAACGTGAAGGCGAAGCCAATCCACCTTTCCTCCACGCGATCGAAATGCCGAGAGGGAAAACAAGTGGAAAGGAGGAAACGTTACTAAAACACTCAGTTGGGAAACTTGCCGTCGAAACCTGGGCCGCTGGCGTCCACCGAGACCGAGCTAAATGCGACAACAGCGCCACTCTTTATCGTTTGCCTGTCCTGTGGTCCCCTTGAGCTTTTAAAAAGCCTGTTTTTTGCTTAAAACCAAACAGAAAAAACTCTTTTTGTATGAAATTTATTGGAGTTTAGTACAAAAAAAGGGGCGCGTGATGTTTTTATCATTTTTAGTTCGCAAGGTTTTGCGGAACAATTAATATTGTTTTCATACAACCATGCCTCAGCGGGCCTTTCAGGTAGCACGTCCTGACCTAGGTGCATTTTAACGTCGGTAGTGGAACGCGGCGCGTCCGCCGGGGAGACGGGGGTGGTACCCCTGTGTATCTGTTCTTAAGCCAGAATAGAGGAGGGGATCGGTGGCCGGAGGAGGAAGAAGGAATATGATGCCTGGTGGAAACACCGTATCGTCTGACAACAGTACAACCGACTACAAGGTAATCGTTCCACGTTTTCCAACAGGCAACCTGATTTTAAACTCCGTATTCCTGCATGCCGACATAAGCGCTAGGCCTTACTCAGCGCCAGACTTTCGCGACGCCCTCAAAGACGTAATAGATCTCCAAGATGTAAAGGCAACCGAACAATACCAAATGAGTCACATTTGGATGGTCACCTGCACAAACGCGCTCGCGAAAGCGAAGCTCTGTCAACAAAGAGAACTTCTCGTGAAAGGACGAAAATGTCTGGTTATAGACCCAGACACTCGCGACATCAAGATAAAAATAATTTGGCTACCAGACCATCTTGAAGACCGACGCGTCGCTGAGGCCCTGCAGGCCTACGGAACCGTGCGGAGCATGAGCCGGGAAAAATGGAGATGCCCCGGCATGGAACATATGGACACTTTAAACAGAGAAGTGAACATCACACTTCACGACGACATCACGATTGAGAAGGTGCCACATCTCCTTAAGATTTTTGGATGCCAGTGCCTCCTACTCGTGCCAGGCTGCCCACCTCTATGCCTCAGGTGTAACAGAGTGGGGCATGTACGCCGCCAGTGCAAGACCCCCCGCTGCTTTAGATGTGGACGGTACGGACACACGACTGATACTTGCGTCACAACGTATGCAAGTAAGCTCCTTGGACCAAGAAACCAGGAGGCCGAAGAACAACGCGAGCTGCTTATGGATGTCACGGAGGTCCTTGACGCATCGGGGCACACACCACCGGCATCAACGATCGAAAAGTTCGTGGAACAGGAGCACCCAAGAGCAGCACCTGCCATCAACGAATGCAAGGATGACCCTGGGGGCCCCTCGGAGCTACCTCCGCCTGACGAGGACGGCGCGTCATCCTCATCATCAGAGTCAACGATTGTCGGCGAAGTGGATACAGAGTGTGACGAAGAGCATGACGAGGTAGACGTGGAACCCACCACCATCGTACCTGCCTCTGAAACATCGAGACCATCCGATGAACCAGAAGGGACCTCAACGCCCCTCCCGACCAAAAGTTCCTCTGCCGACGAGTTCCCTTCCAAGAGGTCCAAGAAAGACCGCCAGCCGGCAGGGGTGCGGCACAAGCCATACTCCAAGCTACTGGGGAACCTCAAGGGTACAGAAAACAACCACTAAAATGTCCTGATGTATCCCGCCCTTCCATTACATATTCTAACGCTAAATGTAAGAGGTTTAGGGTCTAGAAGGAAGCAGTTTCAGCTGTTGCGTCTTTTCGAAAAAGAGAAAGTGGACGTTGCGGCAATACAGGAGACAAAATTATCTACAGATGAAGGCATCGCGAACGCATTAGAACCTTTTCTTAAGGATTACGAAATCTGCGTTAGCCAAGCCAAAGGAGTCTCCGCCGGATGTTTTCTTTTTTTTTCGTAAACAGCTTGAGTTATCATCAGTTTCTATTCTAAATGACCTGGAAGGGCGGCTTATTTCCTGCGACATTTGTTTTAGGCAGATAAATTGGCGCTTTATCTGCCTGTATGCTCCAAATACCCCTAGAGAAAGAACATCATTCTATGAACTAGTTTCGCCGCTTTTCGACACAAATAGAACAACAGTTGCGATGGGAGATTTTAACTGCGTTTGCAGTGCAGACGACCGATCGGTGTCACAAACTAGGTATGACGGAAGTGCCGCCGCTCTACGGAGCACGCTTCAAGACCATAACCTTGTTGATGTAGCTTATAAAAAAGGTGAATCGATACGCTACACCCATTTCCAAGGAACATCTCACGCACGATTAGACAGAATATATGTCTCAGGTGATATAATCGACTCAATGAGCAATTACCAAGTCAAACCAGTTTTCTTTTCTGATCACTGCCTGGTATCGGTCTGCTTTGGGCCGCGCAGACTCCGAGGTGTTCATCAGCAGTGGGAACACTGGAAGCTCAACCTGAGGCTTCTAAGTGATGAGCAATTTTCAACTAACATCTCCTTACTTTTGTCGAATACATTGCAAAACATTGACATGCACATCTTTGCAAAATGGGATAGTTTCAAACAAGAAGCAAAAAACATCGCAATCGAACGCGCTACAATTGCATCATATATAAACAAACAACAGCAGCGCGACCTTTTTAAAAATTTAGTAACCCTTCACGAGCTTGAATGCTTAAACCCAGGCGCGTACAGCGACAATCTTAACATAGTACGAGCCCAGCTTCAAAAGTATGAAACCGAAAGGTACCGCGGAGCATTAATTCGCTCGCGGAAGAAACGCTTTCTCCTCGGCGAACAACCTACCAAAAGATCCTTGGATGACGAAAGACGTAACGCGCTGTCAAAGGAAATAGTAGAAATTAACAAAGATGGTGTGATACTCACCAACGCAACTGAAATAGTCAAATCTTTTCACCACTTCTATACAAATATATTTGGAACAGTAATACCCACAAAAGACAAGACTGAGATCGAACAGCTACTAACAGAGATGCCAAAACTTGACGAGGAAGATCGCCTTTTAATTGAAGGCCCCATAACATTAAACGAAATTAAGGCCGCCATTAAATCACTCCCAAATGGGAAAACACCAGGACCCGACGGACTAAGCGGTGAATTTTACAAAAATTTCCAAGACATTATATCTCCTGTTTTACTCGCTATATTTGAAAAATCCTACATTCAGAAAACTCTTCCCCCTTCATTTTACCGTGGACACACGGTATTGCTGCCAAAAACAAAAGATCCTGGAATGCTTAAAAAGATGGAAAACTACAGACCAATATCACTCTGCAACGTAGATTATAAGATCTACGCTAAAGTTCTCAATGAAAGACTTCAGTGCGTAATAGAAAAGCTGGTAGGTGAGCACCAAACTTGTGGGATACGGGGCAGATCTATTCAAACGAACGTACATGTTGCCCGTTCCGTCCTATAAGTCTGTGTCAGACAGTAATGACCAGGTTGCACTTGTACAAATAGACCTTACAAAAGCCTTTGACCGCGTGAGTCATTCATTTCTATTTGCCCTTCTTGAGCACGTAAACCTGGGAGAGACACTTTTGGAAGGTATTCGACTTTGCTACATGCATAGTTCGACAAGACTGAAAATCAATAACACACTTTCTGAAGTTAAGATCAAATCTTCCGTAAGGAAGGGCTGCCCTCTATCTCCCCTCCTCTTTGCATTGTATTTAGAGCCCTTATGCCTCAGCATCCTGAAAATAGAATGTATTCGTGGGTACTCTGTGGAAAATGTCGAGGTAAAAGTCCTCGCATACGCAGACGATGTGGGATTTTTTTGCGTTGACAAGAAGAGTGTCGAGAAAGCGCTTGATCAAACAGCGCGTTACTGCGCAGTCACTGGGGCATCAGTGAACCCATCCAAATGCAACGGATTCTGGTGCGGTTCCTGGGCCACAAAACCTCGTTTTTTTTGCAGGGATAGAGTGGAATCAGGGTCCGATCACATATCTTGGAGTACCGCTCTCACAAATTCGTAGTAGCTCGACGTACTGGTCCACCCTTGCGACCACACTGAAAAGGAAGGCTGATGCGTGGAAGGGTAGAGATATTTCCATCTTTACTAGAGCAAGTGTCTGTAATATATTCCTCGCTTCAAAGCTTATGTACGTTCTTCAAGTGCTTCATTGCGCTCGAACAGACATCCAAAAATTCCATAGAATATTCGCCACTTTGATATGGTGCTCAACGTGGGAACGTGTTAAAAGGGACAACCTATTCCTCCCTCTCGAATCCGGTGGTTTAGGACTAAGTCACATATTTGTCCGCCAGTTAGTGTCAAGATTCTTTTTCTTTAAAAATGCCAATCACGAGTTCCTTAGAGTCATACTCCAATCACGCCTTGCTGAGAGTTTAAGTTATCTTGTTGTTTCAACGGGCGAAACGTCGAAAAATAGGCCCTGGGGATTTTTAAAGGAAGTTGTCGATACCTTAAATTTTCTGAAAACACGGTTTTCATTGGAATATTTGTTTAGCGTGTCCAGGAAGACACTGTCAAGGAATATTACGGAAAGCTTGTTTTCACTACCACTCTATCGTACCCGTTTCACACTAGAACCCATCAATGATGTTCTCAAAGAAGTCAAGAAAATGGGCGTGCCTCCCGCAACCAAGACGTTCTTCTTCAAACTGCATACATCAACCCTACCAGTAAAAACTTACCTCCAGGAAAAAGGAATATTTGTACCGTGGACTGTTAATTGCAGACTCTGTAACAAGCCAGAGACCATACAGCATTGTTTTATTTATTGCCACGACGCGTTTTCGTTTTGGGATGTTCTACAACGCACGCTAAAAGAGATCTAATTCTTAATGACTACAGTCTCCGCTTCCTCCCGTTCGCCGAGAACGAAACCGTCCCGTACGACATATTCGCTCTGTTGGGACTTCATAGTCTATGGAAATGTCGCATGATCGATAGACATGCAGAAAAACCCCGTACGACAAAATCTCTTTTTCTAGAACTGGTAGCGCAAGTGAGGAGCGTATACGCTTCACCTCACAGCCAACCAGAGTGGTTTGCCCTGTTCGATGCATGTCTGGGTCGCCCAGATTTTTGAATGCTCTATTGACGATATATCCTTCTGTGAGCATTGTGTTAGACTCGTCGATGCAATTGCTGTGTCTAAATTTATCACATCCACTGGCCACATGTATAAGATGCCATATATAAGGTGTGTGTGCGTGACATTGGTATGTAAATAAGGTGTAAAAGTGAATGTCCTATAACTGTATATACCCATAAGTATCAACATGGTATGTCACTTGTAAAAATTTCCATGCATTAAAGAAAAAAAAAAAAAGGGATCGGTGGCCGAGTGGTCTAGCGCACACCAGCTCGGAGCACGTGGAGCGAAAGCTCGCGCTGCAGAACCCAGGGATCCTGGGTTCAAGCCCCACCCCTGCCCGTTTCGATCTGGATGAGCATTGTACCGGCGTGCGGTCGTGTATCACTACTGCGTGATGCACGTTAAAGACCCCAGGCTAGCGGCTGTACCGCACTGGCTAAATTTCTCATCTACAGCTGGGAGGCTCGTCGCCCCTGTGAGGCAGACCAAGTTCTAGGCTGTATAAACACACACACAACCCAATTTTTTTTTTTTTTTTTTTTTTTTTTTAAGCCAGAATAGAAGTTACGTGCAGTTCTTCGAGAGGCCGCTGCGGGAGAAATGGTGGCGTTGTGTTCGTCATTAGCTCGGTGCTCGGAGACAGATTGGGGCCACTTTTTCAAAGCTGTCTCTATGGGAGTTTCCCAACTGAGTGTTTTAGTAACGTTGAAAGGAGGTGACCACCGACTAAATGGCGTCTCGCGTTGTCAATGTTGCTCTAATTTTTTTTTTTTCGCGTAAAATTTATTTTTTGACACGCGTGTCGCAACTAGTCTGTTTTAATTTTTTTTTCTATAAAGGTTTTTTTTAAAAGGAAGATGTAACTAAATACGAGAAAACACGAAAAACCTCCGACTAGTCGTTACGTCCTGAGAGGGTATTCCGGACGCCAAGAGCGCGTCGCTCGTGTAGGCAGCGCATACAATGGTGAGCTTTCCAGGCAACCCCCCCCCCCCCCCCCTCCCCACTGATACCAGTCGTGACGTCTTTTTTTCACCTGTTTGAAAGATGAAAAAAGCTTTAATAGGTGCTGAAGATGCGTGAGGGTGGAAATTCTTAAACTCCTTTTATGACGTCACGCTCCAAAAAAAAAACAGGGGCTCCAGCGGTACTTTGCAAATGATTTTCTGCAGCCTCCGTGTGCCAAATTAAAAAAAAAAAAATGGTTTCAATATCCGTTGTCCTGGAGGGAAAATGAAGACGATTTAAGTGTTTCTACTCAAATACAGAAAGACTTAATCTTCCCTTTAACGTGCATAACTACGTAATGATACAAGGCCGCAGGCCTGTGCGATGCTCATCCAGCTCGAAACGGGCAGGGGTGGGGATTGAACACAGGATCCCTAGGTTCAACAGCAGGAGCTTGAACTTACATACTCCGTTTCACTTTAAGTGCAAGCGAGGCCGAAGCTACAAGCGCCAGCATGTGACCCTGAACAGCGCTTGCACTGCACCATTCCGCGTGCTTGACAAGGACGTTGAAAGCCCGGAGCTCGCTCTTGTAGCTTCCGCCATCAGTTGCTCCTTCTCAACAAAGAACACATCAAGTAGAAGAAAACAAAGAAGTAGTACAAGGCACGAGAAATGGAGCACGTGCCCTCTCCCAGTTAAACGACCTTCTCCTCCATCGCGTCTCCAAAACTCGATCAGTAGTGCCAACGTGGTGCCAACGGTCCCAGCATCAATATGGTGAACACCGCAAAGTCCTTATTTCTTCCTGTTGTGAACATGAGCGGACCCGATGCGAAGACCAGCGTGGCCCCTCCGTCCGAGGTACCCGCAGGCGGCATCTGCCCCGCCTGGCTCAACACCAACCACATCCTTTTCCAAATCGCCAACCTCTAATTACTGCTGTCCTATGTTACCCCCGGAGGACCGTACACCTTGCTTTATCTGCAAGTTGTCATCGGTCTGGGCTCCTTTTTCTACGCGCTCTGGGGCTACGTCATCCTGTGCGCATTCGACACACTCCTGTGGAACGCCCTCTTCGCGCTCATCAACCTCGTCCACATCATCGTGCTCGTCCGCGGCTTACAGCTCGTCTCGTTCTCCACCGAGCTGGAGACGGTCTTCGAAGACCTCTTCCGACCCCTGGGGGTGACGCGTCATCAGTTCCGGGGCATCGCCGACAGCGTCAGGGGAACTCGAGATCTCAGCAAACGGGATCAGTTAATCGTCGAAAAGGTCTCCCGCAACGATAACCTTTCCCTCGTGGTCAGCGGCGACCTTCTGGTGTCTAGGAAGCGGCGTCCCGTCGAGATGGTCGGTAAGTACGAGTTCCTCGAGTCTCCTGACTGGTTCGACGTCCCCGAGAGCGACCTGTACCAGGTGACCGCAACGGCTCTGAGAGCCTGCAGAGTCGTGGTGTGGAAAAGGGAGACGTTGAAGGTGGCCGTCGGCGATGACCCTTTTCTGAAGTCAGTCTTCAATAACCTTGTAGGCAAGGACCTGGCGCGCAAGTTCTACACGGCGAAGAAGTCAAAACAATTCGGCGTCGTTTTGGACGAACCGCTTTCACCCGTGTCGGTTAACACCTCAGCCTAAATTTGGACATCATCCATCGTAATTCCCGTATCATTCCGCTTTTCAACGCTTTCTGCAACTGATCCGTTCTACGGTGGATTTTGCCGGTGGATTTGGAGCAATTCAAATGTCACCCACACGTGAATCTTTAGAGCACTGGATGCGTGAACCTGCATGCGCATAAACATACCGACAAAAAGGCGCTTTGAAACTGCTCCAAATATACCCAGCGGAATTAATAATAAGAATTGTGGTTGTGTGGATATTTATACAGCGTGCAGTTGGTCAGCCATTTCAAAGTTGCGACGCGTCCCTCGCTGTAGAAGAGCAATTTAGCCAGTACAGTACGACAGCTAGCCTGGGATCTTTAACGTACACCACGCAGTACTGATACACGACCGCAAGCCACACGATGCTCATCCAGATCCAAACGGGCAGGGGTGGGGATTGAGCCCAAGATCCCCGGGTTCTGCAGCGCGAGCTTTCGCTCCACGTGCTCCGAGCTGGTGTGCGCTGGCCCACTCGGTCACCGATCCCCCTCCCAGCGGAATTGCGAATTAGAGTATCAGACTAGATAATTTCTTAGCGTAAGTGTTCGATCATGTTCGCATGTCCACGGTACTATTTACTCCCAAACAAACACCTTACGACATTTTCCAGCCGTTAAGAATATTTTCAATAATGCAGACCTCTACTACACACGCGACGACATAATAATGTTGTTGTGGTTAACCCTCCATACTTTATATACGTGCAAAGATCAGTAGTTCCTCGAGAGCAACCGGCGGTTTCAGAAGCCTAGCGTATACGCCAAAGAGTGCACCTTTTCAATTATCGAGCCTGGACGCGAGGCTATAGAGTAAAAACAGCACAAAACTTCAGTTCGCAGGTTTATTGCACTTTAAGAAATCTTGAGTGTCCGCTTTCCCGCCAAGGGCTGAAGAGAGCCGATGGCTGCAGCCTACAGGGGTTTGGAGTCATGGAATCTCCTAGGTGTGTTTTTTTTTTTTTTTTTTTTTTTTGGGGGGGGGGGGGGGGATTTTTCCAGCTATAAGAGGCCGTGTATTTTTTTTTTTTATGTTCGGTAAATAAAAACGAATCCCTGATGTTTGTAACCCACAGAGCAAGTACGCCTCATCTAGCAGTCGGGACAATTGTGCACATAACTATAGTCGGTTGCAAGCTAAGAAAAAACCGGAAATGCCTCTCAGTGGAAAATGTAATCCTACGCCGAGAAACGCCAGCCAATCGTTTTCATGACGTCACGATTCCGTGGACCAATCGCGATCCTTTTGAAAAAAAGAAAAAAAAAAAAAGCTCGACATGGCTGCTGGCCTTAGCAACGCGACGCTATTTTCTCGTGACAATTATTCTGCTTTTTTGCACCGTGTTTTACGTGCCCGAGGTTACGCCACGAAATCTTAATGGTATCGGCTTGCGTTTGCAGCAGTTTTTGCGCGACAACGTGAGAATCCAGAGACGCTATCGCCAACGAAAATTTCGAAGCGGGCGCGAGGCTTAGCACTGGAAGGCGGTATGTTAGACAGTATCTTGGACAGAAAATGAATTGGGAAGACGGTACATTGGACATGACTTTCTTTCTTTACTAAACAGCTATTTCGTTGACAAAAACGTATTCTAACTTATTTAAATGTCCTGAATGAATTAAATAAATATTGTAGTAGTTTAAGACACGTTCCTGGAGGAAGAAAAAGCAACGTTGTTAGCGAACTATACTTTCTCGACGGCGGAGGCGCTTCAGATGGGCGCAATGCGCTTGTGGGACGAGCTAAAAGATTGTTCTTAGGTTGCATCCGACTGTAGTCGTATGATGTGACCGGAGCCGATTTTACGCCACCAATGTTCTTCGTGTTTTCCGCTTACGAACGCGCGGCCATCGTGCATCGAGTCGAAAAGGGAGCAATCTAATGTGTCCATTACCCTTCTACCCAATCGATATCGCCAAGGCTTATGGGCAGTGCAAATTCGTCTGCTTTTTTGGCAGTTGTTGTTGTGACCCTAGAACGCCGAGCTTTCATTGGCTCCGATTAAAAAATGTTGGCTCAAGGCAGCTTGTTTTGAGGTCTATCCACTATTCTTCCAATCGGAGCTCGGCATATTTCTGACGTCACAGCAACTCCTGCGCAAGAAGCAGACGACTTGCTCTCCGCATTGAAAGATGGGGACTCAGCTATAATACACTGTCTATATACAGGGTGTTTCACGAAAGGTGGACAAATTCGATATTGCGAAAACTGGGCGTCGCAACAAAAAAAAAAAAAAAAAAAAAGGTTTGTTTCGTTTTCGTCCTGGGCCATGGGCCTATTTAGGAATATTACTAAAGTCCGGGATAATTAGGTTGGTAATTATTTTTGCGTAATTAACTTTTCAATATTGTCTTTAAGGGCATGGTTTCAATTAGAAAATTGCTCAGCATCATAAAAAAAAAAACACAAAATCAACATATTGCAGAATGATAGGAGGCACGCGAAGCACTTTACGGCTTTCTGAAAAACCACACAAAATCGACGGGTTTTTAAGTTTCGGTTTGCTATCGGAGCGCATCTCGGCCCCGGCGGCACCGCGCCCCGTGGAGAAATAGTGCAACCAACCTCTGCTGCGCCATGGCGCAGCGGAGGTTGGTTTCTATTTCGCACTAACCATGGCGCATGTTAATCACGTGTTGCAATGAGGTAAAACCACAAAGGCGTTCAGTGAGTTGTAAGCCTCTGACAGAGAGACATTAGGGAGTCTTAGCAGATCGTTTTCAAAGGCCCGCTACCACTACGGGCGCGCGCTTCATAGCATGCATCGAAGTGGCAGCGCGAGCTCCCGCTACAAAGAGCGTGGCCTGGAAACGCTAGAGTTGTAGTAGATCGTGTGTTCAGGCCACACTATTTGTAGCGGGAGCTCGCTCTGCCACTTTGATGCATGCTCTGAAGTGCGCGACCGTAGCGGTAGCGGGCTTTTGAAAACTATCTACTAAAATTCCCTATTAGAGAGTTTCGGTAGATCCCACGCTGAGGACAAGCGGGCACAGCTGGCGCGAGCTTAATCCATGCTTCGAAGTGACGGCACGAGCTCCCGCTAGTAAAGCGGAGCTCTAAAATATGATCTACAAAATCTCCCTAATATCTACTAAAACTCTCTATTAGATAGTTTTAGCAGGCCGTAAACTAGAGCTTCGCTTTGCTAGCGGGAGCTCGTGCCGTCACTTTGAAGCCTTGATTGAGCACGCGCACGCTGTGCCCGATCCGCAGAATACCGATCTACTAAAACTCTATTCAATACTCTGTACGCTTCCCTTCCGGCGCTTGGCGGTTAAACATTCCGCGTGTATGACAGTAGCGATTACGCGCTGCTTCGGGTTAGTCACCCTTCCATCGCCGACGCAAGACGGGTTGCACCTTTCTCTTGTTTTTAGACACAACTCCGCCTCATTAAACGTTTATTAAAGGGGCGATGCAACGATTTTTGTACTTTGCGCAAATACCGCTTAGAACGAATTCCTGACATTAATGACCTGTGAAACACCCTTTCGTTTATCCCCACACGCAATCACGAAGTCTCAGAAAAAAATTAAAGAAAAACGAGCACCGTTCATCCTCCCAACTCGCAGCCAGAACAAGCGGCCACATGATCTGGAGCCGATTATATGCCGCCAATGTTGATCGTAGCCATGCGCTGGGGTTGGCAAGGCACAGGACACGCGCTGAGTTGCAGACATCGTTATGGTTCGGCTATTGTCGTCATTGCAGCGATTGAACACGGGCCACTACCCGAATGTTTCTCGAGCTATCGAATATCACGAGCCCAAATCGATGCCCACGCAATGCTCGGGTTCAATCTATGAGTCACATTCAAATATTGTCACAAGGCGGTATCTGCCGCCCAGCTACATCATCAAGTTTTCCGAAGGAGAGAGTGAATAAAAATGCTCGCTTTTGTCCTTGAAATTACACCGCAAGAAAGGAGTTTTTTGGCTAGTGGTGTTGCGTGCGAGTATCCTTGAGTCCCACTAGTGCCAGTAAACTCGTGTAAAGTGAAAAAAAAAAAAAAAAAAACATTACAATTCAATATCGTTGTACCACCCCTTTAAGACGAAAGCCTTACTTGTCATTACGCGAAAAAAGCGGCGTCGTTGTGCCCGAAAGATGGTAATAAAAATACGCCATCAAACACGCGTCGCTCACGCACACACTCAAGTGTGGGCGCCTGATGTCACCACCGGAACGCCGTGTGCAAAAAGGTGCGCCTCGGACTTGATCTGTGCTCGTTGTGTGCTTCGTGCGATGAACTGTGAGGCGACCGCGTTTACATCTTCGGCGTCGACGCCCTTGATGTCGCCCTCGACGTCGTCCTAGAGGTCGACCTAGACGCCGTACTTGACGTAAATCTCATAACGTCGTCAACGTCGTCTACATCGTCCTAAAGGTCGTCCTGGACGTCGTCCTGGACGTAATCCTGGAGGTCGTTCTTAACGTCGTCCTCAGCGTCCTCCTAGAGGCCGTCCCTGACGTTGTGCTCGATATGTAGGCAACGCAGATGATTTCGCATTCTTATACGTATGCAGTCTTAAGTTTCCTCCTGTAATTTTTGCGTTCTAAATTCATCTGCTCATTTCATTGGGGACAACGTTGCACCAGGTAGAAAATGGTTATAAATCAACGCGTAAAAAATCAAGTGCCCGAAACACATAAGCTGACAATACATCCTTAGATGCGTCCTATTCGGAAGCAAACACGAATAACAGCCTACGTTTTGTGCCCCGTACTCACTCACGGCACAGTTATCTCTGAAGGTACTTAACTATATCGCCACTCCAGGTCAACTATAAGAACTACACAAATGCGTGCGATGACTTCTGCGAAATTGTTTAGAAGTTCCGCTGTTCTTCCTTAGATCGCAATATCGTCCTGAAATGGTGAAGGAGAATGATAGAGTTATCGGTATGTTGCAACCGCAAAACACTCATCACCTGATAATTTCTCATCTATATTTTGCTCTTTTGGCTTTGTTTCACTTGGCAAACACTTTGTTTTGGCGAGAATTTGCACACGACGTACAAGGTAAAGGTGAAGACGCGACGTGGAGACAGATAAGTTAACCAGAAGCCCCTGTCGCGAATTTCTGGCCATGAATTTCCCATGTGCCTGCTCGCTGACGCTGCTCAGTGTGCTAAAATTAATTTATTTAGCTACAAATACAAACAGTCACAGCAGGAGCATATCACAGGGATTGGGGACGTCGACGCGTGTTAAGAAAATCAGCATGTTGATTTGTAAAAGTTGCGGAGCGGAACACAGATCCTATTTTAACGCGCTCGCGTTTTCCGTTAAAACTGCACGATGCATTTCAATATAAAAAAGGGAAACCCACGAAGCATTTATTACCACTCCTAGCGATATACATCTTTATTATACCTAAGCTCAAACGACGTTGTGGTAAAAGAGGGGCAATGTAACGGGACTACTTTGAACGAAAAGGGTTGTGAGATGAATGCAAGGCTTTCTATTGTTTTATTTTTAGAGCGCACAAATTGATTTCAGATGCACTCTAAGACATTCCCATGCGTCAACTCTCCCGAGGTGCACTCGCAAAACTGATCATTGCCATCTACATAAGCAGTTTGCTCCGTCAAATATATTGATTGGTTCCGCGATTGGCACTGCGGAAAATTAGACGAAAAAAAAAGTTTAGGAGTGTAGTGTGCACTACAACACAGACAACTAACAGTTTCCAAATGCCGCTGAGAATTTTCGTTTATTACGATTAATCCAAAATCTAATTTATCTATCACATTCATGATGTAATTCTCGGAAAACACTCCTTGTTGGCGTATTACTGTTAAAGTTTGAGTGTTTTTCGCAGGGAGCTCAAAATATTTAAATTCTTTTTAAAGGAAAACGTGTTTTCTTCCATGTGAAGCAAAAAAATAAAATAGTAGAATGCAAAAAGTAGCAAGCACAAGTATTAGCGACCACAAATGACGCTAGACCTTACCTAATACAGCTTTAGACCAAGAGCCCCTGACCACAACTAAGGCAGGGGCAGTTATTTATTGACAATATGAACATGCTCCCGGTGTCCCAATAAGTGTTAACATCTGTGCTGCGGAGCCCGTAAGTTATCAAAACGGTTCACACAATATCCCTCGTCCACAAGAATTGTGAACTGCAGCGTAGACTATTGACGATCGGAAACACCGCTCGGAATTTCTTTCCCGTGCAGTAGTACCCATTACACGTGCCCATCGCTCACATTAAAAACAAGGTACGTGATATGAGAAGGGGTCGGCATCATATTACAAGAGCGTTCGGACCTTCAGAAGCAGCGCTCTCTTAGAACAGTGTAGCCGCTCTGACAGCTCACTTCATCAACCCTTTCTTGAATCGGCGTGTGCCGAGTTCAACGTTCGTCATACACGTCAAGGGATAAAGACATCTGTAAGGCAGATGGCTGCAGGCGACTTCTCGTCTCTCCTCGGAGTCAACTTCAATGCTGACGCTACAGCCGGAATCGGTGACATGTTCCTATTCAAGGAAGGGAAATGTCCGCGCTGGCTTCCACCAAACCATTTTCTGTTCCACCTGGCCAACGCCTCTCTCCTGCTGTCCTACTTGGCCCCCGAAGGAATCTACGGCCTCCTCTACCTGCGCTTCTGCATCGCCGTGGGCAGCTTGTTTTTTGCGATGTGGGGTTGCCTCGTACTGTGCTCGGTGGACACGCTCGTTTGGAACGCCCTGTTTACTCTCATCAACCTGGCGCATCTGTGCGTGCTCGCCTACACGTTTCGACCGGTCCGGTTCAAGCCAGACCTGGAGGTCATCTACAAGGAACTGTTCCAGCCGCTCAAGGTGACCAGGCATCAGTTCCAGAAGGTCGCCGACTGCGCGATGGAGGCGCTGGAACTCGATGCACGCGGCGACTACTCGTTCGAAAAGGTTAATCCTACGGATAGCCTGTCGCTGGTGCTGAGCGGTAGGCTGCTGGCTTATAGAAACGGCTGTGTGCTGCTTTTGATCGGCAAGTTGGAGTTCTTGGACTCTCCAAGATGGTTTTATTCTTCGGGAGGCGATCTTGGTCAGGTGACCACAACAGCCTTGGAAAAATGCAAAGTGATTTTGTGGAATAGGGAGGAAGTCAAAGTAGCCATCAGTAAGGACACCTACCTCAAATCCGTCTTTGACAACGTTGTGGCGAGTGACGTGGTGCGCAAGCTGCGGTTCGTCACAGAAAAAGGATATCAGGGCATGGCGCGTGACTTGGACAACTATTCAGAAACGACTGCACTCTGGAGCAAAGCTGGGCAGTGACTTGTTAAATGTGCTTGTCGGGTTGCATGTCTATATACGTGGAAGCGTGGATATATAATACGGTTCTATATTAATGTAGTAACCCGGCACTCGTACATGGGCAGAAGTTCTGAATATCTTCGTTGTCAGTGAAAATTGGACGTCTTTATTTATTCTATGTGACATTCTGGTTTGGCGACTTAACATTTTGAAAGCAACGAGACGGCATTAAACATCTCGATTGTCGTTAAAAGCTAATTAGACAAGTGGCAAAGGTTCCAAAATCAGCTGGAACACGGTGCTATAAATACGTGCCAGAGCATCTACTTTCACATAGTGCAAGAAGATCGGCCAATCACTGCGATTTGCGGAGAAAGCAGGGCAAATAAAAAATTCCCAAAAAGCGTTTAAAAAAATGAAACCTGTGTCTTGACACAAGTGTACGACGCTTTACTTCTTCAAGTCGAGCGCAGCGTCTCACCGCACACTTACTGTCCTTCTGACATTGTCAGTCACCTAGATCCACCAGTGGACGTCTGTTACTGGCTCTTCGTATGAATAAGCTCTAAGCCCAACTTGAGTATTCATGCGATGCTTAAGTCCAATATACGAGCAGCATTCAAATTTCATCACTTCCCTATGTCACAAGAAGGAGAGCTCGAGGTTGCTGTTTTAAAGCGTTCTCCTACAGAACGAGCACTTGCGCCAGACATGCACGTCTCAAAGCCAGGAGCGCGGGCTGGCCCGCGCTTGTAGCTTTGACTACAGTCTCAGCTTAAGAGGGTGCGAACCTCAGATCCTCATTGTAGAGAATACATGAGGTTTTTCGCCAACTTAGAAAAATTCTCACATAATAACGGCTGCGCAGATCTTCTTGATAATCTCGGCTTTAAAGACATTGAGGCATTATCGAGACATTAAATGGAACAAATGTTTTTATTATAAATTCGATTATATTCTTAACAAAATCATGAAAATGGTCAAAATCGGCTAATTCGGCACTCTTACGTTCGGAGCGAATTTACAAAATTATTTAAATGCAAACGGAAAAAGTATTTCATTGAATGTCTTCCAAATTTATTACAGAATCGAATAATTATTCACGTAAGTTGATCTGTTCCGTAACTACAGCGAATATAAAGAGGCAAGGTGTTGGTGCTTGTTTTCATTGTCTTTAAGGTACTTCTCTTTCCCGTGAGGTGGCGCTCGCTGTCCACGATAGCTTGCGTCGTTTCGGTGAAACGACGCAAGCTAGACAGAGGTTCATACTCTCGCATCAGGGAGATCAATTAGAGGGAGATGATGCGATACAATATATAGGAGCAGTGATGGAGGAGAAATTTCGGGAACGGGTACATGTGGAAGATAAGAGAACCGAAGGAAGTAGCAGTCCAGCTTGTGACATCGCAGATTTTTGCCAAAGAGAATGGGAAAAGGCGGAACGAAGAGTCCCTAGTGGCACATCGACAGGCACAGATGGTATCCCAATCAGGCTGGTGAAGAATTTGGGTCCTAAATCTAAGGCAAAACTAAGGGAGATAGTGAGCACAATGATAACAAAAGGAAATATTCCAGATGAATGGAGGCTTAGTAGGATGAGTATGATATATAAGGGAAAGGGAGATAAGTCTGATATTGGGAATTATCGTCCCCTAACCGTGACACCAGTTATTTACAGGTTGGTAATGCAGATTATAGAGAACAGACTGGAGGGATGGGTAGATTGCGAGGGCATACTGTTCGAGTTACAAAAACGGGTTTCGGAAGCAAAGAAGGTTGGAGGAGAATATATTTTCTCGAGCACAGTTTATAGAAATAGTGCAAATAGAAAACAGACAGTTCTGGCTGGCATTTCTGGATATCAAGGGTGCCTATGACAATGTGAACCAAAGGAACCTGTGGGACATAGTGGAGAGCTTAAACCTAGATGAAGGACTAACAGCAATATTAAGGAACATTTACAAAGATAATAAGGTGATTATAGCATGGGAAGGAAAGGCGACGGGGAAAATAGAGATAAGACGAAGCCTTACGCAGGGGTGCCCGTTATCACCTTTGCTGTTTACCCATGGTTCCATTAGGGTCATAGCAGAGAGGGCAAAAGAGAAAAAAATGCACTCCCCCTCTCACCCCGCATGTCGTCCGCTCCGCCGAGTGGGCTGTAGCTATCGTCCGGCTGGCGTGCTAACTCTGTTTGAAATCGCGTCATTCTGGAACTTTCAAGCGCAGATACGAAGATTTTGTTATGGCAGTTATCGTGTAATACTATGCTAGATAAAAAAAACTCACAGGGCCCAATTGCGCTGTTACCTCCGTGCAAATAAAAAGCAAAAATAGGGAAAACTGTGTCAGATTGGCCGGTCTCTTTGGCGAAAAGTAAATCCGGTTACTGTCCCTTTTTTACTATACAAAAGCTCGTACTGGTGTAGGCCTTTAGCGACCCATGAGTGCCAGTCTGAAATAATAAATAAAACGTGCTCTTCTGCCGCAATACACGCAGTAGTTGAGGGTAGTACTACCGGCTGACTCAAAGATATGCTAGTTGATCATTTAGCAAAATAGAACAACAGAGAGCTATACGCTGATTTTGGAGTAGCCACAACTATTCTAAGAACGCGAACCACTTCACAACGGCAGCCACGAGCGAGAGTTCGATGTTCAGTAGAGCCCGCCGATACAGCCCAAAGATGGAGAACGGCAACCTCCCATTTTGTCGTCTGCTAGCGGAGTCGGGCGCGTGCCCTCTCTCTCGTTTTACCCCGCCGAACCCGCTGAACTTCCCGGATGTGTGGAGAGGGCGCTGCGGTCGAACAGAATGGTGCCGCCCAGAGAGCGCTAAATGGAATGGTCTATGTGAGAGGATTGGAGGATAGACTAGAGAAGAGTGGGCCTGGATTCGACCTTTCGTATACAGTAAGCTAGGCCAAAAAATTCTGCAATCCTTCCCGGGATTGATGTATGCGGATGATATCGTACTAATGGCTAACAACAGGACAGAGTTGCAGGAATTAATGAGCATCTGTGGTAGGGAAGGAGAGGAATTAGGTTTAGAATTCAGTAGTGAAAAATAAGCAGTCATGATTTTTAACGATGATGAAGTTGAGACGCTGAAGATACAGAATATTACAGTTGAGAGAGCTAGTAAATACAAGTATTTAGGAGTATGAATATGTGATGGTGCAGAATATCTCAGTGAGCATGAAGAAAAGTATATAATAGGTAAGGGCAACAAAAATGCAGCTGTAAAGAAAAATAGAGCACTTTGGAATTACAACAGGTATGAGGTGGTGAGAGAGATTTGGAAAGGGGTCATGGTGCCTGGCTTGACTTTTGGAAACGCAGTGCTATGCATGAAATCCGAAGCGCATGCAAGACTAGAAATAAAACATCGTGGAGTTGGTAGGCTGACTTTGGGGGCACATTTCAAAACGCCAAACCAGGGAGAACAAGGAAACATGGGATGGGCGTCACTTGAAAGCAGGGAAGCGGTGAGCAAGATAGAATTTGAGGATCGGTTGAGGCAAACGGGTGGGGAGCAATGGGCACGAAAAGTTTTCAGCTATTTATACATGGGGAGTATAGACACAAAGTGGATACAGCGCAGGAAATTAAGAGGAAAGTTTTTAGGCTATAGTGGAGTTACGGAAGAGCAGGTCTCAGTTAAGAAGAAAGTTAAGGCCACAAAAAGAGATCGGTGGCTAGAGGGAATGCAGACAAAGACGGCTCTGGAAAGCTATAAATTAAACAAAACAGTTGTTGCCAAAGAAAGCATTTATGACAATTCTAGGGGAAGCTCATTGTTGTTTGAGGCGAGGACGGGTGTTCTGCGAACGAGAAAATACAAAGCGAAATACAAGGAAATGGATACAGTGTGCACTGCTTGTGGAGAGGAGGACGAGACGGCTGAGCACTTGATACTCTACTGTAAAGGGCTTCAGCCTATGTCTGCCGAAAACAACATAGATTTAATCAAGTCATTGGGTTTTAGAGACAGCGAAGGGAGAGTGGATTTCAAGACAGTAGAGATTACCAAGCAAAGATTGAGTGAATGGTGGCAGAAAGCGAGAGAAAACTAGGTATTTTCTTATTAACTGATGGCAAGGGGGTTTTTATAGCCTCACTTTCTTTGCAGTGTGGAGTGAACATAGTTTTTACATCTAAATATTCTAAGCTTAAATGGTAAAACAAATTGGCTAGGTGTCGTAAGCTACCGCCCGATCCAAAGGGCTCAGCCGGATTCATTCATCCATCCACCCATCCGAAATCGGGCCGTTTTGCGATGGCTTTCGGGGATCGGCCGAATCGGCACTGTGCAAAGGTGTTCTTCCGCGGCCGTGTTCCGCGCCCGCGTCCTGTTTCATTTTGCACGCCGAGGCCTCAGTCTGCGTGTCTCGCTTTCCTGGTTCACGGTGTATAGGTCTCCGTGTTTTCGCACCTTGGAGCTATCGGTCGAAGACAACCGTCCTATGGCAAGCGGACCGCGAGGTGTTCCACAACCTCGCGGTCCGTCAATGCGCGTTGTGCTTCTTTGTACTTTTTTTTTTATTTTAAAAACTTTTTTTGCGCATTTTTATTTTATTATCTTTCACACAAACGCCCTTCGGCCTTGGGATCGTGGAAATCGGGGATCAAACGTGCACAGAGTAGATCGTCCTTTGCCTCCTTTATATTTTTCACGGACGTCCTGTGACCTCCGTACGGTTCGTGGTCACTAGCAATCTGACGCGGGGAAAAACGGGTCGCCTGTTCTGTAGTCAGGGTATTCCTAGGGGAGGGTGATAACTCGCTGTTCTTCTGGAAATTCACACATTGCCCAAAAAGGTGACATGGGTAAAGATTAGGGTATGTTTTTTCCGGTGTTTATTCTTGAGCAAAAATCAGTGCATGTTTTTCGGTGCTTATTTTTTAAACACTGGTGTATTATGGTTGAACGTCTCGTGATGACGCTAAAAAGCGTTGATAACCGAGGAAGAAAAATGCGATTGGACCAAGAACATTTCAAATTTCCAATTCTATTCACATATCTCATACGCTCTTCTCGTGGGAGCATCTATCCCGACGAAAATTGCCGAAGTCATCGAGCTGTGAACGCATACGCAGTGTACAATCTTTTGGCCTAGAGATTTATTGCGTACGCTCGAACGCGCTTCACAGCCCAGTAGACGAAGTTGGTGGCACCCAGAAGGCGAGTTTTTGAATGGTCTGTAGTAGGCAAAAGAAACAAATAACAATCAACGCATCTCAGTTCCCCAAGCGAAGAGGCGCGTTTCTAAGGTCAATGGTTCCGGACGACACTAATGTTGTTGGTGTTGTCTTCCAAGAACCACACCGACCTCTGAATAGGCACTGGAAGGATGGAGGATCGGCGATATAAAATGTTTCACAAACTTCTACAGAGGAGGCGTTTCGAAGAAACCAGCCGTCGCTAGGGCGGGAACAGTCACCGACTGGAGTGTTTTGGTTTTACCCAGGCCGGATATTTCCAACCACCGGAGTTTTTCGGTTGTAACCAATTCAGTATTTTCGACACCGGCGGATGTTTATCAAATAAGAATATTACAGTTTGTCCTAAAAATTAAGGTTTTTTTTTTGTTTGTGTTTTTTCTTGGTGAATAGAGGTGATATATTCAGTTCAAAACTTCGCATTACCAAAATAACAAACATCGAAATGCTGAACACCGGATAATGAAGTTGTCTGACTCTACAGCTCGTGGTATGCCATGAGCTGCAAACCAGCGTTTCATTGCAATAATTACTTCTGCTGCCGTGCTGTTTTCGAAGTTCAGCAAAGTCTGTGTACCCGGAGTAGCTATCCACAATCACAATGTGTGGTTTTCCTTTGTAGTCAAACAAGTCCACAGCTACTCGTTCCCAGGGCCAAGTTGGGAACTTTTTTCGGGATGAGTGGCTCGATCCTTCGGCGGTCTCTTGTGTGACGATTCACACACACAACACGCCTGGAAGTGATCTCTGATGTCGTTTGGCATTCCTGGCCAGTATACCGTCTGTCGTGCACGTTTGAGGCTACTGTTGATCCCAAGGTGTTCAGAGTGTGCTGCTTGTAGACCCCTGTGTTTCCACGTCTTTTGGATAGCTATGCGGTCACCACGGAACAGCAAGCCTTCGTAAGCTGATAGCTCGTCATGCACTGGTGAGAATAGTTTTTGTGTTTCCGTCATTCTTGCCGTTGGAGGCCATCCATTCTTTACTGACTGAATTACGCTTTGCAGAGCTTCGTCTTGTTTGATTGATGTTCTGAGTTCTCTGAAAGTTTCTTCCGACATCGGCAACATGGCTAGTACCTCCAAGTCTTCGGTACAAGTGTTGGCGCTCTCATCAGTTTCGCAGTCACGGCTTAGGAGGTCTGCGATGTGAAGATCTTTCCCTCTCTTGTATACAATCTTGGGTGCGTAGTGTTGTATGTCAAAGAGGAGTCTCTGCAATCGAGGTGGTGCAAGTTCCCAGTGGTTTCTTACTGATGCTTTCAAGAGGACGATGATCAGTTTCTATGGTCAGTGGTCGCCCATAGATGTAGGAGTGGAATTTCTTGCAGCCGTATCGCATTGCCAAGGCCTCCTTTTCTATCTGTGGATAGTTCATCTGAGCTGGAGTTAGTGTGGCTAATGCGTAGGCCGAGTGCTTTCCATCCTCCATGAGCACTGCGCCTAGTGCTTTTGAGCTGGCGTGCACTGGTAGTCAGCTCTCCACTGACGTCGTAGTACTGTAAGCTTGGGCCTTCTTCGAGGTCCTTCTTGATCACTTGAAGTGCGGTGCTCTGCTCTTCTGTCCAAAGCCATGATGTGTCTTGCTTCAGCAACTTTCTCAGTGGGACTACTTTCTGTGCTAGGTTGGGTATGAACTTCTGCAGGTATTGCAGCATGCCAAGGAGACGTTGTAGTTCAACCTTGTTTTTTGGTTCTTTGATTTTCTCGATAGCTTCAACCTTTTCCTTGTCTATTTCAAGGCCTTTGTCTGTTAGGACGTGTCCTAGAAACTTGACTCTTGCTTGGTTGTAGACACATTTCTGTTGGATGAGTTTGGCACCTGCTTGTCGGAGTCTTTCCAAGATTGCTTCGGTGTGTTTGTTCAGCTCCTCCATCGTCTTGGCATATATGAGTATGTCATCCATGGAGTTTGCGACATTCGGGAGCCTTTCAGGATTTCTGTGATCACTTGTTGAAATACCTCGGACGCCGTTGCTATTCTAAAAAGAACACGTAGGAAGGTGTATCTCCCCCATGACGTGCTAAACGCCAGGTATTTCTGGGTCTTCTCGGACACCGTTAGTTGCCAAAAGCACTTCAAGTCGAGCAGCGTGAAGACTTCGGATCGATTGACTTGTGCTGCGATTTCTTCCAGCGTCTTGATGTTTTCTGAGTAGAATCTTGTTGAGATCTGTTGGGTCTAGACAAATTCTTAGCTTGCCTTTCTGCTTGACTACGACCATCTATCTGACTGCAGAAAGGAGTTGATTGTTTGTTTTCTTGATGATTCCACCGTCCTCCATGTTGTCCAGTTCTTTCTTGAGTTGACGTCCTCCATGATGGCGAATGGCACTTTTCTCGGTGGTCTGTTTCCTCCACGTTCTGCATTCTACTTTAGGTCTGCATCGTAGACGAACCCTTTTACGCATCCCAGGCCTGTGTACAGGTTTCCTTCTTCTTGCTCTTCTAGCAGATGCACACGCTTCACCAGGATGAGCGTTTCGCATGCGTTTCTCCCTACGATGGGTGCTGCGTGTCCGACCACGACGAACTTGATCTTGACCGACTTGTCCCGGAACTTGCACGGAGCAATGCACTCGCCGGTGACGTCAAGTCTGTGTTGGGTGTAGGAGACGATGCGTTTCACTGGTGATTGTCTTGCCTTGAGGTTGAGATTGTTTGCAATGCCGACCGGTAGCACATTGCACTGTGCTCCGGTGTCCAACTTCATTTTTACCGTCTTTCCTCAAGGGAATGAGATGCCAAGAGCCAAACTAACTGTTCATTAAAAGTTTTTTCTCTCTCTCTCGTACCAGTCCTCACTTGTGTTGTCCTTTTTCTTCTGGATTTCTGAGACAAACATTTCTTCATCAGAGTCTGCATTCAACGTCGTGAACTTTTTTTGTTTCCTTTTGCCTGTTCTGCAGACTGCTGCAAAGTGCCCGGTTCAGCTGCAGGTATAGCCTTCTTCGATAAAGTGGGTTCAAAATATCGGTTAATTTCATCTGCAACGATATTTCAAATTTTATATAAAAAATTCTGTGAAAATAAAATAAACTAAACTTATGCCCGTCATAGCCCATGTATAGGGAGGGCTATACCCGCATAGTGTTTGGTAAGAGAGAAATATAATAACTCATGAGTTACAAGACTCTGAAGATGTCACCAGATTGTCAAAGAGACGATGTTTGTCATTTTTTACCTCAATAAACAAAAATACAAAAGTATCTTCCTTTGTACTAAAAAATAGCCGAAATAACATACAAGATCACAAAAAAATACTGAGTTTTGTATGCTTTCCGTATTCATACCAGAGCATAGAACGGGGTAGAAAAATCATGGAGTAAAAAACAGATTTTCACCCTGCTCCACTCAATATGTTTTTGTGAAGCAAAATATATATATTTTTTTAATTTTGAAGTGGTTTTGTTCTTTCCAGAAATGGGGCAATTACATATATTTGTTTTTAGAAAAAATCGAAAGACGCACAACGACAAGTCTGTTCGATTTCAAATGAAACCACCCATATATATATAGTTTTTTTTTTTTTTTTTTTTATTCTTACACATTTGTTTAAAAAATACCGCGAAAGCTACACTAATGCGGTTTGTGCAGGTGGGTTATACGGCCAGGTGGACATTATGTGAGTGGCTAATCTATACGATAAGTTGCTAATTAATTAAAATTCGTTAATTAACTTTTTAATTAGTGGAAATAGACATACGGTTTCAATTTGAAACTTGTAAAGCATCGTCGAAAACCACTAAATCAACTATTTTTAGCAAGATATAACGCCGGGGCAGCATTTTACGGCGTTCTGTAAAAACGCTCCATTTGGACGCGTTTCTAGATTTCGGTTTCTTATCGGAGCGCATCTACGCGCCCGCGATCCTCGGTGGTCGCGGCGCGAAGCCACCTCCTCGCCTCCCTCGTAGAATGGAGGGAAGTACGGCGCACGTGTGTTTCGCGTCTCAGCCACTGGGGAGCAGGGGCCGCGGGGGCAGTGATGCGCTCCGATAAGAAACCAAAATCTAGAAATGCGTCCAAATGGAACGCTTTTAAAGAACGCCGTAAAATGCTTCCCCGGCGTTATATCCTTCCAAAAATATTTGATCTAGTGGTTTTCGATGATGCTCAGCAAGTTCCTAATTGGAACTGTATGTCTATTTCCACTAATTAAAAAGTTAATTAACGAATTTTAATTAATTAGCCGACTTATCGCTAAGATTAGCCACCCACATAATGTCCGCCTGGCCGTATAACCCACTTGCACAAACCGCATTAGTGTAGCTTTAACGGTATTTTTTTAACAAATGTGTAAGAATAAAAAAAAAAAACACCCTGTATATATATATATATTTCTCAGGTTGTTTAGCAAGGTATATCGCAAAATCGAAATACCTCGAGAGGAGGAGGAGGAAAGGAGGGGAGGAGAAGACAGAGATGACGAGCAGGGGCATACCCTACCCTCTTCCTCCTCAAGGGCTGCGCTCGAATTCGGCGTTACAGGGAGTTGAAAACGTCTCAATTTTTATGCCCGGTGTCGACACTGTAGATGACGTTGGGTTGGTCGCTGTTGATGACATCGATTCCAGATCGGTGACGAACTCAGGCGCGTCGGAAGCATCAAGTTGCTGGTGATCGTTGCCCACCTTACTGGGTTTTCTAAACCGAGTGCAATGTCTTCCCGTATTGAAAATCACAGTTGCGAGGATGCCGTCGACGTCCCACTCACGACGCCGCCAAAGCGGCCGCAGCCTTGGTCCTGGGAGCCGCCATTTTTTAAACGTGCTCGTCTTGGCTTTAGCCAACTTCTAATCACGAATACTCTTTGGAGGAGCGCAGACTCTTCGCATATGCACGCAATTTCCAAAAAAAATATTTCACGCAAAGCGCAAAACGTGGTTAGCGTTCTGCACATGCGCAGTGGTGACGACGCCATTTTTTATGTACGCAAGGCTTTAGCGTGCGCTATTCTAACACTCCCTATCACGGCCGCGACCTAGCATCTTATCCTCACCACAGCCTCTCCAGACGCGGGGAGGTGCTAAGAGCTCATAGGTTGTCAGCAATCGTACTCCGGTGCCCTAAGTGCTTCTCAAAAGCGGAAACAAGTGGCCATGTTTGCAGGCAGCTGGCTAACGTGCACAGACATTTCCTAGACAGTGAATGCCCTCGTTTTGGTCTCGCTCTCAGTTGCAGAGTCAGTTAATAACAGGTACCTTACTAAGTCAAATGTTTTGCAAAAGAATCTGAAACGCATGGAAAGCTGCAACAATTATCACTGGAACAATGAATCGCGTGGAAAGGGGGTTTATATCCTTATCGACCAATTCGGCGTCATAAAATTGTAATTTCTAATCGTTCATATGGGTACTCTAATCACGCAATCTGACACTTTCGAAAGACGATATAACTTCAAAAACATGTTCATGAGCGAAAATAATATATCTATTTTATTGCACACAGTCTCACAAGAATCATCCTTAACACTAAAATGAAACACAGCCTTGGAAAATTCACCTCAAACTGTCAATTCCGTAAAAAAAAAAAAAAAAAAAAAAAGAAGGCACATCAACTCACAATGTCGCAAACTTTGAGGTAAGACACAATCTTGAGCATGCACACTTCGTCCAAGTCCCCCAGCTGCAACCCGGTCTTGCCGTCAGCTTCGCAGTGCATTCTCTCCTTGACGACGCCAGCCACGACGAAGAAGTGGCAGGCAATGAAGGTGGAGGCCGACCGAACCATACGAACAACGTCCAAGTCACTGGTATTCTCAGTCTCCTTCAGGGCACGAAACAGTCCTGGACTCCGCTCGTAATCTTGGAACACTTCTGCCGCCCGCTTGTTCGCGGCCGGCGCCAGCACGAAGCGCGCGGCTCGATTCAGAGCACACAGGTTGCGTTGAACTGTGAGACGGTAGTCGGATGCAAACTCGATGATGCTGTAACTCGCGAAGACCCTCAGATTAGCCTTAAGTAAGTACCTGTTTGTTTTAATCGCGTTGGAGAAAAGAGTGCACGCCTGCATCCACTCAGCCACAACGAACATCAACTCGTCATCATCTCTGTCTACCAGAACCTCAATGTCCAATTCAAGACAACTTAGATGATTATTTTTCTCCACGACCACAGCCAGGTGCTTGAGGATGTTCGGTTTACTTTCGATGAAGACAAGTTGCAAGCTTTGGATGGACGAGTTCCGAACAAGGCCTTCGCAGAGCAACTGCAGATGGGACTCGTCATCGTAATCTTCCAAGCAGAGTGTGGAAATCTGAACAACCTCGAGCGTCTTGCTGCAAGCAAAAAGTCTCCCCAGATGACGGGAAACAAGTTCCCCGAAGGGATAATAGCCCGTCAGAGAGAAGGAGGTGAGAGACTCATTAGGACATAAGAATGTGAGGAGCTCCACAAGTCCGTCATATCTGTAGAGATTTTGGTACATCGGATATAAAACCTCGAGAGCAGTCGGATTTGCGCCGATGCTTATAGTGCGTGCAAGATCGCGGCAGCAGTGGCCATACCAGGTCGTGACTAAACGTTCCAAGGCCCAAGGTTGAAGGGCTGCCACTTCGACAAGCCGCTGTTCCTCTTCGTGCGTGGAAATATCGTCGACATGAAGCGAACAAAGTGTCGTGTTCAGCCTGAGCGCCTCCACAAGTCGCAGAATTGACTCGGCGTGCTTGGTAGAAATGTGCAGATGCTTTAACGTTCTATTCGACAAAATGCCTTCCACCAATGAACAAGCGTCCACATAAGAGAAATATGCCGATAAACAGAGCTCGATTAAGGTTTCATTAACCATGAGCACTCTGGAGAATCGTTCAATGGCAAGGTTGCCAAAGTTCTCCAGAGAAAGAATTTTCAGCGTTGAATTTGTGCAGAGAGAATCGGCAATGTGGGTGGCATCACCACCACGCATCGACAGCTCCAAAACATCAAGAGGAGTGTTTTTTTCAAGAACAGATGCCACCCCAGCTTCTACATTTCCAGTACCGGACGAGACCTCGGACAGAATTAGATGAGTTAAGGTCCTGTTGTTGGCCATAAAGTCGATGAACACTGCGACGTCCATCTCCAAGGAACTAAGCTCCAGCAATCTCAAGCAAGAACAGAACTTCAAGCTAGTAAAAAGACTTTCTGCCGTCACAGCAGCACATCCTAGCTTCAAACTGGTGAGATGGCAGCCATTAACCCGAAGGGTCTCGTGGAGGTAATCTGGGATCCTGGGCTTGATCGTACATGCCACCTCTCGTAGGGTACTAACGTTCGGAGCGGTGTCCAGTACACAACATCGTCCTTCTCTGTCAAGACTGGAAACCACGTCAATCGAATGCAGTCCCTTCGCCACCTCCAGCGACAGCTTCAGCAAAGCGGGCCAATAGATCTCTTTCAGAAGAGGATACACGTCGCTGAGGACCAACCTCTGGAGGCAGCGATGCGAGCTGAAAAGCCGGTAGAACACACACGCAGACTCCAGCATGAGACCTTCATCGCCGTAAACTTCTGAGTAAGACAGCTGAAAGGTTATGCACGCCAAGCTGCCTAGCTTGTCTTCATAGAGTCCAATTCCACCCTGGAATAAGATGGCGTTCCACGGATCCAACGAATCCAGGAGCCAACAGGCGGAGCAGCCTGGGTTCGCTGAGCAAGAAGCGTCTATGTCTGCTCCGTTCTCATGAAGTTCAGTCTTGACGTTGTTGATATGATACTCGACATTACAGGGCTTCATATAGTCTTGATGTGATCGAATGCAGGCAATGAAATCATGGAAAGGCTCATCGTGTTCCACGCTCCCCATTGCAATGCCCTGGAAAGAACAAGGAGGGCATGGCATAAAGGACTGCTCCATCCAGAGAAAAATAGAAAACGTTTTCTAGTTTCGACGCGCAGAATACCGATCGTCACAAGAAATCCAGACGAAAACCCAAACATCTCAATATCACGGCTACAAGCCGAGAAAGCAGCTAGTAGCATTTTGGTTACATTGTCGACAGGATGCCGCGACTATGAACGGTTGACCGACAAGTCACATTTTTCGCTCAACCACTAAATGGCTTGATGTGCAAAGTTCAAGAGTCTGGTGGCCCAGCATGGCCCAGCGTACCAAGCTCACTCGCGACGCTGGATACAGTGTAGTGTACAGCAATGTTTCCTCTTCTCATGGCCAGGCTTTCCTCCTCATCCACTTCTTAACAGCTGGAAAACTTGATTTTTGTTCATGTAGCCCGATGAGGCATGACTACTTTGTTGTTTAGTACAAAAATTAATACATAAAGTGTCTTCAAGAAATAACGGTGGAATGAAGCTTCCTCCGAGCAGCCAGCATAGAATGGAAAAGTATGCGATGCACGACACTTCTCGCTCTCGCGGTACTCATGTTACCATTCCCCGTTGTCCCTCAGTACGAGCAAGTTCATTGGCCCAATGGGAAGTTATCAGTACAATGCACCAGCTAGTGAGGAAGTAGCTTCACAACCTTGGACTTCTACTGCGTTTTCTGCGTTCTATATCAGTCGTCAAAATGAATGGCCGTCCGCTACTGCGCAAGAATGAGAATCGCTGTATAGCCCACGGGAAACAACAAACAATAGTGAGAACTATTAATTTGGTTTTTAATGCCTAAAAGGCATTTATTACTATTGCTACTATCCATCCCTCTCCACAGTCATGAGCTGAGCGCTTCCTTCAACTTTGAACATCGCAAACTCTAAGGTATGATACTACTTTGAGGAGGCATGCCTCGTTGAGGTCCGTCAATTGTAACGCAGCTGTCTTGGCCCGTTCGCACTGCAGTGTCCGCTTGACGACTGCGGTCACAATGAAGAAGTGGCGAGCGATGAAGTTCGCCGCTGACCGAACCAAACTGGCTGCTTCCTTGTCCGACATTATTTTCGCCTCTTTCAGCTTGTGGAAGAGTACAGGACTGCGGTGGTACTTCTGAAACGTCGCTGCCGCCTGCTTGTCTGTAGACGGTGTCAACGCAAACCGAACAGCCCTGCTGACACTCGAGAGATTGCGCAAAACCGTAAGCGTCAGATCAGGAGTGTAGTTGACGGAGCAATCGTAATCTTTCACTTTGACGTCAGCTTCGAGTAAGTAGTCGCTTCTTGAAATTGCCTCTGCGAGGACCCTACATTCAGCACTCCAATCCTTTGATAGCGACTTCGAAAGGTTGAAATCTAGGACTAATTCAACTTGAACTTGAAAGACTAGGGATGTTATGGACTTATTCTTCCCCAAAAGCGTTGCCATGTGTTGTAGAGCCGCGGGGTCAGACCCGCTTACGGTAATTCGCAGAGTGCGCACATGCGAATTTTGAGATAAGCCCTCGCAAATGAGCTGCAGGGTAGCCACATCTTTGCGGTCTTTAATCCAGAGCGACAGACTCTCGAGTGCATTATTACTAGCAAGAGCGAGACACAGCTTATGAGTGACACTTCTAGGAAGAAGGTTCGACGCACCCATCCTTAACGACAAGAACTTTACGGTCTGGTTTAAAGCAAGTGCCTCAAAAACTTCAGCAAGTCCATGGAACGTCGGAGAGTTGTGGTTGTTCTCATAGAGAAGGTTGAGTGAAGACATAGCTGCTCCTGATTGCAACGCATGGGCCAGATCAAAGCAGCATCCACCGTCCCAGACTGCAGTCAACCGTTCAAGGGCCCATGGTTCGAGCGCAGCTTGCATCAGGCGCCCTTGGTCACTCGAGGCACTAATCTGCCTAAGATGAAGAAACTCAAGTGTCGAGTTGTACCTAAGAGCTTCTACAAGACTTCGGTCTAAGGTACTACTACCCCAAAGACATAACTCCACCAGTGTTTCATTCGACCTAATAGCTTCGACCAACGCAGGAATGTCCTCGTCAGAACGGACATGGGCTAAATTCAGCTTGCGGAGTGTTCTGTTGATTCTGAGCATCCGTGCAAAAGGCGACATGTCTGTGATGCAAAACCCCTCCAAAGAAATTGAATCTAACGCAGTGTTCACTTCGAGAGACTCCGCAATAAGACTTGCACTTGAGTCGTACAACGACAGTTCAAGTTGTTTGAGAACAACGTTCCTGCGAAGGACAGATGCGATCCCCTCCTCAATGTAGTTCATATCGCCATTAAGGAGTTTGAGCGATAATTGAGCAATAGTTCTGTTGCTGGCCATGAGACTGAACAAAGGCCCAATATCGCGTATTTCATTGCCATCGAGTCGAAGAATCTTTAGTGAAGAGCACGACCCCAGAAAACCGAAAAAGCCTCCCGCTGACAGTTCAGCTTCTCCGAAGATCAAAACGAGTTCGGTTAGACGAGGACCAGAAGGCTGTAACATCCTGCAGAGGCTCGATTTGCTCGTAAACTTCGTGGTACACTTCAATTCCTGAAGAGTGGCAATCTCAGCAGCTGCCTCAAGGACACGGCACCTCCCCCGTTCGTCCGGAAGCGAGACTACCTCGAGTGAATGCAGCTCCCTTGAGACTGTTAGCGACAGTTGCAACACTGGAAACCAATACCACAAGCTCCTAAAGGAGTCCACATTTCCGATCGTCAGCCTACAGACGCAGTGATGAAGTCTGAAAAGCTGGTAGAAAAAACACATTGCCTCCAGAATGCCTTCATCATGGACTAAATGTTCTCCCTCCTTGTGCACATCAAGGGTTATGCAGGTCAAGCTTCCAGGCTTCTCTTCGCGAAGTCCAAACCCGCACCGGTACAAGATAGCGTTCCAGCGATCCAACGAGTCCACAAGCCAGCAGACAGAGTCAGCACTTGCCGTACAAGGAGCATCTGTGGTCACTTCACTGTTGCAGAGCATGGTCTGAATCTTGCTCATCAGGCGTTCTACGCCATGGGATTTCAGTCGTTCGAGTAGTGAGAGCTCCGCCATGAGCTCTAGGAAGGACCCACCTTCTTCGAAACTGGTCATGTTGATGAAGTCCTGAAAGACAATGGAAAAGGCCTGTGCTAAGTGACCAAGGTTGCTCAGAACGTTTGATACACCTTGGAATTTCCGTCTGCTTCCAGTTAGTAGCAATCACTGTAGCCTTCTGTCAGTTCCCATGGTCTCCTGAAGCCTCTGAACATGCAGGAATCGAAAATATCCTTAACTTAAACAGAGAGCAACTGATGGAAAGACGTGCTTTGGGATTTTTCAACGAACTTGTAGTTTCCCACAGTCGGTCCTACATCAATTTGATCTTACAACTGAAAATGTAGCAGACTTGAAATCGAATTACGAGCGGCGAGGTTATGATTACTGCCAGTTCTCAACAGGTGCAAACATTTAAAGGAACGGTGCATAAATTTAAAACATATTTTGAGTGTTCAGTAGCGAGTTGTAGTAAACCATTTACATTTTACACTCCGTTCTGAGGCGAGGTCATCAAATTGATTGTGCGCAGCCTGGTAAGCCACGATGCAAAACGGAATTCCTGAAACACGCTTTAGTAGATCGTGTTAACATATGCACTGATTCCGTCCAAACGTTGTGTTATTGTGGACTAGAAAGGGAGCTCTGACAGTCACGCATGCAAAGGGTCTCACAACACAGCCTACAGAGTGGAGAGAGCATTTTAATATTATAATAACAATAATAATAGTATTAATAATAATAGTTTATTTCTACCTCAAGAAATGGTACAGCAGAAGGAAAAAAGCCTCAATGTGACGCTTGACAAGCCCTGATCATGATGGGGTAGCAGCACCCTAGGCTATATGTGCAGAGTGTCGAACCGGAACCGAACCGAAAACCGGAACCGAACTGTTATTTTTAACCGAAGCTGAGCTGAACCGAACCAAAATCTTCGCCGCCATCTTGGAACTGAACCGGAGCTGAACCGGAAAAAATACAACGGTAACCGGTTCAAAACAGTTCACGGTAATTTTTTTTTGTATTACAAAATGAATATTTTAGAAATTAAAATTGGCATCTGCATTTCTATGCAGTGATCAAATTGTCATATACCGAACTGCAATGTATGAGAAATTGTGGGTTTTCATGGCACCTTTGTATTGGCATCATGATTAATCATACGTCACGTGGTCACGTAATGTCACGGTGCCAAAATATGCTGTCAAGTAATGCGTCACGTCACGTGGCCAGTCACGCGACTCTCTACATCAAATCGACCTGAATTGAGAACATCACTAGATTTAATCTAGCGATGATTTCTAGAACATCACTAGATTTACAGCAGAAGAAAAAAAGCCTCAATGGTTGACAAGTCCTGATCATGATGGGGCAGCAGAAATACGGGTTATAAGAGAGAGGCGTTGCAGATGTTCACCACGCAGACACTCGTGGACAAGAGTGTGCGAGCGAGGGTAGGACGGCAAGAGTAGCTCGGAATCGCTCTGCAGCGCAGAGTGCAGTTGTGGCACAGCTCTCAGCTGACCTGATGCCATGGATGACGGAGATAATGAGGCATAAAGCTTGGATGTCGGAACCGCTCTCGGCCACATGCAGAAGCGAGCGATCGCCACTCCTTCCCAATCCAACTCATCAGAGTTGTGTAAGCGTGTCACAAAACAGCATACGCAGCGCTACTAGCAAGTAGCTGTTTTTAGAATTTTTCGACTACTAAATTGCCCAATGTGAATGCGTATGCAGATGATCCGCCTTCCATCTGAGAAGCGGAAATGGCAAGCGTGACACGCTCAGCGGAGTGCACGGAGGACCGCAGCAGCACTAGAACCGCAAAAAGTGCATCCCGACTTTCACATACGAGAGGCAGCATGCAAGCGCCTCTCACACGTCTCCTACAACAATTCTACTAAAAGCAAAGCTCCTAAAGCACGCCGAATAAAAGCAGAACCCTTAAAGCACATCTTTCAACAACACTAGAGCTGCCTCTGTATATTGCAGTACACATCAAATAATTGCCTTTTTTCTTAATTGCTTAACTACCAATCACAAGTGTGTGCATTAACCCGCTCTGGGGGAGTTATTTTTTTCTATAGCAGGCGTGCGCTGCGGCGAAGCAGATCCGCAAAATCTAAATGTCAATTAAATGTCAATTCTGCGGGTTTCGCTTCACTGCAGTGTACCAGTGCGCGGCAAAGAAGCACACTCAACGGAGCTCACTAACCCGCCCGAACATAGGCCATGCAGCCAATGAGAAATATCGGGAAACTTCAGAGTGCTGTCGATGTTTGGTACAAAGCTTAAATGGAACGGTAGATTATTCAATGCGACAACCAAAATTTTATCAGAAGATTATACAATGCAACATTAAAAAATTTAGTGAGAATCCTGCAGTAACGATCCGGCAGCATGGCGGAGTCTGATCTTTTAGATTCAGTATAAATGGGGCAAAATTAACTTTTGGTGTAATATTGCTGCGAATTCCTCGCCTTTTAAAGAACACTGTGGCTAGCGTTACGTCCGGACGGAGCACTGAAACGCGTATTCGCAACTCCAGCGCGCCGCTCGCCCTCCCGCGGACGAACGGAGAACCAGAGGAGCGGGGACGGCAGCGGCGGCGGCGGCGCGGAAACGGTGGCAGGGACGGTCGGCTTTGATGCGTGAAGCCGTTTTAACGTAAAAAGTGAGCGCTTTAAAAAAGGAATTCTTGTGCTCCGCCTTGCAACAGCCTTGCACAAAGGACCGGGAGATCTAATTTCATTAGGGACTTTTCGTGTATCGCATATGCCGCGGATTTCTGGTCTTGTGCATGGCCGCCAGCTCAATCTGTGCTTAACGTGACGGAAAACGCTCCCGCTAATAATGAAGAACTCTATAGTACGGTCTACGAAAAGTCTATTCTTTGCCATAGCTAGGAGAAAACTCGTCGCGCAACGGTATGTCGAGCAATACAAATCGGGAATGGGTTTGCGTTTAAGGCCGTTCCAAGGAACATGACCATTTATTCCAAGCACTTTTAAAAGACAGAATACCCGTACTTGCTTTCGGGTAATTACAAAGCAGAAAAAGAAATGTTCGAAGCATTTTAAGCGCGCCTGTGTTAGCCAGCCGTTTGTGACGAGAGCTTAGAACCCGCAGTTTTGGCCAGGGGGACCGCAATGTTGCAAATAACACGGTACAAAAAATGTACGGTATATTAAAATATTTTTTTGACAGAGCAATAAATAAAACCCCTAAACATGCCGATTATGTTAATAGACAGTTTTTGCATAGCGTACGACACCACTAAACTTCAGTTGGGCGTACAGCGCACTGACGTTCAACTGGCGCTACCAACTTTCACGAGCGGCTTGATAGCCGAGCTGTGCAACTTATTAAAATAGCTTAAGTAGGTGTAAATGACTGTAAAAAAAAAAAAAAAGAAGAAAGTAATCGGGGTTTTCTTGGCCCTACTGCAAAACCGTGGTGTTTTTTTGTTTTGTTTTTCGGTACTCTTTGATACGTACTTTAGCTGTTTAATATCTTATATAGCGCCGTCATCAAGCCTTTCGTAAAAGTTCGGGCCCTCAGTTTGACGTCAGTGGGCTGCACGGCGAACTGAAGTTTTGGAGTGTCGTATATGTGACAAAGGGTGTAAGGACTACAAGATTTCTTTTTTTTCTTTCTTTTTTTTCTTTTTTAGAGTGATGAGCACGGCGACGCTTCTGGCGCGCACTGAAAATTGTGCTTCAAAGGCGCAGCGCGAGCTGGCGGTTGTAATGCTACACCGCATGGTAGACTGCGGTAATAAACTTTATATCAATAACCATAGAGCAGTTTGATTACGTGTTGCAATACACTAAAACTGAGACGGCAAGCAGCGATTTGAGAGGCTGTGACGCGAAGACATCAATACTGTGTATTGCTGCTCTTCCGAAGCTTGACGGTCACCGTTCGCAACTCTCTTTTTAGAGCACTAATGGCCAGGCAAAGCGCAAGCATATCTTCATCCCCTTCGAAAATATTCTGCCACAAACAGTAACGTGGCCGGTGCCTAAAACGCGCTCGCTCACCACAAAGCTTCGCACTTTGAGGCTTCTGCAACTTTTAAATAACAGCATGCTCGTTTTCTTAACGTGCATCAGCATCTCCGTCACCTGTAATATGATCCCTCTCTAACCGCTTTGCATTTGTAGACAAATAAATCATTTTTAGCGCGCTGAACAGCGTCAGCTAGCAGGCGCATGGGATATCCCGGAGAATCTATCCCCGTCTCTTCCGCCATCTTGGAACTACCGACCCGCCACCTATAGGGCGTTGGAGTTGCGAATACCTAGCCCTCCCCCCGCCCTCCTCTCTCTCCCCCGTGAACCTAGGGAAGGCGAAGATTTGGACGCAACTTGGGTTACGTCGGACGTAACGCTAGACACTTCGTTTTAAAAAAAAAATGTAGCAGAGTAAGCACTTTGGCCTAAAGTTACTGGATCCTGGGAAAGCAACATCATGCCAACTCTGCCTGCTAGCTGGACACGAAGATACTAGCATATAGACGACCAAAACTTCGCAAGGCGATTGGCTGATCGGTCTCTGTTGCCATGGCAATTGCCATTTTGGTTCTTTCGAACCTTCGAAAGGCTTCTTTTCATTGTTTGAAGCCAGAAAAGCCTAAGCCAAAGCGCTATAGCAAAGATGCACCTACATACTTCCGGAGAGAAACTGAGCCCATCGCCGTCTGCGATACCTTGTGTACCAGAAAAAAAGTACCAGGTGAATAAGCCGGTTGTGAAGACTATAAGAATGCTATGGTTTTGACTCAAACTCGCTGGAGGTGCCAGGCAAGAACCGGGTAAGCCTGATAGCGCTGCTCAAGGGTACTTGAGCGGTGGAGATGAGGAGGTGGAGGGCAAAAGCATGAACAAAACCTTCCCTGGAGGTGTACTAGGCAGAGAAGGAGACCACAGAAAATGAGCCGTGGTAAGACAATTGGGCACACTAATAATAATTGGGGTTGTGGGGATATTTATACAGCGTGTAGTTGGTCTGCCATTAAAGTTGCGACGAGTCACACGCTGTAGATGAGCAATTTAGCCAGTGCAGTACAACCGCTAGCCTGGGGTCTTTAACGTGCACCACGCAGTAGTGATACACGACCGCAAGCCGGTACGATGTTCATCCAGATCGAAACGGGCAGGGGTGGGGCTCGAACCCAGGATCCCTGGGTTCTGCAGCGCGAGCTTTCGCTCCACGCGCGTCGAGCTGGGTGTGCGCTTCAGCCCACTCGGCCACCGATCCCCCTTATTGGGCACACTGTGGACTCCTTACAGAGGATCGAAGGGTGGGCTGCTACTGGCACGTAAAGGTGGAAGAAAGAAACTAAAAGCGTGAGAGAAGAAACGTGAAAGAGGAAAGGAAACGAGCAACGTTTTGGGCGCACGCCCTTCATCAGACTACGACACAGAGTGACCTTGGGAACCCGAGTCTGGAGAGCCAGCTTTATGAAAGGAACCAGACAAGGCATGTGCACACTCTGGTCGGAACGGGGAGACGACAAAAGACTTAGTTCTGCAACGCCAGTGCATCCTTCAGAAAACCGTGATAACAGCGTTACCAGTTGTGATTGTGTTACGATGGGACTTCGTCGTCTTCATTTTGCAATAGGCAAGACGCGCGGCCTCACGCACTGTTCCTGATTGAGCTAGCGACATGTTCGCAGGGCTCGTAGCTCACCTCCGATCTCGGCAGTCTTCTCCTGTAAATAATATGTAAATAGACCACCACTGAATACTGGCGACGAGGATAAACCTGAATGGTTCAGCGAGGATGGCGCAAGGTCGAATTCCAGACTACACTCCCCGTACGAGTTGGACGTCCTGGAAGGAACGGCTCGAATTTTATTTCGAGGCCAACGACGTGACAGACCCGGCAAAGAAGCGAGCGCTACTCTTCAGCCTCTGTGGGGAGAAAACCTACGGCAAGGTTCGGGATTTACTTCACCCACAAGTGCCATCTGGGGTCTCCTACGACGACGTTATGCAACGTCTATCACGCCATTTCGAGTCTGGTCCATCGGAACTACTCGGGAGATGGCGATTTCACAAGCGTGATCAGGAGCCTCACGAAACCATTCCCGAATACGTCGATGCTCTGCGAGCTCTTGCAAAAGATTGCAACTTCGGCACAACAACGGTCACGACCGTGGCATCTGCCACGACAACCGCACAAGCGCCGAGCGGCTCCATTACCCAACAATCGGCAAGTGGCGCCGGGAGCACAATGCAGCAAGCGTCGGTGAACCAGATAGTAACATCTACAGTTCTTCCACTGGAAGTTATGCTACGCGACCGCTTCATATGTGGCCTTCGAGACGTTCACCTCCAGCAGCGATTACTCTCTGAAAGAGCCGTTACTTTCCAGAAAGCGTTTAATTTGGCTAAGGCAATGAAATCAACGACAACTCATCAGTCGAAAATGAGAGACGATGTCGACAAGATCCATCAAAACTCCTCCAAACAACGCGATTCTGGATCAACGGCAAAGCCAAAAAACCGGGCCCAAAATCGCTGCTGCAGGTGCAACAACGATAATCATCGACCGGAGGACTGCCGCTATCGCAACAGCACCTGCAATTACTGTAAAAAGATTGGACATCTTGAGAAGGCTTGTATCTCAAAGAAAAGACGAGGAGAAAGCAAGAAGACTCATCAAGTGAGTGAGTCGAGTGCTGAACATGATGCAGAACTTTACACCCTCTACAAAACGTATGAGGAATCACCAAGTCGACCCCACTTTCAGATTACCCTCACCATCGACGGTAAAACTTTGCAAATGGAAGTTGACTTGGGAGCTGCAATCACGCTCATCAGTGAAGTAACCTTTCGCAGACTATGGTCTAAAGGAACAGCGAAACTTCAGTCTGAAGAGAAGCAACTGTACACCTGGTCAGGGCAAAGGCTGCCAGTTCTCGGAAAAATTCCGGTAAACGTCCTGAAAACAACCGCCGCAAGAACGTAGCCAGTCCAACTTACTCTACGTGTTGTAAAAGGACAAGGAGGAAGTCTCCTCGGCAGGGACTGGTTTGCACCGTTGGGAATTTCCCTTTCTGGAGTGAACGCCGTGACCTCCACCTCACTGCGGAACGTCTTGGATAGATACCAAGATGTTTTCACCGAACTACAGAACGGTCACAAAGGGTCACCCATATCTATTCCAATGCAGCCGGACGCACCACCCAAGTTCCTGAAGTGCCGCCCAGTCCCATTCGCTATCCGGGATTCTGTGCTGAAGGAGCTGGATCGCTTGGAAGAACAAGGAATAATAGAACCTGTCCTATCTTCTCAGTGGGCAACTCCAGTAGTGGTAGTGAGGAAGAAGGATGGATCGCTAAGACTTTCCGGTGATTATCGTAGCACAGTCAACGCATCTGTCAAGCCTGGGACCTACCCACTGCCGACTGTACCAGAGCTCCTTACCACAATCAGTGGAGGAAAGCACTTTTCAAAGATTGACTTGGCGCAAGCCTACCAGCAGCTTCGACTCGATGAAGCTACGTCTGAGGTATTGTGCAGCAATACGATCAAGGGACTGTACCGCGTCAAGCGTTTACCCTTCGGCGTATCTGTAGCCCCGGCTATCTTTCAAAACTTTATGGACGTATGTCTTGCTGGGCTACCGGGCGTCGCCACATACCTTGACGACATCCTCATCACTGGCTCCACCAAGGACCAGCACTTAGAGCGACTCGAAGCAGTTCTACAACGTTTGAGTCAAGCTAACCTCAAGGTCAAGAAAGAAAAGTGCCATTTCGACATGTCGGAGGTTGAATTCCTCGGATACCGAGTTGATGCTGCAGGCATCCGGCCGACACAAGAAAAAGTCAAGGCGATTGTAGAAGCGCCAGAGCCAAAAGACAAGTCGGAACTGCAATCATTTCTTGGAATGATTGCCTTCCACAATCGGTTCCTCAGACATCGAGCAACTGTGGCCGAAAGCTTGCATCGCTTGCTCGACAAAAATGTGCCATGGAAATGAGAGTCCCGACATAAGAAGGACTACCAAGCGCTGAAGGACCTGCTCTCGTCAGCAGAGGTCCTGGCTCACTACAATACTGATAAGCCGCTCTTCTTGTTATGCGATGCCTCTCCCTACGGTGTAGGAGCCGTACCTGCCCAGCTAGACAACCAAGGCCGCGAAGCTCCCATTGCTTACGGGTCTAGAACGCTCGGTAAGAGTGAAAGGAACTATGCCCAGCTTGACAGAGAAGGGTTGGCCATAGTGTTCGGAGTTAAACACTTTCATCAGTATATTGCTGGAAGGTCCGTCACAATATACACTGACCACAAGCCCCTGCTAGGCATCCTCAACTCAGACAGGCAGATGCCACTGGTACTGTCCCCGAGGATGCCACGCTGGTGCCTGCATCTCCAAAACTAGGACTATAACCTGGTTTACCGACCCGGTGCACTCCATCAAAATGCGGATGCCCTGAGCCGTCTTCCACTGCCCAGCAACGTGGACGAACCACACGGTCCAGCAGACATCCTCATGATTGAGGCGCTCGAAACACCATCTCTCTCAGCAAAGGACATAGCCCGTCTTAGGGCAAAGGATCGACCCCCTCCTGGCGAAGGTCTACCAAGCCGTCCAGTCCGGAGCCTCCAAATGCTTGACCGGAAAACAGTTCGCAAGCTATATGAGGCAATTTACCAAGCTATCGACCCACAAGGGATGCGTCTTATGGGGATCACGTGTGGTTATTCCGAAGGAGGCACAGCCAGCAGCCATGAAACTCCTGCATGCAAACCATCCAGGAGTAAGAGCCGTGAAACGCTGTGCACGAAGTCATCTTTGGTGGCCTGACCTCGACAAAGAAATCGACAGGTGCGTCCAACTCTGCTGAAAGTGTCAGCAACAAGTACGTGCTCCTGTTCCAGCACCAAGTCCAACTTGGGAACGCCCTCAGGAGCCATGGAGTCTACTTCACATGGACTTCGCCGGTCCTTTTGAAGAAAAAATGCTTCTGATAGTTGTTGACGCGTATTCCAAATGGTTGCAAGTCCACATCTGCGCGTCAGCAACTGCTGCCACCGTCATTGACGCCCTCCGATCCATGTTCGCCACACTTGGCATCCCGAAAGTCGTCTGCAGCGACAATGGCACGCCATTCTTAGCCAAGGACACCAATCAATTCCTGCAAGCCCATAACATCCGGCACATCACAAGCGCCCCCTATCACCCGGCAACCAACGGCCAAGCCGAACGAATGGTTCGGGAAACAAAGGAGTCGCTCCGCAAACTTTCAGAAGGAAGTCTGAACTGCCGATTGGCACGGTTCTTGTATAAGCAACATACAACACCAAGCTCAACAACTGGGAAAACACCAGCAGAGTTGATGTTCGGACAATTGCTTTGCCCATTGGATTATATTCATCCGCGGGGTAAGGAAGGTGAAGAAGGCTACAAAGACGCTAAGTTCAGCAATTCACAAGCCGTCTTTATTAAGGGATTCGCGGGACAACCGAAATAGATAGAAGCTAAGGTGCTCCGTCAGGTTGGTTCCCGATCATTTGAAGTAACGACTTCAGATGGAAGAATACAAAGAAGACACATCGACGACATGCGAAGTCGGTTAGCCCAACATTCGGAACAATGCAGTTCAACATCGTCTCGAATTTCAAGTTATCCACTTTTCGACTCGGATCCCGATGAACAAAAAGGTGTATGTGCCTCAGGCCAGGCATCTTCAGAGACGGAATTCTCAACAGCGAACACATCTGGTGCGTTTTCACTTCCAGAGCCTACACCGATCATCAAGGGACAGGGCTCTGTTATGCCGAATACTGAACCGACATCAGAAAGTTCTCCTGGACCATCCTCCTCGTCTGTTCCGGTTCATCTACCCAGAACACGCCCCAAGCGCGTTACAAACAAACCAGTGCGTTTTCGAGACACTGATTAGTTTTATCGAGAAGGGGGAAGTGTTACGGTGGGACTTCGTCGTCTTCATTTTGCAATAGGCAAGACGCGCGGCCTCAGCACAGGCCACGCCTCACGCACTGTTCTTGATTGAGCTAGCGACATGTTCGCAGGGCTCGCAGCTCACCTCCGATCTCGGCAGTCTTCTCCTGTAAATAATATGTAAATAGACCACCACTGAATAGATTGGTTCCTGAAGCAGAAACAAGAAAGAGAAACGACAGGTGAGCTCTCGCTCGGCGCCAAAAGTAACAAAACGGCGACTGGAGGTCTGGTGGCGGAAGAGACGCGTAAGCAGGGGGAGGACAACAGTGCACTCCAGCAGAGGTGGTGGAAGGGACCAAAGAGGCAAATGGCTAGATCCAGAATAGACTACTTCCAAAAAGGCCTGCACGTAACACTGCGTGCACTGCATTGTGGTACTTCTCTGGCCATCAGAGGAGAGGCGCAGTTTCGGTTTCGATTGGCCCGTTGACAAAGAAATAAATCGCAGCACTGCATGAAAATGAAGTCAGTGCTCACTTGCATTGCAACCATCCATCTTCGTGAGAGCCCCCGTTACAAGACGGACCTCCAACGGCTGTAAGGACCTGCCTAATCTTAGCAATAGGAAGCAAGAGTATGTCAAGAGGGAGCCAAGCCAGCATCCTATCCGTATTGGTAGGTAACAGGCTCAGCAACAGTATTATAGATCTAAGGAAAGTATTCGAAAATGCAAGCGTTTAATTGTAACGGGAAGTCGCGAAGTGAGGCTAGAAAATCTAAACCAAAACTGTTGCCAATGGTATCCTAAGATGCTTTGCGTGGACGAATGAACGTGGGCGTTCGCTAAAACGCCATTCGATCAAGTGAGTGCCTCCTGTGGGGCCCTTTGGCCGCCAACACACTTCACTGGAGGTACCCACGTGTAAGAATATATAAACAAAAGAAAAATACACAACAAACACTGCTTAACGAAGGTACTTAAAACTCCGTTTCATACTTTGTGTACAGCGCTGTCAAAGCTGTTGGCATGGGCATGTGGCTTGACCTTGCGGTTCATTTGAACTTATTCCCGCACAAATGATGCGCTATGTGAAGCAACGCGCTCGCTTGCACCAGTGGCTTTGACACTGTTGCGCACCAAACATGAAACGCCATGCCGTATAGGCTCTGGGCAGGGTTCCAGAGAGCGCCATCGTGGCCAAATGAGGCAATACTGGGACGGCTAAAATCGGCAGCGCCGCCGGCATACCCTTGCGAGATTACGTTATTACCAACTCCCGAGAGTTCTGTTGTCGTGCGTTACACTACCCACTGTTTTGAGAACCTATCAAACGTTAAATATATAAATGTGCATCCGTGTGCGGTAGTGTCATTCTAGCATTAGGGAGTTTTAGTAGGTGCCTTCCTCGATAGGTAGAGACAACCCGAAACGGGAGCTAGCAGAACAAAATTGAACGTCATAATATTACGGCCAAATATAAGTAAAAACAAATAAACAAAGGTTAGTATTTTTTTACGTTGTTTTGCGCGCGCCTCAAGATAACAAAAGCGAAGACTTCCCTTCCCTTCGTTCCTTCCTTCCCTTCCCCCCCCTCCCCCCTCCCCCTCCCCCCCCCCCCCCCCCCCCCCCCCCAAATCGAGCTTCCTTCCTCTACAAAAGCGCACTGCAAAAGCGGAACTAAAAACGCCCCTCCCCCTCCCTCTCATCCTTACCCACCTTTTTTTCCAAGTGAACTCTTCCAACACTCTTCCCGCATTCATTTTGGTGATCAGCCTGTCTCCAGTCCTTTCGTCGCCGTGTTGAGGACGATTATTGTGTCCTAGGAATGTGTTTTTCGTGCAAGCTGGCTGTAGTTTGGACGGTGTCGTACGTAGTTGCTCGGCGGAAGCTGATGCTGGTTCTCGTCGATTGAATATGCTGTTCACTTTTACATAGAACAGAAATAAATGCCGCATGGATAACCTTTTCTCGAGGGGTAAGTACTTTGTTTCTTGGGCAGACTTTTCTCGCAGCAGGGATGCAGTTAAGATCGCATAGACACGAGTCGAAATAGAGCAATCACCTTGGGCAGCTACGCGATCATGCTAAAGGCGCAAACGACAGTCCGTTCTGCAATCGGCGAAGCGGAGAGAACGCTGACTTCGATTTTCGGTAACTACGATCAAACGTCCACAAAACGTCGTTCGATCAGGTTGTATCCGCGGAGCAGAGAGCAATGAGAGTGTCAAAAAACTAATCTAATTCTCAAAAAAAAAAAAAAAAAAAAAAAAGCGTCGAATTTAAAGGAAAGCTTATTTTACACGCTTCATGGCATTTACCATGCATTTACTCATTTCCCATCTCCGACGGCGTCGTATTTTTCCACGGTTTCGACGCAAACCTGCGGAGCTCTGCTAAGCTTCCAGGGTGGCGACAGTCCGGCACGCAACCGTGCCTACAGCTTCGGCGTTTGCTCTTCTGCAACATCCGATAGCAAAACGACCAAAAACGCACGAATCAACACCTTCAAATTGATGCGTGAACAAGCCCACGAACGAGCACGCACGCAGGCTGTCGAAAGGGCCTCCCTAGGTACGCCCAAGCAATTCGCAGTCCAAACGCTCTGCTGTAGGCTACGTTGGCGTGACCAAAACGCGTAGCAGCGACGCGTTTAATAGCAGTGTCTCGCGGCGGTCAGGTATTTAATAAAGGGGTTTTCGACATAAATAAAACCATAAATACGCACCACAACTGCCTCCCACGGCCAGTGACAGGTAAACAAAATAGTGTAATGCGCCCGCTTGCAGTGCCTCACGGGGGATGAAGCTCTCGGCAACTTCCGTCCGGCCGCGTATAATTATGACGTAGTCCGGTCTGACCAACTTTTTCCGATTGCCGCGCTCCCAGCGGGTGTGGCAGACGTTATTTTGTTTTAAATAAAAATGATTCATATAATTTATAATGTTAAATAACAATGCAGTTAGTTTGAAGGTATGACTAGCATTTAAGCTTGTTATCGTAACTTTCTTTTTCACTCTTTCCACTGATCTCTATTCAGTGGTCTGAGCGCGCTTTCTCTCTCTCCCAATGCGCGACAGACGCGATCCCGCGAGCTGTTTCTACGGGGCAGAGTAGCGCAATCCTTTGAACCCCGTGTTTTTCCGACAACATGGCCGACAGAGCGGCTCGGCGCGAGTCACGTGGTACTCAGGGGAGGCGGCCCGCCCTATGGGAGAATACATGGAGATCGATACAACACGGCTGATTAAAAAATGAACGGCGAGTTCACACTTTTCAAAACTAGTCTGTCGTGAAGTTAGTAAAGCACTAAACACTTTATCAAAGTTTTATAGCGAGTTCGTTTCACGGCACTCGTGCCCACGCGTGCCCACTCGCAGCGTGGAACGGGTTCGTTTCGGCCGGCACTCCACGAGTGGTTGCACTCTCCGAGTTCGTTTCAGCGCTGACCACTGTGGCGCTGACACCCCACGCGTGCATGCACTCGCTGCACCGAGAAAATCGGGAGTGCGCCAAAATGCAATCCCGTCATGCCTCGCTCCGGTGGGGCCGGCGAGGAGCGGGAGCAGACGACGAGGGTTCGTCTGCTACGATGTGTCGCAGAACCGAACGAGAAAAAAAGCAGATTTTCTGATAGAAATCGCGTCCCGCGGGCAACGAAATCAAACGCGGGCTTTAATTGTGAGCGTCTGCTATTTCAGGAAAGAAGCAATTGACAACCCGTGATTTATTTGCAGGTTTTAAATCGCTCTGTTGCCGTACAAACGCTGAAATATACCAGTGTGTAAAGAAATTCTCAGAACAAACGCAACAGCGGCCCCCGAGATATCTATCACCATACGTGTGCGGGTGAAAAATTTAACATTTTTCGACAAAACTCCCCCAGCGGAAACCTCCGACTGCCCAATAAGCATCAGAGAAAGCTAAAGATGGAGACTTTACCCGAGGATTGGGCAACATCATCATGTTTAACATTTACCTACGTCAGCTAACTTGCCCCGTCGTATTTTGTTCGAGAAAGCTCTCGTTCTCGACGCCCTCACCAAGGCTAATATCTAATCCACCTATAATGACGATCCAAATCGAAAGTCCCAGTTTTGCTGGATATTCCAACAGGCTAGTTTTAAGCCGTACCCTTTCTGTGGTTCACGTATAATACCATGCTCAAACGAATCAAGCTTCTGCTCGGACAGCATTTTCACTGTAAACGGTTATAAGAATTGAAAGATCGCAGCCAGCTGCTTTGTAGACAGCTGGTTGCGGAAATTTACGCCGTCTGTAATTATCTCTACGGCAGACTAGCTGCTTGAAGTCATCGCAACTTTAAACTACAGGTTGCAGCGACCAACGTTTGTAGATAAACGTTGGTAGCGACTGCATTCTCGCATTCTCACGCATCACTCCGAACAGAAAGGCGCTAGTTTCGGTTTGAAGTCGGTACCTTTTCTACAACATAGATGGCGGCAGCATCAGTCTTCTGCACTCGGTGCATTTGGAGAGCTCGTTTGAGTTCAGTTCTCCGTGCAACACTCTGTGAGTGCGATGCATTCTGGGAGAGAACTCAGACGGTGCCAGTGCGTGTGAAACGAACTCGCTATTAATAATATCGGATGCGTGTGCAAATTTTGAGAAGGCAATTTCCAAGGCAATGGCGTTTGAAGCAGACGATTTTTGCTCGCAGCGGAGATGGGCTTTTCAGGTTGGCCGGAGCGGGTCACGTGAATGGTGTGACGTCGCCGTGTCGTCTGCTGCATGATGCCGCTCAAGCAATTTTTAAAAAAAAAGTCAGGTCCTTGCGGGGCACAAAACTTAGCGCAAATTATTCTAAAATGTTCCATTATTATGTCAAAAACAATTGCCACTCCGTACACCCCCACAATACTGAAGAAACAGCGATTGTCTCACGTTCTCCATGCATTTCTGACCGCAGTTGGAACCTCCGGGCGTTCGCCGCTAGTCGCCGAGAGGCGGCGTTCTAGATTGCGCTACTCCAGAGCTGCAAGCAGAGCTACGCTACTCTGCTCCTTCTGGGAGTACGCCGTGGTGGCCGTGGCGCGAGATTCGTGCCCAACGTCCCCAACGTCCTTGTTCGTGCCGCATTCGTGCGCGCGCGGCAATTGCGCTTTTCTTTTTTTGTGGAAACTCATTGTTTTTTTGTAATATGGTCAAGCATGAATTTTTGTCATCACCATACCACCTGCTGTGCCAAGTGGGGAAATAATTACTGCCGAACGCCGGATGTAGGACGCCGATCTCACTACCCCTCCGCTTCGACTACGGTAGTGGTTATGGCGTACGCCAAAATCAATACCGTAGTGGGAGGCACTCACTTGATTGAATGACGTTTTAGCGAACGCCCACGTTTCATCGAACGACACTTTAGCGAATAGTAGGACGCCGCGAAGCGGCGTTTTCGGGTGTGCCAAGTGAGTTCATATTTTTGTAATGAGTTGCCGCAGACTGTCGCCGCGAAGCGGCGTAAAGCGCAGCGCGACGGATGGGTTAACGCGAGCCCCCGTTATTCGCTAAAACGACCATTCGCTCAAATGTCGCCGTTCGCTAAAATGTCATTCGCTCTTGTGATATGGACCAGTCCCAAACGTGTGTTCCGCAGCAGGTGTGTAAAAACAAGCGACGATTCGAAGCAAAATTACAATCGAAAGCAATGTAGAGTGTGTTCAAGGCTCGCCAGCCTTTCGGTGACGTTTCTATATTGATAATATGCCAGTCCTGTCACTATATAAAAATGACCCCGTCGTGCATGAGTGGATAAAAACATTCAAAACGTAGAGAATAAAGTCCGTGGGCTATAAACGTTGTCTCTTCGTATTGTTTTCTCTGCCGGGCAGCTTTTATCGGGCACATGCATTCTCAAAGATTTCGAGCGTGCGAGTGAAATTTTGAATGTAGATCAAGCAGCTTCGCTCAGAGCAGAAAGAATAAAACGGTACTTACTTATTTAAAATAGGAATAGATTACGTGGCCTTCAATTAATTTTGATCGTATACACGTTTGCCAGTCCGGTCTCAGAGCGCCGCCATCTTCCTCAGTGGGGTGCGCTCTTGGGCGCGGCCATAATCCGATTGCGACGCCTTAGCAAGGCTTCGTAATCGGATTATGACTCGTCCAAGCGCACCCCAGCCAAGCAAGATGGCAGCGCCCTGAAGCCGGACTTGCAAACGTGTATACACGTTTGCAAGTCCGGTCTCAGGGCGCCGCCATCTTCCTCAGTGGGGTGCGCTCTCGGGAGCGGCCATAATCCGATTACGACGCCTTAGCAAGGCTTCGTAATCGGATTATGACTGGTCCAAGCGCACCCCAGACAGGCAAGATGGCAGCGCCCTGAAGCCGGACTTGCAAACGTGTATATGCACGTCTAGTTACTGATCCGGTGTTACTGCGCAGTTCTTGCCGTCTTTCTTAATTTCCAGATGTTCTTCGTTCGTTTGGCACGTATATCCCCCACGCTGAAAAGCGCCGACGTCGTGTTCGCGCTAACAGTGTCCGACAGTGCACATAAATACAGGGTGTCACAAATGAAAATTTACACGGTCTTTTTTACCGCAAGAATAAACTAGGCATCGCCGAACGCTCGTTCTCCGCCCTAAGGTAGAGCTAGAGGTCACAACCAGATGCCAAAGTTTCAGCCCGATCCGATAACTTTCTGAAAATTTCAATGGGAAAATGGAGCCCAGTTTCGCCCGTTTTCGGTTTCTGGTGCCATAGAGCCCCATGTGTTTGAAAACTCCGTCGGCCGCCATTTTCCCATTGAAATTTTCAGAAAATCATTTATAACTTTTGATTAAGTTATCGGATCGGGCTGAAACTTTGGCATCTGGTCGTGACCTCTAGCTCTACCTTTGGGCGGAGAATGAGCGTTCGGCGATGCCTAGTTTATTTTTGCGGTAAAAAAGACCGTGTAAATTTTCTTTTGTGACACCCTGTACATGTACGAAGATGTTTTAGCACCGTTTTTAATGCGATGAATTACAAAGAAAAACACCGTAACTGACCATTTATTTCGTCGGCCTGACTGAGAAATGTTCCATGCTACCTAGTACGTATGAATTATTCGGGATATTTGCTCATGATCGAGCGCAGAGAGAAAATGCACTCACTTTTTCCCATAAAAATGCACTACCGGAAGTCAATTTTCGACAGGTTGCTGTCTGCTGTCTCAAGTGGCGCTAGCACACTAGCGCCACTTGAACCTCTAGCGTACATTATAATAACTCTATGCTGACACCAACGTCACTAACACTCAGTTGGGAAACTCCCATAGAGACAGCCCTAAAAATATGACCCCAATCTGTCTCCGAGTATCGAGCTAATGACGAACACAACGCCACCATTTCTCCCGCAGCGGCCACTCGAGAAACTGCACGTGACTTCTATTTTTGGCTTTGACAGGGGTGAACCCCTGTCTCCCCGGCGGACGCGCCGCATCCAACTACCGAAGTTAAAATGCACCTAGGTCGGGACGCGCTACCTGAAAGGCCCGCTGAGGCATGGTTTTATGAAAACAATATTAATTGTTCCGCAAAGCCTTGCAAACTAAAGATGAAAAAAACATCACGCGCCCATCATTTGGTACTAAACTCCACTAAATTTAATACAAAAAGAGTTTTTTCCGTTTGTTTTTACGCAAAAACAGGCTTTCAAAAAGCTCGAGGTGATTACAGTACAGACAAACGATAAAGAGTGGTGCTGTTGTCGCATTTAGCTCGGTCTCGGTGGACGCCAGCGGCCCAGGTTTCGACGGCGAGTTTCCCAACTAAATGTTTTAGTAACGTTGGCCGACACTGAAAAAGTGTACAGTATGTACTACAAACAGTATTTATGCCCCTACCTTCTGAACTGCGAAATAAAGTATGAAATATGTTTCAGCCAGTTGGCACTCACAATCTCAATCTCAGCATATTGGACACTTGAATTTCAACATGTCGGGTAGAAATGAACACATCGATAGTTAAAGCGTCACCAACGTCACTTCAAATTTTCTGCTAAAGTTCCCACTGTGACATTGCAGCTCTAGCACTCCAGGTGTGTAGATAAAAACCGAGCCTCAAATCAAAGAAAAACACATTCAAGCATGTGCATCAGGTCATGGCAGGATGACAATGGCATCCCTATATTTGTTACAGGAAAACAGGAAAGAAATTAGTGCTGCAATATAAACAAAAATCTTACTACGGGGATGAGTTGAGCAGTTGGGTGGAACCAGCTGAACAATGAACATTGTTCAGCTAGTTCCAGACGTAACATAAAAAAAAAAGAAGAAAAAAAGTTTAGCAAGAAGGCTACAGGATGACAAAACTGGAAGCACCTTCCTGAAGATGATGGATGAGTTCCTTCCCGAGTTGGAAGCCCTGCGCATGCAGTGGGACGTGTGCATTTTTATGCAGGATGGTGCGCCACCCTCTGGTCGACGGGTAAGGCACACAGCTGGACAATATCTTCCCAAGACGCAGGATGGGGCGGGGATCGCCGAACATGCCGTGGCCGCCCCGATCGCCAGACCTCACGATATGAAACGTTTTCTTTTGGGGGGGGGGGGGGGGGGGGGGTTGTGAAGTCCCAGGTACCATTTGCTCTCATCACGGATGAGATGCGAGCTGCTGCATTCGAAGAGTATGTGACCAGGCTTGGCCTCTGCGCTTGGCGTCTAGGAGGCCCTGGTTCGATGTGGGAAGTGTACGGCTTATTTATTTTAATACCGTGATAAAGGCTCTTCTTAGGGCTGCCAAATGCTGTCGTCACGGAGCCTGGCTGCTCTTGACGCGCCTGCTCTCCCGTGTCTCTGAATGCCCGTGCAAATTAGATTCTTTGTATATGCCCTCTTCCCCCCTCAGACATTGCTCGCTTTATTACCTTTATCCTATGCAGTCCGGTGTCGTACGCAACGTTACACATGTGAATCAGTGAAAGACTCGCGTCACAACAAAAATGCAGAGCCAGCTGGTGAAGCAACAAAACATCTTAATCCACTATAAACAAAGGCAACCCTTGGCCGATTGAAGCGTTATCTGTGAGATGCGGACGCCAAACAGAGGCATTTCATCTGCTGCTTCTCACGGACAGCCATGGGCGTACCAACAGGGGGGGCAAGGGGGGTGCTTGCCCCCCAGCTCTCAGGTGGCGGGGGCAAGGTATGTGTTTTGCCCCCCCTGAAACAGCCGCCACTGGGCAGGGCAAACACTGGCCGGCGTTGCCCGAGGGATACCAAGGGCACTGCTGCCTGGCCCTGGGGGGGGGGGTCTGGTTTGCCCCCCCACTCAAAAACAAGTTGGTACGCCACTGCGGATGGCGCCCTCTCACAGGCGAAAACAGTTTTTGACCTCTAACATTTTATTCCGGTAATGGTAAGTGTTGATATTTTGGCATCTTGCTCGAACAAATGAGGCTATGTTTTGACAGAGTTGGAGCTTCTCACAATGCCTAGCTAATTTTTGCGGTGCGAAAAACCGGATTCGGATTTCTTACAAACGCCCAGTAGTACATCTTATCATTGGTGCGCTGTTCGAGGCAGTTAGTTTTTTGCGTTGGTGTAGGCCCCAAAGAAAAGCGCGAGTACTTGCTGCCGCAAAGTCTGTCTCAAACAGCGCATTAATGATAGGGTGGTACAGTTCCTTCAAAGCACGTAAAGTGCCGTTTTTTTTTAAGTTTGGTGCAAGTTACTTGGGACACCCGTTAGATGAAAAAAGATCCCATGTATTACAAGATTTGGAATTTTGGCAAGAAATTTGCTTACGAATGTTAGTATGCCTATGCTGCTTTTCAGAATCTTTAGAACACTACCTACGGTGCAGTACCAAATCTCAAAGGCATTATATTTTAGAGTATGTCGACCTACCTAAAAAAAAAATGAAGCTTATGGGTTTAGCTAGACTAGAAAGGTGAGGAAAACCTAGAGAGACCTGCATGTACAGTGCGGAGTGCCCCTTCTTTCCAGACTAGTTATCACACTTATCCCATACCGGAGTCAATGCACAGTCAACTCGAGGCAAAGCAGATGACGGAGAAGCCTTGAGAACTTTATTTATATGCCCCCTGGTAAGAATAGAACGACACTCAAACGATGGCTTTTCCATCATGTGGAATTGTGAAGGACGCGATTGAAGGCGTTGTAGGATGACTCCAGGTCGAAAATCAGCTGGCGGACCTGGCTCTCGTTCAGCTCGTCCGACGCAGCCATTGAAGACATTGTCTGCAACCTGCAAGAGTAATTCACATAACTTGTTGGAAAGTCGCAAGCAGCTTCTTCACGGTTTCGTGACTCAACGTTACCACTCGCCTCGCTGCATTTTAGACAGCTGCGATTATTTGAAAATGGCCAAAGCAAAACAAGACCAACTCAAGTCCAACTGCTGGTGGAGTGTTTGTGGTTTCCACGAATGAAACGGCGGCAGTAGAATGTAGACTGCAGCTCCCTCCGATGGAGGCATAGCGGGTAGAACACGTCCCTGACTACCGTAAAAGATCGAAAGTGTGCCCATGTCACACAGTAATGGCTCACCCCCTACTTCTGAAAAATTTAATATCTTGTCAAACTACATATCAAACGCCACTTCCTTATTTTAGACGGGTTCAAAACTGTGTGGAAGAGACATCAAGCGTCTAGTCGCTGTGGGCGGTCGCTATCCTGCAACCGGCAGGGGTGAAGCAGAATGGAGACAAGGGGTGCAGAGTCAAAAGGAGGGAGATAGTGAGAGATGGGCTGCTCTTTTGTTCGAACCTAGAAGAGTCATTCGAAGACTTCAGCGAAAAAGACTACTAGACAATGCGTAATAGACCATTTTAGAATTTTTCTCAATAAACTATTTACCGCGAGGGGCACTTTTTCTTCGTCAAAGGTAGCACGGACATTCTGTTTTTACGCGTTGGCATGATGAATAGCTCGGTAAATGAAGGCCATTTTTAAATCAGTGGTGTGACAAGCAAGGGCCCGCCCGACTGAACGCACCTGCTGCAACGTTGCTCTCGAACATAGCAAGCACCCCCCCCCCCCCCGTTTTCCATGATTATCTCCCAATTTCGAGCGGGCATCGAATTGGCATTTTTCCGTAGTCTGTTTACCGCGTCCTCGAATGCAGTCTCCCAATCTCTACGCAATTACGGCGCAGAAGTGCCAGGCTGTTGCGTGCCACGATCCTGGTGATGGCACAGCAGCAGGATGCTGCAGGTGACTTTCCAGCTTGCTAGTCGACGGAAGCTTTGGCAGCAAACAGTTGGGAAGCAGCGACGACAGCGACACTCCCTCACGCTTCCTGCCGGAACTTCTACAACCAACTGCCAGGACCACGACGGCGGTTGATATGAGATGCGGGCTTGTACGACGTCCTCAATTGCCTCTCTCGACGCACGGGTGATGTGGAACCCTAAACGCATGCCATTCGAGGATGCGTTCCAAGCAGTGTAGCGGAAGGCACCCACCATTCGTCCACCTTTGCCTTGCCCTCGAAGTCTGCGGGGATGAGGCTGAGCCGGTTCATGGTCTCGCTCAACTCTCGCAGGTCGGGGTGCAACTGCGCACAAAATGCGAGGGCTCGTACCAGGGGTCATGCGGAGCTCACGGATCTCACACACATTCTTCCGACTCTCCACGCAGGCACTTCTGACGTACAAGTTTCAAAGCTGTTGCCTTATATGGGAACCTCTCCACATGCCCTGCTTGCTCGTGTCAGTCTGACCGCATAATGTCGCAATGTCACGTGATGTCAATTTAACTGCTCAATTTATATCACAGTTTTAAGGCATGGTGCCTTAGCGAATAAATCATTGCAGCGTCACATGAAGCCACAAAGTCGTGTGCCGTCAACTGTCGCAAACGTAACATTGCAGTATCCCCGCTAAATCTAGCGGGGAAATATATCTGCACACCGTACAATCCCATATGGACACCCTTCCCCCGAGAAATCGCCCATCCTGTTTTTTTTAGCTGAATATCATTAACAAAAAAATTCTGAAACGCTGCTGGACACTACGTAATGTCCGATGGGAACTGCCTAAACCACACAATCTTCAATACCAGTATTTGTGACAAGTGAGTTTGTAGTGGGTGGTTCCTGCATGTTTATAGCACCGAGACACAAGAGTCTGCGATCTGCAGAATCCGTCCCCATGACATGAGAGTTCACGGCAAGAGCTAAAGTGCACAAAGCCAGAGATTCGCCGGTCTTTGCTAAAAAGTTTGTGTTAAACAAATGCCAATAGATGGTAACCCTATTACACCACTTGTGTTTTAGTTTTTGCTTCTGACACCAGATAATATTTTGTTTCATAATTTTATGCACTGAAAAACAAAAAAAAACGAGGAAATTTGCAGTTGTTTTTTTTAGCAAGAACATGATGTCCCGGCAGAGTACTATAGACCTGAGAACATCAACTTTTATTTCTTTTATCTGTTGTGGCTCCAAGTGTACCTTGGCCACTACAAAGTCACGGTATCCCAACAGCTCGAGAGCAGCTCTGCTTTGAAAACAAAAGCTGGATGACCCGTTTTTCTCAGAAATGATTACCTTCCAGGACAAAGGCAGGCCTCTCGCGAGATGCCTGAGGGCTGAGCAGATAACTCATTGGGAAGAGATAACTCCATTTTTGGTTTCTGAGAGAAGGCTTTAAAAAACCCACGAATGTTAATGTTCCGTACACACATTGAATTGCTCTGAGGGAAAATGCAATCGTTTGAAGGCAAGCCATGCTCCGTTTCAGCTTACAAAGAACTGCAGCGTGGACCCTGTGAGCCATCAAAGGCAATCTAGTCCCGTGCAAATGTCGTGCGACTTTCGGGAGGAGCGCAGTGACGTGCGGGAAGCACAGTCACGTGATATGTTCACAGCGCTGGACTGCCCAAAATGGCTCGTGGGGTCCGCTGTGGTCCATCGTACGGCGAATCGGAGTACACCCACAGCTCTCACGATGGTGCAACTCAGGAGAGGCAAGTGAAAGAGCAGTCCTCACCTCGTCCATGGACTTGATCTCCAGTCGTAACTTGTCAATGATGGTGATGAAGAGCTGCGAAGGGAGAGAGCGCCTGCTCAGTCAGGTCACGGCAGGCAGAGGAGGGAAAGACAAAAGCGGACGACGGCACATACCGAGACGATGTCGGCTATGCACTTGCTGGTGTTGCCCTTGTCGTCCTTGATGGTGATTGGCCGATCCTCGCGAATACGTTCCATGGCTGCAGGACAGTCCAGCTGAGGTAGAAAATGGACTAAATTTCGTTTTACCAGAATAATCCCACTGACCTTGATAACTCGGGGAACATGCATCTCTATTTAGGGATAGCCAAAAGAACGTGTCCTGCACTTGGCATTGTTGCAGTGAGGCAATACAAAGGCCCAGAGTATTTGTAATAGTACTAATTAGGGATATTGCAAGCTGTCGATGAACATCGGTTTGGGGAACCTTTAAACTTCTTGCAAAGTTGGACGAAGTTTGACTTAAAGGGACACTGACAGGGTATTTATGCTCGCCGAGGTTTTTAGTTGTACGTGACATATGATAGCTCAACTACCCAGAACAGAATTTGCGGCTCGAAATTCGGCTTCTTTCCACCCGAAAACCACCGATCAAGAACTGGCCTGTTCGAGTCTCGCTCACTCTCTTTTTCGCGGTCACGGGCCGTTTTCTAAGGTATCGATGCGACCACCAAATTTAATCAAAGTCGTGGGTCACTGAAGGCACACACTCAATATTAAAAATAGAAAAAAAATATGAAACCCATTTTTCGTGGCTTCTAAAAAGCTGTAAATACGTTGATTGAAAAAAAAAAAGTTCCACAGACAACCGGAAGCATTCTGTGCGTTCGTCGTTTCGCGTGACTCGCGGGGACAGCGATGGCAGCGGACGACGGGCGTGGGACCTCTATTTCAGAACTGTCGTTCGCGGTACCGGCGAATTCTGTCTACCGTTAAAATAGAAATTTGGGACTGATCAAAAGAATTGGTATTCATCCCGTACGACACGCCCGGCCACCAAGCCGATTTGCACGAAGACGTCGCCGAGCCGTCGCTCCCTTCTCGTGGCTGAAGACATCGCTCGCGCAAACGTCAAGCACGACGTGTCTACTTCGAGTTGAATATGCATGCGTACGATTTCTTTATTAGGTGCGAATGTCAAAAAAAGCGTGGTGCTTCCCGACTTCGACCCGGGAGTGCTTTTGCTAGAGAAAAATAGACAGCAAACTTTCCAACTTACAGTTTACCGGCTGAATTATTACCAAGGAAAGAGATCCACCAGAAAAGAGATGCCCCAGTAGCTGAGTGGGAAAGACGTCCGGTTCACACGCGGTAGGACCGGGTTCGATCCCCCGTGAAACTTTGTTATTTTTTTTTTCAAACATTTTTTGATGTTTACATAACTTTTTCTTTTTTCTTACAATCATCACTGAAGAAACAAACAAAAAAATAACAAACAAATGTTGTGGACGATACTTCGCTGAATTAAATAGTATGGGATTTCCGTTTTGACACCTGCGAACTCAATGTAATCACTTTCCACAAAATGCAAGGAGTATATAAATCAGGTAGCTTCTGCTTTCCGAGGTGCCCATATATGTTCTACAGGAATTTCAGCCAGCCATTGGTTCCGATCCCGTTGATCTTTCGGAAACTCTGTCGCACAATGCCACTTTTTTTCAGGTGCAGGACATGTGAGCCAGCTCTTCACGCAACATCTTGGGTGTATTCTTTTCGGAGCCGATCATGGAAATTCACCACGGGCACTCACTACTCATCTCCAACTCCTCAATGTACAAAACAACTCATCTTGGAGTACAGAACAACGAGCGGAACAAACATAACTGCAAACGAATCGCACGCCGCATGTCGTGTCGTCTGCTACAGAGAGGAAAAAAAAAACAAAAAACGCACGGTTGGGTGTAGCCACGTGACTTCCGCCACTCACTCTCTTCTCTCCACTTCTCCGACCTCCGTCGGGTTTCGGTTTCGAGCAGTTGCGTCTTTTGGCTTTATTAAAAAAATATGCTACTCTGTTGCAAAATATTAATTGGGTAATCCTCCGACACCATATTAAAGCGCCTGGCAAAAAATAAAAAAAAATTTTTTGGGAGGTGTCAGTGTCCCTTTAAGAACAGTGCTGCCCGGCTTCGACACAAAGATTTCTAACTTTGGGAAACCAAAGTACTTTATTTTTATATTTTATAAAATGGATATCAATGTTTACACAATTTAAAAGTGCAAATAGGTAATTTTAATGCTTTCGTTAGTTAGTAATGCGAACCAGTCAAGCAATACAACTAACAAATATTGCATGCTTCCTCTGGCAAGGCCCTTTTGCAAATCAATGCGGGTATTTCTCCCGGCGGTTGACTCACGCGCGAAAGATATTTTTTGGTCACATGACTGCTTTTGTGGGGACAAGGTACCCATAAAAAAATGCCACATCTACTATTTTTTGCTACGTTGCCAAGGCTAGCATTGCTTTCGCATCACGGAACCTCGGCACTGCTGCGAGAGCCTGTGGCTTGGTCTTGCGTCTCGTTCCCACACACTGTTGTACGAAGGAGACGCCAAACGAAGTGACGCATTTGCGCTAGTAGCTTTTACAGCGCTAGACCACTGTGGAAGCTGTGCCAGCCTCGACTCTGCAGCACAAAATAGTCGACGCCGAGAGAGGAAAATGGCTCCCATAATTCCGTCCTCGCATCAATAATTAAAGTGTGCTTTTGCGCGCAGACTTAAAACGTAAGTGAAATGAATTCCATTTGTGTACTTTAAACCCTTGCCTATTAATTGTTTTTCTTCAAGGAACATACAGCAACATTTTATTTTAAACGGGCAATTTGCATTAAAATAAGACAAAAACAGTTCCTCGACTTCCAGGTGCCATACCTTGATCTAAATCAAGACTTCTGGACCGAGTCCCACTGACGTGTAGACACCAAAGTTGATGGAATACTTGCAGGATTTACATTATTTTCATCACTCCTATCACTGCCCATCAAACTATTGCCGATTCCTAAAAATAGGAAAGGCCGAGGAATTTGTTGCCACATATGCTTGGACATTTATCCAGTCTTGGGCAGTAAATAGTTACTAGTAATGTATAACCTGTAACTAGTTACTTTTTTCAGTAACTTGTGGCTGTAACTCATTACTGCTTAGTGAAAAAAAACTTCTCTAACTGTAACAGTGCTACTATTTTTTTAAAGTAACTGTAAAAAGTAATGTCGTTAGAGTTACTTAATTCCAAGTTTCATGTGCAAAACTATTGCAAACAAGACCACCAAATCGTTGTGTAACTCGTGAGAGAGTCCTAAGTCCTGGTACGGTAAGGGCAAAGCAAAATCTGCTGAAGAAAATGTCTGGAGCAGGAGGGGAAAAAAAAAAAAATATAAAGAAACTAAATTTTGGATGACCCTGCCTGGCCAAGCTAGTCCCGCCAACTGGGAGAATAGGGACGTTTGTGTTCGTACCAGCCGTACATGGCACATCGCCCGCAGCGCACACAGATGTAACAATGCACCGCATCTCTAAAGAGTTCTTTTCTTTGCCTGGCAAAGGGAGTAAGTGCTTTTTGTGGAAGACAGTTTTTGGTGATTGTCGCCCAAAACGCCCGCAGGCTTACGGAACAACCGACTTTCTGAACCTCGTCCTCTTGCCGCCAAGCATACGTTTCCTTTCCCTCCAATTTCAATCAACCAACTCCCAGATGCACTCTTGCGAAATCTCGACTTCAGACCCATTTTCTCTCCCTTCCTTTCTTTTTTTTCACAACCAAATTACCAGCCTTGCCTCCCGTCACCCACTTCTTGTCCCTTCCCGGGCCACATCACTTGAGAAAGAGCATTCGCTCGAAACGTCCGTGTCGTTCTGCTTGTTTGTGTGTTTTCTTGAAATTGAAAAACCGCCCTTAGCCAGGACCAGGGGCACTTGGCATCAGTCGATTTATAGATGTTCATGTCCTTGGCTTTCCGGGTGGTTTCTTCCATTTCAAGTAGTGAGATGGAGGAGCACACGCAGTGGTCGTTTGTACCTCGATCGGTGCTTATTTTGACAGAGGAAGTTTACGCAACATTGTTCTCCAAGTTTTCAAAAGAAGCTTCGTGTTTCATGAAAGATTGTGGGCACACGGCGGTGTCTCATTTTGCATAGCTGAGGTGGCGAAGTCTGTTCACGTAGACGATCGGCAGAGTGCTGAGGGATCTATTTATGCTTTCTAGCATCGATTGAATGTGCCACGATTCAATGAAAAGTCTCTGTCTGGGATTGGTCTGAATGGCGAGGATACTGGTGTTGGCAAAGTCAATCCTGTGGTCCTTGATGCCGCAGTGCTCAGCTACGGTGCTGCGTTCATGGTCGAACTTGACAACGTCGTTCTTATGCTGGCGGATCCTCTCCTGAAAGTTCTTTGTTTCACTGCTCGGTCTCTGAAGAAGAGACCCAGCAGCTCTTGAAATGTAGGGTTCTGCCTTTAAACAAGGATTTGGTTGGTGTAACTGAAAGTTCCTTTTGAATGTTTTCTAATGTTTTTTTCGCAATGTAAGGACAAAGTAACTTCGTTACTTTAGCAAAGTAACTGCAACAAGTCACTCTTTCAATTTTGTAACTAACTGGAACAGGGTTACTTTTTTTGCCTGAGTAACTGTAACTGCAACATTTTTACATTTAGCAGTAATGTGTCCATGACTGCGTTAATCACTTAAAAAAAAATGAAAGACGTTTACAACTCCTTGTAATGCCGAATTAGAGTGCAGCTCTTGAGGAGGAGGAGGGGAAGGTACAGAGGGGACAGTGTGCACCTAAGAGCTGAGCTCTAAAAGAATGTTTTGTATCACTTTGTCGGCTAAAGTGGACCTCCGTGTCAAAGCCACGTGGCTTTAGCGTGAACGCTCGCAAGCAACTTTTTTTTTCTTGGCTGAATAGAGTGCTCTCTTTCTGTCAAACAGCAAAACAAACGAGCAAACTGCCGAAGGTAAATAGAGCAACAGGGTTGGTTTTGCCCTCTGCCAGAGAGCGTGCTAAACAAGTGCCGAAATCAAAATGTGAGTCACACTCGTGGTCGGGCTTTATGGTTTGTGATGGGTGACAGTCGTTATTAGTAGGCAAGGGGTTAAAGGCCGACGACCAGACTCCAGATTCTGCAAGGCAGAAGATCCTCCTCACCCTGGGAGAGGAGGAACCAGGCAACAGTGGACAGGATAGAAGCGGGGAGAGGAAAAAGCCAGGAAAGAGCGAACTGGTCGAGTTAAAGGGGCACTGACAGGTCAAAATCATGTTTTCTCTTATTATCCGGAACGATGAAAAAAGATGCCTGGACATTGCCTCCCAAAATTTGAAACTTGGGAACTCGGTATTTGTGAAGTAAATAAAAAATTTCCAAAAGCCAAATGCCCAAAAGCGTCGTGTTCGCCCGCGTCCCACAATCAACCTTTACGTGAGCGACGTGACTGGTCACGTCGCGCCTGTTCTACGTGGAAGGTTGCCCTGGAGGAGTCGCAACCGAAACTACAGTACACAGACACCAAACCCAGTTGTTTTAACCGTTCGCTGATTTCCTTTTCAAAATCTGAGAGGTCATCGGGCACCTGAAAAGAGAACTTTGTCTGATTCCCCGGCTCACCGATCATCCTTGGTGCTATGTGTGTCATGCGCCGCCATGTTTTCCGAGGGAGCATTAAAAGCCAGGAGGCGACATCACTCGAGACTCGGATTTTTGTTATCGCAAAAAGAACAACCGTAGAGCGATCGCAACAGCGTTAAAAACCACGTTTCACAAATGGCGTTGTTAAATATTATAAAAATGTTGCTTACAAAGCTTGTAAATTTCATAATCGATTAAGGCACAAATAAAAGGAAGCGAGGAGGTAAGAAAAATGCCCCCCCCCACCCCCCCCCAAAATAAGCGCGCAAGCAAATTTTTTTTTTTTTTTGCATTGCATTTTTTTTTGCATGTCTATTACAATTTGCATTGTTTAGACAACAAACATAAATAGTACAACCTTTGGAGTGTCAGTGCCCCTTTAAGAGTAGCATGTGAAGTTATTTTAGGGAAAGATTGTGTTAGGCGAGAATCAAAGAAAACGGTCAAGGATTATGTCTGCTGAGCGGAACTGGCTGGAACGCTAAGTGCTTCCTGCCCTCCGAGCCGGCCACATGACAAGAAAATCCCCCTTGCGGGTATTTTAGTTGCTGGGAGAGATACCCGCATTCATAAGCAAACCGCCCCAAGTTTTCACATTTTCGTGCATGCGCACAATTGTTGAACTTTAGTCGACCTTCGCATTAGAAGTTAAAGGCGGCCGAAATTCGTCCGACACAAACCTCGGCAGGTTCTTGCCATCACAAGTATAATGCCCGTAGTTATGCCTCAATAGATGGCTCAGGGTCGTTACAACAGTGCCCAAACTAGAAAAACACTTTACTTGGGGGCAGGGATGATGGCAACTCGGGAAAAATTTGAGTGCGTATTGTGAAGCTACTGGGTAAAATGATTTTAGAATCCATAATAATTGTCACCAGGATCACACAACTCCTCACAAATGCTTGCGAGAGGAGGGCCGCAAATTGCAACCATAAAGAAAATTTTTTAACGTCTCTGTAGTTACAGGCTCAATGAAATCTGATCTACACAAAACTAACAGTATTTTGTGGTCATGCTTCGTCTGGTAGCTAATGGGGAGCCTCCTTTCAAAGCAAACATAGAGGCAATGAACCGAAACTTGCCCCTACCCTTCGATCGTCTCTTATAAATACTTATTGTTTGCGGCAGCTTGGCAATGTATGTTAAAGCAATCATTCTCTAATGACATTTGAGCTTCTGCCCCTTTTATGTATTACCTTATTAGTGGTTCGAGCTACTTGGACAACAAGTAATAGCCACAAAGTATTACAGGGTGTCTAGCAAATTATTATTTTGAAATTCCTTGACTTTTCCAGGTTTTCCCTGAGAATTTCAAGTGCCTGACCATTGTGGGGGCAGTTAAATATATAACACCATTTCCACACAAGGCATTGAGCACTGTGAGGATCATTTTGCACGAGCTTAATCCAACTTGCATATTCCAAAATATGCGGGTTTGTCTAGTCTGGATTAAACGAGCACTTTCTGGCCGCCGACATCGTCAGTGAAGAGATCACTTCCGAAAACATGATGAAAACACGACGCTCGACCACACACTTCAATAACCGAATGGCAGCATGGCTGCCAGGTGCACACTTTCAGATACTTTCGGTTTAAGGCTTGGATTGGGGTCTGCGGCTTTCCAATTTGTCACTAAACCTAGTAGCTCTATCTGGATCTGGCCTAGTGTCGAGCCCTCAATCCAATCCAAAACTTGGACTGGATTTGTTAGTTGTTCCCTTTGCATCGGGTAGCACACTCTACATCGAGTGAGCAGAGCCCACGCTCTGCTCTAAGCAGAATTTATTGCCTATATTTTGGCCCCTAAGTCTTGCAAGTCTTTGCTCAGGGCACTCGATGGCGTTTCCGGCTCATTTTCCCTGACTGGGCTCGCTTTTTGACAATATCCCTGACATTTCGCAGATTTTTCCAGGTAATTAAAATTTCCCTGACAATTCCCGATTGCTAGACACCCTGTATTAGGGCATCATATTTTAACTTGAACAGGCCGAAACAGCTTTATGTCCAGTGGCAATGCAGTCTGTTGAAGGTGTGCTACCAGTGGCGTCATCAGTAAGCCTTTTGTGATCGGCAGTATCGGCAAGTGTCGTCAGAATTTTTTTTCATCAATGCTAAATAATCTGTATTACTCCGTAAATCACTGTTATTCCTTAAAAAAATCATGTTTTTGTTGAGCGAAAAAAATGTGTTCAAACGTGCAGAAAGGAGAAAAAAAAACACGACACACTCACTTCCAAGTGGGGGAATCAGCCACACCAGCCTGCACCTCATTCGGAAACCAGGATGTCGGTGCTAATCGGGGCGTGTGTGCAAAGCTTATTTCTGCGATTTGAACCTGCAGTTCTTGGCGTGTGTCATGTGCTGTTCCCACCACTCAGAACGCCACAGGGGCCAAGAGCTTGTCAAATAGACTATCCCGGCTTTGTTTCTCTTTTTTGTTTTCCTTGGCCCCATTATTAAATGTAATGGGAAATGAAAATCATTATTATTATTACTGCACATGTGCCTGCACTTATATTGAAGCTCTCGGGTGAAGCCACAAACTATCCAGCTCATTTTGATCGGTGCCATCGAGCAAAATAAGGGTGAGCACATACCCGGAACTTCTTCATGAAGGCTTCCACAGAGGAGAACTCGTCACTCTGAATCTGTTTGAAGGCAGACTTGTACTGGACCAGAAGCTTGGAGCATGCGGCCGTGTACCTGCCAAGCAGCCGGCCATTAGCGTTTGCAGCAGATACTCGCAAGATGGCGGGACTTACTCCTTGGGCGTGACGCAATCCTTAATGTACGCCTTCTCCAGGCATTGCAGGGTGTTGATGACAGCGTACAGGTCTGCCATGTTGTCGTACCTGGATGAGCAGGGACCAGAGTGCGTTGTACTGAATTTTATCATCTTTAACGTAGTTCAGAGCAACACCAGTGTGGAGTGCTATTCGTGACTAATGAGTGAGCACAAGCCTGAGGTGTACTGTACAGCTATTGTAGGGTGTATTCACGTGCAACTTGCGAGCGGTACACTTTGAGTACACTGCAATCTTCCTGTCCGTGGTAGCAGACGATGGCAGACGCACAGCCACACGGGCCTTACTCAATGACATGGCCACACTACGCCACGAATCTTCCTCTGTTTCAGGTGACCCCATGCATGAAAATGGTGTCGCACTCGAAAAAGAAAATTGGCGACAGCAGGCACTGCAGACCCCTGGTTTTGGCAAACCCTGGTAGTCCAAACAGAGAAGCGTGAAAAGGCTCGGTCAATCTCCGTGAGGAGGCAATGCGAATGCCTTGCGATCACAATCAATGTAGAAAACCTCGATGAAGATTTCAATGAGTTATGCATGTTTAAGGAACTTTGTCTCGCATCAGCCTCGGCACGGTTTGCTTGTGTCCGACATTATTTTGATTTAACAATTCGCTTCAGCGAGCTAGGCCTACTCATGGCCAAAGTTTCATTGTGACGAACAAGATGCCCGAGAGACTGGAATGAAAGTTCCTTACCGCAGAAGTGGCGGAAAATCAGCATAGAAAGAAATCACCGTTTACGAGCACACATTTCTTTGCCTCGCAGCAATATCGAAGCTTATCACTGCCGTCAGCTGCCACTGCGAAAAATCGAATGCATTGCATTCTCTCCTTTGGCTCTTTTTATTGATTCAACGTTACGGAGGTACTGCAGCAAATTTGTTTGATGACTACAGTCCTGAGTGGGCAACCACAAACATCTCGGATACGCACACGCGTTCGACAGACCCGACCTAAACAAAAGCCAACTACGCCAACACCTACTTGAGGCAAAGTGCCTCGAACATACCGACGTACTCGCTACTTGTTGCAATCTTTGTCAGGGTTATCTCTGTCGATGCAAGTGAGTCATCTGCGTTGCCTCCTCACGGAGAGCGACCGGGCCTTTATGCACGTGTGTTTGGACCCTCGGGATTTGGAAAAACCAGGAGTCTTCAAGGCCTGCCCTTCAGTTTTCTTTTCCAAGTGCGTGCTCGGTCCTCGTGTGACAGCCGACTCATGAGCAACATGGTTTTCGTGCGTGGTATCACCTGAATCGGAGAAAGACTTGCTGCATAGTGTGGCTCGTGCGGGTGCTGCCGTCTACTATCACAAACACAAAGATTACAATGTACCCAGAGTGCACCGCTCGCTAGCCGCACGTGAATACAGCCGATACCCCCCCATAGCCAACATTAATACCGTAAAATATTGAGCATCTACTCATTATACAATAAGTGCACAACCCTCAATTTTGTAACATTCGAAAAATACACAGAGGACAAATTGTTGACCTAAGAAGCACCCATCCCCTAGTTTAACACGATTATCTAAAAGTCTTTAGTGGGAGCTTGCTGAGGATTTTATGGTAAATTAGCTCGGATACGAAACTGCCCATTGATGCTGCTTGCACAAGCAGTTCCCAACCTCTCCTCCCGTCGTTCGAAGTACCACCGTTTCTGGGGGACGGCTGCTATGGCAACTGCAGTGTACTCTGTGGAATGCGTATGTTCCCAAGGACAGCATCTAGATGGCATTTCACCGTATTCTATGGAATACACAGCTTTGAAACGAAAATCTAGATGGTGCTTCCAGCGACAAGAGCCGGTGTACTGAAGGGAGTGAGGGGAGTACCCCTCTATGGGAGTTCCACATCTCAGGTAATCTAGTTGGTCATGATGTTTAATACCCGAGACTGGGTGAAGGAAAAAAGAAAGGACACTATGAAGTCAAAGAAAAAACCTCAGGAGAAGACGTCTCAACTTGAGACGTCGTCGCCTGTGCCCTTTTCTTCGGACTCTGGTTTTAAACATCATGATTAACTATCGCAAGCTCGCCTGCACACTCAGTGTCTTTTCAGTAATCTAGTTAGATTAACACAGCTAGCACTGACCTCACTTGGTCAGACACAATGGGGGAAAGGGCGTGTGAGAGCCTGAGATATGCTTCTTACTACCAGAAAGAAGGGCGGACTGACGACACATGCAAGCCATGTACATTAAACTTGCTCTTGTCAAGAACTATTCTTACAGCCCCGAGCTCGCAAAAGAATGCTAGTGCTGTCATGCACGTTGCAATCAATCGCGATTTCCCGTTTGTGGCGAACGTTGGTCCCGCAGTTGTTGCCGAGGAGTTTTGCAACACCGCAATTCCTAGCGTAAAGCATGTACTAAGCAAACTCACCCATGGGTTCACGATCATGTTGACTCCCTCGGTAATACGGCGAATGCAGCGAGATCGCACGTCCCTATCGCCGGTTTTTTTTTTCGCCAGTGGATCGCATCAGCCAAAGCGGCTAAAGATTGCACTCACTTCTCGCGTTCCCTGGACGTCCTGTGGAGTCGAACCTCTTCGTACAGCTCGGGTCTGTTGTCTGAAAGCCAGGGTGGAGATTGGAGATACGGTCAAGAGGACTTGGGCTCAAAGACTCGCAGACCAACAACAACACATCTACGCACCTTGGCTGTTCCCATGGGACGGCACCAAACCCGCGAACGATGCCATCGTAGGAGCGCTCGGAAAAGGGCACCCGTACGAATACCCGGCCGATTCTTCCTTGAGCGTTCGCCCTGACACAACCACAACACCCGTTGATGTGCTCACGTAAAGCCACTGCGCGTAAAACCGTAAAACCACTCGCCAAACGAAACCTACTGAAGCCCAGAGGCCCAAACACAGCGACACAGCCCCACGGCCCCACAGCGAGCAACAGCAAGGATCACGATGACGTCATTGAGCTTGTTGACGTCAACAGAGCGCTTCCGGTTCCGGTTCCCAAGGGCAACGATCGCAACGCCAAAAAAAAATGGCGAGGTGTCGCCACTCGGACTCGGTGTCTCTACGACACCTGTTTTGAACCTCGAAGCATTTACGCGTGAAGCTGCCATTAGTTCGGCATTCATGAGTGCCTTGACGCTGGACGCCCGAGAGGTGAGTTGTTTCGATCGGGTCACGTGAAGGGGCACCGGAAAAGGCAGTCGCCTTGTGGCTCTGCCTCCGCAACTAGCATCCAAGTCGGGCCGACGCTTATCTCGCCGACACCGTGTCCGCTTGCGACGGGCGCACCTCTTTTTCTTTTATTTGTTTTTTTTTTGTCTACTTGTTCCCCTCTCCCCCTTTTTGTTTGCGAACCAAACAGAGCCGGCGATGGATTTATTTGACGCGCCCCCGTACACAGTTGCGGCAAGAGGGGCGTATGCACTTCAGGCTCCAAACTTTGTTTATTTGTTGTTATGTTCGCACTAAGGCACCACTCGAATAACGGTTAGGGCGGAAGAGGGCCGTGCTATTCGTAGCTTCCACCGTGAAAAATGAGCCGGCATGTAATAATAGGATTAGGTGCCCCGCTAACCATGTTACGACCTATACCTTTTAGCTGTAACACGCGATCTGTGGCCTCCCTCTGCTGCCAGCCCACACAGCAGGTGCTGGCCTCTGGCACTTTGTTGACTGGAACACGCAGTGTGTGACACCTCTGGAGTGCTTGCCATCTGGTGTTGACGGTCCCCACCCTTGCGTGTTGACTGTGAAACCCAGACATTACTTGGGAACAGTGAGCTCCAACTCCCCAGCTGACACATATCTGCCCACATAATGCACGCAAACCAAAGCACTTTCTCTATCCTGATGCCAATGGTTGCTTGCAACAACTCTTTAGTTTAGTCGTGGTTAAGCTCTTCCCAGCCCCATGGATGCAATCTGTTTGTCTTCAAAAGGCTATTGGGACGGACAGTCTTTGAGCCTGCGTGTAGCAGCTTGCATCATCTGCCCCTGGAAACAGATCATTGTGAAGGACACCACACTTTAGCCACTTGGCAGATTCTCAACAAATCTTAGAAAGTGGCTGAAATGTTTGACCTGGCCAGCAAATTTGTGAAGTTTCACAGATTAGTTAGGACAGCTTTTTAGGTGACATAGGGGAAACGGAAAATACAAGTTCCCACCTGGGGGTGAGCCTGTTGACATAAACATTGTAAATAGAAATGTACAAGGAATAAATTGCTCTGCTGTCACGATACCGGGAAAGTGCATTTAGTCGCGTGCACAGAGAGGCAGGTGTGAGCATACCCAGAAACTCGTCCACGCACACATTCAGAGGCAGTTAAGCAAGCATGTAGTATTGGGTTTGGGGAACAGTAAACAACGTTTGCTGTTCTGAACATTCAAACTCCGCCCATATGTATTGCTAGCAGTTGGGACCAGAAGGCAAAGTTTCAGAACTTGCTCTTGCCCGGGTGAAGTTGTCAGCGAAGAAATTATCAATGAGGAAAGGAAGCTCTTTTTGGTAGGAGATGCTACTGATCTCTATGTATTCAAGGGCTCTGTTGGCTGATAGTTCCTCATTAAAAATTTCTAAACATCGCCTATAACATTTTAATCGGATAACGGCAAGCTTTGAAACTTTGGCATTTGGTATCAATTGCGAACACTACATTTGGATGTGGACTGAGCATTTGGTGAGCATTAGTTGACTTCTGCGGTGAGAAAAGCCTGGTTCTCTTCTCTCCCAAACACCCAGTGCAATGCACTTACTTGCATACATATTTGAACTCTACGAATAAAAAGACATGGCAGATATTTCCAAGAAGCGAAAGTATGCAGGCAAGCTGGTTTGGAAACATCATAATCTAAGCCTCGAGACAAATTATATTATTTTATTTCTCCATGTCTTAGGGTTTAGATCAGGGGTGGCCAGGCTGAACCGGCCGAAGAGCCGCATACAAAACCATGAAACTTTCAAGAGCCGGGGTAGGGGGGGCTGATTTTTTTTCAGAGGAATAAACAAAACTCAAACCACCTTCAATCTATCCGAGTCAAAAGCAGTCCAACTGTACATAAGGCAGCAGTAGCACAAGGCTACCAAACCGCAACCTGTCTTTCGATTTAAAACGCGTTCCATTTCTCTTTTGGGGAAGTGCTCGTGTGACCGGGAGGGAGGCGAAAAAGTGTGTGTGTGTGTGTGTGTGTGCGCGTGCGCGCAAGGGGGGGGGGTGTAGATGAGGGAGTTGCGAGCTGTATTTTAACACGTGAAGAGCTGCATGCGGCTCGCGAGCCACAGCTTGGCCACCCCTGGTTTGGTGCCATATTTTCCAGGCTATAGTCCGCAAAAGCAAATTTAGGGTAGAAAATAAAAGCTTTTGCTTATATAGGGCACATGCCGTGCACAGTGCGCACCTGGTGCTTAGTCGACACAAAAATCTTCTCATACAAGCACACCTTGAAAAATGTCGGCTTTCTTAGCTCACAAAGAAGCTTGTGTTATACATAAATCATCATTAACATGCTCTTTCATTCACAAAATCCGTTACGTCTCGTCATAATGAGCAATATTGAAAAACAAAATTCCTGTATAGTCCGCACAGCCTAAATTGTCATCTTTTAATCATCTATAATCTGCGGACTGTACTCCAAAAAATATGGTACATACTTAATTCGGTTTTATTGATTATACTGGTGGACATAACATACCGTAAAATACCAGGGAAGAGCCCGCCCCACTTTCACTGAAAACGGTAAAGACCAAGATGGCAGCCAATAAAGAGCTTCGAAGGCAGGGTTAACGGAATCGGAGAAAGCACTTTTAATTTTCTCACGATATCCCCGTCATCGCCACTGGCCGCCGCAATGGGATGAATATTTTCGGCTGATGCCGGCACTTTGGCGGGGGTGAGCGCATAAATTATAATTTGCAGTATTCCCAAGTTTGGGAAAATGTTAATTGTGGGCACTTGTTCAAAGTGGGCGCTTCCGTAGTATTTTACCGTAAAAGAGTGAATTTATAAACGCATTGTAATACTATAAATATGACGAAAATTATTTTCGTCCTTCTTGTTCAGCTTGCTTGCACCTTTGCATTAACTGGATTTTCATCATAACTACAAATATGGCAGGAAATTGAATGAACACAAGATACAAATTTACGCAATCTATGCCAAATCACTCGGGAGAACAAGCGTGCGTGAATGGAGGGAGTAATGCCCTCCATTCACATACTCATGTGAGGAATGTGAGTTTGTGGCATTACTCGATCTGGCAAAGGGCAATTTCAGTTTGGGACGTTAAGCACAGCAAAATATGATTGGCTCATTAAATACATTTTGGTCATTTCAGCATAGCCGTTAATCTTAGCCTGAGAAAGGAAGGTGAAGGGTTCTGCATAATGTATTGTATGAAAATATGTTTCGTGAAATTTTGCTCGACCGCACTCGGAAATTGAAACTCGGGCTGCGGTTGGCTCTGTGCAAACTGACATGCATAAACATCTTTATTATGCACATTTTGCTTTGACGTAAGCATTGCCGTCGCATGACTACTACAAAACTAATGTGTTGGCTGCGCCACTCATCTCCTTCAGAATTAGTGGACTCCCCGAACTCGGCACATGAAAATTTCTGGTTGTCAACTAATAAAGGCTAATTTTATTTTGTTAGTCAAATTGTTACAGTGGGTTGCAGCCTTGTTTCCTTAATAAGTCACATCCTTCTGTAAAGTCAATGGATATAGCGTCAATTTGTGAAAATATGTTTGAGATTGCTATAAATGCTGGTTAGCAACTCAAAAAGCTGTATTGTACGCAACCGGTTCTCAGGAAAAGTATACTGGTCAGAATGTAGCACATTCTTGCCTGGCCGTTGCCCCTTTGCGTTTAAGAAACCAGGAAAAATGTTTAAGCAACATGCTCTCCTGCTTACTTGGAATGGGGAGCGTGCTGGTTAGGGTAATGTAAATAAAGGGAAGAACATCAAAGACAAGGACGGACAAGACGGGAAACGTCTTGCCTGTGCTTGTATTTTATGTTATTCCCTTTATTTATAATACTGTCCTCCTTCTATCTATGTTCTGATATTTCCTTGGGAGCCACATTCCGAAATAAAGCATCCCCAATACTAAATGCAGATTTTTCCCCGATAAATGCAGATTTTTGTTCGACACTAAAAAACAAAAAAATCTCTGAGGAAAAAAAAAATCCCCCAAAACTCCTAAGCTTGAAGAAATATAAACCCGGCATGTACTTAGGTACTTATTTTTCCCTAGTAACTGGAATAACTTTCTACAGTATATTCTGTTGATAAACTGTCCACGGGAATTAGCAAATGTAATTTAAAATTGATGTAATCTAGCACGTGTTGTTTTTCTCTTTCTCGTCACAGGGAGTGATAACTAGCGTTGACTATTTGCATATATTTTTTGTACTATCGAAGTCTAGTGTGTGTCAATTATAGTTTTGCCTTTACTGCTTTTATAAAGTTATTCTACGAGTAATGGGCGGTATACTTTTTGTTGTTTTTTTGCTTTCTTTCATATACTTTTATGTGAACTCGTATATTTCGTGCTATCTTGTGCCCTGTACCGCCCCTGTTAGGGGCGAACAGTATTCATACGTAAATATTCAAACGCAAAACCCTAATTGTGACAAAGGTTTCTATGCATCCCTACTTACCCTTTTGTCTTAATGTGTACTGTGCAAAGGTTCTCAGCACTGCGCACATGTTGGGGCGTGTTGCAGGAGAGCATGGAGCTTTCACCGTACCTGGACGACGTTCTTCCCCATGGGATGGCAGCAGACCTCAAGTTGCTCATGGCAGAAATGAGTGAGCACGCTATTTCGTGTCTCCTATCAACATTAAAATGTTTTGCCTTTGGTTTTCTTTTAAGGAAAAAAAAATGTTTTATTGTTCAGGGGGGCTGCAGTATTTTATTAGAAACTATGAGGCACATAGGTAATCTTGATTTATTAAACTGTTTTAGTCAATTGGTAGACATACATTTCTAAAATGTGGGCATTTATTGGAGCACTAGTTATGTCCCAGGTGACATCTGTCAAGTATGCCTGCCGTGCTCCATATCCTCGGGCGTATTAAACGCATGTGACAATAACGAGCTATGTTATGTAATGTGAGTTATATTGTTATGTTTTGCAAATGGAAGCCCATTTTTATCAAACTTAAAAGGTGGCATTCTAGTGATGACCTTGACAAAACTGCACTGCTTAAACAACCTATAGAGCAAAATATACTATCCGAGTGTTCAGCGTGGTTCCTGAAAAGATTCCTGTAAAGTTCTGTACGAATTATGCTTGCTCTTGGACTGAGCTCACTTAGAAACTACGTTCAGCATTTTTAGTTTCCTTTGTGGGCACATTCTTACGAAAGGTGTAGTTTAATGACCAACTTTTGACAGGAGGGGAAAAAATAAGTTTTACTTCTTACCTTTTTTTTTTCTGCCTGCCTGGTGGCCTCTTAGCACTTGTGCGAGAAGAAAGTAGAAAGCCAAGGAGGAAAAGAAAGGCAGTTTCTGCCAGGCAGAAACTCCTTTTATGAATTGACCTTTTAGGCAGTTGCCAACCAAAGGAAAGGGTGTGATCACGAGGCAGAAGCACACCACTCTTTCTCTCGACTCGTCGGGTTGAAAGGGGTGTTTGCCACAGGGCTTTTCTCACTGATTCGCGTGCCCTCCAGGACACCCCCTGACGTGACCCTCTTAGCATCGTAAACAAATCGCAGCGGTAGTTTTAAGTTGGTAGAAACAACTTGTCAATATTTTGCCAAGGGACCTCCGCAGAAAGTTATATTCCAAGAGAGTCAGTTTCAAAACCTTAACAGGCGGCATCACAGCAAGGCAGTCACTTTCACAAACGCCATGAGCCAACAGAGCTTGCCTCTTAGCGACTCAAATTTATTTTTCCAAAAGCTGGGAAGATGTTCTCGGTGTATCTGTCAAAGGAAAGCAATGTGTTTCTTCTGTCAGTCCGAGGAAGGTTTAAGTTTATTCGTCAGAGCACTGCAACCACACATACGGTGCACGATGGGAATGGGAAATCAAAATGAGTGCGTTTATTGGCCGGTTTATTGTGGCCGCTTCCGCTCTCAATGCAATGCAGCACGTCTTTAGATGTCCTCTAAGAATCTTCTCATTTTACGGACGGGTAATTTTAAGTGTTTTAATTTTACATTATGTGTGGGGAACAGAAATGGGAAGTGATTAGGTCGAAGATATTTTTTGGAATCCTCGGCATCCGTGGGCAATGGTTTGGGAATGAATGTATATAAAATTTCTCGAAGCAATATTTGTACAATTTTTTAGACTTTTGCCCTCCCTATCATTGTTTGTCTATTCAAGCTTCCGTTGCGAACAGCGCATGTTGCAACCGCCTCCTAAGGCCACATTTTTTCTTGTTTCCCCAGAAAACCAAAACCTGGACGTCATTCGCTTTGCCTCATACCGTACGGCCTGCAAGCTCCGCTTCATCCAGAAGAGGACGCAATGTGAGTAGAAAACGCACTGAATGAACGGATGAATGACGGTGGCCATTCTTTCAGTATTGGGCAGTAGCTTGCGCCACCTAGCCTACAGAATTTACACCACTGTGTTAACACAACGTCGCCAGTTGTGGAATATCTTCGTTGGCAGAACTGTCTCATCAGTTTTCTCTTTTATGATTGAGCACAAAACAAAATAGGCTGGAGACTAATTGTGAGCTACCTGCAAACTAGGGATATGGGTCATTTTATGCCAAATGTCCCTGCCATTGCGCTCGACTATTTTTGATTTTTAAAACAAAATTCATGACCTTTTACCCTAAGGTCTTTAACCTTTTCCTAACATATTTCAGCCGAGAAGTTTTTGTTTATGGAGTGAGCGTTGGTTATAATTTTCAAAAATGTGTGTGAAACTCGGCATCATTCAATAATTATGTAAAAATCCGTTTTCTTTTTTCTAGACACTTCACAATTTATTTTTAGAAATTCAAACACATTTTAGCTTCCTATGTTGGGATGATTATGCAAATATTTGTTTCAAATATTTTTTTTTTTAATTTCAACAAAATAAAAAAGCTGAGTACTTTTCTAAATTTTTGGTTTGATTATTGCCTTGCACCTGACAATTATAAATTTCTTATATAGATGTACTGGATGTAGACTACAAATACATTTTTTTTTAAGCTGTGCAACAAAATATATTGCAAAAAAAAAATTTGAAAGTTGGGAAAAAGTTTGTTTTGCTGCCTAAAGAGCCGTTTATTCTACCCTGAGGTGGTCCAAGTAAAAATAAAAGAAAAAACAACTCTAGAAGAAGTGTTTATTGCCTTTAGTTTTTGAGAGTTTAATCAAATGTATTTTTTTTTCTAAAGCGAGTGAAGTTGAGCACTTGCGTCGCAACTGGCATTGTTTCTTAGCGCCCCTTCACCGCATAGCACGCCACCTGACACAAAAGCTGGAAACTTTGCACACACGCAAGGCATTTTCTGTTCAGGAGTGTGATTTTCGCAGAGGGTTCTGTACATGTGCATTCTCAGCTCGCAATTGCCTTACATATACGATCACTGTTTACAGCTAAAGGTCGCGGCCACTTGCACTCGTTTCTCTTTTCGTCCTCCTTATCGGCTGCAACGCAAACAACAGCGCCCGAATATGTGTCGCATAAACATAACAGAGCGAACAGCATACAGCTTAATATTTTGATGGTCTAGTTGGTTTGCGAAAGGCATGAATCGAACCGCTGCAAGTAAACAGACCGATGACACACCAGCATCTGCTCGAACCTCAGAATGATTTGCGTATGCCGAGTGACCTGCCTCATTAGTCAATATGGCACCGTACTCTGACAGAAAATAAGCTTTCTTGGGCAGATTCCTGATTGCAACTGGGCAGCGGTTGTTCGAAACAATACCCCTCGTTTTTCTGCTCTCTCTTACCGTGGGTCCTTTCCTTTCAAAACACCAGTAGGGATCTCGCTCTATCGTCATTGCGTTTCCTGAATAGGAGAAGTCCACGTCAGGTGATGCCGATGTCGTTAGACATCAAGTTTCTGAGTGAGGAGAGCTGACATTGGTACGAAGGGTGGAACGAGCCTGCTATGCAGTGGCGGCACGTAGGACTATTGCACGACCAGCAATTGCCTTGCCTGTGCGCAAATCTTCCAGCTCTTGTGTCGGCTCTCGTGTGAAGTGGCGTGCTGTGTGGTGAAGAGGTGTTATGAAACAACGCCAGGTTGCAACACGAGAGCCTAACTTCATTATTTGTTTTCTCGCTTTAGAAAAAAATTATTTTGGTTAAACTCTCAGAATTGAAAGGCAATAAACTCTTCTTCTAAAGCCGTTACTTTCTGTTCTTTTACTGGGACCGCCTGAGGGTAGAATAAATGACTGTTTAGGCAGCAAAATAAACTTTTTGACAACTTCAGATTTGTATTTCTGTAAAATATTTTTTGTACAGCTTCACAAAATATTTTATTTGTAGTACATCTACGAGGCTTCCATAAAAAAAAAAAGAAGAAAAAAAAGTTGTAATTGCTGGGTGCAAAATGATATTAAGCAAGAAGTTTAGAAAAGTAATAAACTTATTGCCTTTTGTTGAAATTTTTAAAAATATTTTAACAATAAAAGTTTGCACAATCATCCCAACATAGCAATCCATTAAAATTGAAAAAAAAAATTAATTGGGAAGTGTTTATGAAGAAGACTTATTTTTACTCAATTATTGCAGGATGTCTAGTTTTACACCCATTTTGAAAAATCAAACCATGCTCGCACCAATAAAAAAAAAAGAATTGCTATAAATATTTTTAGGGGACCTTGGGGAAAAATGCTATAAATTTTCTTTGAAAAATCAGAAAATGGTTGAGCGCAACATCTGGGACGTGTGGCATGGAATCATTCATATGCCAGCTGGCATGATCTAAAGACCCTTTTTGTTATTTCGATATTGAGGTAAGATTACCCTATGACGTTTTCATTTAAGAAGTGTGCCATATAAATAATAATGAGAATAACTTTATTCAGCATACATTCTTAAACAAGGTGCAAATATGTACCTGTTAAAGCCAGATGAGGCTAAATAAGTCGAGTATCGTTAAGGGAATAAATATGTTTCAGAACAGCTGTTTCGTACACTGAACGGAAGTAGGCCGAGGAACTGATGAAGCAACCGAGCTTGTGACGCCACAAAATGTTCCTTTCTGACACACCGGAACTGAACTTAACAATCCCAGCAAGCAGAGAAAGGGGACGGGAATTAGTGAGAGTGAAGGGACGAGGGTGCGATCTATTGCGGCAGCCTGTAACTCCTCATAATACCGAGGTGCTTTACGTACATATGCGAAAGCAATATATCGAATGTTTCGGCAAAGACTTTCAAAAATCACTAAAAATAGGGTGGTTGAGAAAAAAAAACAACTTCGGGATCAAACTACCAGCCCCGGTGGACGACAGGAATTGCAAAGAGAATACTAATTAGCTGAATAATTAACTGAAACTTACTCGGTTGCTTTTTAATTAGTGAAAATAAACATATGCTTCCCGTTAGGAACTTCCTGGGCTTCGTCGAAAGCAACTAAATCAACTCGTTTTAGAAAGATACAATTCAGGCACAGCATTTTACGGCGTTCCGAAAAAATGCTCGATTTAGACGCGTTGCTAGGTTTTCGAGGTTTATTGGAGCGCATCTTTGTGCCAGTTTCCGGACCAGACACTTGGAAGACCGTGCCGGGGGCTTTGTGGGGCAGTGGATGGTCTAAGGTGCCCAGATGGCATCTTCAACTGGGGTGTCTAGCGTCCTATGCTGCCGATGCATCAAAAGAAGTCCTGTGCGTCGTGCCGTCGGACGTCGCAACCGTGGCGGTCAGTCGTAGAAGTTTCCGTGAAAAAGAAGAGCGAACGACTGCATCGCTGTCGTCGCGGCGTCCCAGCTGCCGGCTGTTTGGGTTTCCGTGAACCGTTTGTGGAAGCTCCGGGGTTGGAACGTCGTGACGACGGCGCCGGCCGCATTTGCTCGTGCATTTTAGCGAAACTTCTACGACCAACTGCCTGGATTGCGACATCCGACAGCACGGCACTCCGGCTTGTGCGACGTCGTTTGTTGCCACTTTGGGACCACCTTTGATCCACGAGTGAGACAGGACGCCGGACACACTGGTCGGCCAGACGCCAGGACCGTGGCAGGCAAAAGGACGTCGCTTACGCACGAGCAGAGATTGAGCGACCACAAACAAGGAAGCAGTAAACGCGCCAATCAAAGACTTGCTCCAGGCACCTGGACGCGCTGAACCAGGACGCTTGCGCCCGTGCTCGAGCTGCCGTGCTTCGTGCAGTGCACCTGGTGGACCTGTGGAACATGATTGAGGCGTTCCGGGAGAATGCCTTCCACTCCCTGGAGCCCCTGGCAGAGGTCAGCCTGGCCAGGACACAGACTTTGGTGACGTCGGTCTACTACCAGCTCAACAAGCGGCTGCCCCCGACCCAGCAGGTGGACCTCGGACAGTGCGTCTCCCTGCTGCTCCACTGGCTGCTTGCCACCTACGACCCGTGAGTTGCCAGAGTGTGCGGAGTATGTGCGAGGGAGCAGAGCCTCTGGCTGAGCTACGCTTAAGGCTCGTCTTATTCACCGACGTCGAGCGTAGCAAACACGGCGTGGTGCAGCACACACAGATGCTGGTCGGTCTCAGATACATACCTGCCGACTCTTTCAAATTTTTCATAAAATGTATGAATTGGGAATAATTTATATGATTTTACGAATCTTGCTTCAAGTCTTACGAAATATATTTCTTTTTAAATTTTTTTGTAACTCTGTTGTTGGCGGTATCTTGCACCACCACAAGAGGGTGATAGGTACTGTCCACAGCAGCGTCTGTGTTTTTACTATCCATCTATCCGGTGGCCACGGATCGTAAACCAATCCAAAGCTCAAAGCCTTTGTTCGTGTGTTCGGCGGTGCACGTTTGTTCGGCGTGTTCAGACGTTGTTGGGCCTCATTGTTTCGGCCAGTTTCGAGGCGAGAAGTACGGTGTCTGTGTTTGTTGCACGTGTAACTGCAGCATTCTCCTGGTCACTGTGGCTTTGCGGCGCAATGGCGAACTCCAAACCACAAAAGAGGTGCTTTCAGGCGTTCCTGAAGTCCTACATGTCGAAATTTCCGTGCTTCGTGCCGCCCAAAAAGCGAGAGAAGGTTGGATTCTGTAGCACGCGCACGTTTGATGTAAGCATTTTGCACGGTGGCCAGGCTGACATTAAGCTGCACATCGCTTCGTGTAACCCGCACCCCCCCCCCCTGCGGTTGTGGGACTTTTACGAATTTGAAAGTCCACAGGTTGGCAGGTATGCAGATATCGAGTTCCTGCTCACTGGCCAATTAAAGGTGCCTGCTCTGCGCTACGTCATGTTCGCTGCGCTCGACGTATAACGGAGCCTTTAGGGCAGGGGCTTCCATACTTAATTATCTCGAAGAACTCCTATCTGTCTCAATGGATTGCCGAGAAACCCCTCCCGGTTCCGGCATTGAAGCAATAAACTAGTCCCAAAGCTTACAGAGCTTGTGAACAGTAATACACATACTAGGGTGTGTTTAGTACATAGTTATGTATCAGTGGACGGCTCAGATCTTAAAGGATAATGCTTACACTGGAGAACCTTTCCTTAGGTATAAGAAGAACTCAGAAAATTTGGGAGCTTCAGGGAACTTTCAAGGGCACTCTGGAGAACCCCTGGACTCCCAGAAACTTTGTTTGAGAACCCATGGCTCGGAGCATAAACACTTCATTTCCCAGTTTTCTTGCGAGTGCCCGCTATTTTGTTGCCCATTGCGTTTCAAAAGTGCCACTTCCGACTTTCAAATGCGGTGTCAGAAGGGTCGGGCAGTATTATTTCGCTAGGGTTGCAAAATATTTAAATTTTTTAATAGTAATTTTGAGTAATATGCTATATGTTATTCGCTTTGAAATTAACTGCAATATCCACATTTTTCAAAGCGTTGATCGTGGTGGGTAGCCCCATCGAGCGCGCTTCTTAATGAGCGCCGGCGCTCTGCGGTGCAACACCCGAGGAGCTTGCTTCCACGGGTGTGGCTTCTCTGCGGTAGACTGGTGCTCAGTAAGAAGTGCACTCTACAGGGACCCGCTGCAGGGATGGAAGCGCCGCGCCATTTGTGCCAAATTGCGCCATGAAAGAAAGTCTGCTATATCTTGTGCCAAAATGCCATTTTTGCTAAGAATTGCGCCACAGCTGCGCCGAGATAGGCTTAAAGAAAACAAATTAATGTTTTATTATTGGTCAACCCTAATATTTGGAAAAGTAGAAGGAAAGAAAAATTGCACAAATATGAATTTCACAGCGTTTCTACTCACCGTATGGTTTGTTTCGTTTTATGTCGGAGCACAGTCGAAGGCTCAAGCACGTACTAAAAGCGCGAGTCAGGGGACATTCGTTGTGCTTGATCGGTTTAGCTGATGAAAGAACACATACAAGGAGATGGCGAATGCCACGATGTCACGCTTTGGTGCTGTGAGTCAACCGGCCAGAGCCGTTGATTCTGGGCATCACTGGCTCTGGTTGGTCAATGTCCTGGTTGGTCGATCGCCAACATCATCTAAATTTTGAGACGACGTCGTCGATGTCGGGATCTAAGGGTCCTGAGAAAACTTTGCAGAATAGTAGGATTGCCGATTGTGACTACCGTAATAAAACAGAACCAGGGTTTTGTACCCCCAATAAGATCGCTCGATTATAACGGATGTCACGTGCCTTCGTTCCGTGGCTTCAGAGTACCGTGACACTTGTGCAGCTTGCATTAACCTTCACTGCCTCTCGCCAGTGTGCACGTATCGAGCTCCACCGCCTTGCACCAGAGTGCTAGGGTCAGCGACTGACCCGGGGGCCCACCTGGCTTAGTGCCATATGCATGTAAATTATGCTCAGGGTTATTGCAGGTCAAACTTCTTTGTTTAAATTGTGAGTTTATCTATAAACAGCTTTTTTGTTGGTTGGTGGTCGTCCTTTATCTAAAGCTAGTTCTATGTTTGAGGAAATCAAACCTGCCGTCGAATTGGTGCTAATACACAAGTGGGAAAGCAAAGTAGATATTGTCATTCTGTTGGACAGGCCAACGTCTGAATTTCCACATTAAATTTGCAGTGATACAGACAAAAACAAAGTGTGTGCTTATGCTCCGAAAGTTCCTTTTGCTTGCTTCAAAAGGGAAACTTGGCTGCTCCAAAGGAAGCTCCAAATTGACTCAGACCAAATGCATCACTGTGAGTGCTAGGTTAGATCTGGCTTTCACTCTTATAGTGACAAAAACTCAACCATTGGGAAGTCTTCAGTATGTCTCAGGAGCACCAAACTTTTGTCTGGCAAAAGGTCTTTTAAAAATATTTCGCTCACCAGATGTAGTTTTCCTAGACGAATTGAGTGGGACTTGAATTTTAATGCAGAATAGGGATGCGCTTCTGTAATGGAAGAGCGTCGTTCGAATATTCACCAGTTTAAAAGGAACGCCGTAGAAAGCGTGGAATTGTACTGGGGGACTCTCTGGCTGCGAGTCCGACGCTGAACCAATTGCGCCAACAGTGTGTACGGAGAAAGCGGGTTTTGAATGTTGACATAAGGCAGCCAGCAACGGGGCCATAATGCTGAATTTTATATTCTGCCTACCGGAGGCCTACCAAGAGTGCATGTCGGATGCAGGTGCCTCACCGGCTTTCGGCTAGGAGTCGTGTTCTCACGGGTCGAACATGGGTCCCGGTCAGACGCCGACACACCACTCTCGTCCAATGTGCGTCCCGGCCCTTGTGCCGTGAAACCCCAATCGATCAATCAATCAATGTGCGTCTCATGCTGGACTCCAGTCGGCGACATAAAAAATCTGGTAGTGACGCATAAAAACTCTTCAAATGTAAAAATTAAAAGAGAAATGGAACTTGTTTCTTGGGATGGCATAGTCGTGTTTGCTAGAATGGGGCTGGTAATGGCTGGAAGGCAGTCGGCACAGTTTTTTTAGACACTTGCGCCTGTGAGTCCATTGTCGTGGGTGTCCTCTGAAACGTGTTGCCGTGCGGTCTCTCTCCAGGGAACAGACTGGTCTTCTGCGGGTGCTGTCCCTCAAGGTGTCCCTGTCCATCATGTGTGCGGGAAAGATGGTCGACAAGCTGCGCTGTGAGTGCTCTGCACCCCTCCTCGGCATTATTAGATGCAAGATATGTTTCTTTTTTATACAAAGCAGTAGTTAATATTGTGTTAAAGTACCTTTGCTTCTTAATTACATTTTATTTTGTGTTCCACGAAAGCGTTTCAGACCTTCTTCTCTTTTTTACCCATGGAACCTGGATGATGTGTCTGGTCTATCCTACTTTAGCTCATGTTTTAAATTTTACAGTGTTCTGCTTGTTTTGCTTTTAGTGTACAATATGCATAGTACTAGGACCAAGAGCTGTTTGCGTTGATTGTAAGCGGAACAATAAATAATTGGGGGGTTTCTGTTCAGCGACACAGGAGCTACTTGGCAGGGAGGATGTTGAAAACATGTGTCGAACCTTATCGTTCGACTGGTTTAGCAAACCTACAGACTGCTAACAAAGTTAGACTTATGAACAGTGTTGCCCAACTTCCACACAATTTTTGAATTTTGGTAAGACTTATATTATAAAGAGTTTCTATTTTTTTTTTATAAGATTATCATTAATCTGTAAGAACTTGAGATTGGGCGAGTTGGTTGTTCATGTTTGTCGACGTTTTTCGTTTTTCGAGTGCGCTAAACGTCGACAAAAATATCATTAATGTTTACAGGATGTAAGAGCAAGCATGTATGTAGTTGTAATGCTTTAGTTAGTTTATTAATGTGAGACAAAGAAACAATATTTTCAACAAATAATGCACTTCCTCCTTTGGCAGACGGTGTCGGTTTGTTTTCAATCTCCGCACATGCGCATAATTTGATAAATGACATATTTACATCCACCAACATTTTTAGAGTATTCCCAGAAAGTTTCATTTGTTTACACTGCATAGTATCTGTGTTTATAAATTATTTTTGGTCCATTGAAACTAAACAAAAGATAGAGGTTCAAGCACTTGGAATGTGCTTTTTTTTTTTTTTCATTCCACTTTCTGGCATAAATTTCACTCTAGGAAATCTATCGTTTGGTAACAAGACGGAAGAAAAGGCTCGCACATTGTTTTTCTTAACTAGAATTTCATGGACAATGCAACTGTTGCATTGTTTTTTTACTTTGCGAATGTCATTTATAAAAGATGTTAAGATTTTGTCGATGACATAAATGACAAAATATTGATGTGATTTTTCACTGCAATGTTAGCATAATATAGATTACTTTCTGGAAATTTTGTTTTTACAGTTGCACTTCCGTCATTCTGCTGCATATTGAGTGATGAAAATTGTTGGGTATAACATTAGTTTTCGTCATTGTGTTCCTGATAAAAACAACTATAATTTCTTTCACAGTTCATGTACACAGATGGAACATTACACGGCATTTTGCCTTGCAACTGCCAGTATATACTGTAAAATTCCATTTATATTAAGCCAAAGGTTCAAAAGTTGACCTTTTGGGTAGTGGTCAAACTTTTGTCAAATTTTGCAGTTGAAGTTTGAAAGTCAGACTTGGTCAAACTCAAACTTTAGGAGGTTTGTGACAGCCCTACTGATCAATCTGAAAAGACAGAAATCAACACATTTAAATTCAAATTTTTTACTTTCTAAACTACAATCAGTTTTTTTATGCAGTTGAACCTACTTATACTGTACCTGGGGATAGCGAACAGTCAAGTACAACAAATAGAGGTGTGCGAATATTCAAAACTTAAATCAATTTTAGTTGCAGCACACTTTTACTCTTCGAAGTATTCAAGTTTCTGGGGTACTCGAAAATTATGAACAATATGTCTAGAATTCCCCGATTCCTCGCTTCAATTCAAGCTTTACCTCTCGGCTCCAGCACACATTCTCGAAGCTTCGCTGGTTTGCACCAACATGCTCGGAGAAACAGCTGATGTGGTAGAGTATCTCGGTTAGCTCGATGGGCTTTAACATTTTGTTATAAGAAGAGAGTGCACAAAACAAAGGGACCAAGAGAGGGCACACAAAACAAACTAGTGCTCACTTGCAACTGAAATTTTAATTTTACATTTCGTAACTAGGAAGAGTCGCTACCTAGTCCACTTGCGTGTATACAAAGTCCCCTAATCTTTCACCAAAGACCGAAAAACACTTTTGTAAACAAGATTCTCCCTATGTACCAAATGTGAAAATAAACATTTAGCTGCGAGTGAGTGCTCGTCTGTCCTACCTGTCTTCCTTTGGTCTCTGTTTTTTTAAGCGCTGTGTTTTCATAATGAATCGGTACCAGCTGGTCCAGTTTTCAACACCTCTGCTGTTTGAAATTTCGCTCGGTCTGGCAGGTCAAACTTTGGTAATGAATTCCTGCTCGTGTTCAATTATGTATCCATGCTCAGTTCAAAATGTAAAATACTCGTATTAAAAAATATTTGATTTGATTTGCCGTAAGATTTTATTATTCCTGTTCAATTCACAATAAAAAATTTGCTATCCACACACCTTAATAGCAAACTTTTCCGCTCGTTTCACGCTCCTGCTGGGAAAAAATTGGCACAGCTGAGAAACTTCTCTCGCAGAAACAACCAGAAAGGGGTGTGCTAGAATTTCAGCACAAAATGAGACCTTTGTCGTTTTTTATTGCGGCACGTTACCGCGCTGGGCGGCTCTCTTCAGGGAAGTTGACAGAGCTCTGCTGTCGATGGAATCCGCTTTGCTGCATCACGCACTCGCTCCGCTTTCTTGCGTGTGACCTCGGCAACATCGCGACAGAATGGCAGAACAGGATGAAAAGCGGAAAAGTGACTGTGCGAGTAATTTCGTCAACCTGTGCCTCTTTAAGAAAGCTGATGAGAAAACTCTTCAGCTGGAGTGTATGTGCAAACGCGTACATTCTCACAAGCACATGTGTCTAGCGTGCACTTGCGCTGGCTGGCGACATTTTAACTGCGGCCCTTTTGTCGCCATCTTTTTTGTGCCCAATGTATGTTGTTAACACCTCTTTACTTCGGGTTCTAGCGGTTTCTTAAAAGTGTGCTTGCTTCGAGCCCCTCAATGTACACGCAGAGCAAATCTTTGTGCGAGAGTTGCTTCTTGTTTGATCTGCTCAGTGGTGTCATCATCAATGGCTGAATTTTTCCTGGTCACATCTCTTTCAGCAGTTTGCAGTAACGTACATACTGGAAGTTCTACCTTATTTTGTTTCAACAACAGATTCACCAACTGTACCGGCCGGAGGAAGTGCATGCTGTACATCTGTCGCTCTCCGTCACTCCGCTTCGCTGCAGTTGAAACAATCGGACGCAGAGGCTTACATTTTTACGCTTGAAATAGGCAGAAATGCCGCTTCGTCGAGGCTACTTTCTACCGAATTCTTGGCAAACTAGAACAGCAGCTATTGTGAAAGGCTATCCTATGTGCTACATAACTATTATACGTGCCGTGGGCATAAAAATGAAAAACTCAAGGGGTGCAGATTGGCCGTGACCGTCTCCGAGGGTTCCCACCTGAGCGTACGCCCAATGCCGTCTTTGCGCAGACCTGTTCTCCCTCCTGGCGGACTCTGGGGGCCACCTGATGCCCGGCCGCTTTGCCCACTTCCTGGAGGAGGCCCTGGCTCTGCCAGCCTCGGTGCTGGAGTCCCCCACCTTCCACTACACCGAGTCCCTGCCGGCGGCCATCTTTGACCACGTCAGTGGGCTCTCTTGGGAGTTACAGCAGTCCTTAGCTAAACTACTTGGCAGTCTGGGAACTTTGTCGGTTTCCGCCCCGGTAAACTTTGCCCCAGAAGCAGCACCAATACATATACGAGTAAAACGAAATAGAAGCTCAGGAAAAAAAAAGATTGAAATGTTTCGGTAATCTTTTAGGTGTAACATCCTCAGCTGGCGTTTCGATTGTTCCAAAGGAATACGACCTCTACGTCTCGAGTATAGGTGGCATTTACAATCGCCCTTTTCAATGGGTTCGCGGGAGCTTTGTAAGAGCATAGACGCATCCGGCGACTTTCTCCACGGTGGGTTTACAGAACCCCCGTCCATTCATTAAGTTCGCCGAGCGATCCGATTGCTCGACTGCTAACATACTGACATCCGCAGTGCACCTCCAGTGTTTCAATTTGTCCCCGGGAAACACATTTGCATAGCTGGACAAAAAGATTACAGACCAGGTGATCTAAAGATCATTGTCGCACCTAAGCAAGTCTCACCGACGAGTGCACTCGCCCATCTCGCTCGGCGAGTTTGCAAGCCTTGGAAACTTGCGAGTTTGAGGTTTGGTGAGGGGCATGAGGTACAGTTAAATTTTATTAATTCAAGCTCTCGTAATTCAAACTTGCGGATAATTCGAACTAACATGCAGGTCCCATCCTATGAGTCTCTATGGGAGAAAACTCCCGGTAATTCAAACTTTGCCTTCTTCAAACAAATTTTCGGTTCCCCTCGAGTTTGAATTAACAAGCTTCGACTGTATTTGAAGGATACGAGTTTAGTGATGTCGTAAGTGCTACGAGTTTGTCAGCGAGAAATTGAAACTGGGTGAGGGAGTTTTGAGCTTGTTTCTAGTCATCTGTTTGTGGGTGTGGGAATGACTACGTAGTTCTTAATTTTGAGCTGGCGAGCGAGTTAGTTTGACCGTAAAATGCCAACCTCTGGTTATATTTTAGGTTGAACTAGCATACTCAAAAGCCCACAATGAAAAAAAATTGCCGGGGCATAATGAGAACCTGTTGTCTGTTGTCAGATATTTACTTGTGTATTGAACACGCTGAGAAAGAAAGCTTCTTTACCTTCTTTTTTTTTTCGAGGATGGCACCGATGGTCTTTTTCTTCCAATATTTATGACAAGCTTCATTAACTCTGTGAGTGCCATGCCCGAGTATGCTTGGTCATGTTTCTGAGGGGTTTCAGTTTTCATTTGCTCCTTGCCCCTCCCAACTGGGTTCTTTATTTTACATGTAGCAGGAAGTATGAGCGAGCGATGAAAGCAATGTTTTTTTTTGCAGTGCCACTTTTTGATGGCACGAAACTTTTATTGTTTAGGCGACTTCTGTTTTGGTACACTTCTTCATTATTACAGAATGGCAAATCTATGTCGTTCAGCCGCACACTTCACGCTGAACACCGAGATTTAAAAATTACTAATGAACTGGGTACTTGACGACTGTGTTAACAAGGGAGTTACCGTTCCAAGTTAAGAAAGGCAGACTAAGGCCATTCAAAAGGTTGACCTCAGGGTGCGAGGTCAAGGTGCCACTGTGTCTCAAGAAGTACAGTACGACAAATGTGTCATAGTTTAGAGGCATGCGGCCATCAGTCAACTTTTTGCACCAAAATTGTGCACCTCCCGCGAACCCGGATATATTGAATTCAAAGGGGATCGTAAAATAGTTTGATATGTCGATAATTTGATATACAAAAACATCTTAACTTAAGCTTCAGTTAAAATTTCCTGGCGTCTCTGCTAATACCGAAGCCCGCGACAAACGGGACTTTACCAAATAGAGCCCCTAAGAGCCGCTAAATACGGTAGAGCTTAGCTGGTGACGATCACAAACACTGCCCCGTTTAGGCGACTGTTTACGCCGGACGGTGTTTGCAATCGTTTACACATAACGCAGGCAACAAAACACAAAAATAAATTTTAAAAAATGAAAAAAAAAACAAAAAAAACAGAAAAAGCGAGTCGCATAAAAAAGGAAAAATCTCTCGATCCATAGATTAAAGTGAAACAAACAAAAAAAAAAGAAAAGAAAAACCTCGCTAAATTCGGTCAGCAAAAGAAAACAAAAAAAACGGGCAAAGCAAAAACGGCGAAAGAAAAAGGTAGCCAAAGATAATGAGTTCAAAGTGCGATTGCTCAACCCTTGCTGTCGACACTCAACTTGAAGGAGACTTTTTTTTTTTTTTTCTTCTGCTTATATTATTTTGGGGTTAAGGAGTGTGCAACGATAGCAGTGTTCGGGGAAAGAGAGCACGCTACCGTTCCAACAGGGGGCACTCTACGAGCGTGCCCTTCCCATTGCTTTTGCCATCCCTCACTTTTTTTTTACAATTTTTTTTTACAACTGTTTTTTTTTTTTTGCTGCATGTCTCCGTGCACGTATGCTGGCTTGATTGTTAGCCAGCCCCGCAACGCAAGCTATGTACTCACCGCCCCCAATCCTACGTCAGGAGAAGCGATGGGCGCCCTTGCGAGCGGCCCTGCTGTTCGCTAGTTCGCTGTATCAAGTGTCCCCGCCATGGGAGGCCATGGGAGTTCGATGTAGAAAACAACGCTCCTACAGTGTTGCCGAATTGTAGGAAATCTCCCATATTGTGGGAAAAAGCATGACAGCTTGGGAAAAAGGGAAAACATAACTTAAAGCACGTAAAATGTGGGAAATATTTGTTAATAAAAAACTAACCTGAAGTGTTGTCCTTTTTTATCTACATCGAACAGGAGAAAAGAAGTGGCACTAGCTACTCAGACATTTTGCTGTTTTCAAGAGCCAATCTAATTCACCACGACTTACATCATCATGTGCATGCTGCCAGCCTGCCGGTACAGTACTTCCAGTTTGCGCGTTTTCCTCACCGCTAGCTATGCACATACGTCCTCTGTCAGTGCGATAAATCATCCATTTCAGAGTGGGTGGCGTTCCTTTCACATCACGAATACAAGCAGGCGATTTTAGTTTAGTTTGTTTAATGGCCCGCTTGCCTTTATTTAGTTCCCCTAGCTCTTTCAACCAATGTGGTGCGTGGAAAAGAGGGGGAGGGGGAACAGTTTGCCGAATGACAGCCTCCACATTTTGTAGTTTATGTGATGCAAATTTCTACAAAACAAAAACATATGTGAGGTGTTCCTGTATCCAAAGGTACTTGGCGTCATGCGTATCTTTAAAACGACTTCTGCCACTAAAATAATGTTGTGGGAAAAAAAGGAATTTTCGCCGCTTGACGCTGGGAAAAGCCGAAGTGCCAGTGCGGCAACACTGCGCTCCTACACTATGGCATGTGGTTTTTAACGGCATATTTAGACTGTTCGATATAAACATTAATTCGGAATACCTGGTTGTGATATAACTGGGGCTCAACTGTAGATCAACTCGGTTGTGGATACACACTCTGGAGGTTAGCTCCTTTGCGTGTCGACTGCTTCATCATGGAAGACATTATCATCATCATCGGCTTTCAGGTGGCAAACCGTTTTTAGAATGCACAAGGCTGTGCATTCTGAAAACGAGGTGCGATCAGAAACTTCCGAGACTGATATTGTAGCATAAAACGAGAGGGCAGCACAGTGATGCACGCGCAGCAGTCGAAGGCAGAGACCTCTGCGTCTCATTATGCCAAAGAGCGTCATCCTGTGAACATTTGGAGCTGTGCTAAACGAGTTTTTGACACTGCGTGCATGAGCACTATGGCGATTTCACCATAGCTGCAAACAAGAGCAAGTGCGAACAACAATTCTGCATCAGACTTAACAAATTTAGAACGAAGACCTTTAGAGGGATTCAGCAGGCTGACATAAAAAAGCGGTGAATTGTGCAGAGTGTTTCAAGTGGCACCCATGCTTCGAGAATGGCAGAACGTCACTGGAAGACAAAGAAAGATCAGACAAGGTCACCTTACCTCTCTTCATCTTCCAGCAATGTCCTGCAAAATCCTTGAAGCGCAAGTGCCACTCAAAACACTTTCTACAATTCACTGCTTCTTGACATAAGCCTGCTGAATCGTTTCAAATGTCTGTTTGGGAAATGCTCATTGAGTTAATGACGCGTCTTCTCCTTATTGCCACAGGTATTGCAACATTTTTAAAACCCTCACCTGCCAAAGTTGCAAAATGGAGTCGAGACGCTCCAGTTTGCAACTTTGGCACGTGCGTCGCACTTACAGTAGTTTCGCCAAGCCGTTGACAAATAAATCTCTACGCGTTGCTCCGTATTCCGAGACTAACTTCTATTTTTATGCATTAGCCTCAGAATGGAATTTGGTTTTAGAATTACTTTCAGCTCGAAGCGTGCCTCTCAGCATAAATATTGCGGCAAAAAAACATTTTTCTTGGAAGGCTTGTTTTGTGACACTTGCCACACACTTCAGGGGTCCGATTTTCGTGTAAGTGAGAGTGAGAGCGTTTCCGGCTGCTGATTGGACATGGCGCCACAGCTTGCACGCAATCAACTGACGAGTCATTTTTCACCCAATGTTTCGTTCACAATTAGGCAAAATTTTGGTGAGAGTGTCTCTCCAACATGCAAAAGGCAGGGGAAGGGGGCCTCACAGTCTTTGACGCGCTTGTACTTAGTGTTCTCCACCGGTCGACGTCCGCTTGTGCGTGTCAACAGATCAGCTTGAAATATGAAACCAAGTGTGAGTTGTCAATTGCTTGTAACATGGAATAGTGGATGATCACAATTTCATCCTGCATCCGATCTCACTCGCCGTGGCACTTGGTCCGTAGCAGACGATCAACTTTTCTTTTCGGTTCGTTAGCCGATGCTGTACTGAGTTTTCTCATTACATTTCTGCTTGCAATAGCAGACAAACTGTCTACGAATGCTGTCTTTGCTCACTCCACGAGAGGAAAATTATATCTGGGTCTCGCTGTCACAGTGACCCAAATTAGACTCCAGGCACTCAAAGAAAGACATTTTTTTTTGGTAGTTCAGTGTCCTTTTGAATGTAATAGACCCTTTCCAAAATTGCTCTTGGCAACAATGAGCCACTGCTTTGATGGCGCTCCATTGTGCAGCTGGCCACTATGATGGGGCAAGGCACTGCCATTATCTGGTATGCGCCCGCGATCACGAGCACCATTGCTGACGTTCCCGATTTGCTATCGTGGACCAGGGGCTTGGTTGGCATTCCAAATTGGTACACTAGGTTAAAGTAAACGATAACTACATCGTCCACGAGACGAGCGACCAAAACCGAAGGCGCAGTTCACGTTCGTGACTGAAAGCTATGTGGAAGCACCATTATTTTCGTGGCCTCGATATTTCCCAAATTTTACGAAGTGCGAGCTCCGAGAATATTTGGCGGGCACAATATTTCGCAATTTGGAGGGGTACGCTTAGTATTCCTCACCGTAGGATAATTTATTTGTGCGATGTGCTCGCAAAAAATAGGTTGGAATCGGCACTGCTAGGTAGTGCAGCATTGCTTAAATGGTCTATTGTAGTCTTTCTCGAGGCAGGCAGAGATAGACTGACTGGAAAATATTTGAAGGTCAAAGGTGACCTGCTACTACTCGGAAGGGTGGTGTCTGCCATTGCGAGGTGAATGAGTTTGTGAAGACTGACGTTCTCAAACTTTTCAATCTTCAGTGACATCCGAGGAACACCTTGCAGACTTACCACTGATGCGACAAAAGTGGCGCAGAAGCCTACCAATTTCGGAAATGACGATGTCATTCCACGTCGCTTTTAGCGTATACACGATGCAGGCGTTTTTTCGCAGTTTACTATGAAGGGGTTTTTGGCGGGCACCAAATTTTACCGCTTCAATCGGTGCCTCGAACGAGTACTACTTGTCATCGCACTATAGTCGGCGACAACTTTTCTTGGCAATGCAGTGGAAGGTACAGGCCCGTGTCCCCTCTCCCATTTTGAGTGTGCGCGGGCTCTCCTCCTCTCCCCAGAAATGGGGGAGGAGGAGAGCCTGCGTACACTCAAAATGGGAGAGGGGACGGGGGCCTGTACCTTCCACTGCATTGCCAAGAAAAGTTGTCGCCGAGTATAGCAGTTCTGACGACATCCTTTCGATTCTAATAAAAAAACAAAAAGAGCCGGCGGTTGCTCATTCGCGTTAACGGCGTTATGGCATGCATGGTGTGTGGCCATTAAAACTGGCTTGCTCTGCACGCTTTGCAAAACGCAAATGCCAAATGTATGTACCTGAAACGGGCCATGCGAACGTCGTTTCGAAAGAAGTTTGTTTTGGAACTTAACTTTCTTGTTGGAGATGAATATTAAGACATTAAAAATGCACGGCCGCCGTTTTTGCACTATTTGGAATACCTCACCAGCTCCGAGTTGATCTCTAGAAAGAAATGGACATAAGACTTTGTGAAACAACGTTTGCATGCCCAGTTTCGGGGGATGTTTGATTATAATTAGAATTTTGCGGGGCGTGCCAAATGTGCTGTTCTTTGTGGCCTCACCCTGTACATATTAGGAAGCATTTAGTTGGTAGCTGTGCGTCAATGAGTGGCTCAGGTTCGCTAAAATAAGACTGATATTAGTGTACCTTGGGGCAGGTACGGCCAGGGAAGTTTTGGGGAACCCAGGGAGGTGTTCTGGGGAATCCAGTCTGAGAAGCCACGTGCATCTCATGCTCGCAGGCGAGGGTGACGGTGAACGACTTCCTGCTGGGGCTCGCGGGTGACCACACCCCCGACTGCCTGCTCTGGATGCCTCTTCTTCACCGGCTGGCCAACGTCGAAAACGGTGAGGCCAGACTCTTTTGAGGGGAGGCACCGCTCCTTGAAACAGAAATTGCTAAAAAAAAAATTGTGCGGACGGTCACATTACGAGATGCAAATGGATGGCGTCGGCCGGTGCAACATTTCAACGATATTATGCCGCGATTGGCCGGAAATCCTGGCGACGTTGCGTCACATGGCGTCTCACGTAAACCAGAACCGATCACACACAGAACGGCTAGCACCACACGCATTCTTGCGGACGCGCCACATAAATCCTCGGTCGCACCGGCGTGTCCTTTCTCCACTCGACAAAATTCTCTTCTACGGGCTGCTTCCCGTTCACGCACAACAGGATCTTGACGTCAAATGCGTTCCATCCTAATACCCTGGGCAAGATTGTCGATGCCTACGCATTGACAACGTTCTCTCTCCCGGGCGCGTTTTCGCCGTCGAGCTGCCGCCACTTGCTGCGACGTATGCTTTGATGCTCTAGGCCAAGGCTTAGAGCGGTGAGGGAACGGGTGACCGAAGGCGAGAAAGAGCAAGTGGCGAGGAGGACCATCGCACGACCCCCAGCGCAGTTGTAATTGGCCGAATGCGCTGTGCCTCAATTGCGACTATTATCGGAAAAAGGGCGAGGGTATCGCTGCTGTGCTCGTTTTCTACCGGCGCCAAAGCCACCGTGATAAACGCGCGCATGCTCTGTTCATTTTTGGCAACATGATACTCGCGGATTAGAACAAGCCCAGTACAGCTGACACTGGAAAACATTTTTTGAAATGGTGTTTTTTGGAGATGGACAAACACTTATCATCTTGTCCTGAAACTTATTTACATGAAATAAGTCTTGTATTTATTAAGAAATATGAACTTGAAAACATGGAAAAATGGGTCTGTGCATGCTTTCGCCATTATTTCAGAATGAACTATTGACACAATTTGCTATTTTATGGAAGCCATACCTTCACTTGCTCTCATCCAATCTCTATTATTTTTTCATTTTTCTGGTATGTGTACGTGTCAGGTATGCAATGAGGGGTATAAATATACACAATGAGACATTAGGTCCTTTTTAGATGCTTTTTATACTTCCTGCTATAAGTAATATTAAAACTGGAAAATTCAAAAGCATCATAAAAAGCTTATAAATTGTCCTAGAACTTTTATTTACACCTTATTGCAGTGGTTGTCGACCATTGATGGTTCGCGGACCTTTTGTGGATCGGCGGAGATGACGGAGGACCTTGTTCGTGGTGAGGGGAAGGGAATTATATATAGGTTATGATAATGTTTATACAAATGGATATAGTAACTAAGGGCTAGTGTGAAGTAGACTTCTCTCATTGACATACCCACAAGGAAACACCTGCAAATAAAAATGTTTCCTCTCACTCAAAAAAAAAAACTTTTATTACCGGGTTTGACTGATTAGGCAGGGCTTCGCGGACCCCTAGAATACCTTTGCAAGCCCCAAGGGGTTTGTGAACCCCCATTTGACAAACACTGCCATTTTGGATTCCACATACCTCTCAGTTCACTGAGATAAGTTTAATTTTTGATTTCAGTATTTCAGTTTGTCCTAGTCCTGCCCCCAATCTTTGCAGCAAAGTTTTCAATATTAAAAATAATTAGGCTACATCAAAACCAAGCACATATTTGTAGCCGGATTATAAAGTCCGATAAGCTATGTGAATTTTATTTTAATTGTATCCAAAGTTATATAAAAAAAAAAAAAAAATCTAGAACCAGAGTTGAGCTGGATTTACTGACTGAAACTCTGGCCGCTTTACTACAGCCTGTCTCTTCACCAGGCATAGAAACGGCAAAGTTTTCCGAGTGTGATTGTTGAACCGTTGTCAACACACTCGACTTGAGCAAGACTTTTTTTTTCTTGTTTTATTTTGGGGCTAAGGAGTCGCGCAGGGACAGCGGTGTTCGGGGAAAGAACGCACGCTACTGCTCTAACAGCAGGCACTCCCTGCCCTGCCTGCGTGCACGTGCCCTTCCCCTTACTTTTGCCATACTCCCCTTTTTCTTTTTTTTTTTTACGGTTGTTGTTTTCTTTTTTAAAACTGCTCTTTCGCTGCATATCCCCCCCTCCCCCCGTATCCTGTGCGCATATGCTGGCTTGATGGTCTGCTAGCCCCGCAACGCAAGCTATGTGCTCACCGCCGGCGCAGTCTGACCGCGGGAGGAGGGACGGGCAGCCGTGCTTTGTTCGCTATATCAAGTGCCCCCGCCATGGGACTTCAATACGAAAAACAGTGCTCCCATACTATTACATGTGATTTTCAAAAAGATGTTTGGACTGTTTCCTATAAACAATAATTCGAAAAACCTGGGTTTGATATAACCGGGCTCGACTGTATGTAGCTTTGATGCAGAAGAGAGGAGGTTTACGTAGGGTGACATTGTGACGTCATGTTATACCTGACCATGTGACAATGTGATGTCATGTCGATTTGACAAATGGTCACGTGGTCTTGTGACACCATGGCATCACAGAGGACCTATAAATACTACATATTTAGAGTGCCCTTGGGTTATATCAAAGAGGCAGGTAAGCGATCCCTCGTTATAACAAAATCGCTTTTTTCAAATTATCGCTTTTATCGTAGTTCAATGTGGTCCTGACCGAAATGCGTGCATTTTGAACTTGATTATTTGAAGTGCATCGGCTGCCAACCACGCTCGTTACGAAGGCCGAGGGGCTGAAAGCATGCGAGCCTGCACGGAGGCGCACGGAGACCCTTGTGTTCCCTGCCCCTTCTCCACCGAGGCAAACGGCAAACCGATAAAACGGCAAACAAGAAAAGTGAGCAAATGCGTGACGGAGGGCAGAACGCGCAGAGCACCGCTTTCGATGCCGATGCGCCGACGCAACCAGGGAGCAGCGGGTGCAGCATCCACATTCCGATACTACTCTCGGCGCGTGCGGCCAACGCTGCCCTACTCCTGCCAGAATTGGGTCAAGGGAGCGATGCAGCTGATGGAGCCCGGAAGAGATCATCCCTTCGAGAGCCCCCGACGCGCGCGTCTGCGAGGGTGCACCTGTGGTGCACACGTGCGTCATGGGGGGAGCTGGAGTGTTTACCGAAAGCCGCCTTGATCTGCGAGGTTGAGAAAAGTGGCCGGCCTAAGCCCGACATTGCCGAAGAATTCAACATTCTGGCATCGGCTGTTCGACACTGTCCACCGTTTGTGCGGAACAAGCAAGGCATACTGGACGGTTCGAGAAGTTTCTCATGCAAGAGAAAATACGCCTGCGACCCGAAGATGAAAAATCGCCAACTGCTTTGCGCACTTCGGATTTTCTCTCGCGAGCATGCTTGCCGAGCTGGCGCACGATTTCCAAAGCTGCAATGATCTCTACAGGAGTGTGTGTAAACACGTTGGCGAAGCCACTGAGGATAACTTTGATTCGTTCGCACTTGTCGATGCAGACATTCCCGATGTTGCTTCTGCCACAGATGGTGTGATCGTAGACATTGAGTATGGCCAGGGTAAACACAAAGTGCATCGGAGAGGCACCTCGGGAAACGCTGACGACTGCAGAGTCGCGAAACATCCTACGGCTTCTTCTGAACAGAGTGAAGTGCAGCGGCAGTGACAGTGTTCTTGTTATGCCTGGAGCAGTCAGGGGAGAACTGATGCCCGTATGAAGACTCCACCTAATATTTTTTGCGCGGTAAAGCTGTCTCTAGTTGTTTATAACCAAGGTTTGCTTGATTCAATATACGGTCAGAGTGTTCCGCAGTGTTCCCTTCCACCTTCCAGGCTCCTGTCATTGTTTTGCTGGCTTTCTCGCTTTTGTCAAATTACCGCCTATACCGTAAACAGTTTTTGCTGTCCCGTTGTCTTCGGTATAATGAGGGATTATGGTAGCTTTTCTTTGAGGTATAATTAAATTACTGTCCATTCTTGCTTTTAATATCGTAGCAAAACAAAGGAGGGCCTGCGAGGTAGCGGTAAGAGGTAGTGTTTTGAAGGGGTGATGATGCAGTCATGCTGTTGCAGTGCTTCACCCGGTGCAGTGCGACGGCTGCAACCGGGACTCGTTCCTGGGCTTCCGCTACAAGTGCCAGCGCTGCTACAACTACCAGCTGTGCCAGGACTGCTTCTGGAGGGGCCGGGTGTCCGGCTCCCACACCAACCAGCATGAGATGAAGGAATATGCCGTCTACGTGAGTGCCCCACCTTCTTTCTCGTTTCTTAGCCAAGGGAGTAATATTTATTGCCTAATGAGTAATACGTGCAGAACCAAGTAGATGGACATTGTGCTTCGGGTAACTTCTTAGTCACAATGTTGTACAGCGAAGCTGTTATGCATTAGGACCTGAGAAAAAATGCATCCGCGGATGTTGACAGAAAACTCCCCGTTGGTCAAATAAAAAGAGTGGGCAACCAGTGTGAATCAGCCTTCCTTGGCATTATTAATATAGTGAGGTCCTGATCCCTTGTTATCATTTCTGGGCATCGTCCTCGAGGTCGTCCTGGAAATTGTCCTTTAGGCATTGTCCTCAAGGTCGTCCTAGAAGTCATCCTTGAGGTTGTTTGAGATGTTGCCCTAGGTATCGTCCTCTAGTTGTCCTCCTCGAGGTCGTCCAAGAGGTCATCCTCAAGGACAACGCCTAGAGGACAACTCTGTCAACAAGTATGGTGCAGCACTTGTCCTAGGAGTCGTCCTCGAGGCCGTCCTAAAAGTCGTCCTTGAGATTGTCCTAGAAGTTGTCCTTGAGGTTCTTCGAGAGGTTGCCCTAGGCGTCGTCCTTGAGGTCGTCTTAGACTTTCCTCTAGGTGTCATCCTCGAGGTCGGCCTAGAGGTCATCCTAGACATCATCCTCAAGGTCGTCCTTGTAGTCATCCTTGAGTTTGTCCTAGACGTTGTCGTCTAGGCGTCATCCTCCAGGTCGTCCTACGTCCTTGAGGTCATTCTGGGCATTGTCCTAGGTGTCGTTTTCTAGGCATCGTCCTAGACGTCGTAAAAATAACAGCTTTGCTGGTCCTTCTTCTTCACTTGAAGTGGAACGGCTCTACAATTCTTTTTGTATACCCTCACTCGTGCCAAACATGCATCTGTTCGGAGGAGGCCAGGGCAGGTTATAATATGCTCTTGCTTTCGTTTAGTTGTTGTAATGTATGCATGTTTCTGTCTGTGTATCTTGCTTAGACAGTTGCCAGAGGTCACAGCCCTGACAGTGAAGGGCATGTTAAGATTTTAGGTGTTGGTAGATTAGTTGCTCCATTTTTTTTAACGAGCACATGCCTTTCACAGAATTGCAAAGTGGAAGGTGCATTATTCGTTTATGCGGTTGACGGCGTGGGAAACAGGGTCTACTGGGGGAGCGTGGGAACCCAACGGGGTCTAGCCACTCCACCTCGGCTGCATATTGGCAGCACCACCGACGGCTGCTGGTGCTTTACGTTACGCAACCAGTTTCCTTGATCTCAGCCAATGTAAATATTTTGTACCTCGACATTCGAAAACCTACCTCCATTGCCGTGTTTGCGTTCTCGCGTGATTCGACCTGCAGGGCTGGCTCGAGGCTCGAATTCATTGTGTCCTCGCGGCGTAATGGGCGATTATCATAACCGGCGGCGATTGCACGCTCTGCGCCGCAGGTTCTATCGGGGCTACATCCCAGACTCGGACAGGAAAGCGGGAGAGCTGACCCTATAAATGCCACAAATTCAAAATGTATTTGGGGAGTTAATTTTCCCGCATAAGAGCGGCGACGACTGCTCTGGCGAGTAAAATGTGCCCGGGTCAGACGGAGGCTTGCGGCTTGTGTGTGCAGAAGTCTCCCAGCAAGCAGCTAGGCCACTCCCTGCGCAAGTCGTTCCGGTGCGTCCCAGACCGGCCCAGCCGGGGGCTGCCACAGTTCCCGGACGAGCCGGAGCGCACCCTCGACCTGGCACACATCGTGTGAGTGGACACCCTCTTCGATCCTCCTCGGAAGCAGTGCTGGTGCTGCTTCCTCAAATAGACCGTTTGCTTAATACCCCAAGTGCCCCGGCCTTCTCTTAAGGAATTATGGGAATGGTGTTCCTTAGTGACCGGTAAATTTGACCAATTTGATGCTTACACACTCTTGAGTGTAATCCGGAGTCATCCTGAATAAGTGTCGTGTAGATCGCAGAGACCCGTCGTATCACTTTTAAAATTTCTTGTCAGTGTCAGCGTTCTTGGTACTGTGCATGCAATCCACCCTTCAGCCATGCTGAGCTGCGGAGGTCTCTTACCTCCGCAGCTTACGGGACGCCAACCTTATGCTAACGATGTAATCAATGGGAAACATATAAGGGGGCTGTTGGTAGGTTTTCACGTACGAACCAGACGCCAATGCCGCACTCGTGTCCGTGACTCCTGCTGGCCTCCGACCGGCGGCTTAGAAAATCCTGAACCGTAATCTCGCAATTTATAGTCGCCGACGAGGCGAGGATGGCAGCGAAGAGCTTCAGTCGTTCCACCTCCAGCTCGAGCTTCCCGCCTTCAACGACGCGACGGTGTCCAAAATGCGTCTCCGATTGGCGCGTGAGGCATCACATACTGCCCGCGCATCAAAAGTGGTCTCCAAGTGACAACGAATGACGTCGCAAAATCCGGAGCGTCGCGTCGTGGGATGTCGCGATCCTGGCAGTTGGTGCCAGAAGTCCCGGTAAAATGTAGGAGTGTCGTCGTTGTTACGGCGACCCAATTCACTGCTGCCAAAGCTTCCGTGGGCCGCCAAGCCGGAGAGTGATTCGCGGCACAACGGGCGGCTGCCACGTACACTGTCGCCGCCGCGCCACCGCCAGGATTCGAGGCCGGCGACGGCGCTACGCTTCTATGACGTCCTCAAGCAGAAATTGAGGGACTGCTTTTCCGGACGCGGTAAACGCACCGTTCGGAGACACGTTCCAGACATCGTTAAAACACATCAACACCTCGTGCACCCCACATGCGCGCGCTTGGAGCCAAAGCTTGGCGATGGGCACGGAGCGCGTGCTGGAGCTGGGCGTTCGAAAGGGGCGCCCCGCCGTCCTCGCTTTGTCGGCGACCACGGTGGGTGTTGGCTTAATCATTCTGACGGTAAAACAAATAGATGCATGAACGACTGTGGCGTCCTTAAGGCCGACGACTGAATTCTAACCCGTTTTTTCCGATGCAGGCCTCCTTCTCCAATGCCGACCCACAACGGTTTTTCCACCCCACCCCACGAAGGGCTGAACGGCTTGCGCAGGTACGATGCCTCTTGTCCCGTTGGGATGCCGGGAACTTTGGAATGTTTTCCTGGCACCTGCACTTTTTCTTGCCTTTTTCGACCGCTATTTTAGGAGTAATACAGTTGAACTCGCTTATAACAAACTTGGTTATACAGTCGACTCTCGGTAATTCAAAGTCGCATAATTCAAATTTTTAATTAGTTCGAAGCATGGGCCTGGTCCCGGCAATCGTATGTACAATGCTATGGGAAAAAAAACATGCGGTAATTCGAAGGCTAAATGTTGGGAGCTGGTTACTTCGAAGGAGTCAAGAACCCTTGGGAGCAAAACAAAAAAAAACCATGCCAAGCGCCAAGCCTGAATATGCAACGCCACGATCCGCGGCCGCTTCACTGGCGTCTCCGCACTAGGCATAATGCAATCTGATGCAATGTGCGACGGCGCCACGGCACGCTGCGGCTCGGCGGCGAGAAAGCAAACAAACAGCCTTGCACGCGCGGCTGTTTGCTTATTTGCTTTGGGCTCTGCTCTCCCACTCTGCGCTCTCCCCTCAAGAGGAGAGAGGGAGATAGGTGGTTAGAAGATTGGGTTGCGTTCGGCGGAACCGCAGAACGGCGCAAGCGGGAGTTTTGGCAACGAAGATTCGAAAGTGTGTTGGCTCGTTCGTACGTGCTTTTGCGCAGCCCAACAATCGCTCCGTCGCGCTGCTTTGGTGCTATCACGATGGCTCAACGGAGTAAGGACAGTGCGCTGGACCTCGCTACCAAAGTTAAGGGGCTGCAAGAAGTCGAAGAGAGTGCGTCTTCAAAGCAGATGTCGATGTTGACAAGCACGTTGAGGTCTCTGGTCTGCTTTCGGACGTCGAAATAATCAAAGTGGTTAGGCCTGGTGTGGTGGTGCAAGGGGGTGACAATGATTCTGACGACAAGGAACTCTCGCCGCTGTCGATTCCCGCGCCGAGTGCCGCTGATGCGGAAACTGTATTGGGCGTCGTAGAACGTTTTTTGTCGGGCGAAGAGTATGCCGAAGACTCCTTATGATGCATACGTAACTTGCAGAGCCGAGTGACGGTGGCGCGAATGCGTCAGCGAAAACAATCTAAGATCGACCAGTTCTTCTTCTAAGTGAGTACTGAATAAAATAAACTCAGTTTCATATGTGCTTTTTAATTCGAAGTTCGCGTAATTCGAAGCATTTTGCCGTCCTTGTGAGTTTCGAATTACCGAGAGTCTACTGTAATGAGAATTCCGAGGACGCCTGAGCACTTGTTATGAGTTGTGAATGCGAAAGCATGAATGTTGTTCTTCCATGCCCTTAGTTTGTCTGCTGTGTAATGGCGTGGATGACCACGTTTTGTTACTGCTCAGGTTGTGGCTGCCAACGATTTATAGAGGCCTCAGGTACCGTCACGTCATGTTACTCATTGCGGAGAGGAGCAAAAGTGGGTGCAGTCCCCCATCCTTCTCCGGCAAAGCCTGAAAGAGAGCGGCAGCTGAGCGCACACTCTTGTGAAGCCGCCGCAGCCCCTCTCCTCCCCCCCTCCCCCCCTCCGGCAATGCCTGACGTGAGAGCGGCGGCTGAGTGCGCGTTTTTGTGAAGTGGTCGCCAATGGCTATCTAGTAGCCGTTTCGCTCAGCCAATGGGAGATTGGGCTTTTCTTTCTCATTCTTTCGCGGTTACAGACGCCTACAACCAGCCATGGGTGCGCCTCCGTCAGTGGAAACGTGCCACAGTGCCCTGCCATGTCATATTGGCACCTGAAATGACATTGAAGCAAAGTTTGTAGATGCGAAAATTTTACCCTGCATAATGAACGCCCCCCCAATTATGTATCAATTTGTTGGGAAAAAAGTGTGTTCATTATGCGAGGAAATGTGGTAATTTATGGCACAAACCTACGCGTTAAAATATGGTGCCCGCCAGCATGGTACCAGGAATCTGTCTTTGACTGTTATGTTTGGCGTCCCATTTGGCCGATGCATTGAAAGTGGTCTTGAAGGGGCAAACTTGGCAAGTCACTCCGTCGGATGCATTGCGGTCCGGCCGGTCGGTCATAGGAGCTCCGGCACAAAAGGGGAGCAGACGCGAGGCTCACTGTCTTCGCACTAAAGGTGTTGCGAGATGCATTTCGAGAATCGCCACGGCTGCCTCGACGTAATGGAGGACGCATGTTTCTCCGCAGTGCCCTGCGCCAGATGCCGGGCGGTTCGGACGAGGAACACCGGCTGATTGCCCGGTATGCGGCGCGGCTGGCACGCCTGCGGGAGACGCCTGTGCACCACGCATCGCTCGAGTCTGGCATCCCAGCAGACTCTTCGCGACAGCGAGAGCTCGTGGCACAGCTGGAGGCCAAGAACAGGTGGGTGGTCAGTTAGTCCCTCACTCGTTCATTCACCCCTTTATCTATTTATCTATCTATTTGTCAATCATCTTGCATATTTATCTTATTTATCTATCTATTTGTCAATCTCATCTTATTTATCTGTTTGACTCTTTTTACAGCAGAGCTGTTAAGGGCTAGGTTCCCCAGCATCGTGTCCGTGTATGTCGACACAAACCTACCTGGACAGCCACCGCCATCTATGTATAAGCGATGGCAGCAAGCACACAACCAGTACGGTTTTTCGCCGTCGCTCGTAGATGGCGCCAACCTTTCCAGGTATCATAGAAGAATTGATAGTTGGGCGCGTTGGTGGGAATTCATCATAGGAAACAGCGCGAAAAACAGGCGACGACAAAGAAGAACCACACGTAAAGAGCGCAGCGCTCGTCAGGTTTGTTTCTTATAGTCGAATGCAACCTGAGAACAATCTTTTAGCCCCACCCACAAGCGCATTGCGCCCATCTGAAGTGCCTCCGCCGTTGAGAAAGTAGTTCGCTAGCAGCGTTACTTTTTCTTCCTCCAGGAAACGTGTCTTAAACTACTACGATATTTATTTAATTCATTCAGGACATTTAAATAAGTTAGAATATGTTTTTGTCAACGAAATAGCTGTTTAGTAAAGAAAGTCATGTCCAATGTACCGTCTTCCCAATTCATTTTCTGTCCAAGATACTGTCTAACATATCGTATTCCAGCGCCTTAGATTGAGGGAAAGCGAAGCACTTATAGTTCCTGCAAATAATAAATATTTCGTAATTTACTTAGTTTTGTTGGCTTTGCGCACGAAATGTGTGCCTTTATTTTGTTGGATGAATAGAAAACAAGAATAATTATACTTTTCGGGTTTTGACAAATCGGCACCCTCCCAAGTCATTGACACCACCACCGCGCCCCGCACTCTTTGTCTTCTGTCATGGATCCCACTGAGGTGACAATCTCGGCTCACCCCGCAGAAACCACAGCGAATTGAAGCAGCGGTGCCGGTACTATGTTGAGTAGCAACGGGGGGCAGAGGCGATAGAAATCCAACGAAGCAGACGACGTCCGACGTAGCTTCTCAGCAGTGCTAAGCCTCGTGCCCGCTTCGAAATTTTCGTTGGCGATAGCGTCGCTGGATTCTCACGTTGTCGCGCAAAAACTGCTGCAAACGCAAGCCGATACCATTAAGGTTTCATGGCGTAACCTCGGGCACGTAAAACACGGTGCAAAAAAGCAGAATAATTGTCACGAGAAACTAGCGTCGCGTTGCTAAGGCCAGCAGCCATGTTGAGCTTTTTTTTAGAGCGCAGCTCTTAGGGGCCCGTTTCCGGCTTAAGCGGCGTCGCCGTCGCCGTCGGCGTAATTGCGCGGTGCATTATGGGTAAATTTCCCCGCTAAATCTAGCGGAAAATTTTCCCCTCTAGATTTAGCAGAAAAAATTCCCCGCTAAATCTAGCGGAAAAAATTTTCCCGCTATATCTAGCGGAAAAATTTCTCCGCTTAGCGGGAAAAATGCCCCGCTAAATCTAGCGGAAAAGTTAACCCGCTAAATCTAGCGGAAAAAATTCCCCGCTAAATCTAGCGGGAAAAATGCCCCGCTATATCTAGCGGAAAAATTTCTCCGCTTAGCGGAAAAATTTCCCCGCTAAACCTAGTGGAAAAAATTCCGCGCTAAATCTAGCGGAACAATTTCCCCGCTAAATCTAGCGGAAAAAATTCCCCGCTAAATCTAGCGGAAAAATTTCCTCGCTGAATCTAGCGGAAAAATTTCCTCGCTAGATTTAGCGGAAAATATTCCCCTAGCGGGAAAAATTCCCCACTAAATCTAGCGGAAAAATTTCCCCGCTAAATCTAGCGGAAAAATTTCCCCGCTAGATTTAGCGGAAAATATTCCCCGCTAATTCTAGCGGGAAAAATTCCCCGCTAAATCTAGCGGAAAAATTTCCCCGCTAAATCTAGCGGAAAAATTTCCTTGCTAAATCTAGCGGAAAAATTTCCCCGCTAGATTTAGCGGAAAATATTCCCCGCTAATTCTAGCGGGAAAAATTCCCCGCTAAATCTAGCGGAAAAATTTCCCCGCTAAATCTAGCGGAAAAATTTCCCCGCTAGATTTAGCGGAAAATATTCCCCGCTAATTCTAGCGGGAAAAATTCCCCGCTAAATCTAGCGGAAAAATTTCCCCGCTAAATCTAGCGGAAAAATTTCCTCGCTGAATCTAGCGGAAAAATTTCCCCGCTAGATTTAGCGGAAAATATTCCCCGCTAATTCTAGCGGGAAAAATTCCCCGCTAAATCTAGCGGAAAAATTTCCCCGCTAAATCTAGCGGAAAAATTTCCTTGCTAAATCTAGCGGAACAATTTCCCCGCTAAACCTAGCGGAAAAATTTCCCCGCTAGATTTAGCGGAAATATTTGCCCGCTAAATCTAGCGGAAAAATTTTCCCCGCTAAATTTAGCGGGAAAATTTCTCCGCTAAATCTAGCGGGAAAAATGCCCCGCTAAATCTAGCGGAAAAATCTCCCCGCTAAATCTAGCGGAAAAAATTCCGCGCTAAATCTAGTGGAAAAATTTCCCCGCTAGATTTAGCGGAAAAAATTCCCCGCTAAGTCTAGCGGAAAAATTTTCCCGTTAAACCTAGCGGAAAAAAATCCCTGCTAAATCTAGCGGAAAATTTTTTTGGGGGGGTCACGTGACCCCCCAGAAAATTTTTTGTGACCTTGGGGGGTCATGTGACCCCCAAGGTCACATGACCCCCCCCGCCCCGAGAGGAGGTAACCCTCAGTACCCTTCCCTCCTCCTCCTCAAGAGCTGCGCTCCAATTCGGTGTTACAGGGAGTTGCAAACGGCTTTCTTTTTTTTCTTCAAAAGGATTGCGATTGGTCCACGGAATCGTGACGTCATGAGAACGATTGGCTGGCGTTTCTCGGCGTAGGATTACATTTTCCTCTGAGAGGCATTTCCGGTTTTTTCTTAGCTTGCAACCGACTATAGTCTTTGTCTGTTTTGCGCGTTGTTTCCTACGCTGCTACGCTCTTATCAGTTTTGGTTTGGACTCGCGATGGGTGCACCGTGTGCGACCGACTCTGGTTCGCCGGAGACGTATCTACAGTCGACAGCGTGTCGGACAAAAAGAAGCGGGAATCGGGTGTGTGCGCATTGCGGCAGTATATCGACTACAGCTCCGCAGGTCTTCCTTCTTCACAAAAATGGAAAGGCTGAACTTTTTTTTTCGCCAGAATTCCTACATATAAAATCACTATTCGACTTTTTCTTCTTAATTCAATTCGGCATTCGATTCGGTAACTATTTGGTATTCGCACACCCCTACCGAAAAAGTAAGACACAGGTGGGACGAGGGACGACTATGGAGGAAAGTGAATGTGATCCCTCGTCCTACCAGTGTCTTACTCTTTTCGTGCTCCTCTCTACTTATATTATCTACCTTTTATCTATTTGACTGCCTTATCTGCTTATCTTATATCTATCTTACCTATTGATCTTATCTATCTATCTGACCTATTTACCTTGTATATCCACCTTACCTATTTATCTTGGCTATTCATCTAGCTCAGGGGTTCTCAAACTGGGTTTCGGGGAACACGGGGGTTCCACGAGCTGGTCTCTTGGGTTCCGCGAACACCCATATTGCAACCCCCCTCCCCTTCCCCCCCCCCCCCCCCCCCCCCCCCCCCAACGCAGCAGGCTGCGCTTCAGGACCATGCAAAGCGCCTTCATCTCACTTTGTACTGACATCGTGATTGATATGGTGGGGATATATGGGAAGCAACACAAGCGAATTTGCCTACAATTGTGCGTCTGTTGATTCTCGGTCGGCAAATATGGACGGGGGGGGGGGGGGGGGGGGGGAGAGTGTTCCGCGGCAGTTTTTGAGGCTACCTGGTGTTCTGTGAGACCAAAAAGTTTGAGAACCCCTGATCTAGCTTATCTAACATACATTTACCTTAGCTATTCATCTAGCTCATCTAATTTATGTATATATTTATCTCAGCTGTTTACCTAGCTTATCTTTCTTATCTATATATCTTATTTAGGTGTCTGACTGCACTCATCTTCACTGCTCAGCTCCTTCTCACTATCGGGACTTCAGATCTATGCATGCTTGTCTCCTAGTTTCTTTTTCTTAGGGTTGAGCTCTTTGTCTGCAAGCTATTCCTTTTGAACTATGGCGCATTGTTTCAAGTTGGTTGGTTTATGAAGCGCATGAAGCAGAAACGCACAAGTTCCAGAACAATCTCGAGCAGAAACTAAAAAATGCTCAGGCAGAACAGTGACTGCTGGAAGGGATACATGATACATGTTCCCACCCTTGCTACAGTCCCTCCGCATAAACACGCACAAACCTCATGTTTCACGATTGCTTAAACATGGCCAGCGGTCTTATCTTGACTTGGCCTGGCCTGGCCTGGCTTCAACTGGCCAGTGTCCCGCACTCCCGTGCGGTGCAACCAGTTTTTGTTGTTTTTGCAACCGCGTGTGTTGTACAAACATGAAAACGGCAGGGAATGCTTTGAACATTCTTTATTCTTCCATTTAGGTGGTGCAAGAACTAATAGCTTTCCTCTCCACACCCCGTTTTCTTTAGGGGCGAAGCTCCTTAGGGTCTAGACTTGTCCGGCGTCCGTGCTCACATTGATGGCCATCCCATCTGTCTTCTTAAAAAAAGAAAAAATGTTTGCGCAGTCGACAGGATTCGCACCTGTGCGGGGAGACCCCAATGGATTTCTAGTCCATCGCCTTAACCACTCGGCCACGACTGCGGGACGAGTAGGGGACTCTGAGATGTGGTAGTAACTCAAGAGCTGGAGTTTTTGTCATGAATGAAAGTTGCATGTAGCCGCTCGACGTCTATACAAGAGAGGGCGCTGTGGTCAAAGCCATATATAATCGCGTTAAACTTTGCATCATTGGCTCAACGTTTATAGACGAGAGGGCGCTGCGGTCAAATGCTCAACTGCGTATATAACAACGATCCATACCACACATTTTCTTTCTGACATGGACCGTTGACTTAAGCGGTGGAGATGCGTTCCCATGGCTTCTAGCGGATCCAAGCTGATCCGCTAGAAGAACCACTGGCTCTGCATTTCACCGACCGTAAAGCAGTAATAATGAAGTCGAAACGCAACCCGGAACTCAGCACTACCTATGAGCAATAAAAAAAAAAAAAATCAGCACCATCAGCACTACCTATGAACAATAAAATCAGTATCATCAGCACCACCAGAGCTTCGCCCCAATCAACATCATTCACCACGTGGAGGTGCGGTCATTTTTTTGCACCCTATCTCCTTCATTCAGTCGTAGGGACAACTTTTTCCCGACTCACGCGCCGCGTGGCCAATCTCAATTCCGAATATAACGCAAAGTGTGTTTTAGAGCACGTAATTTTGAGAGAAAATCTTGCACTATATTCGTGCAAATACGATACTTCGGTGCTTCTCAAATGGGTGTTTGCGGACCCTTTGGGGTCCCTGAAGGCCTCTTTGGGTCCCCAAAGACTTAGGCTGTCAATCAAGCTGAGCGATAAAACTTTCTTTGTACTAAGGCGAAAGCTTTATATGTTTCATCGTTCTGTCAACCTTAAAAGTCCTTGAGCGAAAAAACGTCGGCGACACGAAGAGTATGAAAATACATCGGCGACATGAAAGGTACCAATGGAACGGTGCCAAAAGTGCGTCGTCAGAGAGTGCACTGTCTTTGGAGTTTCGCTATCACGTTTACATCGGCACGTAGGCTTTCGCATTCAAGTCAGATAGTGTTCAGAGGCAGATAGGGTTCAGAGGGTAAAAGCGCTAAAAAGCAACAGACGAGTGAGAGACCAATACCATGAAGTGCTACTCGTAACTGAAGTTTACTCATAGATAGGATGACCAAATTCCTTGAGTTAGAAAACGGGACATCGCAGCGGGGAGGGGAGGGGGAATGGGGGGGGGGGCATACTAAAGATTGAGATTGGACCTGCTCTTCTCTGCGTTCTTGTGCTTCGGAGTTCTAGAGTTTTGATGTGCTAGCTGATGTCACTACGGCCTCCGTGCGCAAGAGGAAAACACGTTCCACAGACTCGGCAAAGAACTCTGCTGATACAATCTGTTGAACATAGAAATGTATACTTATTGCGAAGATCTTCGTTGAACACACACGTGCGTTTCTTTGCCAGTTTCGAAAAAGAGTGTAGTGTTGTCAATCTATATTGTACATGCGTGCTACATCCAGAAACTCAAAAAATATTTCTACAGCCGCATCTTCGCGAGGGAAAAAAGGTTTGTGGGAAAGAACAGTTCTAAATTTTACTCTCTGGGTAAGTACCTACGGTTATTTTTGTAAAATATACTTTTAATGAGTAGGCATAGTTTTGATTTGTATCAACTCGCTTGGTGCCAATTTCGAAACTATGCACTCCTGCGAAAACGGGACATGATTCTTTATTGGGGCAAAAAAACAAGACGGCAAAAGCGAATCTCAAAAACGGGACGTCTAGTCACCCTAGTCATAGAAAAACACGTATATACACATGTGACGACAAAAATGCAACATTATCAAACCAATGCTTATGTATTCTCTCGATTCTAAGCACCCCCTTTTTTTCACACCCGCAATGTTCAAAGAGGGGGGGGGGGGGGGGGTGCTTAGATTCGGAACGTGCCCCGAAAAAACGAAATTTTCACCAGAAATATTAATTTATTATAATAAAAATGAAAGAATAAATGTTCTAAAGGAAATAAAGTAAAGACTGGAGAGTAGCCTGCTTGCCGTCAGTTTGCACCACAGTCGACTAGTCGCTCTCGCTATCACTCGACGACGACGAGTCGGTGCCCCCACCTGGGCTGCTGCTCCTGCTGCTGTTGGCATTCCGCAAGAGGTTGTCTTCAGTGCCGTCACGACGATTTTTGATGCAGCACTTCCTAAAAGACTTGACCACAACATTGGCACGGACCCTCTTCCAAGCGTCTGAGATCCACGTCGCCACGGTCGATGGAGAGGCTTTCTGTAGCTTTCCCGTCGGCGTCTTCTTCCGGTCGGGGCTACAGATCCACTCCTCGTATTCTTGCCGCAAGTTTTCCTTGAACGGCTTGTTCACAGAGACGTCCAGGGTCTGTAACACAGATGTTGTCCCCCCTGGAATGACCACCAGGTCGCAGTTGTTACTGTCCAGCTCCGCCTTCACCTCCGGGGTCAGGTGATTGTGGAACGCATCAAGCATGAGCATGGACTTAGTGCTTTTGAAACCGCCAAGTGATGCTCCCGGTCGCTGCTGCCACACAACTCTGATCCAGTCCTGCATCAGCTCACTCGTCATCCACCCCTTCTCCTGTACCCTCACAATGACGTCTTTCGGGAAAGTCTCGTTCTTCGGCATGTTCTTCCTTTTGAGGATGATGTAGGGCGCAAGTTTTCAACCATCGGCTGTGATGCTCACCATTATGGTCACCCTTTGCTTTTCATAGCCAGTCGTACGCACTTTTGCTTCTCGAGCACCTACTTCGTTCGCGGTGCACGTCCTTGGCATATCGATGTACACAGGGGTCTCGTCGGCATTGCCAATCTGCCCGAGTCCGTAGCGAGATTCGCGACGCAGCTGCATCACATAACGTTGGAAATTGACAAGCTTGTCCTCGAAGTCCACTGGTAGCTTCTGGCAGATCGTGGTGCGGCGTCTCAAAAAGAAACCGTTCCTCTTCATCATCCGCTCCACCCAGCCTCGGCTTGCGCGGAATGCCGAACGGGGAATTTGCCTTCGTGTGGCGATTTCCATAGCCTCTCTTTGTATGGAATTGGCCGTGACGGTAAAGCCGCCGCATCGTTTGCAGCGGACGAATTCGAAGTCCTCCTTCTCCAGCTCCGGGTGCTGGCCGTTGCGCAGTCCCGTAAACTTTTTGCGGGTCGCGGCGCCCTTGAAATTCTGATTCCGCTGTCTCCACCAAATCACATATGCTCTGTCCACTCCAAACTGTTCAGCAGTGCCATGATTTCCGTTGTCTTCCGCTAAAGAAAAAAAACGTTTTCTTGAACTTTATTATGTATGAAATTCTCTTCGCACTCATGATGGACGGCTTCCGCAAGCCATGTGCACACAGTGAACGGAGTACGATTGCGAGGCCAACGCAGACAAATAGGCTTAACAGACTAAACCGACTGCAACAAGCGCAAGGAGACCAAACAGACAAAACGTCTTCGATAGAGGGTACGGCAATGCACCTACACTCCCTATACTACCTGCACTGTTGCGAAAGTGGAAAATGGCGCTATGTGCTGCCATCTATTAACTGACGTTGAAACCAAGCGCCAGCGGCCGTTCTCGACTCCGGCGCTCGGCGATACTGGTGTCTTCGATCTCAAATTTCTTGTTGGGAGGGGGTTGCTTACATTTGCATGCAAACTTTTTTTCATGTGTTTATGTCTGAAAGTGGGGGTGCTCAGAATCCCAAAAATACGGTATCTTACATTTACTTTTCAAAAGATGTTAAAAGCGCCACCTCAGAGCCAAACAGGACTATCGATGGAGTGCTGACACTCGTGCCTTCAACGCACTGTGATATAAGGAACGCTTCGAATATCTCCCTTGTCGTTTTGTTTTGGTTTCTGGCTAAGATGACACGGAAGATATCCGAAGTGTTCTTCATATCAGAGTGCGTCGAAGGCACGTGTGTCAGCGCTCCATCGATAGCCCTGTCTGACTCTGAGGTGGCGTTTTTAAAATCCTTCGAAAAGTAAATAGCAGATAGATAAGCATTGGTTTGATGATGTTGGATTTCTGTCATCACATGTCTTGATTTCACGGTGCGTATATAGTATGTGTTTTTCCATGAGTAAACTTCAGTTGCAGGTAGTGCTCTGTGGTGTTGGTCTCTTTCACTTGTCCGTTGTTTTTTAGCGCTTTTACCCTTTGAGCTATGGATTGCCAACTAGCCCAAGTGTATACCCTTTGGCAGATAGGGGTTTTTGAGGTGGAAAACTTTGAGAACCAACGGCTCGTTTAGTGTCTTTAGTCTGCTTGTCTTTGAGACGTGTTTACCAGGTGCCGTGGTGTGCTTCCCCCTCTCGCAGGGAGATCATGCGTGAGATAGTGCGCCTGCGGCAGAACCAGGAGCAGGAGGAGGCGGCGGCACTCCAGTCGGGCCAGAACCCGGCCCTGCTATCGGAGCTGCGCGCCCTTCGACAGCGCAAGCGGGAGTTGGAGGCACACTTGGCCGCCCTCCAGGACAGCCGCAGGGACCTCATGCTGCAGCTCGAGGCCCTCATGAAGATGCTCAAGGTAGGCACCCCCGTGCACTGGCAACATGTTGTTTCTCTCCGTTGCCGGAAAATCCCAAACGGACGCCTTCCCTTTAGGGATCGCCCGTCCCGTTTGTCTGGCTAAATATCCGTAACATAAAAGTTCCTAACGTCGTCCACCCCCTATATTTTTAAAAAAATCACTCGATGTCAGACGGGAATCGGATGACCCGTGCAATTTGCAGTACCATTATACATACTGCCGGTTGCCAAGAGGCAGCCAAGGTGGGAAAAAGATGTTTGAAAGATCTCAACAAGAAAACAAATACGAAGGTGTGGTACAACCGTCCCAACAAGTGATGCGCAACGCCGCGCTCTCTTAAAATAAACAGGTTCCCACGACATGCTAGTTCGTGGCAGGTTCTTTCGTGTCCTTTGCACCATAAAACCTGAATGTGCTGTGTCTTTATTCTGCGGTATCTTTTTTCGTGACATGGGAGTTCGTAGCAAATTTTCACGGGTTTATCACATCGTGAAACGCAAACTTGCCATGTCCGCAATTTCCAGTATCAGTTCCCGTTTTACGTGGTGTGGTTCGTAACTGCTGCCCCGGTGTTTTATTACTAATTTTTGATAAAGTTTTGCTGTGTCATCTTTATTGATAGATCACCCCATGTTTTTGACCATTTATCTCTGTATTTTGGGTGGGCGTTCTTGTTGGATTTTACGGTAAATGTGGGGCATTCAAGGGCCAGGTTCAAAGCCATGGTCACGCTGCATTCTACAGCAGACGGTTTGCTGACACCATCCGAGGCAGGTTTATTTCTTACATGGCAGTCACACTCGTCCTGCAAAAACTACCTGCAGACGTGTTGCGGGGAGGCGCGCGTCGCTCCGCAAGCGACCGCGCCTGGCCGCAAGGACTCCGCAACGCACTCAAACGCGTTCAAACGCGAATGTGCGTATGGGCCTTAAGAAAGAGGAGCGGAGAAGCCCTCTAAGCAAACGAAGCAGCTTGCGAAAGGCGGCAAAAATGAATAAAAACAACCCAGGGAACTGAGAAAAAAAAAAAAAAAAAAAAAAAGAGGAGCTTTTTTTTTTTTTTTCTTGCACAGCGCAGTTTGGTTACGGGGGGTCGTGCGTGGCGCGCCGCGCGCCGCGCACAAGGAGATAAGAAAGATAAGCGGAGAGCCTTCGCCTAAGCAACGCCTAAAAAACAAAACAGCTTGCGAAAGGCGGCAAAAAAAATTCAAGGAACTAAGAGAAAAAGAAAACAAAAGAGTTTTTCTTTTTTTTTTTTTTGCACAGCTTAGTTTGGTTAGGGGGTCGCGCACCACGCGCAAAGAGATAAGTAGTTACGTAGTTACTTCGATTTTTCAGGATAAAAGGTTGGTTCAATATGCGAGTAAATACAGACGCAAAAATTTTACTTTGCATAATGAACGCCCCCCCCCCCCAACTTTGCATCGATTTTTCGGAAAAAAAAGTGTGTTCATTCTGCGAGTAAATACGGTATATATCAGATTTTTTACGGCATGTGCGGCATTCAGATTATTCGCTACCTGACCCAATATTTGCAGTTTGTCCGAATATTTGGTTGCGGCCGAATAATTGAAGTTCCAAACAGGCAATTCCCGAATTGAATAGGATTCGAATAAGGGGATTATTTTATTCATATTCGAAATTTAAAATATTCGCACACCCCTAATTTAAATGCATTTTCGCTATGACTGAGATATCTTGTAAGTGGCAAAAAGTTTATGGTCAAAGCGATGGAATCTGAATCATAGTATTAAGTTCATTAAACGACGACTGCATGAGCATTATAGGCAGCGTGGCATATAATACGGACCGCTCTTGTCCGTATCTCTGTCGTCTCTTCGCACGCCGACCTGTGTGGCCGTGCGCAGAACCACCAGGCGTCCCCGCGGTCTACGCCCAACAGCTCCCCCCGGTCTTGCACTTCCAAGTCCCCACTGGGCACCAGCACGCTGGGGGCCCTGTCTGGGGGGGCTCCCTCACTGCCCCGCAGTGCCCCCCCCACCCCGGGGGGAGCCCCCGGCGACAGCCTGTCGGGGCTAGGGGACGACGTGCGCCTGGCCTTTGGGCGGCCCCAGGGGGCCAAGAACCTCAGGGACGACCTGCTCGTGGCTGCCGACTCCGTCACCAATGCCATGTCCTCCCTCGTCAGGGAGCTGCACTCTGGTACGGACGCCCTCATATCTCAATCTGCTCGACTCTGACATCTCACTGCTGCGGTAGCGGTGTTGTCGGCGCAATGTGTGCGCAGATTTTTTACCTCGCACCGACCTGGTTTCTACGCACGTGCAGTGCTCACGCCTGGTGTGGGCGAATGCCAGCCCTTTTTGTAAACAGTTTGTCAGCCTGTTCGCGACTCCAGCGAACTATATATAGGGTGCGCGCTGGTCAGGCGAAATGGCGGACAAAAGGAGGTCGTTTTCGTTATTGAGCATGCAGACCACCATGTATTACAGCACAAATTTTGTGTGATACAGTCGAACCACATTATAACGAATTAGCACCGGGAGCAGAAATTCGTTCGCTATATGCGATATTCGTTTTAAAAGTACACACTAAAATTGACGCAAACGTTTCTGCAATCGAGCCCGTGCAAGAACGTGCACAGCACTAAAATATAAATATTCGCTATAGCGGACCACGAGATCCTTACCTGTCACTAAGCAGAATTCAAAAAATAGATCAGAGCATGAGGATATCAATTTGCAACATGAGAAACAACGTTAACTGCATCTGTTACAGTATAGACCACTTACAACGTAACCGCTTATAGTGCAGGACCGGGTATAATGCGGCTTTTTTAAACCACCGGTTCGCCTCCCATAGAACTCCATGTAATTACATACCGCTTAAAATGCAGGCCTGCAAAGGGAAATACCGGTTATAGTGCGGTTTCCGGAACAGCCCGCCGACCGCGCCGACTAACCAGCGCAGCGAGCACGCTTCCCTGTGCGACACTAGATAACGGCGCTAGCCGCAAGCGGCACCCGCGGGGCAAGGAGGTTGCTTGAAGAAGCAGGGCGAAGCGAAGAGAGAGGCTTCAGTTGCCATAGCGACGGAGGGACGCACGCGCATGTCGTTCACGTGTGTGCGTCCCTCCGCTGCGTTGGAGACAACCGCAACGACAGACCAATCGGAGGTCAAGGAGAAGTGTTTGCACGCGTTGCATGCCGGTCGCGGGCCGGCTTCTTCTATCCGCAAACACGGCGTCGGTTGCAGTGATGTGATTGCTGCGCCAATTGCGCCAAACTGCGCCAAGGGGCTAACCCTGCTACATCCTGCTACATTTTGCCTAAATAAGGGTAATCTGCGTCAAGCCTGCGCCAAATGACCAATTTTGGTCGCCTTACAATATTAAGACTAAACTGAGTGCCGTAATTGAGCATGCGTGAGCTAGGTGGCGCAAGCGGCCGCCCGAAACAAAGTACCCTGCATCAATCGTTCATCTGTTGTCTCTCGTTTCGCGCCGTCTCTCGTTCCCGCCGTCTCACGTTTTGCGCTCTCGTCGTCTCGCATGCCACTTCTTTTTAAAACTTTTTCAACAATAGACGCGCTCATGTGCGGACCAGCCATGCCATCAAGCTGTGAAACGAAAAACGTTTTTGCGCAGTGGGAGTTACTTTGTGAGCTGAAGCACTTGCGCCTGAAAGCAATGGTCGTGGGAAAACTATATTCGGTCGAGACAGAACGAGCGGGTTGGTAGAGATAATTAAAAACTTGAGGAAACTTGAGGAAACTTGCCAGTTGGAAGTTTGTGTTTGGCTGTCCCTTCTTGTTTTCTTCCTCAAGTTTAAATATATTTGGTCCTTGTCTTCCAATCATCGTAGCCGCGCGACGTCGGGTGTTGCCGTCCCCACGTCGCTGCAGATATGGCGCTTTCTAAATTGAAACGTAAGGACCGCCCTAATGTTCACCAACGTTCCAGTTCTTGTTTAATACGCTACTACAAAAATCCCTTTAGCTCAAAGCCTGCTGTGTCGAAGTACTGATTGCCTGAGTTTCTCTTGGTACACTTTCTTTCGAGGGGTACGCCGGTATGTGAAAAATCTGCCGCGAAAGAGAGTTGGTGAAGGAAAGTGAGGCTAAAGCAAAGAAGGCAATGTCTGCACGCTGAACACTCACAACGCGCTTGTTTGTCTCAAGTTCACACACACAAAGCGCACACGCGGTGCACAAAGCGCTCTGAGAGCTTTTTGACCCTGGCTCGTGAAGTCTTGCATCGATGTGCTCAGATTCTTTTTTTTTTCTGTGTGTTTAGCTTGTACCTCACCAGCCGGTCTCGCAAGCACGTGCGGCTGGACTGTTTTTGTCGTATCCTGGACAGTTACATTCTGTATACAATTTTGAGAACCAGTTGGCGACGGAGCGGAGTGGCATGGTTTCGATCGAACAGCCATTGCCGCTCGCGCGACAATTTCGCATTGCACTGCAGTGGTCACGTGTATCAACAGTCAGAGACAGCTTCCATTTATTATATAACTAGTCAACCTAATGCTGCGATATTTACTACTAAGCTGGTCATTTTCAAATAAATTTTAATAAGTGCAGCTTGGTTCTCATTCACCTATAACGGGTACATATATATGCATCACTTAACTGAAGCATTGCAAAACGTGTCATGTCATGGGCATTTCAGTTACATGTTGAAAGACTCCCAGGTGGTCTAACTTGACTATAATTTGTTTATTGCGGCGAGCAAAGTGCCCTTCGTTTGTCGAGCACTTGAAGCAAATATTTCTATTTTTGTAAGAATATCTGCACCAAAAGTCACTTTTGCTGTTCCAAAACACTATTTTAGCTGCTCCAAAATCCACCTTTGCTGCTCCAAAACACTGTATTAGCTGCTCCATAGTCCACTTTTGCTGCTCCCAAACACTGTTTTGGCTGCGCCAAAAGGTGCTCCAAAATGGCTTAGGCCAATCACATCACTGCGGTTGTGATCGTCGACGTAGACGGCGTGGTGGAAGCTTATCGTTCCGCGTAAAAGCGCTATCCTTGACTGTGAATTTTTGTTGTGTGTCGCTATGATAACCCAGCACGTACTAGAAGGGAAGATCCACCTACTCGTGCAGCGATGTCGTGGCGGCACTTTCAAGACGGCAGAAACACCCGTGTCGTCGTGTTTGTTTATTTCGACTACAGTGGTGCTTTCTAAGCATTTGTGTTTTCGAACATCGCCTGGATTTCTTATTTGGAGCATTTCATGCCTGTGCTAAAGTTGAAGGTATTACTGGCGTGTACCGTATAAAGGATGCGAAGTTTCACTCATTTTCATCACAGGAGAAAAGTAATTAGGGTTAGCAATCCTGAACGCTCGCAACGTCGCTCCGCAACCCGCGACGCCGTTAAAAGGCTGCACCAGGCAAAAGTCACTCATTTCTTTCAAAATGTGTGACACACTTGAGAGAGAAGTGTACTAGTCTGGCGAAATAAATACTTTCCTCAAACTAAGCTTTATTTTTCATCTAACATAAAATTAATTTTTTTACAAAGGTAAGTTGTCTCATGGCATGTATTTTGGCCTGAAAAATTGATGTTTTGGTTATAACGCGGTACCGCTTATAGTGCGGATTTTTGCGACTCCCGCGACATACATTATATGTGGTCTACACTGTATTCCATTTATTTGAAGACGTGATTTTGGGCCGGTGCCTCTTCACCTGGAGTCCCCGCGCTGGAGCCAACCATTGCTCGCGCTGAAATCATCATGCCCTAACAGACAGGCCACAGTGGTTGCTTTTGTTTGAAGAAGCTGACCAGACACCGGCAAATGTCGCGCCGTTACGTCCTTATATCATGAGAACAGAGCCTGTTCCACGTCGGTATTCATGTTACAAGGCGCAAAAACACGGACACAAGAGAGAAAGAGACAAAACAGGCGCCACTCACAACTATATTTGAAAAGTGCAGAAAGAAAGGAATACAATCATCGTCATCTTCATCTCGTCCACGCACGCGCTTAGCCATGTGACATACGCTTATCGCCCAATTTACAAAAACTTATCAAATAATCTAACCTCGGCATTATAGAGTGCAACAGATGTGTCACTTATGCATTGTGCACCCCTTTTTCTAATGAAATACGCCTCTAATAACTCGCGCGCTTTTTGGCACTTGCCTCTGCCCAGAATCGCTGTCTCAGAAAGGATTGTATTCCTTTCTTTCTGCACTTTTCAAATATAGTTGTGAGTGGCGCCTGTTTTGTCTCTTTCTCTCTTGTGTCTGTGTTTTTGCGCCTTGTAACATGAATACCAACGTTTACCAACTAGCCCAACTACAAGTTCTTCTACAGTATTCGCGACTCCAGCGACCTATAGGGGGCGCCTCCACCAAACAAACATGGCGGCTGAGTCCAGGTCGCGTCGGCTCGGCCGGGCCACCTGAATGGGTGGCGCACTCATTTTAACAATTTTTCTTTTGTTGAATGCCCAATTTTATGGGTATTTGAACTGAGACAGTTAAGTGTAGCCGGTGCACATAAACTTGCCGAGCATAGTTTTGTTTTGCCGGTGTTTTTTTGTTTTTTTTTCTTTTCATGTCAAACTTTCGTTTCGGAGACTTCGATCAAAACCGAAACTATGGGCTCCAGAGAAACGGTAATAGACTCTAATTAGTTTTGATCATCTAAGAAAAGCGGCGAGGGCTACAAAATTGTTCCACCGAGAGTAATTTTTAGCTAACTCGCATGCCTCGACCATGCGACTTATCTGTCCGCGAAATTGAGCTTTAGTGCCTGTCCGCGTTTCAAGAAACAGCTCCAGTCGTGTGCTCGGTCAAGAACACAGGCTGCAGGAAAATTACGAAAATTAGCAAGCGCTTCTTGAGCCAAGGAGCATGTCAACTCGCTGGCGCTTCACTAAGCAGCTGATACTCGTATTTCAATTCAAGTTTTAGTAGCAATCGAGAAGTCATTTTGACGAATATGCGGATTATGTATTATATTACGTACTATGTCCCCTAAAGCGATATTAGTATATTCTTGGGGTTAAATATGAACCTAGTTATCTAACTATTAGTTGAACTGCTGAATAAAAGTATATTTGACAGACAGAGAGATACTACTTAAACTTAGCCAAATGGTTTTAGCCGGTAGAACGGAGACGAATGCGGACAAACGGAGGAGAGTCTTCATCGGAGATTCACTCAGACCTCTCTGCATTGAGCTTGACTTCGAATCCTGAACGGATAAAATGAGTATTTTTTGTGGCCGGTCAACCTGAGCAATGTAGACGTATATTGCTGCTGGCTTCGACAGGGGTTATAATATAAATATTGGAGGGGCGCGATAGATCCTAATGACGTGACAGCTTCCAACTTTGCGAGACGCGTCCCCCACCTTTTGAAAGCAGATAATTTCCCTCATTAATTATATGCAGCGAGCAAGTTTTCTGAATCAAGTAATTGCGAAATTAGCCCAACTTCTTCAATGTGGTCTTTTTCGGCGAAAAGCCGCCAAGATGAATAGCCAACGCACCGGCCGGCGTTAGTGGCTCAAATTAACTTGAAGCTAATCGAGCACAACCAAACTCAAGGAAAGCAGCTATCGAACCTTCCCATTGACTTGACTGCAGCCTTAGTGTTCCCTCCAGTGAAACACTTCGTCTGTCGACCTCAGTCCACTGTTCTAAATCCTTATAAAGAAACCACTTATCAGTTACCAAGCAGTCGTCACTTTGAATGTGATTAGAAACAGACGAGAAATCAAAACGTTTCTCCGTGATTCCTCCTCATCCAAAAAATTGAAAGCACGCGACCGTGTGTTGTGGAGTAAACGGGCTTTCAAACACGTGATGGAAAAAAACAATCTACTGAGGCTTCACCACACTAATGAACACTCCGGCAAACTTAAGATATTTTCAGACCTTCGTCAAATTACATTGCTCGCCCCCGCGCCGACTGCACGCGTCCGCGAAGGCCATCAGAGACGTGGCGGGGCGCGGAGCGACCTGGACCGACTGGTTCCCGGATTTCCCGCTTGGCGGCGTCCGTTTTGCTGGAGTCGCGAATACCTCTTCCACGTCCTGGTCGAGGCAAGGCCTAAGACTCTTTCGGTCAGTCTTGACGGTGTTGTTTGCATAGCATGACTTCGATCATCTTCCTTGCACTCAGGATGGTAGATATCGTGCTTGGTGTAAGCTCGAAGTCCACAGTGATGTCTTTTTTCTTTCGGCTGCTGTCCACCGCCCTCAGAACCTTCACTTTTGTCTTCAAAGAGACAGCTTTTTGCTTTTTCATTATTTGCAGCTCCGCTGCAAGTGGCGTGGTCGGCGGTTGGCTTAAGTCTGTACTGCTGCTTGATGCCTCGCATAGAGGCCAGCACCGGCGCAATCACCATTATTCACTCAGTTCATAGATGGCGCTACCTCCCGAATTGTGCATTTTTGCACATCGGGCAATCTAAACATTCGGAATTTTTCGTTTATAAATTACTTTTTGTATTTTTTCTACTTTTTAACAACCTTCGTAGTATTTTGTGACGCAAGGAGAGCAGGAATAGCTTCGCTATAACCGATAGCGTATCAGATTTCACGGTTTCGGTTTCGTTATATAACTAGAACTCCCATCCAAATAAAATATGACCAGCCAAACTTCGTGATTAGTTCTCTATATCCGATAACTCGGTATATCAGTGTTTATTATAAGGAGGTTCAACTGTATATGAAAGCAAAGCAATCTTTCGACGGGAGAAACCTTCTAGTCAGTGCGTAGGAATGACACGGCGGAAGCATAAAAATAATCACTGGAAACAATGTTTGTTTCTATGCTGCCTACGAGAACCAAGCAGTGATGGCAGACGACAGAGTTGAAACAACCTCTTTTCTTGAGCTTCTCAACGTTGCCGCTACGTGGCATCGATTTCACTGGGGTCGCAATAATTGTGTCTACAAGGGATCCCAGCACTGTAGAGCAAGTCGGAAAAATCGGCGCCTGTGCGGTAGAGGGCTCAAATCTTCTCCGAATGTGCGTTTAGGGGGTGCATCTTGCCCGGTGAAATTTTAAGGGTTAGCTCCCTTTCTGCGAAGAACGAGACCAACGAAATTGCCAGGGTTAATAGTGGATGTGTTTGCAGACGACCAAGCTAGGTGTGGTGCCCTGTGGCGCCATCTTCCGAGAGGCGCAGTGGGCGGATGACGGAGTGCATCGTCTGCTTAGTGCACTTGTTGGAAGATGCTGCCACGAGTCACAACCACAGCCAACTCGGTCATCTGCAAACACGCCTACCATTTGCCATTGACCCTGCAAGTTTGTTGGTCCCATTTTTCGTGGGAAAGGAGCTAAGCCTCGAAATTTCCCCAGGAAGAATGCACCATCTAAATGAACATTTGGCAAAGATTTTAGGTTTGTATGTGCAGGCACCAATGTTTCTGGCTTGCTCTACAGCGCTGGGGTCTGTTGTGGGCTCCCTATATAATGAAATTAATTTTACTGTTAACCCTAACGTTCCAGAAAAAAAAGTTAATGGAGCTTAAGACTGTGTTTTGTGATAAAAAATGGCAGCAATCGCTCCGGTGCGCACACGGCAGTGATGTGATTGCTGCGCCATTTGTGCCAAACTGCGCCAATGTGCTTACCCTGCTACATCCTGCTACATTTTACTAAAATGCGAGGAATTTGCACCAACGTTGCGCCAAAACTTAATTTCGCTTTAATAATACTGAAAATGTAAAAGTTCAGGCCTCGCTGCCCAGCCAGACCATTACAATATGCTTATGTGAGTACTCAGATCTTTTGACTATCGCCTTGAATAAAGTACTATTCGATCGCATTTTGTATGAAAGGCTGACAGTATTCGGAAGTTTCACAATTATCCTCATGTTCGTCGTCTGGTCTGCTGGAGGATTAGTCCCGTTGAGTGCGCTTCTTCTCGCACACTGGTGTATTGCAGAAAAGCGAAAACCTCAAAGTAAGCATCACAATTTTGCGTGTCTTGCTTGGCCACAGCGCTCCCCCGTGCCAAGGGGAAAGCACTCCTCCAGAGCGAGACGCATCACAATTCCAGAGTACAACTTCAGCTCGTATAAATTATAGGCTACGATATCCTCATAGACTACGATATCCTGGCAGCACCTTTTTCCAAAGCGAGATTTAGCAAGGATATTTCGGTATTGCAAGGACATTTATATGTGCTCTTTCGTAAGTTTATTTATTTATGCCAACTCATTTATTTAGCTATGACTTTTATATAGATGTGAGTAAATTAGAACTAAGTTGGCAGGAGCAGTGGATGGAAGCTCGGAAAGAACCATAATGAGTTCGGCGGGATTGTTTTTAAGTTTTGTTGGCATGCCGTTTTTGTTATGAAGTTCTACAAATAAAATGTAATTGACGTTCATAATCAAATGTCAAGTGCTTTGTTTTTTATCTGAATTAAGAATTGCCGTTTTAGTACAACCTTTAGAACTTGAAGGAAACATTAATTTATGGGCTCAATATTATTGTATTATTTCACTGGCATTCAGTACCTAAAATAACCATTCACAGCAGCTCGTGCTGTCCTTTAACACTTACCCTCTCACCCTGTCTAGTGCTTCTCCACGCAACTAAACGCTAGTTTTGTGATTGAGGGACTCACTCTTGCTGTGCAATTGATGATAACAAAGAGTTGCACATCAGTGACAAGTCAGTGTACACATTGCCTCTTAGTTGGACACGCCAACACTTTAACAGTGATGGAAGTGCTGCGCCAATTGCGCCAAATTGCGCCAAGGACGCAATCCTGCTCAATGTAGCGCCAAATTGTCATTTTACCGAAGAATTGCGCCATGCCTGCGCCGAGATGAGATGTAGCAATAAAAAAGAAACTTGAAGTCTTATCGGAGCGCGTGGTGGTACCGCGGTATTTTCCGCGCCGCAACTGTTACGCAAACCGAAACTGCGAGGGCGCATTATCATCATCATCATTGAAAGGAACAACGTTAGCATCATCTGAGACCAAAGCCGCAGAGGCTAAGCGAAGAACCATCCCACTGAACAGCCTATTTAAAATAAAAAAGGCAGAGCTTGTGGATGTTTTCAATGTTGGCCCGCCCTGTTCCCGTGCGCTAGCTACCAGCGAAGTCAAAGCTAGCGCGAGCCCAATGCTCTGTGCATTCCTGACTCGCGCGTGGGCTCGTGCAGTGTGGGCACCGTTACGGGCTCCATGCGCGCGCTTGTTGCTTCGGCTGCGCTCGCACCGAAGCTGAAACAAAGTATAGTTGAGTTGCTCCAAACTCTGAATGTAGTGCTGGTAAAGCCTCACCGTCCTTTTCGGAGCACAAAGCACTGCGCGACTCGCGCGACTGCGGTGTCTGCTCCGCGGGTGTCGCTTCTCTGCAGCGCGTCGGTGGATGCCAAGGTGCGCACTCAACGGGTTAACTCGCCGTGATCCGATGCGATCGTGACTTCGCCAGCACATCGAAAATGAATCGGAATTTTTGAAGCGAATATCAGATACCGCAATATTTGAAGCTGCTGCCCGAAAGACAACTCTAATCTGAACTAAAACATTCCACAACAGTGGGGGTCGTTAGATGCTGCTGCAGATACCTTAAAAGAAGTGCAGGCTGATAAAAATAAATATCCTGTACCATCAGAACTCAGTGTAACATATTTAATTGTATTTTGTTATCTGACAAGCAGATAAACTTTATTTAAATTTTTTTTGTGTGTTTACTTTGTTGAATTTTATATACCCTGTCTTGAAAAGGCGACAGGCGCTGTGTTCCTATAATAGACATGGGCTTTATATAGCAATGTAGCATTATTTCATTTTCGAGTAATATGCCAACATATGCCGGACCCTGCTCCAAAAGGGCCACTAGCTGCTCCAAAACAACATTTTGCCTGCTACAAGGCCTGCTCCAAAAGGTCAAATGGCACTTCCATCACTGCTTTAATCTTGACGTAATGTCTGCATTAGTATGAATAAAAATTGTGCTACAAGAGTTATTTTTGCTGCTCCAAAATTGACCATGGCTGCTCCAAGAGCTGCTCCCAAATGACTCGGACCAATCACATCACTGACACTGATTAGGCAGAAGTTTTCACCACTTGGCTGTTGGCAACAGTGGTGTGGCGGTGAAAGGCTCTCGGGCCCTAGCCTTCATTTGCCGGCCAAGTGGTGCAAGCCGTTGCCCGATACGCGTGCTCATTCTTTATGCGCTTTCTCTGTATTCTCTACTCTTGCCACCATGAAAATTAGCTGCCCAAACAAAAATCATTCCCCTTGCAGCCAGATTATGGAACCAGCCTTAGCTGGATCCAGCTGGATATTCGCATTTCCGGCTGGGACCAGTTTCATAATCCAGCCATAGGTGGGCTGATTTCCACGTGGCTCGGTATTTTAAAGCTGTTGTAGCGACGAGTATGAACCGGAGGCACCTTGTTTCCAGGTTCGGAGGAGGATGACACGACCGAGGAAGGCAGGACTCCAATTAAAGACCAAGGTACTGGAAGCACATCTTTCTTGGACAGGGTGGGGCCGGAAGCAGATCTTGCCTCGCACTAGTCGAGGCTAGAGCCACTGCAAAAGCTGCGCTTCGAAGTAACGACACTTCAGCCATTTTGGTGCTTAGAATCATTGTTCTCAGTTGTCTGAAGCTTTGTCTGGAACTGCAAGAAGCGCTTTTCCGTCCTCCGGAAATGCTAACGCAGTCCGTGACGGAGCAAGACAGTATCGTACGAGCTTCACAATGCTGTATTTGAAGATTGGGAAGTTGCATTTTGTGATTGTAACCATTTCCAATTGTGCCCACTGTTCATACTGCCACGAAATGGCATTGCCCAGGAGGACGGAAAAGGTCCCAGATTATGTCGGAGAAGGTGGTGCGTCACACCGCTGTATGTCGCAATCCTGGTAGCCGGTAATGGACGTTCTGGCAAGGAGTGTGAGCGAATGCAAGTACAGCTGTCATCGCAGTTTCATTTCATAGCAGTTGAAGCTTCTTTGCACCGTAAACCCGAAGAGGGATCTACAGCAATACAGTACACTCTCATTAATTCAAACTCCAGGAAGTCACAAATTTTAGTTTAAATTACCAGAAGTTTGAATTATTAGAAATTCATCTAAATATGATACTAGACAGCATTATGATTTGTTACATGGATAGATACACATACAAAGCAGATTTTTGCCAGTTTCCCCTACATAGGCCTAATTATAAGCAAGTACAGCCATAACACATTGGTGAAAGAACTGTGACGTTAAGTTTATTCATCCAACAAAAAAGTTGTCGATTGTGGACTGTTTAGTCAGTACATGAGATCTCAAAACAAAATTTTAAATACCAGCCAATGCAAATAGCTCTTTACGGGACACTTCCTTTGCAGACAGAAACTTTCGGAGCTGAGCAATGTGTTCAAAGGCCTCTGTGGCTGTGACAGTTGGTAGTGGGTCATCCCTTTCTTTGTTATCATCTTCACTCTCACTGCTGCACTGTGCTGGCATTACTTCCTTATGCCCTCTAATGAGTCATCACGACAAACACACACATCGTCGTCAAGATTAGCATATTCCGCCAGCTCGGCGTTCACATTATGTGCTTCAAGGCCAGGAAGCATGATGCCAGTGAGCTGTTACTCATCCTCGATGTCGTCTTGGTCATCGTTGCTTGTCTTGAAGCACATAATGTGAATGCCGTTTTCCGCTAAGGTGTGCCTGCTTGAGCCCCGTTGAGTGTGCTTCTTTCCGAGCACCGGTGCACTGCAAAAAAGCAACACTCGCAAAAACAAGCTCTGTGGGTATTGCTTCTCTGCGGTGCACCGGTGCTCGGAAAGAAGCGCACTCAACGGGGCCGCAAAAACAAAAAAGTATGAATTAAGCGAAAACGCCATTAGAATTAAGCGGCTTATAAATACATTAAAAACATAGCGGGACAACCAAAATTTTCAGATCTGTTTGAATTAACCGGAAGTACGAAATATCAGAGTTTGAATTATCGCGAGCCTACTGTATGTGCGTCTGCCTCGTCCACTCCGCGGCTGTGTCACCGCCACGATAGTAACGGACATCGGCACAACACCAGCTGACGTCATCAGGTGGAAGTTGAGGGAGTACAAATCGGAACGCGGTAAACGCACCGGTCAGAGACACGTTCCAGACACCACGACGGCGGCGACATATAATGCAACGGATGCCTCTCACTCTCTCCGGGGTCAGAGCTGGGGGCCGGAGGGACGTCGTGGAGGGGAGACCAGCACGGCTTCCAGGACAGCGACCAGTTTCTGGCGGAGCTGTGTCTCCGCAATGGCGTTACGGCCGGCGGCAGACGGACGGGGCCCGTGCCGGTTGAGGAGACGCCCCAGGGAACCCTGCCGTCCCCTCAGCAGGAGCCGACCCTCAAGGACACTCAGGTGGGCAGACACCCCAGACGGTTGAAACGTCTGGAACAAAGCGAGAAATCTATGCTCGCCGCCTCGAGGGTGTGGTTTTGGTTGCTGCAAAAAGAAGACTCCATAGGCCCGTTTTTCTCTATCGGGTGGTACAGTAGTGTTTGCAAGATGCAATCACAAGAGAGGTGCCATAACTTCCGCTGGGGTAGGCAAGATGTGACCATATAAAGCAGACATGCAGCGGCATTCTAGTGTGCTATTGTGCACAGTTCACAGGCATATATGAGCGACCGTCAGCATGCAAAGCGAGTGTCTGGAAGAACTTAGAAACCTTTGAAATAGATGAAAGAACAGTGCAGCTTGCACCTTCGGCATCCTGTTGAAGCACAGTAATGATCTTCTTCAAACTCTTCTGATCTCATTGTTTGTTTTAAAAACTTTGCATTAACTTGGGCAAGCATGGTGAGGCACAACTGAAGCACAACCTAAAAATATCCAACTGCTTGTCAGAAGCAGTTTTCAAAGCGTGAGAGCTATTTGTTTCTCACAAGCAAGGCAGGGTGTGCGTTAGCAGTCGACTCGTCTGCTAATGCGAACAAAGAATGTGGGTAGACCTGCTATGAGGCGTCATTTTCAGGTGGAAATCGAAGAAAGCGTGTACGCACCATCTCCTAACATAACCAAAAGAAGTTGCTTGTCCGCTATGAACCGAGTGCTATTGCGAGGTAATATTGAACGTTCACTGAAATTGTGCTTGGCTGCTATTCCCCGCTGGAAGCAAGTGACAACTTGTGCTTCCTTGGAGAATTCACAATGTTTTGCTTCCATACACAACCTTTCAACTGACCAGTATATAAAAGAGCACTAGGGACAGGCACATCAGCGGCCTCGAGATCACTCTCACTCTCAGTCTTTTGGCGAAGCAGTCTTGCCATATTATTGCCCGATTGTGAATTTGCGAGCGAATCAAACACTTGTCATTGGTGCGATAATGCTTACCTAGCAGAAAGCTGTAACGACATGTCCAAAATGAGAAATCTCGCTCCCACCAGGGACCAAAATTGGATCCCAGGAGCCATTTGCAAGTGAATGCTGCTCTTTCTCCCGGTTGCTAAAAGGGCCGCAAGAGGTAATTTCTGGTCATGTGATCGGCTTGGAGGGCAGGAAGTACCTGGCGTTTCAGCCGATTTCGCCTAGCAGACGCAAGTCTTGCCTGTTGTTTTCTTTAATTCTCGCTTAACACGATCTTCCCCGAAGATAACTTTACATGCCGTTCCTAAAGTACACAAGTGCGATTCATGTCACTTGCTCTTTGTTTGCACAAAAGCAGACTGGAATAATTGGGCTGGAATAACCAACCCAAAGAAATAAACAAAGAAATGCCAGATTCGTTGATTGACTACTATCACTACTATTCCCTTGTACGTCCTAGTCTAGAGTTGCTCTTGCACACTCTTGCAATCGGTGCTTTCAACGATCAGAACAATGCCTCAAAGTGCTTGCTGGAGTTACCGAGAGTGACACATAATCACGTGTCTATTTTGGGAACGCTCGAAAAGCCACAAGTGAACGTACTGCTTCAGTGTCGACAGCTGAAGTGAACATGTGCTCACACGGGTGAAGCTCGATCGGTAGATAGCCGCATTTGGGTTTTGATTTTTACGCCGCTGCTTTGGTTGCTCGTTACGACAGCATTCGCGCCACTTTCGCCAGCGGTAGCACTTAACGAGAGGAAAATGAGTGACAGCATCAGATAAACATGCTGGTGTTACGAGCGGTTAGTACGCTGACGAAGCAGTGCGGACAGTAACCACCAACAACGCCGGCGAAAAGTGCCGAGGTTCTTGCCCAAGCCGCCGGATTCGCAATCGAAATGGGTAAAACATGTACTTGGAATCCTTTGTTATTATTTCGTAGGAAAGATTCTTTGAGTAATCGAATAATCAGCTAAGACAGTAAAACTGCGCTCTGTGTTTTGTAATTCCATCAAAGCGTCCTTGTGCACCCAGACGGTTCTCGGAAGTTGCGGAGAACAATAAACGCAGCGGCGGCATTATCAACGTGCAGACCGCTCCGCACATGTGTGCCGTGTTGTATGCCCTTGAGGACTGCTACTCGACGCTCATTCGTGGAGAACGGATGTTCGGAGCTCTGTATAAGCGAGTGCAATATTGATTGCCAAAAAAAGTATAATCCGGTCGATATTCGGCAGAATGTTGAGCTTACTTTCCGGGAAATCGTGCTATCCAGGAACATTTGAACCGGAAGAAAAACAGCGCAACTCTATGGGACGTTTCCCGTACCCTAACTCGTGAACGTATGAACCGGCAAATCGTGTGAATCGGGAACGTATCAACAAGGTTCTACTGTGGCACAGCACACTGGCATCGTTAGGCATCAATAAAAACAGTAAATATTAATGGAATTCAAATTTGTTACTTGCAGATATTGCCCAAGCGCATAAATATAAAACATATTTGTGTTTCAAATATTCCAAGAGAGAACCTAAAACATGCAGTTAATTAAAAAGAGTGCACTTTTTAATTATGTTAAGAAAATGCCCGCTTATTGTGAGCAAGAATACTTGGTTTCTAAAATAGGAACATTGGCTTCAGGAAGATCGTTTCAGAGTTTTGTGGTGCGTGACAAGCAAGAATCACTGTATGCTGATGTTGACCCGGAGATGTGTTTAAAGCTCTCGGTGTTAAAGTTTTGAGATCCTTTAGTAAAGGGGTTCTTAAAGCAAGCACAAGGACCGGGTGTTGCCAGTCTCTTCGCAAGAGTGTTGGACACCACGTCGTGACTGGCAGCCAGCACTGACAGCCTGTCTGACTTTGCAGTTGTGCCAGAAAAGGCCCGCGAGCCTGAGGCTGTTTTGCTTAGAAGTGCGCAAGGCCCCCAGGCAGAACAAGGCAAGGCGAGTGGGGACTGCACGCCCACGGGGCTCGCATAGGGACCCCACTTAACAACAGACGCACAGATGGACGATAGTGGCAGTACCCTCCGTATCGGGCGGCAGCTTGCGCCACCTAGCCCCAGTTCCCCTGGTTTACGACGTCCTGTAACCTGCCTGGCATGTTTCTTTGTGTGTGTTTCCTACTTTACAAGCACATTGCAAATGACCTCAATAACAGCCAAGAGCATTTTAAGCGAAGGGCAAGAAGGTGGAATTACGCATCTTCTCTGAATGATATATGAAAATCGTTTTTGCGAGACTCACAATTTGTAGTTGAAAAGGTTCAATGTGGTATACCCTCGAAAAGGCAGCTTAGCAAAGCCACTGTTCTGGACTATGCTGCTTGGAGCCTCCTGCTTGTATAGTCCTGCCTTGCGAGTCCTCTGTAAATCTGAGTATAGTTATTGCTGTTTCATGATTTAGTCTTTAATCAGTCTGTTTCTAGCCAGGTCTGTTGTAAGTAGCTTGTGCTTTATTTTTATTTCATGTATGTTTTTTTTTTAGATTGTAGTACCTCTAAGCAGGGTAAAACAAATAATTTATTTTTTATATTAAGTAAATGTGATTTATTTGGTTTAAATTACACTACCGTAAAATACCGGGCCAGCGCCCACTTTAGATTTAGAGATAATCGCAAAAAAAATGGGGGATTGGCGCTTGTCCAGTCATCAATTTTACATACTATCAATGTACTGTGCATATTTTCTCAGATCTTTGAAATTTGGGAATGGGCACTTATTGTAGTATGGGCGGATGCACGGTATGCTACGGTAACTCTAAGATAGTGATACTTTATTGAAATGTGTATTTTTAAACATGTCAGATTAATTGGTCAAGTCATCCGATCATTGACAATGTTGCGGAAGAAAGTAGTTTAAATAACAATGTTTTATTGTTGCAGACTTTGCCATATTAAAACAAAAACAGGTTGTTAGTTAAACTGCTGAATTTACTTTTTCTTTCACATTTTGATTTACTTGCCATAGGACATTACTTTTCTAGCGTTCGTTTCTTTTGCATTCTGATTTGCCTTGCTTAAACTGACGAAGGAGGCGGAAGGCAGAAAGAAAGCTCAGTGCTACAAAGAGCACTGGTCCTTGCTCTTGTTCAGCCTGATATACATATTTATTTCTCGATGATTATTTTATTTATATATAAAGAAACACACATAGAAAGAAAGAAAGAAATGATAGATATGGCAAATCAAAACAATTTCGTGATTATTTTTGCGGGAAGGTTTGTTTTAAAATCGTCGTAAGAAATGAGGATTTGAATCACCATTTAAATCACAATGTAAATAATAATTTATATCACAATTTAAATAATAATTTAAATGACAATTTAAATCATCTTGATTTTTGTTTTGCACCCTGCCTTTGAGACATACTTTCTGAAAAGAAAACTTTCAGTGCATGACGTGAATCTTGAAAATTATCACCTAACTCCAGTTTAGAGGGGATTTGACTTAATCACCAAGTGCAGCAATTTGGACTGAATTTGATCGACTCAATTGTTTTGTTTGCACGAATACTCCTTGTTTTGGTTTGTGCTTGAATGCTATGTTCCACTTGTGTTTATATTTTGCTCGTTACATGCAGCGTTAAAATATCTCTTCTTTTTGTGGATGAGCATTTTAGTTTTCCCGCTGCCTCGGGCCTTTCTGTAATGATGCCCCAAATTTGAAAAACAGGATGAACATAATTCATGCATCAAGCACGGTTCTTGTTTTTTTTTTTTTGGCAGCAAGGATTTAGGTTTAAACCGCCTGCTCTTCCCGTAAGGCTGGTTAAAAATATTTGAGTTTGAATCTGGCCTACTATGTTACGACTGCCTAAGACTGCTTACGACATGATGGCAAGGTAGCGGAACGCAAGGAGTCATAACGCAGTCAATTGCGCTCAAATGCAAATGTCCAAAGCAACCTTTAGTCGTGGGCGTCATTACGTAGAACAGGCAGTGAACCCCTTTTTAAGGCCCGCTCACACACACAGCCTCGCATCGAGATAGTGCAAGGAAAGCACTGCATCGGTGCTGGCATCAGCACCGAGTTGGTGCTGCGTCGTGCGTGTACGGAGGAAAAAAGCGAAGTCGTGTGCATCGAAACACGGATATAACGATACAAAGTCGGCGTTGAGATGCGTGCGTGAGTGGGCCTTTATTCAGTTTTGCATTTCCTCTGCCTTGCCCAGTTTCATTTGGATTGCTTTCATTTCGTTTCGTCGGAGTGCTTTTGTTTGGTTGCTTACGTTTCCTTGTTTCTTCCTTTTTTTCCTCCGCCTGGTTCGTAGTGAGACGACGCGTCCTAGCCGGCCGGGGCTCTGCGGCACCGGGGCACCACTTTCCAACCCAGGACCAAAACCCTTCCCCCTCCCGTTGCACGGGCGGGACGCGCCTCGTCTAGTCAGCGTCGGGTGGCAGTCGTAGAGGGCTAGAGCCACCGAGTGGGCTACGCTTAGAGCGTCGACACTTCGCTTCCCGACTGTCTCGTCGGTGCCGCCATTTTGTTGCTTAGTGCGAAGCCGGTGCAATTGAAAAACGATTAGAAAAAAATGATTTCCCCAGCTTCAACAACGGCTTCAAGAAGCCTGGATGATGTCGTCTTGCTTCATCGCAGTTTTTTTACCGTTTTTGGAGGACAAAAAGCATTTCCTAGAATTTCGAGTAAAATACCATATTTACTCGCGTAATAAACACACTTTGCATAAATGTCATTTTAATATAATATGGCAGGGTACTGTGGATCGTCTCCACTGACAGAGGTGCACCCATGGCTGGTCATGGGTGTACCACAGTGACCATGTAAACCTTTTTTAGGCTGCCTTTGGCGTGCCTTTTGCCGAAGAAAAAGCGCTTTACGAAGCTCACTCAGCATGGAAAGCGACGCAACCATTCTTAGGCCTAACCACTTTCACGATGTCACTGTCCGAAAGCAGATCACATACGGCGGCGTGTTTGTAGACATCAATGCATCCGATGGACGAAGCATGTTTGGGGCTGGGCGATTCCTCGACCCCAACTTCGCTTGGTGTGTGCGCCGCTCGATTTCACAGTTGATCACTTCCTCAACCACGCAATTGCAGCCATTACGAGAGCAGCTTGGCTTGGCCTGACTTGGCCTGGCTGCTTGGCGGCCAAAGAAAATTGGCGGGCTTGGTGGCTAGCCGGCTAAGTTGGACGCAGATCAAGACTCTCGGAGCCGAAAATTTAAAGTGCGTTCATTACGCGAGAAAAAAAAAATCAAAATATTGATGCCGGTTGTGGGGGGTGCGTTCATTATGTGAGCAAATGCGGTACTAGACAACTGGCAACCATAACTGTAAGCAAAGAGACAGTTGAAGTGTCTATTCTCCGAAGCGTAGCTTCATCGGCGGCTTCAGTTAGGGCCGCACAAGAGGCTCGGAGCGATGGCGTGCAGACGGAGGGCCACATAGACGAAGGAATTATGCGGCTTGGCTCGCTTTCGACGTAATGAGAGCCTTGTCAAGTGCATCTAGCGAAGAGCACGGTGCACCTCACGAGATTTGGAAACTCTTGTCTACCTGGATTGCAGCTCAATGCAGCCGGGATCGGCATTCGGTCCCGACGTTCTTCGGGATTGCCATCTTTGCGTCCGGCTTCTGGCTTCCAGGCAATGCCTCCCAGACGACAAAGCCGTAGTGCTGGATTTTCTACGTCACGCGGCGTGGGGTACAGACAGAAGCGCGGCAAGTCGTAAATACCTACATCAGTTGTCCTGAGAGAAGGAATGAAAAAGAGACCGACAGGAAAGTGGAGCAGGAACACAGCTGAAATAATGGGTTTGTTAGTTTGGCCCCGTGACGAGTCAAAGCTACAGTTTTCCGTCGACTTCATCTCTGGTACAATGCACTACAGCTGTGTTCTCTAACAAAACAGAGCTAAAAAAGGCTGGGTGCTGGCCTTGGAGGTGATATTTCTCTGCTTCTTCGTTTATATATTAAAGCGTCGCCAGCAATCTGGTTCTGTCGGAACAACTTGATGTCTGCCGTACGCTTCACCGTTCTTAGGTGGCCGAATCGCCTAGGAAGACGGGGACCTATTCCTCTAGATTTAATATACAAACTCTATGGCCCAGCCTGAGGCACATGTTGAACGCAAGCGCTGCATCAATATTTGGCTCGTACTCGTTAAAAAAAAAAAAAAGCCGAATTTGGGGGTTTTACGTGCCAAACCTACGACGGGCATCTGGCATGCCCCATCGGATGACTGAGGATTAATTTGGACTACCTGGGGGTCTTTCGACATGCAACCGAAAGCTCGGTTACACGGCACCTTCTCCGCAATAAGCCTCTGTCAGATTGGGGGCACCTCGGCCGGGATTCGAACCCGCCACATGGGGATCCGTAGGCCGGCGCTCTTGCCTCGGAGCCACCGAGGCGGCCTGTCTCGTACTCGTGTTCATTCGGTAAGAACACACTGATACGGCGCTGATGTTCAATCTCTATTCCCCGGTAGCCTCTGGTAGGTGACGTAGAAGATCCAGCGCAACAGCCTCGTCGTGTAGGAGGTGTAGTTCCGTGTAACCCCCTCGCTGTCCTCTCGGAGACCAATCGACTGCACCAGTTTTGCGTCATTGCTAACGATGCAACACTCTATTAATCAAACTATGGACACTTTAGATACTCTACAATATCATTGTTAAGCTTTTTTAAGTAATCTAAAAGCCACTAAAAGATGCTACTAGTATATAAATATTTATAGAGGAAAGCTATTTAGAAAGTCTTTATGTTCCTTACTATTGATACACACTCTAAGTCCCAACTAATTCTACTGTCGATGGCATTGCTAGACCGCATTTAGTCCGAGCATTTATGCGAATAAAGCTAAATTGTGATGTCACTTTGGATGCATCTGTGGGGGGCAGTCGGGTCAATAGTGGTAAAGAAAAAATTAAACAATGTTTACAAATCTCTAATGCAAAACTAGAATGCAGCTCTTGAGGACGAGGAGGGTATGCCCCTCCTTCTCCTCTGTACCCTCCCCTCCTCCTCCCGTTAAATTTCCCCTCTAAATTTTATGCTAATATTAGCGAACATTCCCTTGCTAAATTTAGCGGGTTAAGTTTCCCCGTAAATTTAGCAGGGAAAATGACGTCACATGACTTCGTGTCACGTCAAATTAAGTTTCTCCGCTAGATTTAGCGGAAAAATTGACATCACGCGACCTCAACGCCAATTCAAGTTTCCGCTAAATTTAGCGGGGCAGTTACGGTGACGGTGACGCCGCTACACGCGGAAACGGGTGCCTAAGAACTGCGCTCGAAAACGTGCCTGGCATTAAAATTGGTGGTTGCACTTGTGGCACGTTTGGGGAAACGAGCACAGACCTTCATGTATGCAACAAACAGAGAGAGGAAGTGGGTGTTTTTACTAGTTTTATGACAACTGACAAACTCGGGCACAGTCCAAGGCATTTAGTCTCGCCCAAATCGATCTGCCCTCTTATATTCCCACCTCAAGCAAAGATTTCCATTTTCTTTAGCACCCAGCACTGATGGAATAAACGCAAATTTATACGCAAGTCGCTGTGCTTTCCTGCAACTTTAGTCCATGCATGATAAGTTGTCGCTAAGTGAGCCAAAACGATATGCTGCTATGTGAAGTTATCAAAACTGCATGCCATAATATAACAAGATGATCAAAATATTAATGTATAGACTATAGATTAATAAAAAGAAAAAGATGAAATTGGCTTTTTTAAAGTACAAATGTTTCAAAAATTTAATTAAAATTACTGCCAACATATGTCATTGTTATTTTACCTTCAGGGTCGTTAGACATTACAGAGAGGAGTGGTAAAAAAATCCAAAAAACATATGACAAAAAAAAAAAAAAAAAACACGAAAAATCAACACAATTATGGTCCAGAACAGACCGGGAAGGATGGTTTCATTCTACAGAACTGACGAGGAATGAAAGAGTGAAAAAACACATTTGTGTTGCCTGGAAGAACGCCAAGCTTTGTTTTGGTGATCAAAACGACTGGAAATATATAAGGGGGATGCTAGTAGGTGATGGCTCAGAGAAGAATGATGATAGATTTTGTGAAATACAGATAAGCAGAAACACTGTCTACTCAAGGCAAGGTTCGGTAATGATAATGAAAGTTACATAGAGGTTATAGACCAGTGTCCGAAATAATAATAATAATCTTTATTTGCACAAGCAGGTGTTTTCCTGGGGGCGTGCGAGGCGACACAGAAAGGCGGAAGCCCGTACGCTGGTGCGTCTGTTGGCCCGACCGAAACGAAAACAAAGCTAAACGTAACAAACAAGAAGCACGTAATATACAAAAAAGGCTACGCAATCTGTGGCGTTCGCGAGGCCCTAGCACGGCCCGAGTGTCCCCAAAGGACGTCTAAACCGAAATCACGAAGCGCGCGCGACTCCCACCGCCGCGACAGGAGGCTGCGCCAGCAGTGAGAGACCGAGGAATGCCCAGCACCCTGGGAGGGCGAGTCAGGGGCTTTACAAGTCAGGTCCCGAACCGGATCCCTCCCCCGCGACAGAGCCCCACATCACCGCAAAAGTCGAGGGCCACGCGCGCCCCGCAATCCCGACCCGAACGCGACTCCCCCAGACAATTAATGCCGCGCCAACGATAATCCTAGCCCCAACGATAAAAATGGGAAATAATCTCAAGCGCAGGTTCTTGTGAAGAGAGGGGCTGCGCGTAAAACGAGGGTTTTGCCTTTTACAGCACTCTTGGCATCGGTGTTGTTCTTGTAGCTTTAGGACTATACGTTTCTGACGTTCTTGAACTACGATATGTACGATGGTTTCTAAAAAAAAAAAACGGAGCCTTGCAAAAAGCGCAGGTCCCTCACTGTGTCGTGGCATCAGCATAAAAAATTCCAGGAGGACGCTTAAAGGGGTTGTGCAACGATTTTAGTGTTGAAAGAATTGACAATTTGTATTTTTTATATTGTTTATCCAAGCACAAGTGACCAAAAACGCATTGCCTCACCGCGAAAATCTGCTATTCCTGTGCGTAATCGCAAAGAAGAAAACAAAATATTTGCCGATCTGCAGCCGCTTGTGGTGGTTAACGGAACTGATGTGTGACTTGCGTACTCTGGTTGATACGCGAAAGTGAACAAAGCCTGTCCCCCTCCGCCGCTACACTTGCCGTCACCCCCGTCGCGAACCGTCTTTCGTGTCAATCGCTCGCCGCGACCTTCAACGATGCTCATTCTTTAAAATTCAGTAATCGCCGAGGAAGCGGCTGGGGTCTCTAAGGCAGAACTCAAGGGGAAACTATGTGATCCCCCAGAGTACGTCACTTGAAAGGCGATGTAGACAGTTGAGAGGCACTTTGACCTTCGATTTGTTTCATTTTGTTACATAAAAAATAAAAGCCGTTTACAACTCCCTGTAACGCCGGATTAGAGTGCAGCTCTTCAGGGGGAGGAGGGGAAGGTATATCCTTCCTACCTCCTCGTCTTGTCTGCTACTCCGAGCGGCGTCGCCGTTGTCTCACGAGGGTCACGTGACGTCACCGGGGTCATGTGACCCTTATGAGGTCACATGACGATGACGACGCCGTCAGTGACGATGACGATGCGGATGCCGATGATGTCATTAGGAATAGGGACGATGCAGATGCCGATGACGTCATCAGTGGCGTCACACGTCCCATAATGCACTGCGCAGTTACGTCGACGCCGACGCCGCTCAAGCCGGAAACGGGTGCCTAAGAGCTGCGCTCTAAAACTGGCGCTCGCAAGAAAATACGGTTTTCTGGTCTTCGTTCTATGGGGTGACACACATTAAGTTCCGCAGTTAATGGGCCAAATTCTGAAAATCGTTGCACCACCCCTTTAAGCTTTGCCTTTAAGAGTGGAATGTAATAGCTAAATATACACCCCCGCTCGTTCCCAAGTCATGTCTGCGTGGCCGAGTCGGTAGCGCGTCTCTCTCGCAACCGAAGGGTCATGGATTAGAATCTCGCCCACCTAAAATTTTTCAAGTATTTTCTTTAAGGCAAATGAATTGCTTGATAAAGTGAATATTCATTGGAGACGCGCGAAGTCAAGTGGCTGTGACGTCTGTGGGTCGCCTGTCAATTCCCGATCAGGCCTAGTTCTACTCGCTCCGAGGAAGTCACACAAAGAGCGCTATCATAGAAACACTTTATAAATACTCAAATTGTGCCGTCGATGCTGTGGAAGGCCACGGTTGCCCTGGGGTCCGGGTCTTGCCTGGGCTCGTTCAGCACCGCCTCTTTCGTTCGTCACGGCCCTTCGAACTCTGTCCACGCGCACCTCCCACGAGCGTCCCTTTCTCCTCTTCCTCGCCGCTCACGGGGCCGTCCATCCACGCTCAGCGTGGCTCGTTGTCTCCCACACTCCCCTCCCCTCAAGCCTCAAACTCCGGGGGGGTCCGGAGTATCCGGAGTCCCTGGACCGAGTCACTGGACTCCAAGATGAACTCCTGGTGGGGGAGCTTGATGAGCTCTCGCTCCCGCAACAGGTCCGGGGTCAGGTAGCTGTACGTCTGCTGGATGGCCAGGTAGGTGGTCTCGGCAAAGTTGCCCAGCGTGGCCGTCGAGACGCGGGCCGAGGTGTAGCAGACCTCGATGCCCGCCATGTGCAGCAGCTTCTTGGGCACTTGCAGGGCACGGTGTGGCGCTTTCCACTCTTGTTTCCCCAATAGCCGTTACGGACGGGGATGACGCACAGCTAGGCCAGGATGATGGCTTGAAGGATGGCCGTGGCCACCTCTTTGGAGCACTTGGCAGGACTGGCACCTCTTTGGAGCTCTTGGAGCACTGGCCGTTGAAGTCCCCAATGGCCGCAAAGGCCTTGAGGCGGGTGCGCTGGCCGGCACGCGTCTGCTTCTGCACCGTCATAATCTTCAGCTCCTCGTCCTTCAGCGTGTCCCTGGGACTCTCCGGTCCTCCGCGTCTCCGCCGCCCTGCCTTCGTTGACGTGGTCGACGTCGGGATTGCTCACCCCGTCTCTGCCAACCAGGTTGACCACCCTGACGGTTGGTCCGTCTTGCTCCTTGCTAACCGGGTTGACCACCCTGTTGGTTGGTCTGGCCGTTCCCCCTTCCAACGGGGTTGACCACCCTGTCGGCTTGTCTGGCCATTCTCTTGCCGAACGGGTTGGCCACCCGGTGCGTTGGTCTGACTGGTCTTCTGCCGGAAGGGTTGACCACCCTGGGAGTTGGGCCAGCTGGCTCCGCCGGTATCCCGGGAAGTGGAAGGTCGCCTTCCCGGATGGCGCCGCCCATTCTGGTTCCTCCGGGGGGCATTTCTGGACAGAACAAGCTCTATTAACATCTTGCAAAGATTAGATCAAGTTCTAGGCCGCAGATTATAGCGCCGCGCAGAGCACCTGTCGGATCTCTCACCGACGGGTTCGCGCATTGTTCGGCTACCGCGCTTAGGCCGCGTTGCCGGTCGCGCGCGAGAGTCACGCGGAACGGAGGATTCCTCGTTTTGTTCTCGTTCATCGTCATCCCGATCACGAAGATGGTACTTTTTTAGGTCTGTGATGTGGACCGGGCCAGACTCCTCGCTCGCATTTTCCTGAGCGAGCCTGTAGGTAAGACGTGACAGTCGTGCCTTTACCACGTAGGGCCCTTCCCACTTCGGAGCAAGTGAGGCTGCGAATCCGCTCGCTGCGTTGCTCAAAGGATGGGTTCTCCTGAGGACCAAGTCACCCACCTTGTACTCCAGGTGACGATGAGTCTTATCGTACTGGGTCGCCTGTTCGATCCTTGCTGCAACGAGGTTCTCTCTGGCGTCGTGCAACGCATTCGAAAGGCGAACTTTCAACTCCGCCGCGTATTTAGAGAGTGGGCGTTCTGTCGAACCTTGGTTATTTCGTAACCCGTTCTCCAGCGGAGACGATAGCTCCTTACCCAAGTTTAGAAGCGCAGGCGTTAACCCAGTAGATCTGTTCACGGTCGTCCGGATTGCAAAACCCATCTCGACAATGTGTTCGTCCCAGTCCCTGTGTCTCTCCGTTAGTGTGATCAGCATGCTCTTCAAGTTTCGGTTCACTCTCTCAGTGATATTAGCCTGAGGATGGTATGGTGTCGTCCTTTTGTGCTTTATGTTTAGCGCCAAGCAGGAGTCAGTGAACACTCTGCTGGTAAAATAGCTAGCATTATCGCTGATGAGACACGTGGGTGTACCGAAGCGCATGAAAGTTTCCAACAACTTCTCCCAGATGCGCTCCGAGACCAGCTTCCTCAGCGGGTGTAACTCCACCCATTTCGAGAAATGATCGGTTATTACCAATAAATACTGGTTCCCACGGGGACTTTTTGGAAGTGGGCCGATGATGTCGCAAGCAACCATCTCCCACGGGTAGTGACTCACTACAGGCTGCATCAGGCCTGGGGGCTTTCCCCCTCGCGGCTTCGCTTTCTGGCAGGCTGGGCAGCTACGGGCGTATCGGAGTGTGTCCTGTCTCATCCCCGGCCAGGTCGCGACGCGACATAACTTTTGAAAAGTCTTGCTGCCGCTGCCATGACCAGCCAAAGCCGAGTCGTGGAAGTATCCGATAAACCGCCTCCGTAGCCTCCTAGGAATCACCACCCTGAACGGAGAGTCGTTCCCCTCCTCGTCGTCGATTGTTGGAATGTAGCGGAGCAATAAGCCGTCTTGACCCAGCAAGTATGAATCAATATGTTCGTTAAATTGACCGCCAGCGTTCCCGGTGTTGCTTGCTATTTCCGCAATTTTCCCCAACACCCGCTGACAAAAACCATCTGCCTTTTGGGCCTCGACAAGCTCTTCCTTGCTCACCACTTCACCCCAAGCCACGATCCTCTGTTCCCTCGTGCGGCCTCCTAACACTGCGACGAGCTCCTGTTGCATCGATCCCTTCCCGCTGTCTCGCTTATGAGCGGCCGCGCAGGAAGCTCGTCTCTCGCAATCCCCTGGCTGCGTCTCCTCCTTCCAACCACTATCATGGGGCGCCCGAGAAAGTGCGTCTGCAACCTTGTTGGTGGAGCCCTTTCGGTACTCGACAGTATAGGAGTATCGCTGCAAAGTGAGTGCCCACCGAGCTAACCTCCCCGCCGGCTCTTTCAACCTTTGAATCCAGGTGAGAGCGGCGTGGTCTGTCTGAATGACGAAGGTGGTCCCGTCTAAATACAGGTCGAATTTCTTTAGAGCAAACATGACGGCCAGCCCCTCCTTCTCCGTCACGCTGTAATTGCGTTCTGGCGGTGTAAGGGTTCGGCTGGCGAATGCCACCGGGCGCAGCTGTCCGTCATGTTCTTGCAATAACACCGCACCGACCCCGTAGTCGCTCGCGTCGGTCTGTACCACGAACGGACGGTTAAGGTCTGGCAGGCACAGGCTGGCCGTGGCTGCTATCGCCTTCGTGAGGGAAGAGAAAGCTACCTCTTGTTCTCCGCCCCAGGCCCATCTTGAACCTTTGTGGAGCAGCAGGTTCAGTGGCCGTGTGAGTCCAGCGCACCCTGGAATGAACTGCCGATAAAAACCGACCATTCCAAGGAACCTTTGAAGGCTCTTCGCGTCGCGCGGTGGTGGGTAATCAAGAATGGCCCTCAACTTATCCTCGTTCGGCCTCAAGGTACCGTCATCTACGACGAAACCCAAGAGGTTGACCCTTGAGGCTGCGAGCTGGACCTTCTTTGGATTAATCGTTAATCCCGCTTTGCTCATTCTGCTTAAGATAATCTCAAGGTGTGCTAGGTGCTCCTCGAATGACCTTGAAAATACGACGACATCATCCATGTATGCCATGGCAAAGTTGAACTTCGCGTCCCCCAGCACGATGTCCATAAGCCGTTGGAAACTCGATGGCGAGTTAGACAATCCAAACGTAAGGCGGATAAACTCAAACAGACCCCTGTGACAGGTGAACGCCGTCTTCTGGACATCGTGTGGTGCTACCTGGATCTGCAAAAAACCTCTGCTACAATCCAAGGTAGTGAAAACCCTCGCGCTACCCAACGAGTACATGATGGACTCAATAGATGGGAAGGGATATGAATCCCTTCGTGTCATCTCGTTAAGTCGGCGGTAGTCAACGTAGAGACGAGCGGTACCGTCTTTTTTTGGCGCTAAGACTACCGGAAAAGCCCAGGGGCTCTGTGACGGCCTCACGGCCCCTGTGTCTATCATCTCATCGAGAGCCTTATCTAGGAGAGCTCGCTTGTGCGCACTCAGCGGTCTGGGATTACAACCCCATGGTCTAGCATCTCCTGTGTCGATTCTGTGTTGTAAAATGTTTGTAAGTCCTGGCCTCTCGGTAAACATAGCTGCGTGTCGATGCAAGGCGTCTGCTAACCTACGCCGTTGTTCTGCCGGCCCGTTGTAAGAAGCGACAATCGCTTCAACGTTTCCCGATACGACTCGCGCAGCTAATGTTTGCTCCTCTCGTGATCCGACGAGTGAGCTTTCTGTGTCCTGACCGAAACTCGGTGGGACGGCAAAGGGGATAAGGGGAGTCAACGGATTATAGTGGTACCCGTTATTCTTCAAGTCTATGATAATCCCCTCCCGGCAGACGAAGTCCTGTCCTAAGATCACAGGGATTTGCATGCCTGGCAGATAGAGAAAACGCTGCCTCCTTCGACTGCCGTCGAGGCTAAGGTGAAGGCGTATAGCGCTTTGTGCCCTAGCCGATCCTGCTGCTAAACGCAGCGTGGTGGAAACTTCCCGCACGTGAAGTGCTCGTCGGCGACAGTCTTCGTAGACTCTGTCGCCGATCAGGGAAAGAGTCGAACCGGTGTCAATTAGTGCGTAGTAACTGTTACCACCGATCTCGACGCGCACGTACGGCCCCTTCTCAGATGTCAAATCCTGAGTTCGACATGCCGACGGGGCAAACACCGACCTGTCGCTGACCGCAACTCCAGCCCCGTTGGCAGACTGATGAGGGGCCTCGGCAGCGGCCGGCAACCGCGAGTCGGGAAGTCCAATTAGTGGCGCCGGCCTCTCCCGTTTCCCTGAGAACCATGGGGGGGAGCTGCCGTCCATGTGCACTGACGCTTGATATGCCCAAGCTGATTGCATTTATAGCACCTGACCTGTCTCCTGCCATTGTGTGCTGAGCGTCCGCCGCTACCATCACGCGAAGCAGTGTCGCGCCGGGGGTCATTGTAGTTCCCGCGACCCTCGTAATGATTCGCGACTCCGCGGTGGTCGGCTGCGCCGCCTCCCCTAGGGGGATGCGCCCTGGAAGAGCCCGCGTTAGCTGCTCTGCGCCTCTGTTCAAAAGCGAAGGGATCTAAGGCGCGGGGCACAGCAGTTGCGCCACTCCTATGTCCTGTAACGGCCACGTACGGCGTACGTGAGTCGTCGCAAGCTCCCGCGCCTCGTCCTGTCCAGGCGCAACCCGGCTCCAGAGATTCCTCTGCGCGTGGAGGGGGGCGATACGTCAACTCGGCGAGCAAGCTCGCCTGAACGATGCGCGCCTCTCTGGCAAGTGCTTCCAGATCAGCGAAATCACGTCCGCGCAAGTAGGGTTTAAATCTGGGGTGACACTGGCGGATCGCCCTAGCTACCCTCTCCGCGTCTGACGCTGTAGGGTCGGCTCTGGAGTAGAGCTCCTGGAGAGCGCGGACGTATTCTACGAGGCTCTCGTCCGGATGCTGAGTACGGCTGGCTAGCTCATCTCTGATCCGCATCTCATAGTCGGGAGGCAGAAATTCCTCTCTGAATCGTGTCCGGAAATCTGCCATCGAAAGGAACGGCCTCTGCATTCGCCTCCAACGCGCTGCGTCATCCGTCAACGCGATTGGGACGATCTGTATCAGGGCCGTTTCATCCGACGCGCCCAAGGCGGCAATGTACGCGTCTAGGTGCTGCAAGAAATCGTGAACCGATGCTGCGTCGGAGTAGCCCGAATAGGTCGGCGTCGGCACGCTCAACCGCGGGCGAGGCACGGGCGTAGGCGCGGGATTCACCACCCCTGGGGCCAAACCCATCTGTCTAGAAAACGTCGCGAACATCGCCGTCATGGCGTGCATTAGTTCGCTGACGTCTCCCGTGTTCACCGCCGGAATTGGGGGTTCTAGCGCTGCCGCAACGCTCGCTTCCCCACTCGTGCCTTCTCCCACGTCTGAGTCAATATCCGCCACTGACTGGGTTGAGGCCTCGGGATGGGCGGCCTTATTCCGTAACCTGGACATGGCGGCAGAACGTTAAACACTGATGTCCAGCGGAGTAACAAAAAAATTCAAATGGGGAAACAAAACAAACCTAAACTTAGAAATCGCGATTCGTGGGACTCCCCGGGAGCGAAAAAAAACAACGGCAGACTGATCGGGCCCCACGTTGGGCGCCAGTTATGTGGGTCGCCTGTCAATTCCCGATCAGGCCTAGTTCTACTCGCTCCGAGGAAGTCACACAAAGAGCGCTATCATAGAAACACTTTATAAATACTCAAATTGTGCCGTCGATGCTGTGGAAGGCCACGGTTGCCCTGGGGTCCGGGTCTTGCCTGGGCTCGTTCAGCACCGCCTCTTTCGTTCGTCACGGCCCTTCGAACTCTGTCCACGCGCACCTCCCACGAGCGTCCCTTTCTCCTCTTCCTCGCCGCTCACGGGGCCGTCCATCCACGTTCAGCGTGGCTCGTTGTCTCCCACACGTCATGACCCTATTGAGCAATCGGGATTTTCCCATCACGCCATTGATGCCGGCTTTTTTGCGATACAAGCTCCTTAAAGCTATCACTTTAACAAACATGAAAGCTATCGCTTTAACAAACATGGTGGTGCCCATGGAACAGAGAAGACACTGGTCTATACTAGCAGTACGACGGTAGTTAGGATGTATGAAACGTGCCATTCGTTTTGAACTGACACTAAGGACAAAGTGAGGTATTATTCCATACCGGGGTCCCAGACAGAAACTGCTTACTCAAGCTTTGATCTAACATTGTTAATGACGTGCTTTATGTGAATGTTCCACGAAAGGGTGGATGTTACGTGAAAACCAAGGTATTTATAACAAGAGACTGACTCTAAACAAAAGTTATTTAGGTAGTAAGGCGTGTCTCGTCTTACAACGAGGCACACATTAATTTGCACTTAGTGATATTTAGTTCCATGAACCATGTAGTTAAGTCAGACTTCAACAATCTTATGTTGTCCGTCGATGTCTCGCGGTAAATAACGCAGTCTGCAAATAAACAGGTAAGAGATGAAACACAAGCGGGCAAATTGTTAATATAAATAAAGAAAAGTAATGGGCCTAAAACTGAACCCGTTGAAACACCAGAGTTAACGGGTGTTAATGAGGAGTGGAATCATTGAGAGTTACGAATTGTGAGCGATGAAGCAAGAAACATTCAGTCTAGTTCAGTACATACAAGTCAATATTGAGTTGACTCAGTTTGAACAGCGATGATGGATGACTGACTTTATCGAAACCTTTTGAAAAATCGAGGAATACACAGTCCACCTGCGACCCACGGTCAAGAAAGGCATGCAGATTGTAAGTGTGTTTCGCAGAAAAACAATTTGCATCGAAGGAGATGGCAAGATGGGAGCGAAACACGTGTTCTAAAATTTCGCATGGTACGCTTGTTAGGGAAATTGGACGGAAGTTAATAGGTGAATGCTTAGTTCCTTGTCCAGAAAAACACCACCTTGCCCACTTTCCACTCATCAGGAATGCATGGTTCATCTAAAAATTGCTGATATGTAGGTAGTTTAGCCGAAATAATAGATAAATGCAAGGTGTAAAAAAAAAAAAAAACGTTTTTTTTTTTTTTTTTTGCAAAAATAAGCTAGGCATAGCCGTACGCTCATTCTCTGTCCAAAGGTAGCGCTAGAGGTTACAACCAGATGTCAAAGTTTCAGCCCGAACGGACACCTTGTTCGAAAGCTATAAGTGATTTCCTGAACATTTCAATGGGAAAATAGGGTCCATTTTTGCCCGTTTTCGGTTTCTGGTGCCATAAAGCCCCATATTATTCGAAAACTCAGTCAGCCGCCATTTTCCCTTTGAAATTTTCAGAAAATCACATAACTTTTGAATAAGATGTCCGTTCGGCACTGTAAAACTTTGGCATCTGGCTGTGACCTCTAGTGCTACCTTTGGGCGGGGAATGAGCGTTCGGCGATGCTTAGTTTATTTTTGCGGTAAAGAAAAACCCTGTAAATGTTTTTTTTTTGTGACACCCTGTACATTTTAGTAATTTTCAGGAATATATAATTAATTTTGTCAATACGGGCGAACGAGGACAGTTTAATGGAATCATTTAGTTTTATTGTACCAACAGAATTAATTAGTATTGGAAACATTGAAATAGTTTGGTGCCTGGAAGTATGGGTTTGGATCGTTTTCAACCGCAGAAAAAGCCTTTGAAAATATGTTCAACGCTTGCGCAGACATCTCTAGGAACCACTTTGCCGTCCTCGTTCGTTAGTGACGCAGCATTACCCTCTTTCCTTTTCTTTTGAATACTGTAGTATTCCAAACCCACTTGGGGTTTTCCAACAATAATGACTAATGTTGGAGTAAGATGTTTTTTGTAAATATATGAACACGAGCAATTCCCTGCAAACCACTTACTTCTCCGTGCACATGGGTGCAAAGCGGTGAAGCCTTTTGCGCTTGCATCGATGCAAAGCGTTAAAGGACAGATGCAAAGGAATTTTTTTTTAACATTTTGGTTGGGAAAAGGATGTTATAAAACGAATTTACAACGGAAAAGAAAAGTTTTTAGAGCTATATTTATGGCGCGATACGAGTTTGTAGTTTGCGCCCGCGGTAGGGTGACCACCTTCCTGCTAGCGAAATGCGGGACACGCCGGGGGGGGGGGGGGGGGGGGGGGGGGGTTTAGAGGAAGTTTATGAACACGCACACCACGAGCCGAGGCTCTGTTAACATATCCAATATCCTTTGCAGTTTATACACCTGGCAAACTGTATTCCAGCAATTAGGCTAAAATAATTTTCGCTCCCAGTGATATTTTTTTACGCAAAATATGTTACGAAATGTGTCGAAGTTGAAAGCATAAAAAGCAACTGCAGCAGAACTCAGAGCATCAAATGGAAATAGAAAACGGTGAATCTTTTCGGGTTATTGTTTCCTGTCAACTCTTGCTTTTGTCAACATGGTCCTATACAAAATTTTAACATTATGTTCTTTTTCGATCATTGTGAGTTGCAGGCTTTTTTTACCTTGTGTGACTGTCTTCACCAAAAATAAAAGTCCACAGCAACCATTTCGCAATAAAACAGTGTTTTGAAAATATTAACAATATCCTATTTTTAAAGCAATTTTTTTTACAATATTTAGGCACCAAGGGGAGAGGTACAACAGAGCATACGCGTCGGTTCTCATGCAAGAAAGAGGGTCGATTCCCGCAATGTTTGGATAGAAAATGGCGTACCATTGCGATTCGCACGGTTAACAGCGACCTCCGCGCTTCCTCGTGCCCCGTTGTTCGGCAGCACCATGAGTTGCTGAGTGAATTTTACGACAGTATGAAATACGGGACACTTTAAGGATTTGGGAATTCCTTGCGGGACGCGGGACAGAAGCCCTCAATGCAGGACAGTCCCGCGAGTCGCGGGACGGGTGGTCACCCTAGCCCGCGGGTGCCGCGGAAAAGTGGTCGCTATTTGTCACGTGGCGCTCGCGCTTTTTCGGAAGCTTCCTAGGTCTCTAAAAGTAACTTAATCATCTTTGCCTAAAGTATCACAAAAAAAGAAAAAAGAAAAAAAAAAACGAAGATTAATAAGTAACTTTCAGAGCCCGAAGGAAACTCCTGAAAAAGCGCAAGCAGACGTGATAGACCTGTGCGCCGGTCAGATGACGGCGGCGGCGCCCCGAAGCAGACGAACTTGTGCGGCGACGGCGGCGTTTCGAAACCACGACCACCACGACCTCGGAGAAACGCGTTGAGAAGCGGCGTCGCACAATGCTCAGCGTGCGGCGGCGGCGCACAGGCCTACCACGTGACCAGCGGCGGTTCCCGCCAGTATGTATGATCTCTATGCTCCCGGCGGGCGCCAACTACAAATTCGTTTTGCACAATTTGTTTTCTTCGTTATAAATTCGTTTTATAATCGGCGCCTCTCATCGCCGCATCGCAGCTGAGCGAAATTCAATGAGATATGTTGCGCTACAGCGACAGCATGGGACTAGTCCCATACGCCGGTATGCCTGTTGGGAAGTGCAGCGAGTCTTGTCACCACCCCGTCATTGTTGGCAGAAGGGCCGGCCCGTGTCAGTCGTTTGCAAAGCGACGTAGATGGCGTTTTTCGCGGCCTCGGAGATGCAGGAGGGAGCCGACGTTAAAAAAGATACGTTTGAACTACGAGTGTCAGCAAGAGCCATGTAAATACCTGTTTACACTCGGAGCGGACGCGCGCGCTTGATGGAAGTCTTGTATTCGCGCTGTTGGTAAGCGCTTCGGGACCGTTCTTTTACGATTGCAACTCGATACTGACGCGACACTCGGCAAAGAAAGGTTGGACCGGGGTCGACAGTGACGTGCAGTCTGTCAGAATAAAAATGGCATACCAATAACAAAGTGTACATACCGTGTTACGAAGGCAATCCATACGGCGTTTATTTCAGCTCTATATCACACAAAACAAGAAGATAGAATCGACGAGAGTCCCTTTTCGACGAGTGTTCGTCAACGCTGCCTCGGAAAACAAGGGGAAGAGATTGACCTCCTCACCTCTTAATCTAGAATTGAGGTCAGTGATCAAACTATAATACGGGAAGGGTCCACAAGGGTCGCGCGGGCATATTCCATTTAGCACGCCAGCCGGTCGTAGGCAGACGGTCTTGCGACGAAGCAACGCAGCGCCGAGTCGGAATGCCTCCTAGGCCTATACGCTTCGTCGGAGTCGGTGAATCCAGCGTTCTTGTTCGTCGTGGTCTGTTTTAAGTACTGTTTTCTTGCTGCTTGAAGTCGGCACGCGCGGGAAGAACACGTAGAAAAATAAACGTTCAGTCAGTCAGAGTTTTGAGAGGAAGGAAAACAAAGAAAATAAATGTTCGTCGGTCGCCGTCACCCAAGTAACTGGCGGCCCTGCCCTACTGCGCACGCGCAGTAGTTGCTTCGTTTACCACACGATAGATGGCGCTTGGCTCTCAGCATTATCAAATTTGGCAATTTTCGCCACACATCTCTAATTATGCTACAAAATGTGGATCTGAATATTATTTAACAAAACTTTTAGGAAACATTCGCCGGCTATTTATTGTTTACGATCGCGGTGCTGGTGAGGTAGGCTCTTACCCAATAGGCGATGTGGATTCGGCTGACGTGCACCGATTCTGCGTATGCATCGTAGTGAACAGGCGAAGGAAGGAAGGCGCAAAAGAGTCCAGTTTTCTTTTAAAAGTTCTATAGCAAATAATTTTTTGGGGCTCCCTATTTTTGTGTTTTTGTGTTTCTTTTCACACCTTTTACGACGTGCGGTGGTTGAAACTCGATTTTAAAATCATTTCATGGTCCCTTTAAGACTCATCGTCCCTCTGCTGATGCTTATATTTCCTTTATTCCCACAAAAATGTTAAAAAAGTTGGGGAGAATTCATGTTTCATAAGTTTACTCTGTCCTAAAAAAACACCATCCTCCCCTACCCCTTAAAAAAAAAAAAAAAAAAAAAAAAAAAAATATATATATATATATATATATATATATATATAGGGTGTTTTTTTAAGCTTAACAGATTTATTTTAAAAAAGCCGTGAAAGTTACACTTATGCCGCTTGTGGAGGTAAGTTACACGGCCAGGGGGACATATTATAGGGGGCTAATCGTAACAATCAGTAGATTAATTAATTAAAATTCGTTAACTTCTTAATTAATGAAAATAGACATGGTTCCAATTAAAAACTTAGCGTCATCGAAAACCACTAAATCAGTCAGTCATTTTCAGAAAGACTTCGAGCGTATGAGAAGCGTAGTAGTGCACTAAAGTTACCACTCTTGGAGCAGGTACAAAGCTAGCGGTTGCGATAAGGCGCCCCGCGCGATTTTTCCGTCTCTTATTTAGCCCCAGCCTTGTACCTGCTCCACGAGTGGTAACTTTAGTACAATACTACGCTTCTCACGCGCCGAAAGACTTTCCGAAAATGACTGATTTAGAGGTTTTCGATGACGCTGAGCAAGTTTCTAATTGGGACCATATGTTTATTTTAATTAATTAAAAAGTTAATTAACGAATTTGAATTAATTAGACGACTGATCGTTACGATTAGCCCCCTATAATATGTCCCCCTGGCCGTATAACTCACCTCCACAAGCGGCAAAAGTGTAACTTTCACAGCTTTTTTTAAACAAATCTGTTAAACTTAAAAAAAAAAAAAAAAAAAAAAAAAAAACCGGTATATATATGTGTGTATTGGCAAGGACTACCCATTCAACAGTTTGATACAGCGTCGCGGATATTTTCAATGAAGTAAAAAAACGCAACTGCTCGAAACCGAAACTGGACTGGGATGGAAGGAGAAATGTGGAGAGAGTTGCCGGAAGTCACATGGCTACAGCCAATCGCTTTTTCTATCTTTTGTTTTTCTGGGCGGGCAAAGCAGACGAAAGATGCAAACGTCAAGCTTTTCGTGCTGGGCTTTTGCACATTTTTCAAGCTCTTACCAATAAACCTGTTGCAATACGTACAGCTGTGGTGCCTGCAGCGCGTCTTCGACAGGTGTATTGAGCGTCCTCTGCTATCCATACATCAAAAGTGGCACAGAAGCCGAAATGTCATGTAATAGAGTGCCTTCATTCACACGCGTGCTTTTGCTTGAGTGGTGACGTCACAGCTCGTTTTGTTTAATGCATTTTGAAGTGCCGGTGTCACTCGGCTCAAGCGCGTAGCTTTGGCATAGACGCCATTTTACCACCCAAGTCACGCACCGAGTGCGCGAGAGCGTCATGCGCTGGCACCTTCAGGGCAACAATGGATGTCTTCACTCTGAGAGAGACAGACGTGTAGGCACCCTATCCTGTAGTAAAGCCCCTCTATCCTGGGAAAAGTGGCGCCATTCATTGTTGTGGAAATGCTCGAGACACGTGACGCGCCCCTCTTCTGGGAAGTTTGAAATGTAGCTCAGTGCTGCGCTGTGCCGTCATGATTTTCCCAAGGGCTGCACTTGCCTCGTGTATTGGCGCACCTTTCGCTACTTTTGAAACATGAAGGGGCTTTATCATGCAGTTGCATGTCGCGATTCTGGCGATTGGCCGTAGAAATGCTAGCAAGAAGTTGCGAGTAGCACGGATGGATGTATGGATGTCAAGGGCTATGCCCTTTGTATCGGGAGGTAGCTTGCGCCACCAAGCCCAAGAAAAAGGCAAACATGATTCCTCCTACCTTTCCAAGAGGAATATTAATTTTAGAAAGTTATCTCCGAAAGTGGTTTGTTTCCTTGATGTACGATGGGATGCTCCTAATCAAGTTATCAACGTAGCTCGATATTGATTCGGTAAGGGTTCCAAATCCAGATATAATGGGACGGTTTGGGATCTCTTATTTATAAATTTTTGGTAGCATGTTATATCGACCTGGCACGGCGTTTTTAGCAGTTATGGCTTGGACGTATATTTCCGGTAATTTTCTCCTGTTCTACTAGCTGGCCCGGCTGGCCCCATATAACGTCGATCAAACAGCGATCAATTTCGGCAAGTCCTGAAAAAACAGAAGTACCCGGAAAAGATCATAGACGATGCGATCAATAAGGCACAGGCCCTTGATCGTGGCCTCTTGCTAAGTGAGCGGAGCCCTCAGACACAGGAGCATCGGGCGAACCTCGTACGAACTTTTAACGGTCTCCGAACGTCGCACCCATATCAAGAAAATATTTTAACATTTTACAGGAAAGCGGACGCCCCGCAAGAATTATGCCTTCCGTTCCCCGAGTAGTCCACAGACGCTCACACTAGGGTGCCTACATGTTTCCGCGGAGCGGCGGAAACATGTAGGGCACCCTAGCTCACACAATCTAAGGGACGCCATAAAAAATTGCGCCGAAAGCACGGGCGCATTTTGAACGCTTGATGCCATTAAATTGTATGAATACGCAAATAAAGCTGGGCGAAGTGGCACAAGCGCGCTGAACGCAGCGATCTGCAGTCGCACCATTTCAGATCATTTTTGTTCAGGTTATCTATCCTAACTCAATACATTACCGTGCAGTTGTCATTGCTGCTCTTTTTTAATTTAAATTCGTCACTACTCTTGCTCTCGAGATAATTCTACTTGTCATTTTGTCCCCCGAAACGAAAATTCGATTCACATATCAATATGGGTGAAAATAAATTGGTTTCGCGATGAGCTCTTTTCCGGGATTAAAAATTTGGGTATTTACTGGAAGTAAGGCTACAGGAGCGTACCGTGCTCGTAGGTGCTAGATATTTATCATAATGAAAATATGGCAAGTTCCAACCAATTCCTAAACATGTAGGAGCCCTACGTTTCGAACCGGTTTGGTCCTTCGTCAGAAGCGACTGTGGCGGTTGAGGAGCGGCGTTTTCGGTCTTCTTTTCTTCTCTCGGGAATATTTATCATGTTTAGTTCTGGCAAACGTCGGGAAAACGTCGAATTTGGAACGCGCTGTGCTGGCTGTCGCGTAACAGATAATCCAATGTATAACAAATTAGTTACTGCAAAAGGGGATTGGACACTTGAGCGTCCTGCCACAGGGAAAGGCACCTTTGTGACTGCACCTGTTGTTCAACGCTGTCGTGACGCGCGGCCCTGCAAGGACTTTTTTACTCGTTTTTAATTTGCACCGAACCTGAGCACACTGAACGTAGTAACTTAATAAAAATTTTCTCGAATTTCGCTTTATTTTAAAAGTCATAAGCGAATTAAAATGACAAAAAGAAGCAAAAAATAACCTCCTTCATGACGTTCTTGGTCGCTTGAGTGGCCGTGAACTAGAGGAGGGGTAGTGAGCTCAGCGAGCGCTTACGGCTGCCACACTCCGTGTCGACGGCTCGACAGGGCGCCACTAAACCATGGGAAGCCTGGGCGGCTCGCTGCGCGATTAAACACTAATTCGGCATGACACTTCATTGGCCACAAACGACAGCAAACACGGGGTAAAGATCAATTCAGAACGGGAGCCACTTCGTGCTGCCATACCGCTAACCGGCCAAACCGCAAGCCAAACCTGCCCGCCGAAGGCCTTCGGAACGCTCGGAACCGGTCGAACGTACATCCGGGACTTTTCTACGCTCGCCGCTCTTCGGTGCCTAATCCCACTACCCTTTCTAGTAGGCGCCGCCTTTTCCACCGCTTGGTGGCGTGTATGTCGACGTGTCATTTCTTGTTTTCGTACTTTCTAAACTCTATTTGTTTCTTTTCTGATCTAAAATAGTGAACAAAAACTACTTTTCTAAATAATTGAAACAGTTCGCGCCACTTATATTTTGTATTCCGACTAAAAAGAAGCTTTTAGCGGCTTTTACCAGTAGTAATTGCCCAGGACCAAAGACTTCACGCATCGCGCGCTTTCGGCAACGCGGGTCGCCCCCGTAGGTAGAGGAGGTTTTCGCTTTGTCCGGGTAAATTATGACGCACGGACACTCCGTGCCCGCTGGCTTGCCCGAACCGCAAGGAATGTGAAAACCGCAAAAAAAGGTAGACGCTTAAATATGATTGCAGGGCCCCTTTAATGACGCGCTCTCCTATCGCACGCTCTGCCGTCGGCGCTGTCATGTCGTGCGCTCTCGTGGCGCCCTCCCGTGACAGACTGGGTAACGCATCGGAAGACACTGCTTGAAGCCATTGCATCGCAAAGCACTTCGCGCCTAATCTAAAATTGAAGGCTTGGAATCAGCAAATATACCAGGTTGGAATACCGAATAAATCAAATTGGAACGAGGTTGGAATTTATAAATAAACTAGAGTTCCTTTTTCCTGAGATCCCATTGTCTGTTTGCATCAAGGTAAATAACGGGATACGGTGGTGTGTGCTAGATGTGCTAAAAACGGGACGTTTACAAGACAACGCCCCACCTTTTGAATCAGTACCTACAATTATCGCGAAGTTTATAAAAAAAAAAAAAATGGCGAAATCATTGCGAAGTAGTCGTATCTCACCGCCATATTTTTTTCCCTAAAGCGTGGGTCACACTGCTTGTACATCATACATAAGACAGTCTGTAAACAGATTCGAGCCCGAGTTACCACGAGATCTGAGCTTCGAATGCCGCGTGACAGCGAGTACAAGGAGACACTTGGCACGCAGCATTCGAACCACAGTTATCGTGGTGACTGATATGTGCAGACTGTCTTTTGTATGATGTATAAGTAAACACCACAATATGACCCGCATAAATTGCGTAATACATAATAAAACTATTAAAAGAAAGACAACACGGACTGCTCTACTGGCGACAAGATGTTTTGGTGGCGCCACCTCGCGGACGCCCTCCTGTGACGCAGCTGGTAAGATGCGAGCAGACGACGCGCTAGGTCAAAGCACGGAGTGACTATGTTAGTCTGTATCTTTGCCGCTTAAATACGGTTTATATATTCAAGAACCGCGTATAAAGTTTTTGTGTCTGTCTAATGAATAACATCGGGGGGGGGGGGGGGGGGGGGGGGGGGGGTGTCGGGTGTCGAAGGTGCGTTTTATATTAGAAAAACTTTAAAATGGTAGAAAATAAGCCTGGAGCTCCACATTACAGCTTGCGCGCGTATTCACAGCCTCTCTGATTCTCGTTTTTCCGGATCTTTGGAGGGTACAGCCTCTCTGATTCTCGTTTTTCCGGATCTTTGGAGGGTTTTTAGAAAAATGTTTGCGGTCTTCTTAGCTGTGCACGCGCGCACAGTTCTGTTGCAAAGCGCCGCACATTTGTTTTAGCTACATAGAGATTCCCGTTCCGACGTTTCTATCGCAGTATGACTGGACATTTACTGCAAAGCAAATGGTAGTCAGCAACTGACACTTAGCTCCTCCTGAGTCGAATACATGGCAAAGCAGTTTGTTACATCTCGACTTTTGCTCGAAAGAAAAGTAAACATTTTTATAAATTCTTAAATTGTTGGTCATGGACCGGCAAATTCAGGCGATTGATCAATTTGTTCTATCCTATTTTTACTAAGAATTTTTTACGAATTTAAAATAACTCGCTGAGAAGCGCATCACGGATCATGCGCATTTGGTCGACAAAAATTAAACATACAAATGGTATTACTTTTTGGAACCTGAACTGGTACCGACTTACTAGATTTAAAGGGATACTTCAACGAAATTTGAAGTATATTTCCCGTCGTGTTCAAAAATAGGCTGAATAGGATTCACAATATTCGTAAATGACAATCGCAAGTTTGTATTTTGAGCCTGGTGGCTGTATTTTTCGTTATAAACGGCCCACTCTGGCAAGCGCTCGGAGAAGGCCCAGCGGAGACCACGTGACATCCAACGCAATCGTGACGTAGGTCGTCTCAGGACGAGTAAAGCTACGGCGAGGCTGACGTCGAGAGGATGGCCTGGTCGTTCCCGCCACCGAAGCGGCTGCTTTTGTACGAATTTTGAGTGACGGGTTAATCTTCTGTAATCTCGTAGGGGGACAATAGCGACTTCTGCGACACACAAAAGGCATTCTCGGGAAGAGGGGAGTTCCTCCTGCCCCTCTTCTCTCGTCGTGGCCGGAGGCGAGACAACCTCAGCTGTCAAGGTTCCTAGACGGGCATTACAAGCGAGGCGTTAGCGACATCCACCATGATGCTGTTTGCTAATCGTTTAATTCGTTTTAAAATTCCTTTTCGTGACTTTTTTAACAAGATATTGGTATGTTCGATGTGATGCTGCTTTTTTGAACACCTATAGACCAAAAAATGAGCGCCGAAACTTCGTTGTAGTATCCCTTTAAGACTTTGATCGCGATGGCGTCTCGCGCGTTTTGCGTCAATCGGGAGAATGCGGAGGGCAAATTCGTCTGCTTCTTGCGCAGGGGGAGCGGTGACATCAGAACGCCGAGCCCTGATTGGCTGATCGCGACCCTCTATCCGAGCGTGGTCTGCTCCTTTGCTACGTCGTCTGCTCGCAACGTCGTCTGCGTCTGTCTTACCTTTCCTGCGACTTTCGGAAGTGCAGGTCTTTACGAGCGAGGTCGACTTCGCCTTTCACAGAGGGCAGACGACATAACCCGAGCGGTACGTTGTTTTTGTCTAACAACTAGCAGACGCGCATCAAGGAAAGAAGTCGAAGGACTCACCGGCGAGGTGTCCCGAGGCGCCGAGGTTTGTTTGCTGAGAACCGAGAGTGAGGGTGGTTAGTGTCCGCAAGTTCCCTCCCAAATACTTTTTCCCTCCGCTCGTGTGCGGCGAGACCTTCACTCTAACGTCGTCGGCGGGTTGGCGCGGTTGGCGCGGTTGGCGCAGTTAAAGACTGACGACCAGTTCGCGCTTTCCACTTTTCCCCCGCCTCCTCCTCTCCCCCTTCTATCCTGTCCACCGTTGCCCATTTCCTCCTCCCTCGTGGTGAGGGGGATCTTCTGCCTTGCAGAATCTCGACTCTGGTCGTTGGCCTCTAACGTCGTCTGCTTTACGTCTGCTAGTCAAAGCGACGGCCGCTTTACGTTTCCTGCGTCTGTCGGAGATTCACCTGTAAATTGAGCACTTTAGGGAAGCTTTTTATATACTTTTGAAGTTTTTTCGACGTTTGGTAACGTCAGCAGCTTTATCCCTAATTTTCCTGTAACAAAGGTAGCCATTTTTCACGTCTAAGAATTTGAGGAATGGAATCGTTGAGTTATCCATTCCAGGAGTGGGATTGGGCCCACTGTCTCAATTCTTAGGAGTTGAAAGAAATGGAATGAACTCAGATTCCCCGGAATGGAGTTGGAAAGAATTGGGGGTGTTCATTCTGCAGCACTGCTTGGTAGAGACTCCGCAGGCACTGTTTTGCGCAACCCACCATAAAGACCGGCAGAAACAAGAGCTCCTGCGCGATGTCCGAGGCGCATAAATCGCCCTGCAGTTCAAGCTGTCTGGAGCTTCGATGCGGTGACCGTTCGTGCAAGGGAACTTGGGTCACTTCCGATTTCTCCTCATGCATACCTGGCCGCTGGCCTGACATCTTTACAGTGCGAAGGTTTTGAGCGCCGAGGTTTGGTACTGTCCTCATTTTAGAGCGCAGCTCTTAGGCGAACGTTTCCGGCTTGAGCGGCGTCGCCGTCGGCATCGGCGTAAAGGCGCATTCACACTGAGCAAAAAACGCGCGTTGCGGTCGACGTCGACGCCGGCGTCGTAAAATTCGAAGCAGTCACACAGGGCCACCCGACGGCGGCGTCGTCTCGGGGAATCTCACGTTTGTCGAGAGAACACGGAATTTTTTATTCGTCTGCTTCGCACGATTGTTGTTGCCTTGCCTTCGCGATTGCATATGCGGTGGGAGACAACCGTCTTCACTGAATGGACAACGGTGATGATTATATATACGTTTACACTCCGGTTATATGCAGCCTTGGCCAAAGGCACGGACTCGAACGGGCCAATTCAGGTGCTTTTTGCCGCGTTTTTGTGCAAACAAAGCACGGTGCTGCGCCGGCGCGTCCCAGAGCCTTCGCGTCCGTAACTTTAACACTGCACGCAGCCTGTGCGAGAGTGTTTTCGATGGAGGACTGTTGTATTCCGTAGTGATGGGTGTACACAAAATTACACAACACATTGGGAGTGATCGCTCCCGCACAGTCGGAGGTCGGAACACACCGCGAACTTCGGTGGCAGCTTTCGCGGCAGCTTCGCGCAATCGATGAAGAGTAGCTTCACAGCGTCGTACACGCACATAAAACACTGCTCACAGTCAGATGTTCCAATCGGCTTGCTTCTTTCCACGCTGGAATATTTCCAGCCACGTTTGGCGAGTGCACGAATCCCCCGAGCTCTCAGCCTTTTCGCCTTCATTGTGAGTCAAAAATAAAAAAAAAAACAGCGAAAACATATCCTAACCGGAAAAGGGCGGTACGTCACGTCCGGACACTTGCTGATTGGCTCAAGCGCGCGCGTCGAGGGAGAAATTGGGTTCCGAGGCGTCGTCTCCCTGCGTCGTCCTCTTCGGCGCGCGACATTTTAGAGCGCAGCTCTTAGGCGCCCGTTTCCGGCTTGAGCGGCGTCGCCGTCGCCGTCGGCGTAACCGCGCGGTGCATTATGGGTAAATTTCCCCGCTAAATCTAGCAAAAAAATTTCCCCGCTAAATCTAGCGGAAAAATTTCCCCGCTAAATCTAGCGGAAAAAGTTCCCCGCTAAATCTAGCGGAAAAATTTCCCCGCTAAATCAAGCGGAATAATTACCCCGCTAAATCTAGCGGAAAAATTTCCCCGCTAAATCTAGCGAAAAAGTTCCCCGCTAAGTCTAGCGGAAAAATTTCCCCGCTAAATCTAGCGGAATAATTTCCCCGCTAAATCTAGCGAAAAAATTTCCCCGCTAAATCTAGCGGAAAAATTTCCCCGCTAAATCTAGCGGAAAAAGTTCCCCGTTAAATCTAGCGGGAAAATTTCTCTTGAGGTCAGGTGACCCCCCGAGGTCACGTGACCCCCATGGTCACGTGAAACCCCCAGGTCACGTGACCCCCACGTGACCTTGGCGACGGGGTCATGGGACCCCTCCAAGGTCACGTGACCACCCCTCCCCCCCGATAACACGTGAACCTCAGTACCCTTACCTCCTCCTCCTCAAGAGCTGCGCTCTAATTCGGCGTTACAGGGAGTTGTAAACGGCTTTCATTTTTCAATACAAAAATAAGCAAAAAATTCCCCCCACGACGAGCGTCTTTCCGCTGTGTGAATGCGCCTTAACCGCGCAGTGCATTATGAAAAATATCCCATGATGCAACCCGCGGGGACGAGGAGGAAGGGGAGGAGGCGGAGGGGGAGGGGAGGAGGAGGGGAGAGGAGGAGTAGAGGGGACAGGAGGAGGGATGAGGAGGAGGAGAGGGGGGAGGGGATCAGAGAGGGGGAGGAGAGGAGGGGAGGAGCTTGAAGGATGAGAGGAAGAGGGGGTGAAGGAAGAGGGGAAGAGGAAGAGGGGAGTAGGAGGACGAGGAGGAGGAAGAGGGGACAGGAGGGGAGGGGGAGTAGCAGGGAGGATGAGGAGGTGGGGAGGACGGAGGAGGGGTATACTCTCCCATTAGTACCTTTCCCTCCTCCTTTCCAAGAGCTGCGCTCTAATTCGGCGTTACAGGATTACAGGGTGTTGTAAACGTCTTTTATCCTTTGTCGAGTTGCGTATATACGTTTTTTTCTCGTTTGAGCCTCATGTTTTCACACGGTGTTTTTGCAGATCAATGAGTCCAGTTTACCATATCGCAAGGAAGTAGTGCATTCTTCACAGAAACAGAGAAGCAGTCACTTAAACGAAATATCCGAGGTGGGTTGTGTGTATACACGTGCAATGGACATAGGAAACTGGGTATTACAGGCAAGGATGATGCTTGTTCATCCGAGGTGGGTTGTGTGTATACACGTGCAATGGACATAGGAAACTGGGTATTACAGGCAAGGATGATGCTTGTTCCAACTTTAAAGGGACCATGAAATGATTTTAAAATCGAATTTCATCCACCGCACGTCGTAAAAGGTGTGAAAAGGAACACAAAAACACAAGACTAGGGAGCCCCAAAAAATTATTTGCTATAGAACTTTTAAAAGAAAACTGGACTCTTTTGCGACTTCTTTCCTTCGAAAGCTCTGCCTTTTCACTACGATGCATACGCAGAATCGGTGCACGTCAGCCGAATCCACATCGCCTATTGGGTAAGAGCCTACCTTACCAGCACCGCGATCGTAAACAATAAATAGCCGGCGAATGTTTCCTAAAAGTTTTGTTAAATAATATTCAGATCCACATTTTGTAGCATAATTAGAGATGTGTGGCGAAAATAGCCAAGTTTGATAATGTAGGGAGGCTCTAGTGAGGGTGGGCGCAACTCAAAACCTGGAGAGCGTTTGCAATTTAATGGCGGCGCCTGAGGGAGAGGATTCGAGAAAGGATATGCGCCAGTGTTGCCTGCACGAGAGCAGGCGCCCGCTCTGTTGCAACTCTGTTGCTCCATGCGCCTTTCCTCCTCTCGCCTCCCATTGCAAGCAACGAGCGCTTTGGCGCAGCCTCTCTCGCTTCCTTCTCGCACCGAGAATTGCAAACGTCGAGCGGAGCAAACAAAGTTGCCAGACAAGCAGCAACGTCCAAGATGGCGGAATTTACCATTTTTCGCGTTAAAAAAATACTTAACCTATCGCAACAAAACTGGTGGCTATGGAAAAGTAATCATTTATACCTCGCGTAAATTATTCAAGCACCTTAATGGGCTTTCATGACCTGAGTTAGGAAAGAAAACGACCCTTTGCCCCATAGACTCCCAGCAAAATTTAGCAATTAAATGGCGTCCATGTCGCGTGATCGCCGATCTAGCAGTTGCACCCACCCTCACTTGAGCCTCCCTATGATAATGCTCAGAGCCGTTTATACTGAGAGAGTTTGGCCGATGGGCGGAGCTTGTTGGCCGCTAGAACAAGCGGATTTCGCGATAACACAATATGGCGTCACTTCTTTGTCTTGTTCATTCCTGAGAAATCGCGTAGAGTTCCTATGAGTCAGAGCCACAATATGGCGGACGGAAGTAGTCATCCCCCGGTTGTCAGACTACGCTGCATTAGTTGTCAGACTGTCAAAATCTCCTTAAGAAGGCCAAACTCTCTCAGTATAAACGGCTCTGATAATGCTGAGAGCCAAGCGCCATCTATCGTGTGGTAAACGAAGCAACTACTGCGCGTGCGCAGGAGGGCAGGGCCAAGTTCAGAACGGTTATTTCCTTTGGTTTCCTTCCTCTCAAAACTCTGACTGACTGAACGTTTATTTTTCTACGTGTTCATCTCGCGCGTGCCGACTTCAAGCAGCAAGAAAGAAATGTACTTAAAACAAACCACGACGAACAAGAACGCTGGATCACAAACACCCGAGAAGAGCGACAACAGCCGCGAATCCCGCTCCGACGAAGCTCTCAGAATAATAGGCCTAGCAGGCACTCCGACTCGGCGCAGCGTTGCTTCGTCGCAAGACCGTCTGCCTACGACCGGCTGGCGTACTGAATGGAATATGCCCGCGCTACCCTTGTGGACCCTTCCGTATTATAGTTTGATCGCTGACCTCAATTTTAGGTTAAGAGGTGAGGTCAATCTCTTCCCCTTGTTTTCCGAGGCAGTGTTGACGAACACTCGTCGAAAAGGGACCCTCGTCGATCCTCTCCTTGTTTTGTGTGATATAGAGCTGAAATAAACGCTGTATGGATTACCTTCGTAGCACGGTATGTACACTTTGTTATTGGTATGCCATTTTTATTCTGACAGACTGCACGTCACTGTCGAGCTGTAACAGTTCGTGCGAGGTATACGTGCAATACCGGTCCAACCTTTCTTTGCCGAGTGTCGCGTCAGTATCGAGTTGCAATCGTAAAAGATCGGTCCCGAAGCGCTTACCAACAGCGCGAATACAGCACTTCATCAAACGCGCGCGTCCGCTCCAAGTGTGAACAGGTATTTACGTGGCTCTTGCTGACAGTTCAAACGTATCTTTTTTAACGTCGGCTCGCTCCTGCATCTCCGAGACCGCGAAAAACGCCGCGGCAAATTGTTCCCATCTGCACTTCCCAACAGGCATACCGGCGTATGGGACTAGTCCCATGCTGTCGCTGTAGCGCAACGTATCTCATTGAATTTCGTTCAGCTGCGATGCGGCGATGAGAGGCGCCGATTCAGAAAATACGTCGGTGACATCGGCGTAGTAAAACCCACCGGCGCACCCCAACTCCTACTGCAGAGAGAACTTCCGGTTCCGGAAACATCGTACGTCACGGCTTGTTTTGCGGTCAAGAAAAAGTCGATATTTCATTAATTTTTTGTGTAGAAGTTAATAAACCGAGACGAAAACGGATGCCTGTTCGGCATTCAGTGAACATTGACGGTTTATTGTAAAAGTTATCTGGAAAAAGTAAAAAAGTCATTTCATGGTCCCTTTGACTTAAGCCTTTCGTTTTGCTTGGTGCCACGGGTTGTCAATGGCGGCCCTGAATATCGCCATTTAAAAAAAAAAAAAAAAAAAAAAAACGTTTCAGAGAAATCAGAGGTTTATGATGCCTCGAACACTGCCCGATATTATATGAACCTTATTTTATCGGTTTGTCTCCGAAGGCCTTCCCGATGTGGCAGCAATGAAAATAAATGTGTTTCTTTAACTGGGCATTGCGATCTTCCAGTGCAATTCCCTCATCACTTTTAAGAAACGCCTTAAACAAACATTAAACTTGCTTTGTCAGTGTATGATAAGTAAAACATGGTGTATGGTAAATTAGTGATATTTTTTTACTGTAATTTTAAAGAAGCGTTAAAATCACTTATGTAATTAACTAATTTCGATACGCTCAATGAAGGCCCACACCTCTCCCGGCTATCCTTTTTTCCCGATTGACAACAAAACAAAACACAAATACAGGATTCAGTTTATCGACTCGTTATGTGCCCGTTGTCAAGTAACTTACTGGAGTTTGTATACATATGCCGTACACTTTGAATGAACTTGAAGTAAAATTAAAGTGCACTTAAGTCTAATTTAAATTATACTTACAAAAGTATACTATAAGTGCACCTTAATAGTGTATTTTTAGTACTATCGGGTTCGTGTGAAATGTGAACACTCGAGCGCGTCGCCGTCAACACATGCTGCACCTCCTGGAGGTTCCTGGTAAAGGATAGAACTCCGGGGTGGAAGGCGCTGCGAGGGTGTGCGTTCTACTCCGATGTGTTTGAACCTCGCCTAGCACAACCCGAGCTTCCACGCTGCGCCGGTATTGCGCTGAAAGTTCCGTCACTGTTTGCATTTCATTCGGACCCGCTTGTGTAGTCTCACTACAATTCAAGTATGTCCAAGTACATGGACCTGTTTAGTATTTACAAGCTTACTTTCAGTCCTGTCTACAAATACACTTTTTTTTTTGCACTGAAAGCATACATTCAGTACTAAAAGTACACTTTTTGTGTACTAGGTCAAAGTTTCAGTGTGTTTTTTTTTGTTTTTGTTACGAATGTTAGGTTTGAATTGAATCACGAGACCGCGCTCGCAATCGTCATACCAGATTTTCTGCCTCTCAGCAATCATACCCAGCTTTGGCCACTAAAGGGTGTCAGCACAAGGCGACAGATGATGCCTTTCCTTTAACCGTACACGTCCGAATAAAACGTGATTGTGCGGTCCTTCGTTGTCACGGGAGAACACTGAGCCGACGGGAGTGGCGTTGCTGTTTCCCAGGAAATGGACCTTTCACCTACGTGCCCGCACCAGACGTCGCTGACGACCGACGACGACAGCTACGTGCGCACCGACGACGAGGAAGAAGGAGCCAACACAGACTGGGAGGAGAACATGCGGCGTTGGGTCAACCGCTAGAGCCCATCTTCGCACGACTTCTCGGCCTTGGAGGACAAGGCCCTGGCAGCACACACAGTTCCCAAGATGGTTACAGGGTGTCCTAACATTCCGTGGACGTTTATACAAAATCTGCGCAGTCTGGGAGACTTCCGATGACCCCTCCTCACAGGCGCGCTTGCTCCCGCCTTTTTTTTTTTTTCTGTTTATGCGTTTGTTTTCTGCGGGAAAACAAACGCATAAACCGGTCATCTTAAAACGCTTTTCAACTTCCGCGGTGGCCCTTGGAAACGGCTATGACAAATAACAGTGCCTGAAACGCGTCATCGACTGGTGGGCTTAACGACTCCGCCCGTGCATCGAGAGTGGTCCCGCTGTCAACAAGTTATGCCACAGGGCCTGCGTGTCGCCGTGTCGGTCGGTTGCAGAAGTCCCGGCAAAATGACGAGCGAATGAAAATGCCGCAATCCACCTTTTCAGAAATAACTGCGCCACCTGTCAGAAAACGGGGTTCGAGGATTTTGCGGGTGAAACAATGCACTGATGAAAAAGGAGAGAGACGGAGCGTCAAAAAGCGAGCTTGGGAGCGGTCACTGCAGCACCCAAGTTCTAGGTCACTGCAGCTCAATGTGGAGCGCAAGTTCGTCTGCTTCTCTCTCAGGGGTTATGGTGACGTCAGATAGACGCCGAGCTCCGATTGGCTCTGATGTCGGTAGACCTCAAGGCATCTTGCTTTGAGGTTTACCCAGTATCCTTCAATCAGAGCCAATCAGAGCTCGACGTCTATCTGACGTCACCATAACCCCTAGGAGAGAAGCAGACGAACTTGCGCTTCGCATAAAGCCAACAGGACCCTGCTTTTTGGAAGTAGGAGGGCCCGCGCTCGCTCGAGCACGTGTTTACGTATCTTCATACCAGAACCTCCTGAACGGGCGAGTTTCTAAAATGATCCATTGTCGCAGCTTTCCAACTCGTGGCTGCTGGAGCTTCTGTGAACTGCCAAACTGGAGAGCGACCAACAGCAAAAGGGGCTTTTGCCGTGTCCATCTCCGTTTGTGTACTATACCAGTAAGATCGCGGCGGAAAACAGCACGACACGTGTGACGTAGTCACGTGGACACGAAGGAACCACAAATGACGGTGCGACAAACACACCAGTCGGAGGCGGGTCCTAGGCATTACACCATAACAAAATCCACCGTTTTTTTTTTGTTTTTTTTTGTTTTTTCCGCGAGACAGGTTTTTTGTAATCGTTTCAAGACGGCAGAAAGTGGCTGAAAGGCGCCACTTATTTCTTTGGAAAAAGACGCGTGTACGTAGAAACGTCAGGATGTACGCCTGTTTGTCTGTGAGAACGGGTCTTAATCCATGTAAGAAGTCGGGAGGGCGCCCCGGGCAGCGATGGTTAATCTCAAAGCCCTTTATACTGAGAGAGTTTTGCCGATGGGCGGAGCTTGTTGGCCGCTAGAACCAGCGGATTTCGCGATAACACAAAATAGCGTTACTTCTTTTGTCTTGTTCATTCCTGAAAAAATTGCATAGAGTCCCTTTGAGTCAGAGCCACAAAATGGCGGACGGAAGTAGTCATCCCCCGGTTGTCAGACTACACTGCTGTGGTTGCCAGGCTTTTAAAATCTTGTTAAGAAGGCCAAACTCTCTCGGTATAAACGGCTCTGGTTGATCTCAGTTAACAAACTTGCAAACCGACGCAACAAAGTAAAGTCGGTTCCAACGTCGTTAGATCGACCAGTTATGGATCCCCCGTAGACATCATGAACCGGAAACCATACATAAAGCCACATCCAATTTCCAAAGACTGCCTCAATTAAACACGGTTATTAGCGCTAAATTATTTTTTTACAAAAAAAAAAAAGAGAGAAAGAAAAAGAGAAAATCTTTTGAAACACGTTTGGTGCCACAGAAATACACCTGACATCTTTCATCGACGAAAAATAAAAAAAAAAAGATATTTCATATAAGAGCGCGAACAGCAGAAAACATTTAAAAATCAACAGGAAACTTCCGATAACGGTAACCATCTATCCCAAAAAAGATGGCCCACTTGAAGGTGACACACAAAGTGATCACCTCCGGAGAGTTCCACAACTGAGTCGATCTAAAGGATGTACTACGTTGCTTGGGACTCGTCTTCGGTTGGTGTGTTTGTCTTCCTATCCCTCCAATGCATCGAAAGCGGTCCCAAAGAATCAACTACATCCGTCACAGAAGCGGCAGCATGTCACACTATCGTATGTCGCCATCCTGGCGGTTGGTCGGAAACCAAGGGTCGCTGTCGTCGATCTTGCGTCTGCCTTGGTTTCCGTCGATTGCCTGACTGCAGAGCTACCTGCAGTAGAACAGGCGTCTGTCGCATGCACAGCTGCCGATGCGCCACCGCCAGATTAGCGGCAGGCAACACCATCCCACTTTAAAGGCGTCATCGGGCGGATATGGATGGTCCGCTTTTGAGGACGCAGTAAACACATCAGTCAGAGACGCGCTCCAGGCACCATAGTTGTACTTCGTGGCGCCAATTTGCAGCGGACAACTGGCGAACGTTTTCCGGTGGCACGTTCACTTTGTGCGCAAACCGTCAACCTTGGTTCTGACGCGCTCGGCAAACGCAGCGAGGAGCGCGAAGTTCAAGCGCAAAAGCGGACATCTTCACCCGTCGTCGCCCATTACGCCACGCGCATGCGCGTGGCGTAATGGGCGATTCACACTGTTGCGTTGAGTCGGACCGAGTGCGAGGGTTGCTGTGGCAGCAGTTGGGTCGGCTCCAACAAAACCGCTTTTTACCCAGTTTTGTTGGAGCCGACGCATGCTGTTGCCGTAGCAACCCTCACATCCGGTCGGACTGAACGCAACTGTGCGAATCGCCCTTCAGATTGCCGTGCGCAAAGCGAACATGCCAACGGGCGAACGCGCCATGGAGCGCAGCATTTTCCAAGACCGTTGGTCGACACGACTTTCCTCCTCCAAACATATACGCTGGTAGACCAACGATCTCACCAGCTCTCTCAACCTGACCTCCTTGTTGTCCACTGGTTCACACTGTATTCGATGCTCTGTCGGCCACGTGAAATCTCTTGGACGGAGACGGTGTCGGCCTTTGTTTAATTAAGAGGCTCATACATAAGTAGTTTTCGAAGTAAGGAATGCTGTCAGAGGCCTTGTCTCGTTCTTTGTGCATCTCACTCTGCACGATGAACATGTACGCGATTACATTGTGAGTGCACGATAAGCGAAGCGAGGGTGAGATTTTCGAGTTGAGCGGAGTATTTGTACCCAGAGTTGCTCGAGGTCGCACGGATTGAAGTTAAGAATGCGCCAAATAAACACCGCCACGCACCAGCCACGACACCGACTCACTCCGCAGACCAACCAAGGAAAGTCAGTAGCCGCGACGAGCTGTGTGACATCAGCGCGACATCACATAACTCGCACTATAGCCTCGGTGCGCAGACTATTGGCCCATTTCGGAGGAGCAGTGACTGGTGCTAATGAGGGTGTGGAAGCAGCATCTTGTGCATTCTTAACTCCGACCGTAGATTCGAAATGATCTGGAATTAATTGATGCCGAAATAGCGGAAGGAAGGCTGCACAAATTAAACAAATATAAATATCTCGGTTCTTAAAATACGCTTTTCAAAATCCCGTCGAGCAACATTGGCAGTCGCCATTCCTCGAGCACGAAGCGCGTGCCTGGATCCGAGTTCACCGCGAACGCGGACGCAGCCTTTGTGTCCATTACAGCGTTCGTGGTCACACAATGGCCGACTCCTCGGATAATTGCCGCACCATCTACTAGATGGCACGCACCTTTGAAAAGCGTCTGTTGTGAGAGTATATTGTTGACCGGACGTGATTACTTCCCACGGAATATTTCTGAAGATTCTTCCACTGGGTTCAAACCCATTTACACGGATATAACTACGGTGATCCATGTCCAAGGTGGTTGTTGTGTGCGTTCAGCTCGCCTCTCTTGAACAGTGCTCAACGACGGCTCGACCTCGCCCATGAGGTCGAAGAAACCGCCACGCACTCTGTGCCTGCCCCGTTTGCCAAAGGGCGGAAGTAAACAAAGCTGCAGTGCCTGCGGGAACACATTTGTAACCCTGTCTAGGTAGGCAATTTCTCAATGGGCAGTTGCCAAACTTCTCACCGCTCTTCTTGTACGCGGCGCTTTGGATTCGGGCTGGCCAGTTCAACTCTTGATATGGCCTGGCTCCGATGCGAGTTTGCGCGGCGCTCTATACGAAGTTTTGAGCTGTCAACTGCGTCTTGATTTTCTATGATTGCTACGAGGGGCCACTCCAGATTAGAACGTGCAAAAGTAGAGACACTGCAAGTATAGTCGCACGCGGTTTGTTTCTCCGATGCAGTCCCATTTCAGCTCGCAGCTTGTACGGACCTTCCGTGTCCGTTGCTCTGATGTGGGCTGGCCTCTGTGCAGCATGCGTTTGTCACTTATACACTTGTAAAGGAAATAAAATCAAACTTTGAAGCAGACACGGCAGCGAGCAGTCAATGAATACTCAGTTGTTTGACTCCTGATGTACTATCGCGGACAATATGAGTTAAAGCACTCCTTTATGCTTCTTGGTCGTACGTTTCTGATTGAGCTCTGCTTCGAACTAGGAATAAAATGTGAGGTTGAGGTACGACACTCTTTAATAAATGAAGAAATGATGAAGCTGCGGAGACCGCCGGCGCAGAAGAAGGCGGGCTCGTGTCTTTAGCTCATATTATTCGCGGTGGTACGTAACACAGTGATCAAAACTGTGGTCTGGAGCGAGAAAACGCATGTAACGGCACGTTGGAGTTTTCAACATTCAGATCGTTCTCCTAATTACCTTATTAGTGAGGTTTTCGGGTTTCGGCTCTAATTTCTGGCACAATTGGCGTAGTAAATCTGCGTTTATTTTTTTTTTTTTTGCATATGAAATCGACATGTACGAGTATAACTAATATTCAAGGACTTGTAAGAACATTAAGTAAGTTAACAAGCAAAGGCGCATCGAATAGAGCGATATGCTAGAGCCTCAGCCTCAGTGACTTAATAATCTTATCAAAACGTAGCGATGCCGTGACACGTGTCAGTTCTACCAACGCTTCCATGGACCTTTGCGTCGCTTATCACTCTGGTGAAAAATGCTGAGTCACTGAGCTGTGCACGTATGCGCAGCGTCTGATATACCGCACGGCAGAGCAACAGCGCATGCTCAGAAGACGTTCCACAGCTCAGCAGACAAAGATGGCGGCATGCAGAAGGTGATTTTTGCAAAGGTCTATACGACTATTCTAGAATGCGCCTTTTGCTCATTGAAACGCAAAGATGGGCCCGCCAATCAAGAGGAAAGATAGAGAACGCTCGATGACGAGGCAGCCGGTCTCGCGTCGTTATTCGTTGAGGTAGGCGGAAAACAGATAAGCACGCAGGCCCATCTGGGGTGTAAACAAAAACACGAGGTGCGCGAAGAGCCGACGAACTTGTACGGTATCAAGAATAAAATGGCTATTACGATCGACCGGGTCTTCTGTACTTCCCGTCAATCGGCGTGGCGGATTTTTCCAGTCTCGGTCACAAAGGAATGTCATCCCGTGGACGTACCATCGAACGCAAAAGCGTACAACCGGGTCCTACGCCAGTCTTGCCGCACCACGGCCGCCGCCATCGTAAACAAAATTACGTGATGTCGGCTGCGCCTCTCCGCACTCGGACGGCAAGGACGGTGCGCTGGCGAGCGCAAAAAAATCGCGAATTCGTCTTGAAGATCGCACGTTTTTCGCGGAATAGTGTGAAACAGCATAGCAGCCTTGGAGCATAATTTATAGGCTATCGAAAACTCAATAAGCTTCGTAATAGACTCTTTCCGCAAGTCACGTCGTGCCGATTGGTAGACCTGAACCACTGCAAAATGACCGAATTCAAAACACACAATTACAGCTGCAAAAAGAAAAAAAAAAAAAAGAGAAGCGCGATGTTACGCAGTTTATGGTACTCCGAACAAAATACTGTGGTAAGTAACGAGATAAACCCCGGAGAAGGGGAACAAGGGGGACAAAGGACGAACATAAATCTCCCAAGGCAGCTAAGTGACTGGTGCGCGACTGAAAAATCCATTTTGTCCTGGTATCGAACCAGGGACTTCTCCATTTCCAGTGGAACGCTCTTCCAACTGAGCTAAGCAGGAGTTAAAAGGGTATGCAAACTGAAGGCGTGGTCCGTTAACGGGTCACCACTCCGTCAAAAAAAAAACTGGACTCCCTTTTCGTTTTTCTGTTTGAAGGCGAGAGCGAGCCACGGTGAGTCGGAGAGAGGGAAGCGATGTGACTGGCCCACCCCACCAATGGAAATGTCTCTGTCCAGTGCTCGGCATACTTGGGTAGTAATTCAATTACTGTAATTGAATTACTGTAGTTCAATTACTTTCCTTGGTAATTTGTAATTGTAATTAATTACTTCTGGTTAAAGGAATTATAATTGTAATTTAATTACTTTCTAGGGTCAGTAATTGCAAAATGTCATGTAGAATTACAGTTACTTTCGCAAGACTCTGCGGCGCCGACGGAACCTCTCTGAAAGCCTCAGTGCTCGCGCGAGCGACCTAGCTCTCGGTGAAACACTCACACACAGACACGCACTCAGACACATGCACAACATAAATAGCGTCGCATTGTTTGTTGTTTTGTCGCTTACACTGCGGGGTGAGCTCTTTGGAGCCTATCTCAACGGCGCCGTGTAGTGCCGTCTGCGTTGCGAGCAGAAGACATTAGCGTAAACATGCCAAAATATTAAAAGAAAAAAAATTGAGTTTCGGCTTTCAGCCGAGGTTGGAAAATTTAATTGTCTCTGAAGTTATTTTTCTTTCTTTCCGCCTGTTTTTTACGTCCCTGTTCCAGTACTGTCACATATGTGTATTTTTGTATTATTTTCAAGTTTATTTCATATAGGTTTTACTTCGGATATTATATGCATGAGCACTTTGGAGACTGACCTTGCACCTCTGAATATGCTCATCACTGATTCGGGGGCCCCGATTCGGTACTTATATATTTCTGACCCATTATGAGTTCAACTCAATGTAAATAATTTACACTACCATGATGTTTGTATGTGAATGCGGTCGTATTAGCGCGTGTGGATTTTACTTTTATATTAACACTCGTAAAATATTCCTATATGACTGATTGTCACATTTTTATTTGCCTGGCTAACTAAAGTCCGTCAACCCAATTTGTTCTTTACCGATCTGGCATCTTGAGCATATCAACTAATTTATTATTATTTGTTAAAAATATAAGCTCTTAGTATTTCATTTCCCCACACTGTCGATTTCAACCATGAATTTAACAAAATTCATTAAAAAAAGTAGAATACGTGAACATTGGAGTAAGGCAGGAGTGGGCAAAATACATGCAAATATGTATCGAAATACAAATACAAAATACTTCGTCAAAAACGTATTTAATTACAAATCTAATTACATTTCCAAAAAAAGTATTTAAGCACAAGATACAAATACAACCAAATGTATTTGGTCTCCTTCAAATACTTTTCCAAATACATTCCTCAAAATTTGCGTCAGCGACTTCAGGGCACGTGCAACGGGTTTCTGGGTATCTCATTTCAATTTTGCACCGCACACTCGGGAGTAACGTAATAGAAATATAATCACAAAAACAATGTAATCAGCTTGGACGTAATAGGTGAAAAAAGTACAGAGCTTCAAGCAGCTTTTTTTGTCGATTACATTTTAGTATAGACCAACAAAGAACCGAGACGACCAAGAAACGCAGCACTAGCTAGAGAATTTTATTGTTGCAACTCGCACCAGTTACGAAAATCTGGACGACCCGCGCATTTAGAATGTTCCAGGCAAAAATATGAGTGGAAATCAGGCTGGAAAGCATCACAAGTTGTCGCAGACACTTATTTAGCCAGTCTGCCTGTGAACGTCGATTTCGTCACTATTCTTGCCCTGGACTAGCACCGTAATCACAGTCACTAAACGCTTGTGCTTGATTGAGAGACACTGCATTTGGTGCAAAACGTAGTTTTCTTCCTGCTCTGGACAGAGACAATAAAATTGAGGGATGTATTTTCACCCACAAGATTGTATTTAATTACAATTGTATTTGAATTACACACGTTTTAGTATTTAAATACATACGTCAAATACATTACCGAATTTGTAATTAAATACAAATGCAAAATACACAAAGTATTTGAAATACGTATTTCAAATACTTGTATTTGAAATTCTGCCCATTTCTGGAGTAAGGTATGAACAAATACGTTGCATTCTATACAACTCGATTAAAGTCATATGGCCCAAGTTGGATCGCTCTCAGAAATAAGTAAAGTAATTTCATTGCTTTTTGAAAGTAATTTGTGTTTGTAATGAATTACTTTCCACATAGTAGTAATGGTAATTGTAGCATAAATGGCATGAATTAATCGCCTACTTTTCATAATATTCGTGATGCTTGGAGTCGGATTAAAGAGAATCGAGTGTTATAATCACATTCAATAGCGTTTCAGCTTCTCTTTAATGTAATTACTGGAAAGTTGCAGCAAGCTGGACAAGAACAACGAAATAATCTCTGGAGAAGGAGAACAAGGGGGAAAAAGACGAACTTAAACCTCCAAACGCAGTTCGATGACTGGTCGCGAGTGAAAAAATCGTTTGCTCTACTGGCCTGGTTAGCTCAGGTGGTGCAGCACTTTGCTGGAAATGAAGAGGTCCCTTGTTTAATATCGGGATCAAGCGGATTTTTTAAGTCGCGTGCCAGACACCTAGCTGTGTTTGGAGATTGATGTTTGCCCTTTGTCCCCCTTGTTCCCCTTCTCCAGAGATTATTTCGTTGTTGTTGTCCAGCTCGCTGCAACTTTCCAGTAATTACATTAAAGGGAACCTGAAACGGTATTGAATGTGATTAAAACACTCGATTCTCTTTAACCCAACTCCAAGCATCACGAATATTACGAAAAGTAGGCGATTAATTCATGCCCGCATTTCCTAGAAAGAAGCCTTTAAAATTGCGTTCAAACCACGCCGCTCCGCGGCAGCGGTAGAATGCAGTAAAAGAAGGGAATCATGACGTCCCGAAAGGTTCCTCGCGAGTGGTGTTCAACTCAGAGCAAGCGTCGTGCGTCGTTGATACTGAGATAGTTGGTGGTTCATGCTTCTGAAAGATGCCAGCTGAACGTAGGCATATACACGAAGAGAGAGAGAGAGAGAAAAGAGGACAAACACACTGCTGAACTAGCAACCGTTTACTGACCATCTTCTTACACACCCATTAGTTCCGCATCTCTGAACGAATGCGTCTGGAAGAAGAGGTTTATCTTCAGTAAATGGTTGCTAGTCAAGCAGTTCCGAGCATCTTTCTACAGAAGAGGCAGGCACCTCAGCGAATCCGAGGAGTTTACGCGAAGCGGATACGAAACGAAGTAAGGATTTCCAGTTGATCGTTGTGCGAAAGACGCAATTAGAATCGCGCCTGCTCATTTCATGACGTCACGGTTTGATCAACCAATGACGTTCGACGGCAATGTGTGGTTGCTTGTTTTTCAATTTTTTTTTACGCCTACTGTCTTTTTGAGGACAAATGATAGTGATATTGCCGCCTGCAGGGCCGAAAAAGCAACGCTTGGTCACGGACTTCTAGAAGATTACCGTTCCTTTTCGTACCAGACGTAACTTTCCTCCTGCTTTCTTGTTCTCGAAAGTGCCAGTCCATCCTCGCCCCGAGCGCGCGACGCTTGAACCTTCTTTGCTGAACTTTCGAGATAGTGACGCACTGTAGATAAGCAGCTGCCCGCGACCTCGTCGAGTCAGTCTCGTAATCGCTCTCTGTTACACCGCTGAATCGTTGCCCGCTTTTCTGCTGCCTCGACGCTTGTTCTTTATCTTTTATTTGGAACAAGTTCGCCTATTACACCTTTATTTTTCAGTTCACTGCAGTGATGTGATTGCTGCGCCAATTGCGCCAAACTGCGCCAAAGGGCTAACCCTGCTACATCCTGCTACATTTTGCCAAAATATGGATAATCTGCGCCAAGCCTGCGCCAAAAGACCAATTTTGGTCGTCTTTCAAAACCGAAACTAAACTAAGTACCGTAATTGAGCATGCATGAGCTAGGAAGCACAAGCTACCTAGCTCAGGCTAGGTAGCTTGCCATTTCCGCTCGCGCGACGAAGTACGTGCAAATGCAAGCCTGCCGAAGTTGCCTTTATGTGCATGCGAACATGACTGCACTGCAGAGGTACCAGTCGGGACGCTTGCAACCCATTGTTTTACGTTTGCTTACTTTTGACGAAAATCTGGCACGTCGGGAACCAGTATAACGGTGGCAAGCGGTTTTTTTCGGAATTGCTCGGCAACGCCCACAGCACTGTTCACTTGTGGGATGTCTCAATGCCTCTTTGGAGACATTGAAAGTGGGAATTCATTACTAGCCAAAGGCAAAGCGGGGCTTGCAGCAGCCTTGTAGAAAGCTTCGAAAAGCAAAAAGAAAAGCACCCGCTAGTTTTAATGCACCTTTGTCTTGTGTACAATTTCGCATCGCACTGCAGTAGTTACGTGTTTCATCAGTCGGAGACAGCTTCCATTCGTTATATAACTACGGTAGGTCAACCTAATGCTGTGATATTTACTAATAAGCTGGTCATTTTCAAATAAATTTTCACATGTGCAGTTTGGTTCTTGTTTATCTATAACGGTACATATATATGTATAATTTACCTGAAGCATTACAAAATGTGTCATGTCATTGGCATTTCAGTTACTTGTTGAAAGACTCCCAGGTGGTCGAACTTGACCATAATTTGTTTATGGCGGCGAGCGAAGTGTCCTTCGTTCGTCCAGCACTTAAAACGAATATGTTTATTTTTCTAAGAATATCTGCTCCAAAAGCCACTTTTGCTGCTCCGAAACGCTGTTTTGGGTGCTCCAAAAGCAACTTTTGTTGCTCCAAAACACTTTTTTGCCTGCTCCAAAGGCCACTTTTGCTGCTCCAAAACACTGTTTTGGCTGCTCCAAAAGGTGCTCCAGAACGGCTTAGACCAATCACATCACTGTCACTGCTCGCCTTCTCGTCACCTTCATTCGAAACAACATAAGGCTAGCTTCTCCAGGAAAAAAAACACGTCAGAAAAAAGCAATAACGCATGTTTAAAAAGAACAAAAACGTTTCAGCTTCCCTTTAAGCTACACCCCCCCCCCCAAAAAAAAAGTATATATATATATATATATATATATATATATATATATATATATATATATATATATATATATATATATATATATATATGTATGAACGAATATGTGCAGATGAATGAACCGTACTTAATCCAATGAATTAAAGAATCCAAGTTTTTCAAGAACCCGCCGAAAGCCAAAAAACGGAAGCCGTTTTTTGGCTTTCGGCGGGTTCCTGAAAAACTTGGATTCTGTAATTCATTGGATTAAGTACGGTTCATTCATCTGCACATATTCGTTCATATCCTCCTCGGAGACCACGTACGATGACGTAAAGTGCCCGTGTTGTATATATATATATATACAACACGGGCACTTTACGTCATCGTACGTATATATATATATATATATAGACGATTTAACACAGTGTCAAAAGACTACCCAATCAATATTTTAGTACAGCGTCACGTATATGTTTAATAAAGTAATAAATAAAGGGCACTGCTCGAAACCAAAACTGAAACTGAACTGGGGAAGAAGAAGAAATACAGAGGAAGAGAGCGTTGCCGAAAATCACATGGCAATGTATGATGTCTAGCGCGACGCCACTCCCGCATAAACAGAAGAAGATCTGTTGTGCGTACGAAACTTAAGAGATCGTATGAGCGTTGGTGGCACCCAGAGGACCCCAGAGGACCCGGGGACGTTGAGTTCGACGAACTCGTGACAATCCTCGGCACTCACTTTGATCCTCGACCGTCAGAGCTCTATAGCCGGTACAAGTTTCAGCGGCGAGACCAACTGACAATCCTCGGCGCTCACTTCGATCCTGGACCATCAGAGCTCTATATATCCGGTACAAATTTCAGCGGCGAGACCAACTACCGGACGAGTCGATCAACAGCTACGTTGCGGCACTAAAACGTCTGGCGGGTGACTGTAATTTCGGCATCCTGGTTTCCGGAACTACGCGTGTGACATCGACGACGGCGCCACAATCGGCATTGCAGCAACCAACGTCGCAACAGGCATCCGGTGCAGCGGCTACGGCTGGACAACCAGCAACGCCACAACAGGACACCAAACTGCTGTTGGACGTGATGTTGCGGGCAGGTTTATCTGCGGCATCCGCGACGAGCTTCTGCAGCCACACCTGGTCGCAGAAAAATATTTAACGTTCTCGAGTGCCTTAGATATCGCCATCCAAGCAGAGAGTGCCTCGAAACAACAACAAAACATCAAGAAAAAAAGAAGACCTCCAGATCAACAAGACAGGGGCAGCAAACAAAGACGCTGCTCTACGCAACAATCGACAGTGCTATCGATGCACAGGTTAGCATGACCCACAGGGATGCTGATTCAAAAATAGAGAGTGTCGCTACTGCAAAAAGCTTGGACAGATTGAAAAAGCATGCATTGCGAAGAGAAAGCAACAAGGCAAAGCAGCTTGCAAGAAAGCTAACCAAAACGGAGCAGCGACTGATGTAGTGAGCCAGCCAACGTGTTCTTCTAGATGTTCCTGCTACGAATTGAACAAGGTGCACACGCCAGGGGGCGTCCCGAAGTTCCATGTTTTTCTTCAGATTCAGGGTAAGCCACTTCAGTTCGAGGTCGACTCTGGCGCTGCATGTTCATTGATCAGCGAAGAAACAATTCGCTCAACCTTTGCCCAAAAATCCACCCAAGTTTACGAAAGACGACTTGGAACTCTACACTTGGAGCGATGAAGGCCTAAAACTTCTTGACTCACTGCAAGCAAGGGTAAGCTTCAAGTCAAAAGATTACCTCCTGCCGCTTCTGGTCATGAAAGCATCTGACTGCAGTCTTTTGGGAATGGATTGGTTCGACGCGCTCCACATCCGAGTGAAAGGAATCAACCAAGTGCAGCATCAGACCGCACCACCAGATGTGAAGAAAGTCCTCCGACGACATCCTAATGTGTTCACAGACGACATCTCTGGATACACGATACCTCCAGTACGATTGGAGCTAGAGGAAGGAGCTTCACCGAAATTTTGCAAAGCTCGGCTGCTTCCTCTTGCGCTCCGGTCAGCGGTAGCAAACAAGCTCCAACAGTTGCAGAGTCAAGAAATAATTGAGCCAGTCCAACACTCTGCATGGGCTGCGCCGCCTGTACTCGTCCGAAAGAAGAGCGGAGCCATCCGACTTTATGGCGACTACCGGAGCACGGTAAACGCCGCATAAAAAGAGCCAGCTATCCTCTGCCCATAACAGGAGAAGTGCTGTCGAACCTCAGAAAAGGAACTATTTTATCAACGTTGGACTTGTACCAAGCATACCTGCAGCTAAGGGTAACGGACGAGACTGCAGCAGTGCTTACAATTAACACAATGAAAGGACTGTACAGGGTGACGCGACTTCTCGGGATCTCAGCAGCGCCCATGATTTTTCAGCGGATGATGGAAGCGTCACTCGCTGGCATAGACGGAATAAGCGTATACCTTGATGACATCCTCATCAGTGGAGCGACCAAGGAACAACACGCTGAATGCCTGGAACAAGTGCTATCCAAGCTAGACAGCAGCGGTCTGAAGCTAAAAAAAGAAAAAAATGCAAGTTCGCAGTCACCGAAGTTACATTCCTAGGACACAAGATTGACGCTTCAGAAGTATGCACGACCGCAGACAAGGTGCAAGCAATTATGGATGCTCCAGAGTCAACAGGAAAAACCGAGCTGCAAGCCTTTCTGGGGTTGCTCGCATTTTTTGACCGCTTCCTCGAGAACAGAGCTACAGTCGCATCAGTCCTGTACAAGCTCCTGGAGAAGAATGTTTCTCGGTTGTGGAAAGAGATTCGGCGGGAAGCATTTCAAAGACTAAAAGAATTAGTAAAAAAGTGAAAGCCGTTTACAAATCCCTGTAACGCCGAATTGGAGCGCAGCTCTTGAGGAGGAGTGAAGGGTACTGAGGGGAGGGTAGACCCCTCCCCCTTCTCCTCCTCCTCCCCTCATTCTTTAATATGCTCCGGGGGGGGGGGGGGTCACGTGACCTCGGGGGGGGGGGGGTGTCACGTGACTTCGGGGAGGGGGTCACGTGACCTCGGAGAGGCGTGACCTGGGGGTCACCTCAAGGTCACGTGACCCCCAAGGTGACCTGGAGGGGTCACGTGACCTCGGGGGGGGGGGGTCACGTGACCTCAGAGGGGTCACGTGACCTGGGGGGCATGTGGGGGTCAACTTGGGGTCACGTGACCTTGAGATGACCTTGGAAGGGGTCACGTGACCTTGGGGTCACGTGACCTTGGGGGTCACGTGACCTTGGGGAGGAGACCACGTGACCTCGGGGGTCACGTGACCTCAGAGGGGTCACGTGACTTGGGGGTCACGTGACCTTCAAAGGGTCACGTGGGGTCATCTTGGGGTCACGTGACCTTGACCTTGCAAGGGGTCACGTGACCTCGAGGGGTCACGTGACCTTGGGGGTCACGTGATCCCAAGATGACCCCACGTGACCCCCAAGGTCACGTTACCTTAGGGGTCACATGACCTTCAGGGGGTCACGTGGGGTCACGTGACCTTCAGATGACCTTGGGAGGGGTCACGTGACCTTGGGATGACCTTGGTTACGCCGACGCCGACGGCGACGCCGACGGCGACGGCGATGCCAACGGCGACGCCGACGGCGATGCCGACGCCGCTCAAGCCGGGAACGGGCCCCTAAGAGCTGCGCTCTAAAAAGTGAAAGCCGTTTACAACTCCCTGTAACACCGAATTAGAGCGCAGCTCTTGAGGAGGAGGACAGAAGGGTACTGGGGGGTGAAGTGACCTGGGGGGGGGGGGTCACGGGACCTTGGGGAGTCACGTGACCATGCCGATGATGTCATCAGTGACGTCACTGATGACGTCATCAGTGACGATGACGATGCGGACTCCGATGACGTCATCAACGATGATGACGATGACGATGCGGATGTCGGTGACGTCATCAGTGACGTCACTGATGACGTCATCTGTGATGATGACGTTGACGATGTGGATGCCCCCGAAGTCACGTGACACCCCCAGGTCACGTGACCCCCGTCGAAGGCACGTGACCTCCCCGATGACGTCATCGTCACTGATGACGTCACCGTCATCCGCATCGTCATCGTCATCATCACCGATGACGTCATCAGTGACGTCACTGATGACCTCACCGGCATCCGCATCGTCATCGTCATCATCACTGATGACGTCATCAGTGACGTCACTGATGACGTCACCCGCATCCGCATCGTCATCGTCATCATCACTGATGACGTCATCAGTGACGTCACTGATGACGTCACCGGCATCCGCATCGTCATCGTCATCATCACTGATGACGTCATCGATGACGTCACCGGCATCCGCATCGTCATCGTCATCATCACTGATGACGTCATCAGTGACGTCACTGATGACGTCATCAGTGATGATGACGATGACGATGCGGATGCCGGTGACGTCATCGATGACGTCATCGGGGAGTCACGTGACCTCGGCGGGGGTCACGTGACCCTGGGGGCGGTCACGTGACCTGGGGGTGTCACGTGACTTCGGGGGGGGGGGGGGGGGGTCACGTGACCTCGGGGGGTCACGTGACCAGGGGGGTCACGTGACTTTGGGTGTCACGTGACCTTGGGGTGACCTTGAGGGTCACGTGACCTTGGGATGACCTTGGGGGCCACGTGACCTTGGGATGACCTTGGTTACGCCGACGCCGACGCCGACGGCGACGGCGACGGCGACGCCGACGGCGACGCCGACGCCGCTCAAGCCGGGAACGGGCCCCTAAGAGCTGCGCTCTAAAAAAAGTGAAAGCCGTTTACAACTCCCTGTAACACCGAATTAGAGCGCAGCTCTTGAGGAGGAGGAGGGAAGAGTACTGGGAGGGTGAAGTGACCTGGGGGGGGGTCACGTGACCTTGGGGGTCACGTGACGATGCCGATGATGTCATCAGTGACGTCACTGATGACGTCATCAGTGACGATGACGATGTGGACTCCGATGACGTCATCAGCGATGATGACGATGACGATGCAGATGTCGGTGACGTCATCAGTGACGTCACTGATGACGTCATCTGTGATGATGACGATGACGATGCGGATGCCCCCCGAAGTCACGTGACACCCCAGGTCACGTGACCAACCCCAGGGTCACGTGACCCCCGCCGAGGTCACGTGACCTCCCCAATGACGTCATCGTCACTGATGACGTCATCGTCATCATCACTGATGAGGTCATCAGTGACGTCACTGATGACCTCACCAGCATCCGCATCGTCATCGTCATCATCACTGCTGACGTCACCAGTGACGTCACTGATGACGTCACCGGCATCTACATCGTCATCGTCATCATCACTGATGACGTCATCAGTGACGTCACTGATGACCTCACCGGCATCCGCATCGTCATCGTCATCATCACTGCTGACGTCACCAGTGACGTCACTGATGACGTCACCGGCATCCGCATCGTCATCGTTATTATCACTGATGACGTCATCAGTGACGTCACTGATGACCTCACCGCCATCCGCATCGTCATCGTCATCATCACTGATGACGATGACGATGCGGATGCCGGTGACGTCATCACTGACGTCATCGGCGAGATCACGTGACCTCGGCGGGGGTCACGTGACCCTGGGGGTGGTCACGTGACCTCGGGGGGGGGGGGGGGGTCACGTGACCAGGGGGGTCACGTGACCTTGGGGTGACCTTGGGATGACCTTGGGGCCACGTAACCTTGGGATGACCTTGGTTACGCCGACGGCGACGCCGACGCCGCTCAAGCCGGGAACGGGCCCCTAAGAGCTGCGCTCTAAAAAATGAAAGCCCTGTAACACTGAATTGGAGCGCAGCTCTTGGGGAGGAGGAGGGAAGGGTACTGAGGGTTACCTGTTCTCGGGGCGGGGGGGGGGGGGTCATGTGACCTTGGGGGGTCACGCGACCCCCCAGAAAAATTTTTCCGCTAGATTTAGCGGGGAATTTTTTCCGCTAGATTTAGCGCGGAAATTTTTCCGCTAGGTTTCACGGGAAAATTTTTCCGCTAGACAGCGGGGAATTTTTTCCGCTAAATCTAGCGGGGAAATTTTTCCGCTAGATTTAGTGGGTTAGTTTTCCGCTAGATTTAGCGGGGCATTTTTCCCGCTAGATTTAGCGGAGAAATTTTTCCGCTAAATTTAGCGGAGAAATTTTTCCGCTAGATTTAGCGGAGAAATTTTTCTGGTAGATTTAGCGGGAAAAATTTTCCGCTAGATTTAGCGGGGAATTTTTCCCGCTAAATCTAGCGGGGAAAATTTTCCCGCTAGATTTAGCGGGGAAATTTTTCCGCTAGATTTAGCGGGGAATATTTTCCGCTAGATTTAGCGGGGAAAATTTTCCCGCTAGATTTAGCAGGGATTTTTTCCCGCTAGATTTTTCCGCTATATTTAGCGGGGAATTTTTTCTGCGCTGACGCCGCTCAAGCCGGAAACGGGCCCCTAAGAGCTGCGCTCTAAAATGCACGGCCCTTGCGCACTATGATGCAAACAAACCCCTGCTGCATTCCTGCGACGCGTCCCCTTACGGCGTGGGAGCAGTACTTGCGCAGAAAGATGCTCTGGGACGTAAGGCTCCAGTGACTTTTGCGTCACGAGCACTAGGGGCTGCGGAGAAAAACTATTCTCAGCTTGATAAGGAAGGGTTAGCCATCGTCTATGCAGTATGTCACTTCCACGAATACATCGCTGGACGACAGGTAACCATCAGCACAGACCACCAACCCCTTTTGGGAATCCTTGGAGGCACAAAACCGATACCACAAGTCCTATCCCCGCGTATGACACGATGGTGCATCAAGCTAAATGTGTACGACTATGAGTTGAGTTGAGATACCGACGGGGACGGACGCACCAAAACGCAGACGCTCTGAGCAGGCTGCCTCTACCTGCTCGAGTCGTCGAGCCCTGCCAACCTGGCGATGTGCTAATGTTAGCCTGCTCGCCAATTCTACAACTCTGTCCAGAACGCATTGCAGAGCTCACTGAACAAGACATACTGTAAACGACTTAATTTTCGCGAGGACCTAATTTTCGCGAATTTCGCGAATCGCCTACAATTCGCGAAAAATACGTACCGCGAACAATTTGGGCAATATGTGAACGCTACGGAAGCTACACTCGATTCGCGAAAATTCGAACCCGCGAATAATTTTAAATTTTCAGCTTTGGCCTGATTCGCGAAAATTTGAGCCCGCGAAAATTAAGTCGTTTACAGTAGTTCTAGCACTCGTCTACCAGGCCATACATCACGGCAGACTAGGAGAGCTAAACAAGGACGAGTGCAGGGCCTACAAAAGTATCGCCAACGAACTGTTTGGCTGAGAAGTGAGGAGAGTAAGGAGGAAAATGAGAAAGAAGCTAAGCGTCAAGAGAGCATGGCTTGTGGAGGTTACGCGACTGACGTCATGCCCTCTCCTACCCTTCTATCCTCCTTGAAGACAACGCCGTCCACGCACAGTTTGTGTGGATACCGCTGCCGTTCAGGCTCGGGTAGCGAGCTCAAATAGTTGGGCATAACAAATGAGACTGGATGGAAGGAAATTCGACGCATAATTAAATAGATCTAGAAGTGTCTCTACAACGTCAACAACGAGCGCACGCCACATAACGCAAAGGCGAAAACATGGAGAGCGTGGCCGCTTCTGTCCACAATGCTTCTGCCCATGCGCGGCCTTCCGCCGTGTTGGTAAATAGAGCCGCGCCGCGTGTCGGTCTATACGTGGGTCTAACCACTAAGCTCACCTAAGGTGAAAATCATTCCAAGTCAAGATCGTTGCCCCTTTAAGCGAGTGAAAAGCATTGTCTCATCCGGGAATCGATGCCCGAGTGGCTCGGCTTGCGCAAGGCGCTTCTCGAAATGTCTACCTTTTAACGCGCCCTGCAAAAGCTTGCTGTGCATTTTTAATGCAAGGTCTCTCGCGCAAACTGCCCCCTGCAAAAAAAAGAAGACACAAAAAGTTGGGCGCGGTAGTTTAGCGTCGCTCTCACAATCGTGCATTCGATTCCGCTTGGAGGGCGTTCCGAATTTGGTTCTCTCTCCTCCACTTAAACCACTTATTACACTCTCGGTCATACGTATGCGCCGAGAAAGTGAGGGAGGGGAGGAGGCGAGAGGGGTCGTCAGAACGGCGAGCTCCGATTGGCCGGATTAGTGGGTAGAGCTAAGGATAGCTAGCTTTGTCTCCACTGCACTTATCGAACGCGTTCGAATGCGAGAACCCAACGTCAGACGCCTGCATTCCGCGTTCTAACGCGTTCGACATGTGAGACAAATTAGAGACAGAGGCTGCTAGCCTTGGGTCTACACTAATTGTTCCAACCAGAGCTCAGCGTTCGGACGTCCCCTCTCGTCTCCTGTCCCTCAGTTTCTCGGTACATTTGTATCGTGTGAAAGAGCAGAAGTTTCCCGAGGGGGCTGCCGAAATAACTGCTTTCGCATTTAGTAATCTATTAATATTATATTATTATTGTCATTATTATTGCATTCTGGTTATCTCAATAGAATGCATTAAGAATAGCTTAAGGCTGCGGTCCCACGGCAGCCATCTTGAACAAGGCGTTAGTTCCACCAATAGATGGCGACACGCACCCGTGGGGTGGCCGAAACATTGGTTCACAGTGGGATGGCTCGAGCACCACCACGTTCCCCTCGTGGCCTTGCTCGCGCCGCTGCCAGCTGTGCTCAGCTAGCTCAAGTAGCGTGGCCCAGCAAACGGATGTAATAATAATAATAATAATAATCTTTATTTGCTCAGGAGAGCCGCGGCACCGCAGAAAGGCAACAGCCCGTACCAAGGAGGCCCGCGGTGCTGCGTCTAGTGAAGGGGATTATGTGATGATGTAATATACAAGATGAGAGTGCTTATGATTAGGATATGTGCGTTAGGCCTAATAGCATTCTTCGCAGTTGTGGTCTTCGCGGTGCTGTCATTGGCTCCTTACTTCTAGCAGGCCGGTCTCGAACACCTGGATTGGGCTCCTCGCGTGTCCGACTTGCATAGTAGCCGGCCGAATTACCGGCGACGCAGGGAATCCATCACCCCCCGGGCGGGCTCCAGGGGTTGGCGCCGGTGTTGGCCGAGCGGCGGTCTTTACGAAAGTGGGCCTTGGAGTCTTTCAGCCTGCAGTCCAGCTTGTAACTGAGCAGCCCGAGCACCATGTCGATCGAAAACATGGTCTGTGCCACTGGTCCGGCTGGCTTTCGGACGAGCGAAAAGACACGTCTTACGCCCAGTTGGCTGGGTTTAATGATATAGGGACATACTGTTCGGCGGTTGTAACGGGCTTTCGCAATAAATCTTACCAAGAAGGAATCAAATGTTGATTGACGTGTCAATATTCTATCAATGAAAATTTCTTCTGCAGGAATGCACGCTCAGCAGACTCAATCTTCCAAGACACCAGTGGAAGCGGAAGTCAAGTAAACTGCTTCGCGATTTACGGTACTTAAGCCTAGTTCACATGCAGCGGTTTTGGCCCTAGAGCGGCGCGATTTCTGCCGTCGCGGCGCTCTGGCCAGCACCAGCAATTCTGCGGCACGAGCGCCGCGACGGCAGAAATCGCGCCGCTTTAGGGCCAAAATCGCTGCATGTGAACTAGGCTTTACCTCACCATTTTAATGACGACTAAAAAAAGGTCACGAAATATTATGTTTCATGGGGTCCGGAAGATGTAAAGGTTGTTACATTATAGCTCCCAGAAAACAAACGCCGTTGCAATATTTTCGGAAGTACCGACACACATAATGTTGTAAGTACAGCTTAGGAGGAATATGATGAAAACCACCAGAAGAAATAGGAAGACGTTTATTTGCAATGAAGATGCTATGAATGAACGGCGTTTAGCGACGGCAAGTTATGAGCGTTCGGGAATTCATAAGTTGACGTGATTGCTGACTATGGACATGCGAACAATGAAGACCAGTTTTGTCGGGAGATGGTGTTGCGGTGATGACCTGATATCGGACGACTGATGGCAGACGAACAAGCAAGTTTCTTCTCAGCGAATGGTAAGTGTCCAGTGTCAAGCACAACACGTGGCTATCGACGTTGTCGACGTTTCGAACACTTAATGCTTTCGACAAAATTCCTGGCACCTGGGCTAACTTTGTGGAAAGACTCGAAGTCTTCCTTGAGTCCAACGCCATCATGAACAATAACTGAAAACGATCCACTATTCAGTCGGTGGGTGGCGAAACGTATCCACATCTGCGGAGTCATGGGCGATGTGTACTCTAAGTGGCTGGAAGTTTACACGATGCCTGCCACGACGTCCAAACACGTCATTAACGTTCTACGGTCTCTTTTACCTATTTTTGCCCTACCGAAAATACTTTTCTCTGATAACGCGCCGAACCTTGCTTCAAATAAAATAAACAAGTTTTTGAAGAAAAAAACCGGCATCAGGCATCACATTAGTGCACCATACCATCCTGCAACTAACGGGCAAGCGGAACAAATGGCGTGCGAAACGAAAAAAAGCCCTTTTGAAGCTTACGGAAGAAGCAGTTCAGTGAAGAATCGCCAGGTTCTTGTTCCGGCAGCACGCGACGGTTTCATACAGAGCCGTATATGGGGAGAGTTTGGTCAGTCTATGATCTCGCCGCCGTAACGCTCTCCTCCCAAGTGAGCCAATCCGCACGCGGCGTAGAGCGAGAGGCGTGAGCGCATGCGCGTGAACTCTCTGCTGCTCGCAGCTGAGTGGAGAAGGCCGCCATTTTCGTTCATTCTCCCGGCGGAATGCACGGGATCGGCATCTAAATATCGATTGTTTCCTTTTATATTGCTGACTCTGGCAAGAAAATGATATACTGTTATTCTTCGGTGGGTTAAAAAGCTAATAAATTAAGTTCTCTCAACGTATAGCTACAAACTTTTATTCAGGCGAAAAAGAAGTTGGCTCGTAGCAGACGACGTGCAGCCTCACCAAGGCTCTTCACCGAGCAGTCTCCTACAGCGTTGCGAAAAAATGACGGTCGTCTCCTCTCTGTTCCCTTCTTTCTATCTCGCTCCTTCGGCGCTCTCCTCCCTTTCATTTACTTTTCTTTTCTCCGGCGCCTTCGTCGCCACATCAAGCCACACCCACTGGCCAAACTCTCCCAATATACGGCTCTGGTCTCATATTACACGAAAAAAAAAAAAAAAAAAAAAAAAAAAAAACCCGCTGAAGCAATATTCGGCGGACGAAGAGCCACACCCCTCGATCTCATGATACTATGGCATACGAACGAAGATCGAGAGATTCCCAGATCGGGAGTAATGGCAGTTTATTCGGTCGGACAACTCGTCTACGTGAGGAATTTCAGCGGAAGTCGGGCGTTCCATGTAAAACTTGAGTAGAAAAGGCTCTATGTTTGTTGACCAGGAGGTGTCATCTCTCTGAATACGTTGGATATCAATGCCCTTAAGTGTAAATATAACTAAATCACAAAACTCTCTTTGTGTATTGTGTAACTGCCCTTGTATTTGATAGTAGAAGCTATGGTGGTGATTTGGACCTTTTACACCAGCCTCCTTTTTCTTATTATTCGCCTCATAATCCTTTGCGGTTTAAGTATGCTTCAAGAATCTTTTGGAACGGGGACACTTTACGTCAACGAGGCCATTTGCTCCAAGTAGTCAATCAGGGAATGCTGCTAGACATCCGTCCCTCATAGTAACGGATAAGCCGAACTTCTGCACAGTGCAGTTATCATGTTCCACGTACAGTTGTAAAGCAGCATCCTTATTGATTCTACCATATACTGTTACGGGTGAAGAAAGTCTTTGGGTACACGATACTTGAAACAAGTCTGGCACTGTACATTGTGGTTCGACACCCACTAATGTCGTCGTCCTTATAGAGCCACATCATTTAATCATTACCTCGTCACCTCATATTGCTCTTCATCAACAGTAAGTACAATAGGCTACCGCCATATTACAATCCAGGAATTGAAAAATTCAGTCGTTCAGTCCTTCAACAAGTTTATTATTTATATAATGTTATTACGTTATATTACCTCGAGGGGATCGACGTCCATCGTCGATGTTCAAATACTTATACCTGTATATAAATTAGGCGCAGAAAAGGGGGGGGGGGGGGGGGGATCGGTGGCCGAGTGCATGGTCTAGCGCACACCAGCTCGGAGCACTTGGAGTGAAGCTCGCGCTGCAGAACCCACCCCGCCCCTGCCCGTTTCGATTTGGAAGAGCATCGTACCGGCGTGCGGTGGTGTATCACTATTGCGTGGTGCACGTTAAAGACCCCAGGTTTGCGGTTGTACCGCACTGGCTAAATTGCTTATCTACAGCTGAGACACCAGACGCCCACTAAGGCAGACTAACTTTCGGCTGTATAAACATGCACACAACAATTTGCAATTAGACGCATAATAACAAAGAACACAGCGTGCCGCCTCTTTTCTTTGGATACCTTTTTTTTTAAGCCAGCGCAAGCTCGTGCGTTCCGTCTTTTAAGACGGTTAGAACGGTCGCACATAAAACTCGCGTTCCTCCTACCCGCCCGCTTCCTCCTCTCATTATGTGTATTTGGTTATAACTAAATAAGATATAATAATGGTGTATTATTCATATTTACTTTCAGTTTCAGTCAGGAAAAAGGAGTTTCGCGGGAACTAGAGCCAATAAATGAGCTGCGCTTAGAGTATCGGCACTCTTTTCCCCGACAGTGTACTGAACGCCGCCATTTTGGTGCTTGTGCACAGCAGGCGGAACTGCCGATCGTCATGATTCAAAAGTGCTACATCTTCAGCATTAGATTCGGTGTTAGGAAGGTCATGTAATGTTGCTTTGCTTTGTCGCAAACCGTTTAAAGTGGAGGACGGAAAAGCGTTCCTTGTGATTTCAGATAAAGCTTCTAATAACTGGCAACCATGATTTTAAGCCACAATAAGGCCAAGGGCCCCTACTCTGAAGCGTAGCCTATTTAATGACACTATTCATGCTCTTGTTCAAGAGGCTTGTAATACCTGGAGGGGCCATGACGTAAGCCCCGTGGATTCCACAAGCCACTACCTTTTGACACCTGCCTCTTCTTCATTGTTCCCGCTTGTGCCAGTAAATTATAAGGAAAGCTACGGTTCAGATAAAAAGCTACGGTTCATATAACCGGCAACCAATCATGGTTGCCAGTCATATGAAGCTTTATCTAACATCACAGGAAACGCTTTTCCGTCCCTCACAAATGTTTAAACAACCCGCGACAGAGCATTGCAATGTTGCATCAGCTTCCTAACACCGCATCTAATGCTGAGGAAGTCGTACTTTTGGATCATGATGATCGGCAGTTGCGTTTGCTCTGAGCAAGACCCAAAATGGCGGAGCCCAAAACAATTTTGGGGAACGGAGTGCCGATACTTTAAAGCTCATTTAGTGACTCTAGGCATAAAGTGAACTGGGGTGTATTCTTTTCCTCTTCGTCTTCATTGTTTATTTATTTCAATCATATCGAATAATGAACACATTATATCACGCTACGCTTGTGTAATTATTTGTCTTATATTTATTAGCCTGACCCAGTACTTAAACCATTCAGTTATCGATAATAAATCTTCCAACATATTTTTTTTAAATGTGAGGGTAAAAAGACACAGAGATTGATGATGATACAGACGCCAACGCCGCCCTCGGAAATTTTTTGAACATTAGAAATCAGCAGTTTGTCTGCCATCCGCCAGGTAGCGCAACAAAACACCCAAACACCTGGAAGGTTCAAACACCTGGAAGACGCCGTCAAAACAAGCTCACCAGCCCCCAATGACGAGGGTCACACTCTCAAAGAGTGTATAGCGGACCTGCTGCATCGACTCCACGTACTCGAAAAATCAACAGAATGTCCTGTGGGTCAAAATCTTGAACAATATAGAGCCACCCTAAAACTGAAAGACATTCGTCCAGTTGAGGGTGTCATACACCATGACGACGCTGCTGCCAAAGCTTCAGAACATCAACTTCAACAATGTCAGTTGATCGGTTCGCAAAATGGCGCAATGCCCCTGCACATTCAGTGTACCGGTGACCTCATTCCTACACAGAAGCAGATCGCCTTAACAAGAATGGTGTCATCTGAAGCGCATTTAAACGAGGAGAACGCAGATGAGAAAGTTGCCGGGACGAACCAAATGCATAAGACAGCTGCATGCTCAATCAGCAGTATGACACAGACTTCAAATAACTTTTCAGAGCAGGCTGACCCAGATGAACCGATCCGGCCCCCATCGGGGGTACATCGAGAAGTTATTGTAGCCGGAGACAGCAATGTGGCCCTTTTTGCGCGAGCTCTCTCTGAGGAAGTCGGCGACCCCCACAGTTTGGAGATCATATTGAATAGAGGAGCCACTTCAGAACAGATTCACGAACTGATTGACACACACGAAGAGCGAGCAAGGCAAGTACCCCGTATGTACATCGTACATGTCGGAGTGAATAATATTCTCCAGGGTGATCAACCAGATACCATAATAGAATGCTTGCGACAGAGGTGGGCTAAGCGAAAAGCTGCACTAGCCATCTGCTCAGTGCCAGAAATCCGAGGCAGAGGAAAGGAGCTTCAAGCTGGGGCAATGATGCTTAATGCCAAACTAAAACATCTCTGCCAGAATATCAAAGCACGATTTATAGACTTTACCCGGGACTTCGAAGACACGAACGCAGTCGAGAAGAATGGTCTTCACTATCGCCCATTGGGAGTTCAGATGGTGACAAACCGGATGAGTGCTATTGCATGCCGTTTTTTAGGGTTCCGTTCACGAGGGAACCAACGATCAGGACGGCCTATATACAACAGGAAAAACAAGAACCAAGCACCACTACGACATGTGCCAGATGTGCAACACGACTACCCGGCAGTGGATTCTTGTGCACCCAATGTCCATTGTCACACTACGAGACGACAGATGATGCCCGGAAGCTCCGGACACAAGCAAACACCATCAGTGACTGGCCCAGAGTTTTATCCGGAGTACCTCAAGGAATACCCACCACTAGTGAGAGCAGAGATGAGGACTCCCCCTGTGTGCCCAACATGGCATGGACACCTTCAAAGAGAAGTTCACACGATACCACCGATGAAAGGCACCGATCACAGGGACAGAACGGATGCGGTGTGGGAAAACTCAGACAGGCCCCGAACCCCAGCTGCCGCCCCTTTTCTACACACGAGAGCATCTAATCAGCTAGAAAGGCCTCCCCCTCTGCCGAACCTCCGACCAAATCCGTGGGTTGCCGGAGACTTCCCTCGACCCTCTCCTGCCCTCTCAGCACTGGAGTTGACACTCTTTGTGCACCAAGTAGTGCGACACCAGATCGAAGCGATGCAGAATCAGAAGTAACAAAGATGTGCAGAGTGAGTGCGAAAGACGCAGGTGATTGCACTTCTATTCCTAATCGGAGAGCAAATAAGAGCAAGCGAAAACAGCAAAGTGTACTAGTAGGTTTTTTGAATATGAATGGTGCGAGACGTGAACGGAAGTGGCATGAGTTGTACAGTTCTCTCCACACAAGGTCTGTGTCTCTATTTGGCGTAGCGGAAACACACTTGCGTGACATGGAAGAACCGCCGATTGATCCAGAATGGTGTTGGGCTGGATGCAATAGATTTGAAGGGGAGAGGCGAGGTGGAGGTGTTGGACTTCTTTGGGCAAGTAATGGGCCAACATGGCTTCGGAGATCTGAGGACTGCAGGGAACACATATGGGTTCACGGGAAAATAGGTAATGTTCCGACAGCGGTCTGCATTATTTATTTTTCGGTGGGAAACGCCCGCAAAGAGAACATTGCCATCTCCGAATGTGTTCGTCGAGATAACCACAACATGGACCACGGTCTCTCTGTGCTTATAATGGGAGATTTTAACGGCCACCTGGTTGAATTGGACGGACGAGAAGATAACAACGGCAGAATGATGAGACAGCTAGCTGGCGGAGGACCTTGACTTGGAGATCTTGAATTTAAGAGATGACTGTAAGGGACAACATACGTGGTCTGTGCGAGACCGACGGACTTGCATAGACTATGCGCTCGCGTCGAATAGACTTGGGATTCATCTTCAGAAGATAGTTGTTGATGAAGAGGGCACGTGGAGTATCAGCAATGACCACAACAGCATTTTTCTACACTTTGGCACTGTTAAAAGAACTCGAGATAGCAACCAGCGCAAAACTATAACCCGGCTACACGAGGAAGACATAGATGCTGTCGTTCAGAACTTTGACGAAAGTACTCGGCGTGTGCAAGCACTCAGCTATGATGATTATGCAAAAGAGCTTAGAATAATCATTGCTGAATACTCCACAGTGAAGAATGCCAAAGGAAAGCAAAAACTCGTGTCGTGGTGGGACTTAGAAATCAAGAAATCGATTCGTATACGACAAGACGCTAACCGGCGGCACAGACATGCGTTAAAGACTCTTGGAAAGGGTCCTGTGACTCTACAGCTATGGGAAGAGTATCGTAAGTGCAAAGCAGAGACGCAAGATATGGTAGAAGCGAAAAAACAAGCACATGATTGTAAGGTGATGGCGGGCATAAGAAACGGCGGAAAGAAAGCAGTAGAAAAGTTCGGGAGATATATAGCTACGCTAGACGGCAAGGACAAAGCTCCAGAACTGCTGGATTACGACAGTGGATGTCCAGTTCAGCATATTGGGGAACTGCTTGAGAAACAACTTGTAATCCTTTTTGGTGCTACGGATGTCGCAAGCTCGCCAGAAGAAAGGAGCAATACGAGTCTGCTCGCCGAAAGCCTCACGCTATCGACATCTACTGATGATGGTACAACCCTAGTGGGACGGGTGCAAGTCGATCGCGCACTCACGCGGTTGAGCGGGAATACTTCCCAGGGATTAGACGGGATATCAGCAAAGGTGTTGAAAAAATTGAGACCAGACTCACGAGAACATTTAGCACACCTGTTTACTCGAATAATTCGCGGCGAAGAGCCAATACCAAGTGACTGGAGGCGCGGTCGAGTCACGTTCATTTTCAAGAAAGGTGGCAACAAACAACATCTGTGTGACTACCGCCCACTTACTGTCACGGCTGTGGCATACAGGGTGTTTGCGACAATTATCAATTGGCGAATCTCATCTTGGGCCGAAGATGCTGGGGTTCTTACGGAACTACAAAACGGTTTTCGTAGGGATCGTCGACTAGAGGACAACGTGTTCACTGTAACTCAGTGCATAGAGATCGCTCGGGCGGAAAAGCGAAATCTTATATGTTGCTTTTTGGACATAGCCAAAGCCTGCGACTGCGTACCACATTGCTAATCAGGAGGCTACAACAACTCGATATGCCGGAACCCTGGGTGAGACTTATCCAACGTATCTATGATAGAAACCACGTAATGGCAACATTCAACGGGACCACATCTGGGGATGTTCCGGTGCACAAGGGACTACGTCAGGGCTGCCCGTTATCCCCCGTTCTGTATATGCTATATATACGTCCGGCATAGAGAAGGCACTGGAAAAAACCGGTATCGGTTTCACTTTACAACACAGGCAGCACGGGGACATGGTCAAATGGCGGCTCCCTGGTCTTGCTTTTGCCGACGATCTTGTGCTGATGGCCGACAATGTGGCAGATATGAAGGTACTGTTGACCACCTGCGAAGCAGAAGCGGCTCAGCTTCGACTGCATTTCAATGCCAGTAAGTCAGCCGTGGTGCTGTTTTCCGGTCAGGGCGAGGTCCTTGAACCCCTTTCCATTTAGGATAAAGCACTTCCTCTGAGTACCCGATACAGATACCTTGGTGTTACACTGACCTGTTCCGAAGATTATCTAAAAGAACACAATGAAAATCTCAAGGCATCGGCACTAAGAAAGCGAAACATGCTGCGTCGAAAAAGTCTTTGGAGCTGTGACCGGTATTTAGTAACTCGAGAACTTTGGAAAGCGGTCGCGGTACCAGGATTGACTTTCGCCAATAGTGTTACGTGTACACCCAGCGAGATCCGGGAATACATTGAAAGACGACAACGAGAGATTGGACGCCAGGCACTAGGATGCCACAGCAGGGTGGCCAATCAACTTGTTCAAGGAGATCTCGGATGGTCCTCTTTCGAGGAACGTGAAGCCAGCAGCAAACTCGAATATTATGTCTGACTTCGACATATGAATGGAGACTGCGGGGCGAGGAGAATTTTCGTATACCTGCATCTAAAAAACGTGCACACAACGTGGAGGCGTCGAGTCATTCGACTTGGAACAAAGTATGGTGCCTTCTCAATGACCGACGAGCCATCTACAAAGAAAGACTGGGTAGCCAAGGTAAGAGGGCAGATAAAGACTGTCGAGGCAGACCGCTGGAGGGCAGACATGCAAGAACATTCAAGTATGCAGCTCTACGCGTCTTACAATACCGACATCGCTCCTATCCACTGGTGTGGAAATACGTTGGGAAGTCGGCTCCTCGCCGAGGCCCGCGGTGGTGCCTTGCGTACCCGTCTGCACAGAAGAAGATATGACACCAACGTAACGGACGTGCTGTGCAGTGCATGTGGTGATGCGGACGAAACTTTACAACATTTGCTTCTCGAGTGTCCAGCACTGGAACCTGTAGCAGGCGTCGGTACTCGCATTGAGCAAGCTCTTGGATTTACAGAAGAAACCAATTTTGTGGCGTGCGCAAAGCGGGGGCTGGAGGCTTGGTAGGCGATTCACCTGTAACGCTCGCCGAGAAGGCATTGCTGGAGACGCTGCTGCGAGACTCGTGCCAACAGATCGACTACTCCGGCAAGGAGCAGGAGGCTCTGCTTAGGGTGAACGAGCGAATGGCAGGCAAGATAACTTCAATGCACATCACCATTCATGGTTTAGAAGATGCTCCCCGACGTAGCGCCATTGCTGCTTCCGAGGCAAACAAGGTGGCGGAGAAGGGGAAGGCGTTGGCAGAGGAGATGGGGGCATACCTGCTGGAGGAAGAGGAGAAACACAGGCAGGCCCCAGAGAAAAGATGGCAGGAGTTTGAGGAGAAGCTACACTTGTCAAACGAAGCACCTCTTGTTGAGCAGGAGCGTGCGACGAAGGTGACAGAGAACGAAGCGGCGCTGACGTTATACAAGCGTCTGCTGCCCTCTATGAAGGAGAAGGTGCTTCAGCGCAAGGCTGAGGCGCAGGAACGCGTGGACATGCTACAGAAAGCCATTGAGGAGTCCAAAGATGACCTGGAGCAGTGCAAAGCAAGGCAACGTTCGGACGTCTGCGCAAAGCTCAAGGCGCAGCTGGACGATGCCGTAAAGGATCTCACCATCCATCTGGAGATGTCAAACAACCAGAAGTGCGATTTTGAGAGAAAGCAAAGAAGCTGAAGCACAGAGCACAGGACAACATCGAGGAGTGCAAGATGCAGGACAAGAGAGGATTGTCTAGGGTGAAGGAGTTGAAGAGGCAGTTCCAGACGGAAAGAAGACGGGCAGACAAGCTTCAGGAGAGACTTCAGGAAGTTCTCAACGGCACGAGTCTCGGGAGATCTGACGAGCTGTTTCGGCCCATTAACTACGAGGAGCGCCAGTGCGGTGACTCCAGCAGCAACAATACTCCAATTTCTTCTTCTTTTCTTTTCTGGGGGGGGGGGGGGGGGGGGGGGGGGCGTGTCTGTTTTGCAGACGCTCGTTGCAAAGAGCAAGCGCCGCATAAATACATACATACATACACATACAGTTTTTAATTGTTTTTAAAATTAGCTAAGCTTTACACCTATTAAGAAACCAAAGCAAGATCACTGTGAAAGTTTAATACATCGCAATGTATATCTATTCCAAACAATAAATATTATTAGATGCCAATAAATCTGTTTGACGTCCAAAAAAGATATGCGTCAAAACAGGTAAGTTTGAAACGCTCCTGGAGCGTTATGACATTGAAAATAAAAAAAAAGCCATCGTCCACCTCTTGGGCAACCATTGTAGCTCTAAATGTTATAAAAGATTTTATCATAATTTAATTATTTTCTCAGCGGCATTTGAAGTACCATGACTCGAAGCACAAAAAAGTGCTACGTTTGATATAAAATATGTAAACAAAAAAAATTTTACACAACATTAAATTTTTTTTTGCATATTACCAATTATAAGCACTACATCTGTTGCTAATTTCATTGCCCTGCTGCGTGTCATTAAAAACATATTTGTGCTGAAAAATGTGAATTTTAGGGCAATATTTGGAGGGATGAAAAAAAAACAAAGTAGTGCAAATACCAAAAAAGTGTATCGTTACATTCTGCTCCGACATCATCTTAACAAAACTACTCTATTGTAACCGTGTTACCTTTAATGGATCGTTCATAAAACATGAACTAGCGGAGCAAGTGAGGGTCCGCGCCATCATATTCGAAACGCTACAAATGCGCATGAACAGTAAAAACCAACACATACATAATATCAAATGAAAGAGTATTGCATTGCCTTTCGAATGACATCAATCCCACAAAAACAGTATTTAAAAGGAGATGAGTAATGACCTGCCGAAAAGTACCTAAACTGCCACATTCAGTGGGACCGTGGCCTTAATTCAAAGAAGTTGAAAAACGCCGAGATAAGTTTGAATAGAAATAGACTTTATTAAATACATATATTAGACAATGGACCCTACACACAAAACAAATCTAGTGTATTTATGATCAATTATAAAATTTCCTCCGTATTTGAGCTTCGACCGAGAGACAAAGATTCCGGCAAAGTGGGAATCGTAGAACTGAAATATGATTACCTGGTGCAAGTCCAATACAAACCTTTCACAGAACGGCTTTGATAAAGGCTGTTCACTGACCTCGATGGCCCAGTTCACAGCTTGAGTGACGAGTCTTGTAACCTCGTTGCTGACTATTCATTTGGCAACATTTTGCGGCCGTCTCTATTTTTTTCTTTTTCTTTCATTGAACCGAAATTAAACAACAACCCGTTGAGTGGGCAAATAAATTGTCGTAATATGATGAAAACTGAGTCAAATGCATATGCGCCTCGTCCACAACTGGAAGATGTAAAAAACAAAATATGGCGGTTTCTAATGGCATGATGATGATAGCTGGCAAGACTTCTGCGTGTGGCCGGGAGGATCGGTGGTCCAGTGGTCTATACTTCGTTTCAGCTTCGGTCCAGACGCAGCCAAAGCTACAAGCGCGAGCTCCGGGCTTTCAGCATCCCTGCCAAGCACGCGCGCTCGTGCAGTGCAAGCACTGTTCTGGGCCACATGCTCGCGCTTGTAGCATCGGCTGCGTCTGGACCGAAGCTGAAACGAAGTATAGCGCACTCCAGCTCGGACCATGTGGGGCGAAAGCTCGCTCTGCAGAACCCAGGATCTTGGGTTTGATCTCCACTCATTCCCGTTTCGAACTGATCAGCGTCGTCACCTCGTGCGGTCGTGTATCAGTACCGCGTGGTGTAGGTTAAAGGCCCCAGGCTAGCGGTTGTACTGCACTTGCTAAATTGCACAGTCGAAGGCCAAGTTGCTCGTTGAGGCAGACTAACTTCAAAGCTGTATGAGCATACCTACAACCCAATTTTCTTTTTGCGTATTGCCTATACAGGGTGTCACAAAAGAAAATTTACACGGTCTTTTTTACCGCAAAAATAAACTAGGCATCGCCGAACGCTCATTCTCCGCCCAAAAGTAGAGCTAGAGGTCACAACCAGATGCCAAAGTTTCAGGCCGATCCGATAACTTAATCAAAAGTTATAAGCGATTTTCTGAAAATTTCAATGGGAAAATGGCGGCCGACGGAGTTTTCAAACGCATGGGGCTCTATGGCACCAGAAACCGAAAACGGGCAAAAATGGGCTCCATTTTCCCATTGAAATTTTCAGAAAATCACTTATAACTTTTGATTAAGTTATCGGATCGGGCTGAAGCTTTGGCACATGGTTGTGACCTCTAGCCCTACCTTTGGGCGGAGAATGAGCGTTCGGTGATGCTTAGTTTATTTTTTCGGTAAAAAAGACCGTGTAAATTTTCTTTTGTGACACCCTGTACTTGTATTGTTACCAAGAACTTCTTCTTCCATAGTCACCAATGTCATCCTCAGGACATCATTCATTCTTTTTTAATTGGCATCACAATCGTGATCGGGCATATCGAGAATCAGCCCGGAGGGTTCGAATCTGGCCTTTGTCCTAGCGATGACTAATAAACCCCTCTAAAAAAAACGGACTCAATCTTACAAGTGGTGGAGGTTTGCAGGCGATTTTCCCTCAAGACGCTCTTGTGATCTCTTAGTTCACCAGGCATGTCCCTGCTTCTCTGGAGCTCCGCAGCCGAATCATCCTACCAAATATGGCTAACGCCCTTACCACGACACCCCGAAGTACCAGTTGAGTTGCGGGACAGGTAAACGCATATGTCCTGAGAGAGAGAGTAAACTTTATTGTGTAAATGTAGTTTTCCGTATCCCAGCCCTAGTCTGGGCCTATGCGGTCGGGGCAGTGTCCGGCCCATCCAGCACATTGCGAATGTGGTGAACAAGGGGGGGGGGGGGAGGGGGGGCACCACAGCCTTTGAAGTTCTGGAGGGAGAGAAGTTCATTCCTTTCAGCTGGTTCAGGAGGTGGGTGCGAGAGAGATTGCTGTCGGCTTTGGTAGGATGCGATGCATTTCCAGAGTGTATGTTGGTTGGTTGCATATCCTCCGCAGTGAGGGCAGGAGGGGTAGCCTGGCGCTTTTTGTATGTAGGGGATGTAGTTTTGGGTGAGGATGGAATTTGTATGTGCTCTATGAGTCAGATTTGCTTCTTCTCTTGGGTGAGTTCGTGAGGGCGATGGGAGGAGAGTGGAGGCCTTGCGTCTTACCTTTAGAATTTGTTGCCTGGTTGTGAAGGGTTTTTCTTCCTTGTGTGGGATCGTATTCCTGATCGCAGGGCCAGGCGAGAGGGCTTACCCGAATTCGGTTCGCGGGTGAGCTGATGTGGTTGTATGTTCCCTCTTGATGCCTTGTGTCCTCGGACCAATTGCATTCTAATTTGGAGTTGTATGTACTTGTGCATGTGATGTTGCAGCCGGTTCTGTATTGATGTGGGAAGTCTATTCTTCTGAAAAGCCCTGCATGCGTCCTGGCTGTACGTTCTTATGATTATTTTGTCGTTGGTTTTGGTGAATTCGGTGATGGAAGTATATATGGCTAGTAGTTCGGCCTGCCTTGGGGATGGGATGTCTTGATGTCTTCGCGTTAAGGTTTCCTCGATCCATACAGCTATGAGGCCATGTCCTGCGTTGTAGCTTGCATCTGTATAGTATGTTTTGGTGCTAGTATCTTCTTCGACCTTTTTCTCTAGACGCTGGACTCTGTCGTTTCTTCTGTCTGCATTACGTTTTGTACGCATCTTCTTGGGGATTGGGTTTACATGGATTCTAGGTATTTCTTCCCATGGGGGAGTTTTCAGTGTGATAAGAGGAAGATTTTTTTTCATAGTTTAGTTTGGTTAGTATTCATCTGCCTTGCAGCGATGTCTTTGTTTTTGTCCTAGTTTGTGGATATTTACTCTGCCGTCTAGTGAAGTGAAGAGCCCCGCATCTTTTATTCTTTAGGTGGCTGTAAAGCGGGGTTCGTCCAATGCTAGCTTAGAGGCTTTGAGCAGAGTTGTTTCGAGTTTTCTCTGTTATGTCTTGGCGAGGCTGATATATGGTGAGTGATACATGACTCTAGAGTATATTAGTGCTTCTATGACTCTCCGTATTTCATGCTCTTTATACCTCTCTTCTGTCTAGTGATCCTGTGGATCATGCCAATAATTTGTTCTGTTTGTGCTATGAGTTTATTTAAGGTGATGTTATGTTTACTGTCTTCTTGTAGAAAGTAAATCTACAAGATTTACTTCTTGTAGATAGTAAATCTTGTTGATCCTAGCACTTCTATGTGTTTGTTTCTTGGCACTGGTTCGTTTTTTATTGTTAAGCTTATAATTTCTCAACATTCTGAGGTTGTATTTGTGGGGGATCGAATAATTACGGTACGCCCTGTTTCTGTTGAACGAGACTAAGCGCGTGCATGGCGATAGCAAAGTTGGAAGCTTTCAATAAAGTTTAGTTGCCAGTTAGCGTTTGTCCTGTGTGCTTCTTCGTCTTTTTGTCCCGTCTCTTTTGCGCTATTTTTAATATGAATGTCCACTACCAACTTGCCCAGCAGACCAAGCTTTTACAATAATTACTACATACTCCGATTTCTCTGCAGAGCATGTAAGTCCAATGGATGCCGCGTACCTTTGCATTGCGTCTTCTTGTTCTCCTGCAGATCCTTTAGTCGTCCAGAGGGTGATGTCGTCTGCATATATGCTATGTTCGAGGTCGTTTATGACGTTAAGCTATTTCGGTAGCCTTTTCATTGCTAGATTGGAGAGGGATGGTAATAGAATGGATGCCTGGGGTGTCCCTTTGTCTATCGGGTGGCTGTCTGAGGTGTCGTCGTCCGGTCTTATTTTGATTGTTCAGTCAGAGAGGAAATTTTTCACGTAGTTGTACATCTTGATGCCCGGGGTTTATTTTCTTAGGTTCTTTAATATAGCTGCGTGTGATATTTGGTAGAACACCTTGCTCATGTTAATCCCCGCGACTATTCTAAGTTTTACCGTACTCGGGTGATCGAGTATTTGTTGTTTGATCCTGATTATCATGTCTTGCGTGCTTACATGTTTTCTGAATCTTATCATTGTCTCCGGTAGTGATTCTTGACTTTCCATGAGCCATTCTATCCTCGTTAACACCATTTTTTTTCTATTAGCTTTCCCACACAGGATGTCAAGGAAATCGGTCGACAGTTGTGGATGGAGTTTGGTTGTTTCCCTGCTTTTGGGATTGGTATAATGATTGCCTCCTTCCACTGGGTTGGTAAGTTAGCTTCGTCCCATATTCTATTAATTTCTTTAAGTAGAAGTGTTATATATTCGTCCAGGAGATTTCGTAGCATTCCGTATGTTATCCCGTCCTCTCCCGGGGCAGTATTTCGTTCGAATTCACTAGGTGCGCTTCTTAACTCCCCTTCACAAAATAGGCAGTTGATTCCTTCCGTGTCCGCAACATTATATTCTGTTCCTGTGTCAGGGAAAGTCATTCTGTGTTTGTTGGGTTAGAATTTGTACAGTAATTTTTCTGCTATTTCTTTAGGTCCTGTTTGATAATGGAGGCATAGTTTATTTGTAGCGTATTTTGTTTTAGGTTGCCCTAATAAAGTTTTAAGGATTTGCCATACTCTCGGGGTGTGCAGTAGGCCGTTCAGTTGATCGCAAGTTTGGAGCCAATTTTCTTGTGCTAACACATCTGCGTAATTGTATGCTTCCGCTGTGATTATTTGGGTCGCTTTCTTGAGAACTTTTTTGGATTTATTCTTTTTCCAAAGTATAACAATCCTGTTTCGCTTGTCCCATAAGCTAAGAAGATGCGAGTCTACGTACGGCGCTTGTTTACTGTTTGCTATCCATTTGATGTTATTTTTGTAGCTGCCTTGTATTTTATCTAGTCCCTGCGCCTACGTCAGGTCAGGATTATTTTCTACGGTTTCTTTAAGTTCTTTTGTTATTTTGTTCCACTTGGTGATTTTGCTTTTTGTTCCCGTTTGTGTTTTCTTACTTTTCCTGCGTTTTTTTATAGTAATGCTGATAATATAGTGATCACTACCTAAGTTTTCTAGCAGGTTTTCCCAATGGCACGTTGGTTGGCCTTTGTACCAGGTTAGGTCCAGGTTGGTGTCCTTTTGCACGCTATTGCCTGCCCTGGTGGGTATCGTGATGTATTTCATGAGAGTGAATTGTCTGGTAGTCATAATGTTTTTGAGTTTTCTACCTCGAAAACATTGCGAGATTGCAAGACCCAATCTCGCGTTTGACTGCGAGATTTCACAGTTGTGCTCTGATATCCCGTTGGGATCAGGTGGAAGTTTAGCTCCGCACTGTAAGCATCTCTGGTAGTGCAGTTTGTTTAGGCAGACATCTGCACGGTGACGTATTGTGGCGCAGTTGTTGCAGAAGAAGCTCCTTGGGGTGTTGGGATGGAGCCTCATGAATAATCTGTCGTAGAGAGCGAATCTAGGTAGGCGAGTTCCCTCCATGACGATTAGTACGGAGTGGGGTGAGCCTCATCTCCCAGCTTGTATGACCTTGGTTCATTGGATCTCAAGTTCGCTTTGAATTTCTTCATCTGGGACGGACATTTGGATATCCTTGACTGTGTTGTTTCCACCGGTTTTATATGCGAGGATTGGCTGTTGTTTGTTGAGGACTAGTGTTTGGCGTAGGTGGAGAAATTTCTATGCTGAGTCGTGCGGTGCATGTCTATCGCAATGAGGTTCGGAGTGGCTGTCACCTTCACGTAGTTGTCCCTTTTTTCTGCCGTGGGGAGTGCCGCCGATTGTACAAGGTTTCGTCCTATAGCATTGGGTGGTCATTTACTGAGGTCTGTGCCGTCTGTGAGTTTGATTATCACAGTTATATGTTCTTCGAGTCGTTGGCTTGGCGCACCTGCGACTTTCCAGTCCTGTTCTGTGGTGATTTCTTCTGTGTCCCTGCTTGTTGGAGGTGTTAGGGCGGGAGTAGCCAACATGCCGCAGGGCGGTAGCCGATTCCTTGTTCTTGTGCCAGGTGTTAGGCTTGTCTCCGTTCGGCCACGGGAGATTCAGTAAAGGTCCGGTGTCCTTTGACACCAGACTTGATGGTGGCTTTACTCACTTTTCGTGCCTGGTGTCCTCGTGCTAATTTCCTTTCGCATGACCTTTGTTTGCGGCGATTATATATAGAGTTTGAGTAAAATTATTGGAGCTCGCTGTTCTGCCGTGCTGTGAGCGAGTGAAAATACGTTTATTTCAGAAATTGGACACCGAATACCTTGACGAAAGTCATCTTATTCGGTGGGGGATGTAGAGGGTAAAAGTTGGAAGGTTGAAAAAAAAAGAAGTGGTTATATATATTGGGCTTGGCCCCCGTTCTTGATCAAGTCAGGAAGGGTGTCGAGGATTAGCTTCCTGTCTGGAGGACCCCTGTTGGGGGTAACCCAGTCTTCGTAGTTTTGTGGTTTGAGTTCGGCGGCAAGTTTTATGAGATCGCTTCCTGTCGTTTTCTTGCTGTCTCTTGACAGTCCCAGATAAGGTGTTTGTAGGTAGCCGGTACATGGCATACTGTGCAGTTAGGGTCAGGGCCCGGGTCCTCTTCTGATGTTGGTTTGTAAAAACGCTTTCGTAGAACTGGTGTAATGGCCGTGTTGATAGCGAGGCGCCGGAGGCACACCCGCTTCCACCGTGAGTATTTTGATGGAAGCGGGGGTTCCTCCGTTGGCAGTAGAGCAGTCAGCCTCGCTTTCCGCTCTTGTCTTGCGAGTGTGTTAATTTCGTCGGGATCGGGGTCCTCGGTGGTTATTGTGGCGGAGGAGTCCAAAAAGCCTTGTGCGGAGCAGATTGCTTGTAGCGTGCTCCGCGCGGCCTCGTGGGCTTCTTCGTATCACGAGATACCTTGGTGTCCCGGGATCCATGAAATTTTGGGGGTGATTTTTTTGGTTCGGAGATAGCGCAATGCGGCTTTGATTTCATTCACAGTCTTGTTATTACTGCTGGCTTTCCTGCATTCTCTAACAGCCTCTTGGGAGTCAGTGTAGATGAAGATTTTTGTGGGGTGCTCATTATCTTGGGCGTTTTCTAGTGTCCAAAAGATTGCTTGAAGTTCAGCGGTTTTCGCACTGGGAGTATAAGAGAGGATTTTAGCGTTTGTTTCGCCGGAGCGGCAGGAGTACCATGCAATGGCTGTCCTACCGTCCTCGTTGCGCGACGCGTCTGTGTAAATGACTTTATTGGTCTTACATTGAAGGAGATGTTCTATCTCTTTTATGTGTCTTTTAGCAACATTTTTTCTTCTATTACAGTGCTCTTTGCTCTGATTTTGGGGTATAGGCTTGATCTCTGTTATGCATTCGTCTTCCCATGGAGGAGGAGAAGTGGCTATAGCTGAAATTTCAAAGTCCGTTATTTCGAGGTGCTTAAGGATGATTCTTAACGGTTCAGTTCTTTTGAGGCGGTCTCTCTGACTGTTTTCTGCTTCTTTTGCTAGTTCTTTAATTGTGTTTATTTGAGCCGCTTTGTGAAGGTCGGTAATGAGGGTTATCTTGGGTAAACCCGTGATAACTCTCATAACTGCCTTGTTAAAGGGGTGGTGCAACGATATTCGATTGGAATGTTTTTCACTTTACACGAGCTTACTGGCAGTAGTGGGACTCAAGAATACTCGCACGCAACGCCACTGACCAAGAAACTTCTTTGTTGCGCTGTAATTTCAAGGACAAAACCGAGTGTTTTCATTCAATCTCTCCTTCGCAGAACCTGATGACGTAGCTGGGCGGTAGCAGTACCGCCCAGTGACGATATTTGAATGCGGCTCATAGATTGGACCCGAGCATGGCGTGGACACTCGATTTGGGCTCGTGATAATCGACAGCTTGAGAAGCATTCGGGTGGTGGCCCGTGTCCAATCGCTGCAATGACGACAACAACCGAACCATAACAATGTCTAGAACTCAGCGCGTTTCCTGTGCCTTGCCAACCCCAGCGCGAGGCTATGATCAACAATGGCGCCATATAATCGGCTCCAGATTCCTAAGCTTCGAGTTGAGGAGGTGAACTATGCTCGTTTTTCTTAATTTTTTTCCTGCGACTTCGATTACGTGTGGTGAAAAACGAACGGGTAATTGACAGGTCATTAACCACAGGGATCCGTTCTAAGCGGTATTCGCGCAAAATACAGAAATCCTTGCATCGCCCCTTTAAGGTTTTCAACTTGATCTTGCCGGGTCTTGGTAAGACGAAGGTAGTTATACCCGTAAATGGCTTTGGAGACAAGCAGTGATCGCACCAACAGTTTTGAAGGTTTTTCTTCAGCCCCCCCCCCCCCCCCCCCCCCCCCCCCCATTCTTTGGCTGTTGTTCTCTTGATAAGGCTAAGGCCGCGTCTCCATTGAATCTTAACCTGGTTCAGCCAGCTCCGTGCTCCCCCATCCTCGTCGATTGTGAGATCGAGGATCTTTACACTTGGTTGTCTTTGTATTTTGGTGCCATCAACGTACAAATTACTGGTGTCTCCAATGTTTTTCTTTCTAGCCCTCTTTGAGGCGACGACTGTGTAGGTGGTCTCTCCGGCAGATATTTTCATATTTGTTTCCTGCATAAAGTTCAATGTGACATCCAGGGCTTCTTGAAGTCACCTTTCTTAAATGTTGGGTGTGCCTTTGTTGATCCATAAGGTGACGTCGTCAGCGTATATAGTGTAACGTACGCCTCGTATTGCCTCCAGGCGGAATGCTAGGTCAGTCATGGCCATGTTAAATAATACTGGGGAGATGACCGCACCTTGGGGAACTCCTACCGTGTTTCTTGTGAGGGGGCTCGTGGTGCCTCCAATGTGAACTTGAAATTTGCGTCGATGAAGGAAGGATTTGATGAAGTTTAGTATTCATCCATGTAAGCCTCTATCTTTTTGCTCCTCGAATGACTGTTTCATGTGTGATGGAGTCGAACGCTTTTTTGATGTCGATCGCCACTATCGTACGAGGTTGTATGGTAGGTTGAAATTTCGTTATAACATTGTGAATCATGGCTAGACTGTCTTGTGTGGATAGGTGTGGACGGAATCCAGTTTGCATGGGGTGTAGGCTGTTGTGTGGCTCTAGGATCCAGGTCATTCTAACCAGGACCATACGTTCCATTACTTTTTCAATTCAGTGCAACGTTATTGACTCCAGTTTGGAGAAGGAGACAGGGAAAAAAGCTGCATTGCGTAGCTTGACAGGTCTCTGCCTCCCATATAGACTTGGGCAGACTAGTCGGCACTTGCAAAAAAAGAAAGACAAGAAAAAAATACATACAGGGCACTATACAGCTTTTGATATGATGAACAGAACAGAACTTTTAAAATAGTATTTGTTGTTAAAATACAAGTGTCTAATTTGGTTATTTGACATATTTTCTATGTGAATATTTGTTCATTAATGGTAGATGGTACAGTATGCTGGAGCATTTGAAATCCGTATTTGGTTCTGGGATGCGGCACTCTCCAGTGGTCTGGACTACGCGTATGATAAAACGAAGAGCTTTCTTCCAGCGAAGCTAAGTGAAGGAATGATTTGTTATTATAATAAATACCATCTTTATATTTCTGGATTAATGTCTGTGTACATAAGTAAAAAAGACGTGTTACCTTAAATTTTGAGAATAAAATATCGGCATGACTATTATATGGTACATTGGCTACTATACGTAAGATCTTTTTTTTTTTTTGTGCGATGTATAATCTGTCTAGGTTTAATTTTGTCGTATTGCCTCATACAAGCCGGCAGTACTTTACATGTGAAGCAAACAATGAGTTATATAATATAATCTTGACCCTTTCTGGTAAACAAAAACGATGTTTATTAATAGTGCCTGTTATTTTTGATAATTTAGACATAACATATGTTCTACGTGTTCGTTCCAACTCATGCATTGGTTAAAGAACACCCCTAGTATTTTTACCGTTGGAACAACTTGTTTTGTCGATCTATCTAGCTTAAGTGGTATATCTATTTGACAGAAATAACTTTTAGGGCAAAATATAACGGCCCTTGTTTTATTGCTATTGATTTTTAACGAATTTGCCATTGCCCACGAATGAAAACTATTCACTTCAGATGAAATACTATTTATGTCCGTTCCTTGAAAAAATATGCTCGTATCGTCGGCATACGTTATTATCTGGGCATTATGTGAAATATTTATGATGTCGTTAATGTATAGGTTGAATAAAATAGGTCCGAAAACACTTCCTTGTGGTACAGCTTCCTGTAGTTGTTTTAGATCAGAGAAGTGGCCATTGATGTGAATGCTCTGAAAACGAAAGCTCAAATAGCTTCTTATTAACGGCGCCGCATTTCCACGAATGCCATAATTGTAAAGTTTACTCATTAGTGTGTTATGATTTACCCGATCGAAGGCTTTCGAAAAGTCGATAAAAATTTCTACCGTTAGAATTTTATTTTCAAAATTTTTCAGAATTATTTCTTTCATGTTCAACAGCGCAAGTTCAGTTGATCTCCTTTTTCTGAATCCAAATTGAGAATCTGTAACAACTGAACATTTTTCACAAAACTGGTTTAATCGAAATTGTATGAGTTTTTCTAGACCCTTTGAAACTATCAGAAGTACAGAAACCGGCTTATAATTTGATAAATCATTTTTATCTCCAGATTTATAAAGTATCGACATTTTTGCTATTTGCATTTTTTAGGAAAATACCCTGTGATGACGATACATTAAGAGTTAAATAGGTGCAATTTGCGCGATCACATATTTAACGGGTTTTATTTGGATGCCGTCAATATCGCAACTTTTACTATTGTTAAGGTTACAACATGTTACATAGGTTGGAGGTTAGCGAGATGGGTCTAAGGTTTTGGACGTCATTGTTAGGTTTGCCTGATTTCGAAATGGGAATTACGGTGGATATCTTCCAGTCATCGGGAAGTCGACCGGATTCCCTTATCTCGATGTGCTTGTCTAGGAGCTCACGCGTTTCTTCATCCGGAAGGTTTCGGAGTGCTCTGATGGTAATGTGGTCCGGGCCTAGAGCTGTGTTGCTTTTTGCTTTTGCTAGAGCGTCCATGAGCTCACCCGTGGTGAAGGGGAAGTTTTTTGGCAGCAATGCGTTTATAGATTCCGGCGCATAGCAAGTATCCGGTGGTTCCTTGGCTGGTTGAGGGAAGAAACTGTCTCCCGCTGCTTTTACTAGCTCTTCTTGTGTTATGTTTAGACGTAATGCGAGGTTGGAAGCGGTGTTTTGCTTTTGGTTTTGCCGCTCATTCATCGGTATGTGTTCCACACCTTCTTTAGTCCAGTCTTTTCACCGAAGGAGCTGCAGTGTGCCCACCATCTGTTTCGTCTAAGTTCGAGAGTGAATCTTTTGGCCTTTGCCGTGGCTAAGTTAAGTTTGACCCTGTAGGAATTCGCGTACCGCCGCAGATTCGCCCTTTCCCACGTGGTCCGTCAACAACCCGAGTCCAACCTGGTTCTTTCACGGGAGCGGAATTCCGCTCCCAGTTTATTGGTACAATAAAACACAACACTACAAAACACTCAATCTAAACTACAAATACAAGCTACATTACACAATTATTTACAAATACACGTTAAGCCTAAAGCTAAACACAAAGAAGGCCCCCAGGCCTCGTGTCCCACGATACCCTAGATCCGGTCGCCATCCACCTGCCTGCCTGCGTTTCGGTCCCGTTCGGAGTTCTCAGAGGCCTCTCGCCCCCTGCCCCACCGAGTATATATCCATCGATGGGCGAGGAGGTTTCTCCTCACCCGCCACGGGGGCGCCTGCAGCGCCCTCCAGTGGCTAGGAGAGAAAGCGGCGCGTCGGGAGCCGAATTCGAGATCCCGATCGACCCGGCGGTGACACGACCATGTGATCCCGTCTGAGGCGAGGCAGCTACGCAGCTGCCTGGCGGCCAAGGATTGGCAGAATGGTTTGATGGGCGCCCAAGTGAATGCACGGTGCGCCATACTCCCCTCTCCTAAAAATCGAAGTACGCCGGAATTCAGACGTACGGCTAGGCTGCTGGGAACACCGTCGCTTTGTTTGGCCTGAAGACTCCCCCCCCCCCCCCCCACACACACACACACACGCACACCCACACCGCTGATCCCATGGGTCGTCCTCACTGAGGTCCATCAGTTCTCCCGAGACCTGGGGTGCGCGGCCACCACACACCTCACAGTAGACTGTGTCGACTTCGGCTTGGCGGCGGCCTCCGGGGCAACGGGGTCCTTGAGCAGTGTGCCTGGCCACCATGAGACTGGATCCTCCACAGAGTGGTGCACCAGAGAGGGGCTGTGGTTGCGACCCAGCTGCGACCGCCCTCCCGGAACGATGCGGGGCTGGAAGTCCAGTGTCACTGAGAACTGCACCCCGGCGTCCTGCGTGGCGTCGCGGACGTCCCATGAGGCTCCCCGTGCTGTGGTTCTGGCCGGGGAATACGCTGCCCGAAGACGAGGAGTTCAGCCCAAGCTGGTGTTTGTCCAAGCGGCGACTCCTCCTTTCATCCTCTCCCAGAGATGACCATTCGGTGCACACCAAGTTGCGTCTCGAAGCAGCAGCCGCAGGGGCGATGACGCACAAGATGGGAAAAGTCCAAGGCGCGCGCCCAGCGATGGAGCAGTACCCCAACACCAACAGCAACGCCGCACAAAAAAAACACAAAAAAAAACAAAAAAACATTCAAAGCAAAAACAGGAAAACAAAACACTGAGGGTTCCGAGGCACCCTCCCCCCACCCACAAAGAAAAACAATAAAAAAAAAAAAATGCCGGGAACGCCGATTTCGGATCGCTTCCCCTCTTCTTCCCTTTCCCGAGTTACGGAACGCCGATTTCGGATCGTCCCCCCTCTTCTTCCCTTTCCCGGGCCACGCACTCTACGAGGTTCCGATCCCATCGGGTTGCCTCCGGCTACGCGTGTTGTAGCTGTGCCGCGGTGGTCCCAGGAACTCCTGAGATCGTTGGAGCCCGCGAATGCCCCTTTGCGGCTGCTTGACCGGCTCATCCCCTTCCCTGGGGAAAAAGGGTTTCAGTTCGCCGATGTGAACTGTCCCGCGGACGAGATCAGAATTCTGGTCCCTCAGCGTGTATGTCAGTCGAGACTTCTTGGAATCGATGACAAAGGGGCCAACCCACTTGGGGGCCAACGCCGCCGAGGAGAACTTGCTCGCATCGCTCTGAACGTGACTTCGCCGAAGAACGGTGTCGCCCACCTCGAACTGCGCATCGCGGTGCGCTTTGTCATAGGTGTTCTTCTGCTCCGCCCGCGCGCGAGCCCTGTTTCCGCGGGTGGCGTCCAGCGCCCGCGACAGTCGCTCTCTCGTGCGCGTCGCGAAATCCTCGTACGAGGGCACCGCTCTGGCCGCGCTCTGTCGCGGGCGAAGAACCGCATCGGTCGGCGTAGAGAGTTCTCTGCCGAAGTTCAAAAGCGCAGGCGTGAACCCAGTGCTGCGGTTGAGGTTGGACCGCAATGCAAACGAAATCGAATCCAAGTGCAGATCCCAGTCCCGCTACTTACGAGCATACGCCCCGAGCAGCGGCTTGATGTCGCGGTTCCGCCGCTCGTTCACATTTGCTTGAGGATGGTAACACGAAGTCTTACAATGCTTAATCCCGAGGGCCTGGCAGGTTGCAGCGAAGACTTTCGAGCAAAATATCGAGGCGTTGTCACTCACCAGTCTCCCGGGGAACCCGTATAGCGACACCAGACCTCAGACAGCCTGCTCAGGACTCCCTTGGCTGTCACCTTCGGCATTGGAAACATCTCGACGATTCCGGTGAAGTGGCAAGTTACTACCAACACATGTTGATAGCCTCTGCTTGACCGCGGCAGGGGTCCCATCAAGTCGCAGGCCGCGATTTCCCATGGCCGCGTACTCACGATGGGCTCGAGCAGGCCGGGTGGTCTGCCCCCTCTGGGCTTGCGCTCTTGGCACACTGCGCAGCTACGGACATAACGGCACAGCTGCCCCTTCATGCCCGGCCATGAAGCGAAACGGCGCAGCTTATGCCACGACTTCGGTGCACCGCCGTGACCGTCCGCATCGTGGTAGTGACGCAGCGCTGCCACTCTGAGATCGCGGGGAATCACGGTTTTGAACGACTCACTTGAATCGCTCTCTTCCGGGAAGTAGCGCAGCAGGACGCCGTCCCCATCGATCAGGTAAGATTCCAGCTCACCTGCTTCGATGTCTGACTCCTGGGCGATGGCACCTGCCCCTCTCGGTGTTCCGGAGTGCCGGAGCGTCTTTTCGCCTGTCTGGTCAGGATCCATCTCTTGCCTGAGCCGGTCGAAGATAGCGCGACAAAAAGAATCGCTCTGCTGTGCTTCAAACAGTTCCGTGCGGTTGAACGCCGGTCCCAGTGAGGTAATCGCCTCAGCCAGCTGCGCGACGTCGCCACAGTGGGGAGCGGAGCGCGAGGCGGGATTTCCCGTCTCCCGGGGGATGGCCGCGCCTCCGTAGTCTGCTGCCTCGCGCGGTGGGGGATCCACGGGTGCGCGGAAGAGCGCGTCGGCCACCACATTTGTCGTGCCCTTCCGGTACCGAATTCGGTATTCGTACTTCTGCAGTGTCAAGGCCCAGCGCGCCAGTCTTCCGGCGGGTTCCTTGATTCGGGAGAGCCACGCGAGGGCCATATGGTCCGTCTCGATCGTGAATTCCGTCCCCTCGACATAATGATCGAACTTCTTAAGAGCAAAAATGATGGCGAGGCATTCGCGCTCACTCACCGCGTAGTTCTTCTCTGCCGGGTTCAGCGCCCGGCTAACAAATGCCACCGGGCAGATCTCTCCCTCTGTCTCCTGCAAGAGCACCGCGCCGAGTCCCTGGACGCTGGCGTCCGTCTGGATCGTGAAGGGCCTATTCAGGTCCGGCAGTTTGAGGGATGCTGTACGCGCCAAGGCCTCGGTCAGCTGGAGGAACGCCTCCTCCTGCGGCGCCTCCCAGCTCCAGGGAGCCGCTTTCTTCAGCAACTGCGTGAGGGGTGCCTGCATGGCTGCGCAGTTCGGGATGTAGGCTCGGTAGTATCCTATCATGCCGAGAAAACGGCGCACTCCCCCGAAATCGGTAGGGACTGGGAACTCCAAGATCGTCCGCAACTTGTCCGCGTTGGGGGAAACTTTTCCTCTCTCGATCCGGAATCCCAACAAGCTGATCTCAGAAGCTCCAATTTGGGCTTTAGTCGGGTTCAGTGTGAGGCCGGCGATCCGTAGGTGGTCGATTTTGTTTATTTTTCCGGTATCTCTGGAGCGCTTGGAGGCGACTAGCCCAGAGATTGAAGGGATGAAGTTCGGGTATAAGAGAATTTCTTAATCTGGTATATTGTCTTTGCAACCTTAAGGGCCTGCTGGATACGGGTGGCAAGGTGTCCTTCCTTGCTTGCGGCTATGGCGGTGCGGAAGACATCCCATTTAATGAATATCGCCTGTTGTTTGGCTGGAGTGTTTTTTTTTTTTTTTGAGTCGAATTACTATGGGCAGATGGTCACTGCCCATGGGATCCGGCCAGTGGCGTACCGACTTGATTTTGAGTGGGGGGGGCAAACCAGAACCCCCTCCCTCTTCCCCCCCCCCCCCCCCCCCCCCCCCTAAGACCGGGCGGCGCATTTCCACCGCGCAGGCGATAGACCGAGCAACCACGACCCCGCCGGATTGGCTGCTCACAGGAACGCGTGGGAGCATACATTTCGGATTCGGACAGCGCGTGTATCACTCGGGAGCGCGTTAATCCCCCCCCCCCCCCCCCCCCCCGGCCTGCGTTCACGCCGCTTCACGGCGACAGTATGCGGCTGCTAATTACAAAACTATTAACCCACTTGTCCACCCCCGTAACCGCTTCGCGGCGCCCAGCCGGCAACCCAAGCCCCGCTGTCCCCCAATGCACCTCTGGAAATAGTCCCATATCAATTAGTTCAGTGAAGTCTCATGGGTTCACGGATCGTCTCATGGGTTCATATGTCAACTTCTGTATAAACGTTGCGAACATCCTATTTAACATATTAACCGTCATCCGCGAACAGTATATGATGTGAAGGAGGTAAATAAGTTTTGACAGGAAGATGTTACTAACAGCAACTCGACCGAAGATTGATATATATCTCATATTCCACATGCGAGCAGCCGATTTAACTTTAGTTCCGACACTCTCCCACGTTAACCTGGTGTTGTCCATAGGACACAGGGGAATACCCAAAAGTTGATGATGCGACGTCCACACATCTAGACGGCGTCGTTCCCCACATCCTGCACCACGAACCAGAACTTTTTTCCCTGTTCACTGCGGCCCCAGACGTCGCACAGAAGTCTGAAACACACTTCAATGCTTCTTGTATGCTAGGCTTATCAGAACACACAAGCACCAAGTCGTCCGGGTAACCTAGAATTTTCCCTTCGCAGCGGCGGAGTCGGAACCCATGCACCTTTCTCTTCATGATATCTCTACAAAGTGGTTCCAAATGTAAGTCAAACAGTAGTGGTGAGAGGGGACACATTTGACGTAATGAGCGTTGTACTTGAATCGATCTTGAAAGAGATCCGTTAATAATAGACCGATCTCACAAGGAGTTGCACGACGCCACCGCTGCCGCGGTGCATTCTGGTACCTGTAGTTCTCCCCAGTTTTCTGGCCGCGTCAAGGCGCGTTGTACGTCCGGCGTTTGGGAATTTTCAGGTTAGCACGAAACTTGTAGTCGGCCGTTTACTCACGGTTTTTAATGGGTGTCTTCACCCGTTCTGTGTCAAGGTGCTACAATAACAGCACCAGGCAAAAAGGTATCGGATTTTATGTCTTCCCGGAGGAAAGCGGCCCACGAAAAGAGTGTCTAAAACAGGTAAAGAGAGCGGTAAAAGAGCGGCAGAAAAAAGCGTTTTTAGATTTGTTTCGTTATTTGATTCATAATTTATATTCACCACATTGCACGATAACTAAAGAGTGTAAGCTTACTCAGGGCATGAGACGTAGTAGGGCGTACCAAAGTGTTCCGTACGTTGGAATCTTTCAGAGCACTCGCTCCGCAGCGGTATATCGGAACTTCCACACTGCCTTGCGGCGACCGCACTGCCTTGCGGGCGTCGAAGTCGGCGTAACAGCTGAGTCGAACGCAGGGGCGAGGCTGACTCCGCTCGCCTTGCGGAATCCCTTATGTACCCTCGTGGGTTTCTGGATCGTTCGGCGTAGAAGGTTCGGTGTGTAGAACATTCTAACCTCGAATCAGCAAGACGGTTCTCGAATTCACTAGAACATCAAATTACACTGTCAACAAAAATCTGTAGTCGCAGCCAAGAATCGAACCCTGGCCCTCTGCGTGGGAGGCAAGCGCGATAACCGTTAGGCCACGCGCGCGCTGCCTACTTGGCCAGCTGCGCGCGCGGCAATACAATGTTTGGTTGATGCATTTTGATGGTTACAACTGTTATTGATACGACATGTTTTGAGCACAACTGTGCTTCAAAAGATCAGTACAATCACCGAAGAAAGAGCAGCGATTCTCGGTATGTATATATATATATAACTTGAAATAAAACGACTTTTTCAATATCAGACTTAATTTTTTTTAGTGGGCTATTATGCCACAATCTGATTTTGCTGGCGTTACTGATCCATTCTGTATTAACACCAATCGACACAGCGGAAAAAAGCATTCCCCGTCGGTCAGCTCTTACCGTTCGAAGCTTGAGCAAACCAAATAAAATGAAACTGTACACAAGAGCTCATCTCTACCCGAAGTTCTCAGGCATCTCTCATGGTTACGTTTCATTTTGACAAATGCGAGTTGTTACGGCTCGTCAGGCAGATTCTTTTTGTAGATCGTTTCTTTGTGTGCACGCTTCCCCCCGCAGTTCATATGTACCCTGTCGCAAAGGCTCTCAGCCAGAATAGAACGAGTTTTAGAAAACTATTGCTCTCCGAGAATGTCTATTGAGCTCGTCTTACTTCATTGTCGAATAAAAGTTATGCCCAAGCCTGCGCACAACATAGCTCAGTGTTTCACCGACACGTTTGACGCTGTTCCGCGGTGCTACACCGAGCCGATGGTCCCTCGAATTTTGTGCTCTTTCACGTTGAGGTAGATATTCACTTGCTTCCAAGTTTATTGACACGTAGGAGCACCCGGAGTGCTCGAGGGAGAAGGGGCCTCGTTGTTTTTGCCGCTGTTGCAGTAAGACCACAGCGTGAACGCAGTGGTTTCACGCGCGTTCACGAAGGCGAAGAAGCGGACGAGGACGAAGCAGACGACAAAGCGATTCTAAAGCGATAAGACGACTGAAACTTTTTTTGCGCCTGATGACAAACTAAGACATCACACACAACACAATCTTATAAAGTAGTGATATGCAGGAGAATCCAAGCTAACACCAGGGCTTCCCAAACTATGATGTACGCCCACATGAGCCCTTTTCAGCCGGGAAGCCGGAGAGCGATGACTACAAGAAGCATGGCGGCTGCAATACTTCCGGAATACGCGCGCCTGCGCAGTTCGCTTGGTGGTATCGGTCTATTATCTGTGTCCTTATGTCTTTATAACAAAGCTATGCACCTTTCTCAATTTTATTGCCTACCTGGATATCCTTCAAGATAGAAAGAACAAATGCATGTTCTACCCTATCAAAGGCCTTCGCCAGGTCGATCTGTAAGATAGCGGCTGCTTCGTTTGCTTGTTGCCATAGTTCTAAAATCGACCGTACAATGTGCAGATTTGCTTAAATATTTCTTCCTTTTATGGAGCAAGTTCGGTGGTCGCCCACGATTTCAGATATCACACTCTGTAGTCGGCCCGCAATTAGTCTTGAGGAGATTTTGTAGTCGCAGTTCAGAATGCTAATTGGTCTGTATCCTTCAACCTGTTGTAGCTTGTTAGATCTTTTGACTTCGGGATTAGTATCATGTGTGCTTTTCTGAACGATGGTGGTAAGGAACCATTTTCGTAACACTCGTTGAACACATGAAGAAGAATTGGCGCAAGTTCCTTTTTCCACTTTTTGTAGAAACTGGCCGGTAGTCCGTCCGGGCTTGGAGCCTTTCGGCTTTTCATGCTAACAATATTTGTTTCAATTTCTAAAGCGTTGAAATCGTCGTCTCGGTATGAAGGGTCGGCAGCACAGATATTATTTCGTCCATTCTGGGGTCTGTAAGTTTGGTCTTTCGCGAAAACGTATCCTGGTAATAGGGTATAAACGCATCTTGAATATCGTTGTATTTTGTCAATTCTTTCTCATTTGGCCGTACAAGTGAAATCAACTTTTTGTGTGTTTTTTAAATACTCTCGTTCCGCGTGTAGATAGCAATTTGTTGGTTGTTTTGCTTCGATGACTTGCAGAGCTTGCGCCCTCACAGCAGCCCTCTCGCATCGTCTCGCGTCGTGCTCATCAAGTTTATTTTTTTTTTTTTTGGTTTTTAATGTCGTTTTTGTATTCTCCGGGATGTAAGCACTCCAGATGGAACAGGTACGAAATACCTATCTCTGTTCAAGCGCCTTTCTTGTGTTTTTTTTTTTTTTTTAATAAAATCTTACAACTGAGGCCGTCTCGATTGCTATTTCTCTTACCCAGAATTTGAAAAAAAAAATTCATTTCTGGCACCACCCATTCCTTTTCCGTTCCAGTTCTTTTAGTAGCTTTCCTATGTTTTGTTTAAAATCATCATTATCAAGTAGTTTTTCATTCAATTTCGAGACTGACCATGATTGACACTTTGGTTTTACCGGACATTTTCTGAGACGTATGGTTACCATCAGCATGCAGTGGTCAGAAAAGAACGCAGGAATTATTTATAACCGCCCAGGCTATTTCTGACTGTTCCAGAAATATAAACTCGGTCTAGCCGTGCATCGAACGACCCTTGGAAGTGCGCATCTCTTAGAGTATTATCTGTTGTCGCTGAATCTAACAAATCGCAATCGCCAACAATCGCTCTTAGAATATCTGCGCTGCAAACTACAATATTTTTGTCAGGTGTTCTCTCCTTGACATGCAGTACACAGTTAAAATCCCTGAGGAAAATTGCGTTAAATCTTGTGTCAGCATGAATTCGCCCTTTATCGAACAAGTTTTCTCTTTGCACTGCCTCGTTGTAGGCATACGAAACAATTATGCGCCAAGGTAGATTATTGTAAAGCATGCTAGCGACCAGCAGTCTTTTTGCGTATGGGTCTTCGTGGACACTGCAAATTTAATATATAAGATTTTTTGAACAATATATAGCGCATCCAGGCGGAGTAATCAATTGCGGGACGGTGAAATACGTCATATGTGTAATTCACAGCACGGTTAATCGAGAACAAGGCGTTGTTATCCGATACTTTTGTTTCTTGTAATACAACTATATTACAGTTGTAGTTCTCTTAAAGACGAAATGGTTGGTAGTGTAGAAGTGTAGAAGTGTACTTCTACACATTAAGTGTAGAAGTACAAAATGGACCTATCTCTGTGGTGCCACTGGTTTCGCTAGTCGTGCTTGGGGTTAATGTCAGACCGGGTTGAAATGGACTTCGTCTTATCCTTAAACTTAGACTTCCCCCTCTGCTCTTGAAGTTCCAGGCTTATCTGTGGCTCTTGTAGCGCAGGGAACCTTTCTTCAGAGACTTCAGGCTCCGAGATTGCTTGCTCCTCAGTCGAGCTCAACTTCACTTTTTTGCAATGCCTGGCATCCTTCGCCACATCTCCCATGGTCTTTGGTGCCTGCAAGTGCTGTTTCCTTGCGTCCTTGCCCTTGTTTGTTGGAGCGACACTTCCTGAGCTCTGAGGCATATCCTGCGTTGAGCTTGCACCGTTATCCATTATCTCAATTTGTTCAGTAGCTCTCGGTTCTGGATCATCAAGGTTTAACTCTACCTCCCTGCTGTGCACGTCTGGGAGTCTTCAGGTGAAATGTCAAACTTGTCCATCTCTTCTACATCCATGATGAGGTCGCCGTCATCGGTTGTCTGCGATGTATTTCCTAGCAGCCTGGAGACGTAAGCAACAACGCACACTTCATTTGTATGTCCATATCTCCAGCATTGGTTGCATCATGGTGTGCGGCACTGCCTCCGAATGTGGTCGACTGTTTTGCAATGTTAGCAGAGAGGAAGTTTTCCAGGGATTACCACTAGTGTGTTTACCCCATAGATGTTCAGCATGTGTGATACCCTGTCCACATTGAGGTACTCTTTGAGAACCAATGTCACCACTCGCGTTAGCGTCTCCGTTTCTTCGAAATCTGAGAATCGCCATCTTTCTTTTTTAATATCCTTGACATCAAGGAAAGGCTCAAGAACCTTCTTGATCTCCGTGTCTGGCAAAGATACCAAAAGCCACAGAAGCTTCAATCTAATTTATTATTTGCATAGGTCAATGACCACACATTTTTTTTCCTTTCACCTGAAGCTCCTCGGATGCCTTGACCTTGCACTTGGCTGCTGCATTGGCAAAGGTGGCCATCCAGACGTGGCTCATTGGGTAGGGGCCCAAGTCAAGGAGGTCTTTGCGCTCAATGATCGAAAAGAGGGCTTCCTTTAAATCAATGGCTTTGTACGAACGTCCAGAGATGCCAGCAGGCAGAAAGAGAGAATCTGTATCCATCAACCTGATGGTAGACGAGGCAGAATTATCCTGTAGTCTTGGAAGCTTTCCGATACCCGCTCTGAAACCCGGCCTTCCAGTGCCGTCGAACTGCTCTCAATGTCGTCGTCCTTGTAGGCCTTGATGTGAGCCTTACGGCGCTCAGAACGAACCCGGGCCCCAGAAGTTCGCTGCAGTTTAGGACAAGCAGAAAAGGCAGTGTTCCTTTGAAGACACTTCGTCGTCTTCCCTAAGCTGCGCTACCACTCCGGGAACTCGTTGTAACTGCTGCTTATGCTGACAGTGGCGGCAGCGTCTCTCTCCACGAGCTAGCCAATCCGGCGTGAGCGCCATTGCTAGGGGGTGCACCGCCAGTGTTTGCCCTGCCCAGGTCGGCTGTTTCAGGGGGGGGGGGGGAGGGGGCCAAACACGTGCCGCCCCCCCCCCCCCCCCCACTGTGAAAACTGGGGGGGGGCAAGCGCCCCCCTTGCCCCCCCTGTTGGTACGCCCATGGATCCGGCAACGTATGCCAGGAAGCTTTGAAGTTCTTCGTGGCCCAGGTGAGGTCCGGGGTTGTGTCGTTGTGCCTGGTGCTTGTTGCGATCCTTGTAGGGGTGTCGGGCTCGTTAAGAAGGACCAGCATTTGCTGGTTATATTCCGTCCTTGTTTGTTAGCTTTTTTGTACCCCCACTGTGGGTGTTGGGCATTCATATCCCCAGCGATGAGTGGGGGTGCGTTGCCTTGCACTGTGGCATCGAACCAGCCTGCGCCGTTTCTTCTTTCTGTCCTGGTCTAATGTAGACGTAAATGTGGAATTGTTTGATTGCGTATGCGTAGCTTAACTCACACAACTTCTCGGGCTGCGTTACATATATGCGAGGTATCTATTTGCGATCGTGTTGTACTATTCAAGACGAGGGTGGTTGCTTGGCCATAGGTTGCGCTAGTGGATTGTTGGCTTTGGTAGTTGCGGGATCGTCAGACGATGGTGGGATGAGTGTATATAGTGTACCCTCGAAAATTGAGGTTTTCAACGCGTTTGCTTCCTCTAGGAGAATGACGTGAGGTTTGTTTTTCCTCACTTTCTCTAATCTTTCTTTAAGTTCCGCTGCCTTGTTATTAAATCTCCTGCAGTTCCATTGTAGAACCCAAGGAAACGTCGCCTTACGTTTTGGTTTGTTTTCTTTGTTGTGTTTGGGCAAGTTAATCATTTAGTCGTTTGAGGATGTCTCGTAGGGTTTGCGAGATGTTCTCGAGGGATTTTTCGACTCTGTCCATGCGTTGTTCCATTGCCGTTAGACGTTGCTCGCAGCTGGTGTGATTATGTTGTTGTTGCCAGTTGGAGTTTCCGCAATTTGTGGCTGGAGAAATTTGCAGGTTTTCTACCGCTGATGTGGTGCCATCTTGAACCTTTTCGAATACCATGGGTGGAACGTATGGATTGACATTGTAAGGTGTTGCCCATGCTCGTTGTGGGTGTGGGTTCGTCCATGACTTCGAAGAGTTTGATGCGGGGGGTGCTAGGTCCATTCTTGTCATATTTAGAGGGGGTCTTTTCCCTTAGGGTGTCCAAGCCGGGAGTCTTTTGGGGGGAATTTTCCGCTTGGGGCAGTCGTTACTTGTGGCGATGTGGGGACCACTGCAGTTTATGCATTTAGGCTGTAGTTCACATCCGGACTCGCTATCATGAGTGTGTCCGCATCGGTCACAGAGCTTGATGCCGCTAGGGCAGACGTCCGATTTGTGGCCTATTTGATGGCATGAGTAACAGACGAGAGGTCTTGGTCGATAGTAGGTTACTCTGAATATTTCGCAGAGGAAACGAACGTGCTTTGGAATAGATTTCCCATCGAAAGTGATCAAGATGGTCCTGCCCGATCGTCCAGTGGGACGAGCTCCGACGATCGTGTGTGTTCTTTAGTCGAGAATTTCCATGAGGGTTTCTGTAGTTTCTTGCACGTCGTGTCCGGACAAGTAGATAACTCCGCGGATCTGATCATTTGAAACCGCCATGTTGGGTTTCACTCGTAGCTTTGTTCGCCCTTGACGATTTGGTTGATGTTGAGTAGTTTATTCGTAAGGAGGGGGTTCTTTGTTGTGATAGCAATGGTGTTAGATTTCTGGTTGCGATGGGCGGAGAAGTCATCTTTGTTTTGAATTCCTGCCTTTTCCATCGCCCCAACAATGTCTCTGTCGGTGAAGTTGTCTACGCGCCTTTTGCACGTCGGTTGAGTACGACCGTGTGCCTGGGTGTTCTCTGTGTTGCTTGCGTGGCTTTCTGTTGACGGTAAGTGGAGTTGGCACGTCGTCTTTCTTTTTTTTTTTTTTTGTGAACCTTGAAATTGGTATCCATCATCTTCCATGTTCTCGACTTCTGTCAATGAATTCCCATTCGAGGTGGTCGATGTGGAAGGCATGTTATGCCTTGCCGTCATGATGGACCGCGTGAGCCATCCTTTCTCACCCGTTTCGCTTTGTTAGGGTGGTGTCTGGGAATTTCACTGAGCTCAGAAAGTCTCGAATTCGTTCTTGTGCGTGAAATATTCCTGAAAGCAACACCATTCGTGGTCATTTCTTCGTAGGGTCCACTGTTGGAGCGGGGCGACTCAATAAGTTCTTTATTCTTCATGTAGAACTCGATAGATACTCGATTCTGCATGAATTCTTCTATCGCTTGGCGCTCTTGGGCACATGCCACTAAAAACTCTCTCCTGTGGTAAGAGTGCTGAAAAATCCAACTGACCTTTTTGGGTAGGGTGTCCTGTGATGTTGCGGGGGGTAGTACTTTTTAGTCGGGTGACGTGGAGGATGTGGCGACTAAGGCAGCGCTTGTCCGTGGGAGCTTGCAATGTTTCCACCAGGTACAGTTAACCGCCTGTACGGTCCAGAACCCAATATACGCAGTGGTATTTGTCGAGAAGTTTTTCGGATAGACCAATTTAACGGTGTGGAAGGGAACGCCAGACCAAGTCTCCTGGGGCAGCATGGCATATCACCTATCCCTTTTCAATAAAACTCTAAAGTCGCAAAAAAAAAAAAAAAAAAGAATGGAAACTTTCAGCCTTTTTACTCTGGTGAAGAGGGAAGAACAGTGGAGGTGTGGTTATGTGCCGCCGTCGCTTATAGATGGCGGTAGCTGTCTAGAGGGTTGTGTCGAGATTCATTTGTCCACGAACACGAAGCTGGGGAACCCAGCCCTTAACAGCTCCGCTGTAAAAAGAGATGTCTTTGTGTTGAGAATTGTAGAGGCATTTTTCTTTCGCTTGTTCGCTTGTCGTCCGCAGGCGTGCTTATTGACGTCATTCCTCAGCATGTGAGGCCACGTTTGAAACAACCCGTTGTTCTGTAAAATTTGACCGGTATCATTCATCCTTTTTCATTGGCCTCACCATCGTGATCGGGCGGCATGAGACTGAGCCCGGATGATTCGACTCTGGCCTGTGTCCGAGCGGTCACAGTAAATCCCTCCAAAAACCAACAACGGTCTCTATCTTACAATCTTATTGAGACGCTTGTTTGTCACCTTCCTTCTGTCTCTTCTAATATATCTTAAAGTTTCCTTCTAAGTCTCAGGGCATCATGGCTTGTTAGAGAGAGGTTACGGAAAGAGAATTCTTCAAACCTGAGAGCACTACAGTTGCGGAACGCTTTTGTGATAGGCCATTATAGAAAAAGAAAGCGGTGGTAAAGACAACCGGAAGAAGATAAAGTCGCAACTGTCAGTAATACGCGTGCATGGTGAAACAAGAGTAAAACATAGAAAAATATACCGTGGTAGTAAGCGCAAAAAAAAAAAAAAGTTTTGTTATTCCTTTTTTTTTTTTGTACCTAAAGAGCAAATACATACGGCGATCCAACGTGTTGGAGTAAATTCTTACAAAGTTGGACGGCCATTACACATGCGCACGTTTGTGCAAGACTGGTTTCACCAAGCATGTTACATGGTATTTATTGAAGAAAGGTCTTTTTATCTTCAAGCATCGTGAGCAACGTGCGCACTTGTCTCTATGGGCCCTCGCTTTTCAGGAGAACTCGCAAGCTTTTCATGCTTCCTATTTTTTTTTTCAATCAAGTGCAACGAAGTATGAAGCATAAAGTGTAAGTTCAGCATACCGGTGAAATGAAACTCCCGCTCCCGTCTTTTCTGTGAATAGATAACGCAAGACGGCTGTTCTCCTTGGATCGGGCGGTACATCCCGCCATCTGTCAGCTACCAACTGCAAGAGCAGTTGAATAGAGTCTCTCCCTATCGGTCACCGACCGCAACCGTCGGGTAACTCCCAGTGACTCTGGGTGACCCGGACGACACACGTGGGATCAAAGCTGATGAAAACCCGGCAGTGGCCCGCGCACCACGAGTTCGCCGCACTACCGGCACTACGCCGGCTTCCCCGCAAATCGGAGCCGTCTTTGCGCGTGCACGAGTACCCTCGTCGATGGGCGGCAAGAAAAAACAGAGGACCAAATGGCGGACGCTTCCCATGGGTAAGGAGCTAGCCCGTTCCACTTTCACTTTCTTGCCGCCCTCGTAGCGCTGGAGCTCTGATAACAATTGACCGGCAGCGTGCGAGGTCAAGCACAAGGTGATACTCGGAGCAGACTCCACTGGGACGCGCGTGTCTTGAACAACGTGGTTCCGGCCCCGTGCTCTTCTTTCGAAACTTATCGAACTGCTCGCGGGAAGAAAAACCTGCCGGTGGCGCTTACGAGTTCTATGACCCCGCGCGCTCGAGGTTATTGGGGTCGTATTGACATGCGCATTCGTTCGACCGTGCCTGGGTGGAAACAAAAAGAAAAACAGGAGAACAGCGTGCCGCTATTGTTTGTCGGGACTCGTAAAAAGTGGCCGGCTCCTTCGTCCTGTATAGTATATACACGCACGTGCGTTATGAATCCGTTGCGGTTAACGTACTTTCAAAACTGTTTTCAGCCCACCCGGAAGCCGAGCCGGAGTCGTACTTGGTTGAGCAACCTCGGCCGGCTCGGCCGCCCCAGTCCTCGCACCGACAACCTCCGTCGGCGCAACCGAGTAAGAGAACGATTACATCGGGCGGCTGTACGACGCTTTGACCGATCTCTCAACCGCAGGGAGAGCACCTCGTCTCGTGAGCGGCGGACTGCTGGCTGTGCCGGTAGCTGCGATTCCACTCGTCCCTTCGTGCCCGCCTGCGGGCAGCGGAGTTCTTTTCGAGAACGGGCCCGACCCGGAGGCCAAGGGATGCTACGTGAACGGTGCGTTCTCTTTCCTCTCTCTCTCTCTCTGCGCGTGAAAAAAAAAAATGTTTATTCTCGTTTTGTGTAAGCCACGCGTTTGTTTGCGTTCGGTGCTCTGCGTGCGACGCGCCTGCGACGTGCCTGCCGTCTGCTTAAACCAAAACAAACATACTTCCCCCCCTCCCCTTTCTTGCGAGTCGTGTAGTCTAGCGAAATTGGTAGTGTTTTCCGTGTTACCGGAAAGCAGCGAGGGAGTCGATTCTTCGGAATTTTTCCGTACCGGTTTTGTAGCGCTTAGCGACGGTCGCGGCATCACGCGGCCACCTCTGTTTCCCCATCGGTGCGAAAAACGGAAACACAGGTCAAAGACTAACGATTATGTGCGCACAACTTAAATAAAAATGCAAAAAAAAAAAAAAAAAGAAAGAGAACGTTTTGCATGAAAAGTACGCTGCGTTCTATGATCAAATAGAAATGAAGTTGACCCGTCATTCCCGCGGTTACTGGTTTCGCAAGAAAAGCAAGAAATAGCTGAACCTACGTGCCTCTTTTTTATTCGGGGTGCTCAAAGCCTTCCTAACCGTAAAAAAGGACACGTCTCTTAAAACATGACGAGGAAGCAAGATGCTTTGTTTTGCGGCACGGGCAACGCAGGCCTCTGGATTCCGGCGTCCGAACTCCCACGAACGCAGTGGCTCCAGCTGTTCCTGCTGCTGCCGCGGCCATGTTGGGCGACGCCAGGCGTCGCCACGGCCGCGCCGCCTGCCGCCGCCGCACCGCCGTGCCCCGACGCCGTCGCAGCAGCAGCGGCCGAATGCCAGGCCTACCGGGACGAGCTGGGACCGACGCCGCCGAACGTCGCGTCGCCGACGACCAGTGAGTGCGACATGTCACCGTCGCTTCCCGTAGTGTCTCTCTCTCCCGTGCAAACCCGTTGTCGCGTCGCACGACACGCACTAGCGCGGACCGGACTGTCCGCCGCGTCGCCGCAAATCCGCGCGAAAATCACCGACGAGCGTTGAAGCCGAAATATCACGGTGCGCGCGCGCCGCCGCGTTTCTTCCGTAAGGTGACCCTGCTCCTCGCGGAGGTCCGTCGAGCCGCCGTCCGTCGCCGCTATTTTTAGCCCTATCCCCGAGAAGAAGAACGAGCACTTTGTCGTCGCGCGGGCGGCTTTCGTTTTGTCGGTTTGAGCCGAATGCCAAGTGTGACGAGTCAACCGCTACGCGCTGGAAGTGAGCGGCGGAGGTTCGCGGCTTTGTCGGGCGATGATTAGGCACCTCGGTGGGAACTCCACGACGGGATGAAGGCATCGATTGAAGAGAGCGCTCTCTCGCGATATGTCGCCTCTCCCTTTTGTTGTCGTCGTTATTTTATTTCTCGAACGCGCCGCCGACGCTGTCGCTAACTGCGCTGGCCGCCGTGTACGTCGCACCCCTTTAATCGTCCATTATCGCTGATTAGCCGCGCGCTATTCGTGGAGCCAAAAAACGCGCGAAGAAAAAGCGCGCGCACGGGCGCCTGCGAAGGGTGCTTTCCCGCAGATTCCGTGTGTGTAGTGGCGAAGCGCGCTTGTTGGAAGCTGAGACCCGCGGTTCGCCCTAAAGGTCGGCCCACTTAAATGATTAATTTAGGCGTATCCTCGTGGATTGCTCGGAGCGGATGAAGCGGGCGGCGGCCCCGCGTTGAGTCGATGGCCGCGCGGTGTCGTGTGCGGGTGTCGTTATATTTGCGCGAATAATAGAGATCGCCCCTTTTTATGCATTTTTTAACGCTTTTAGGTTGTCTCGTGGCATCGGAAGAACAGGATTATTCGTTGGCACGGACGGAGCCTGCGTCGACAGGGAACTGTGACGACCGCTTGCGAGCAATGGTGGGTGCGAATTTATACCTTCTGTCCTCTTAGATTTTACCAGTGACGTCTGCAGTAGCAGGGTCTACGTTCTCGGTGAGGAAGGGGGAAAAGGGGAGGCGGGAGGGGGAGGTATTAAATATTGCTTGCTCGAAAGAGAGAACACTGCTTACAGGTTTTCTTTTTGTTTTCTGTTTCGAGTTTAGAAAGTTTGTGCGCGCAGTGCTTGTGAGCGACCCTTTCGGCGATACATTGCCTGAAATTTCTAATTTTGACGAAAGACATGTATGTTGTAGGGAATTTTCTACATATAAGAAAGGGGGAAAACCGCGGGTTGGGATGATTTTTTGTTCTCCAGTTATGGAGCGGAGAAGCGGCCGCGGTGGAAATGGGCGTTTTTCCCGTCTGTCACTTTCCTCCCGTGGTTTTTGTCTCTGCGTTATTTTAATTTTTGTCTATAACTCTGTAGACAACGTGAAGAGGTCTTAATGTATTGGGATATTTCGAGGCATTTTATGATTGTTTAAAGAAATAATCAAACTCATCTCTCAAGTCGATTTTTAATAAGCTTTGACAAACTGCCATTTGCGACCTGCTTAGGTTATATTTGAAATTCCTATGTCCGTGGAAAGCGGAAAAGGAGTTCTTTACAAATATATTCAACTCATTCAGTTGTTTTTATTATATCCTTTGATATCATACCGTAAAAATTTTAAGCAAGGAGAAAATTGCATGTTTAAAATTAATTTTCTCAAAACCTTTTTTTTTTTTAACTCTTTTGAGTCTTTACGCAGGAAAGATAGTTTTCTACGAAGAACCATAATTTATAATTGAAACATTTTGTTTATTGGCCTCTATTCAAGCCCAACATCGTGAAATGTGTGATGGCATGTAGCTAGAAAAACAGGCAACCTTATCGAATTTGGGCATCTTCGATTTTTTTTTTTAAATTTATTGGCAATCTCTCGGGCGATATCTCCACGCCCTGGTAATTAATTCATTCACTTTGAAGCGACAAGGATAAGGCCGAAACCATATGAGTGGGAAAAAAGTTTTACACAACAAAATATTAAAAAAGGAAAACTTTTAGGTAGCATTGGGATGAAAGAACATATTGCACACAGTTGGTGGCTTATTTAGCTTATGGCTGTATTCGCAAACTCTGCTCGGCGCTTCATGAAAGCAGAACTTTTTTTTTTTTTTTTGTTGCACGTGTCGTCGAGGGTTGAGGCGTTGTACAGGAGAGTGAAAAAAAGAAAAAGAACAACAACGAAACGGCAAAGTGTACGAGCAGTAAAAACCTAAAGTAATAACGTCTAAATGACACGTGGCATAAACATGGAATGAAAGCGGAACATTCACGCACAAACGTGGCTAATGAGAGGAAAAACTGCCGGAACAGGGAATCAATCCGATGAAATATCTGGAGGGAGCTAGTTCCAGTTGTGCCCCGTGTAAATAGTGGAAGAATACAATGAAGTGAGTCACGAGCACACGAGCTGCAGAGGTGGGTAACGCCATGATTAAAAGAGAACACTCTTCAGTCTTTATGCTCCTCTTATCCAGTCTATAGAGTGACTCAAATAGACAGGTTTGATCTAAAATGGGTCGTTAAAATCGGCACCTGCACGTGGCAATCTAAATTTTTCGTCAAAGGTATATTTCATTGGCCGGAAGTTTCTTGTGACGTTACAAAGCGTAGCTCCCTTTCCGTAAAAAAATAGGGCCAAAAAGCTTGCCAGGCTGAACGGCGGGCGGCGACGCAGACGACCAAGTCGAGTTGCGGGGTGCGTTTGGCGCGCGTATTGATGGATGGCGTCGGGAGCAGCGTCGGAAAGTGCAGCCGACCAGCGAAAGAAAGCAGACGACACGCGGACGAAATCTGTCGGCAGCAAAAACGCCGTCGTTATGCAACAGCATTTTGTTTTTAACTTCAAGTTTTGTTTTTCATGTCTGCATTTATTTTTTAAAACAAAGATACACTACAAAAATATTTTGTTCATTTTAGTAGATAACGGTCGTCGCGAGCAGTCTCGATAGAGAGGCAGCGCCATCTATCAGTACGTGCGCCAAACGCGCCCCGCCGCTCGACTCAGTCGTCTGCGTCGCCGTCCACCGTTGACCCTGGCAAGTTTTTTGGCCCTATTTTTTTTTTTACAGAAAGAGCTACGCTTTGTAATTTTACAAGAAAAAGAGAACGATTTGTGAAATACACCTTTGATGAAAAATTTCCATTGCTACGTGCAGGCTCCGATTTTCACGGCCCATTTTAGATCGCGCTTGGTTATTTTAGTCACCTTGTTTCTGAGAACCAGACGATTGGAGGAGGTGGATCGCACGATGGGAGCGTTATCGTGTCATCTCCAGACTCCATCTCCCAGACCAAGTCACCCATGCGAACACTTTTCTCTACGCTATGGAACGGGAAGAGAATACGTGCTCTTTTCACTTAAGTTGACAAGAGATGAGGTGACCGTCTGCGCAGCAGTAAAATACAGGTTCGAAGCGCACTTCTGTCGCCATACAAACGTCACCTGTAAAAGGCCGAAGTTTAACGTGCGAATACAAGAGGAGGCCCATGAGACGGCAGAGTTGTTTATAACTGACACAAGATGGCAGACACCTGCGACTACGATGACCTAAGCGAAGATAGAATCAGGGACCGGCTAGTCGTGGGTCTCCTAGACAAGAAATTAAGCAAAAAGCTGCAACTTGACGCAAAACTCACGCTCCAGAAGGCCACTTCAGTAGCTCCCAATTCGGAAGCTGTCAAACGTCAAAAAAATTAAATACGTGGCGACGAAGAAGCACATGCTGTTGTGGACGAAGTTGGAAACAGGCAAGGTGGCTGTCAAAACCTAACTCATTGCGGAAACGCCAAGCAACCGTCGCCGTTTGAAGCCTCATGGTCCAGCAGATAGTGCGGCAGCTTGCTAAGACACAGCAGGGCGCAGTGCCCGGCAAATGGGAAGAAATGCAACGGATATAAGAAAATTGGTAATTTCCAATCGGTTTGCATGGCCCAAGACCGGAAGCTCAAGCAACCTTGGGAAGCGAAGGAAGTTCGCCGTGGAAGAACTATTCGTGCGACAGGTACGCCATTCAACAAACGACGAATCATGGACAATCAGGGCCAGAGTTGGCCAAACGACAGTGACTTTAAAGGTCGACACCGGTGCAGACGTCTTGGTGATTTTAGCCATGGAATACGGTGAGAAAACCTTGGATGTCCTGAGTGTTGCCAACAAGAAACTTCTCACGGCCAGGAAAACACACCTCCACGCCCTTGGGCAACTCATCACGAGCATCCAGTAGAACAACCAGACGACCAAGCAGAGTATCTGTATTGCTAAAGGGCTCCGATACGCGCTACTCTGACGCCCAGCCATCCAAGTCCTTTACGTGCTTCCATTTTTGCACGAAGTCAGCACCAGCAGCAGCCAGTGTCCGAAGTATTAAGAGTTGTTTCTCGAGGGCCATTTGCAAACAATGAGGACTGAGTACAAGATCACTCACATATCCTCAACACGTGCTTGTTCCGGTTCTGCGGAAAGTCCGCCAGGAAATGCAGCGAATGCTGGACATGGATGTCATCCAGCAGGTAGAAGAGGAAAAACAATGGTTTACTCCAACGGTCGTCGCCAAGAAAAAAAACGACAGCTTAAGGATCAGCGTTGATTATACAGAACTTAACAACCAGATCGTTCGAGAAGGCGTCATTGTGACGACAGTCGAAGAAAACTTGGCAAGACTTGTTGAGGCGCGCATATTCTCGAAGCTGGACGCAGACGTGGGAAACTGGCAGGCTCTTTTGGCACCCGAATCCAGGGAGCTGATGACCTACATCATTCTCCTAGGACGCTTCAAGTTCTTACGGTTGCCGTTTGGCATTTCCACGGTGCCTGAATTCTTACAAAAAAAAAAAAAAAAGATGCCCCGCATTTTTGAAGGAGTACCAGGTCAAGCATGGCACATGGACGAAGTACTGGTGTTTGGGACTAAAAGGCAAGAGTATAACATAAACCTGAAATAGATGCTCCAATGTCTAGAAAATGCTGGCTTGACCTTGAAGGGAAACAAATGTGAGTTCGCGACGAACATAATTAGGTTCTTAGGGCACATCCCGGACAGCACAGGCCTCGCGGCTGACCCAGAGAAGACAGCCTCTGTCATCAAAATGCCGGCGCCCTAAAACCTGAAGGATCTAAGACCTTTTCTCGGAATGGTCTATAATTTGGCCAAATTCCTGCCTATGGTGGCACAAAAGACAGGACCTCCGAGGGATCTACTATACAGGGACGCAAGTTGGTGCTGGTGTGAACAGCATGAGTCCGCCTTTCAACGGATCAAGGCCGACCTGTGTACGACTCCAGTCCTCGCGTACTATGACCTTGAAGCGAACATCACCCTTCAGACGCATCATCGTACGGTCTCGGGGCCGTACTGCGCCAACAAGACGGCGAAGGTAAAACAATGCCTGTGGCTTACACCTCTGGAGCCACGACGGAAGCGGAGCAAAAGTATGCTCAAGTAGAAAAGGAAGCCCTCGCTCTCACATGGGCGAGCGAGCACCCTCGAAGGTACTTGCGGGGTCCGAGGTTTCATGTTTAAACAGCCCATACACCGCTGGTGCCGCTGTTTTCAACGAAACGACTAGACGAGATGATGCCACGTTTGCAACGCTTGCGGATGATGATCCTGGAGTACTACTTTGCAATATCTTACACACCAGGAAAAGAGATGCACACCGCTGTCTTCTCACGCGGAAGCTTCCATCATCACAAGCAAGTCACACACGGAAGGAGGAGAGGTATGTAAAGAAGTTAGAACTTCTAGCAGTGGAACTCGTGCCCACATCCTGTAAGCTCCCCGACAAACTCAGGTCAGAGCTCAACAAGGATGTGACCACGGCACGGCACGGAGCCAAAGCCAGTGCCCTGTGCTGGCTAACTTACCACCAAAAGTTAGGCAGTATGGCAGCGTGGCCTCGGAACTAACCTCAGTTCAAGGGTTTCTAATGATAAATAACCAACTTTTCATTCCACCTGTGTTTACGGCAAGATATTCTCGAACGCCTACGCAGTGGGCATCAGGGCATCGTGCGATGCAGAGCCAGGGTGAAGGACTCTGTGTGGTGGCCGGTATCAATCACCAGATTCAAGACTACATAAAAATGTAGTCTTGAATCTGGTGATTGCCGTCGACCAGGTGCGGAGCCATTGCTTCAAAGACCTTGTCCCCGAGCGTCCGTGGCAAGAAAGTGGCATGGATCACTTTATGTTAGATGGAGAGAACTACTTGGTAGTTATTGACTACTTTATCAGTTTTTTTCGAATTGAAGGAGCTTCACAAGACGACATCAAAGGATGTCATCGAAGCGCCGAGGGAACTATTCGCGCTATTTGGTATTATAGATGTGATTCGTTCTGACGGTGGACCCCAGTTAGAATCCAACGATTTCAAGATGTTCACGCACGAATTACGAATTCGACACGTTACATTAAGTTCCTATTACTCCCAAAGCAACGGCGAGGCGGAGCGAGGAGCCCAGACTGCAACGATCTTGCTAAAAAAAAAAGTCGAAAGATCCCGCACAAGCTGTTGTGGCTCACAGGTCTACGCCAGAAGAGGGATATTCACCGGCGGAACTTCCGATGGGACGGAGGCTAAGATCTACAGTTCACCGCGTCTTCTCAAACCCAATGGGAACTGCGTCGCTGAACACCCGAAAAGTCATGATGTAGTGAAGGCCAAAGAGGCGAGCCACTACAACGAGCGCCACAAGGCACGAAACAGAGCCGAACTGGCTCCTAGATGAACGGTTTGGACGCATGCGGGCGCCGCGTATGAAGGTGTGGGGTTACAGCCGTCCAGGGGACCACGGTCATACGTAATACAAACTGAACATGATGCATTACGCCGTACGACCAGGCATCCGCAAAGAACGCACGAGGACTCTTGTAAAAGACGACGGGCCACCAGCCTCATCTTCGGGCAACGATGCGGCGGTCATCCGAAGTGAAAGGGCTTCTAAACCGCCGACACGTTATGGACATCGATGCTTCGAAAGGGAAGGTGTTGCGTCCCGCGTACATGGTTCGAGAAGACAATGAAGTGCGTCACGAGGTCCGGAGGTTGGCAAGGCCACGATTAAACCAGAACGCTCGTGAGTCTTTATGGCCATTCAATCCATAAGGTATGTGACACCAGAGTCCTTTGTCCTCTAGGTCCTACCGGGGCCGACACTGCGATGGAGCCAATCGATCGGCAACAAATGTGCTTCGTCACGGCGCTCCTTTGTGCCTTTCCTATCGCCAGCTAAACCAATCACAGAAAGAAGGGATTGTGACGCATCAACTGTGCCTGATTGGTTAAGTCGGTGATACCCTCGAAAAGAACAAATGCCATGACACTTAAAAAAAAAAAAAAAAGATGGTGTGTGTGTGTACACTTTATGAAATGCTTGCGCGTCTACTTACCCTCAAAGCACTCGAAGGGCCAATCTCTACGACCTACGAAATCAGCTCAGCGAATGATGAGGCGGAGCATCCGTTTAGACCTAAAAATGAAGTCTGCGCTGTGGCTTTACGCAATGTAAAACGTCCTGCTCGCATTGCGTAATGCCACAGTGCAGACTTCATTTTTAAGTCTAAATAGATGTTCCGCCTCATAATTCGCTAATCTTGTAGATCGCAGAGATTGGCTTTTTGAGTGTTTTGCGGGTAAGTATAAGCGCACGCATTTCTTAGAGTAAGTTTAAACAACGTGAACTTAGTCTGCCTCAACGGGCGACTTGTCCCTCAGCTGTACATGAGAAATTTAGCCAATGCAGTACAAGCCTGGGGTCTTTAATGTGCACCACGCGGTAGTGATACACGACCGCACGCCGGTACGATGCCCATCCAGGTTGAAACGGGCAGGGGATTGAACCCAGGATCCTGGGTTCTGCAGCGCGAGCTTTCGCTCTACGTGCTCCGAGCAGGTGTGCGCCAGCACGCTCGGTGACACTTTTTGGCACTGCTTGATCGTCTTTGTGGGATCGTGGCGTCTGCGGTTATTGGACCGCAGAATAGCCGAAAAGCACAGAAGAAATGTTAAAAAAAAGACACGTTCATATTGACTGAAATTTACCTCTTAGTGTTCGCTCTGCTTAAATGGAAAAAGTGGAGGGCTTTGTGAGAAAGGTTGGTCCGGCTTTTTTTTTTTTTTATTTTCTTTTACCCGCAACAGCCTGTAGTCCTGCGCAGTGTTTTTGAAGGTACAGGAGCAAGAGCGGAACGCAAGCGGTAGGAGAAAAGGGGAGGGAGGAATCACTCCCTTTCCCGAACTTCTTTTGCGCATATCCCGAACATTTAATTTCGTTTATTTTACCTAACGTGCATCCAACGACGTGTTTCATTGGATGAGAGTGAAAGCGAGAGAGTGGAAGATGTCGCGATAAAAGGCTAGACATTGAATGGAAAGAATATGCAAACATGTACTAGTTTTATTTTAGATATTAGTTGTTCGCGCTTTTTAGCCCGATTTAAAAATTTCGTCCAAAAAGAACGCCGCAACCTTACCCACAATGACTCTTACAAGAGCGACGTGTAGTGGTTTCAGTCACGTCGTCGCTTGTGTCGTTGACGCACCACCCAAGGCCGCGTTGCCGACATAGCGGCGACATGATGCAAACAATTACGTCACTCTTCCGAGCGTAACGTAGATTTTACAAAAAATCTTTAGCCCGCCAACTACGTTGCGGTGAAGCCTGCATCCCGGAGACAAAGATTGTGAGTCGAGTCAAAAGCGTCTTATGTAACTGACTGTCTCGAAAATACGACGCAAAGGTCAAACTATATTTATATGCAGGGATCCTGTACCTTATGAGAAATCCACGAGTGAGAAACAAGTAAAGAAATGAAATAATGGCGTTTTCGAGGAAATCCGCCTCAAATACCTCGAAATTTTAGGTTCTTTACAAGTTTCGAGCAGCAAAGAGGCTTATTTAACTGGTTGTCTCCAGAATGCAACAAAATAAAGTCAGTCAATAGTTATATCCGGTGAATGTTAACGTCATGGGAAACCGACACCAAAATTAAACATACAAATAAAAATTCCCTTTTTAAAAATAATTTATTTTAAAAATCTTAAAGGTCACATTTTTTTAACAAATTTAGAACGGGACATTACTAATTTAACAAAACACGCACACACTAACAATATAGTATAATCAGATAGTTTATGAAGTTACGAATAAAGTGAGACGGATGAAGCTTTCATGTCATATTTCTTAACGGTTCTGTTTCTACAGCAATTTAAAGTTGAAGCAATTGGCAATTTCTCGATTTTGTGAAACATAAATAGTAAAATCTCAAAATAAGCTATTGATAAAAAAAAAATAGTCTGTAATCGTGTTGAAAACATATAAAGATATTAGTGGTGTGAAATAACTGTACAGTTAGTAAATAAAGGCCAAATTCGTCGAAACCTCACAGGAAGCTTTTGACGCATTCCAGCAGGTGGCACCTTTAGAAATATTTTTGTATAAAACTCTGGAGCTCCAATTTTTAAAGCGACGTTTCGTTTATCCCAGGACTTGGGCTATCACATACAGGCTGTTTGATTGTAATTCAAACATATTTATTGAAAAAAAAAAAAAACGAAAATATAAGCTGATGCGGCCTGTGGAAGCGAGTTATTATAATAAAAGCAACCAATCAAGAATCAAGAATAAGTTTTATTCAGTCCCCAGGAATGACCCTTTTAATTTTAATAATAACACATACAAAAAAAAAAGAAACGTACACACTACACGCAACATCTAAAATGATCGCACGAAAATCGAAGCAACGCCGGTACTCAAACTCAGCTTTGCAAAGACATCAGCTGCACAATAACAAGTAGGAAGTTGAACAGTCACTGTGGTAAGCGGAGAGATGAAAAGGACACACTGTCATATTCAGCACAATAGGAAGGAACATCGAAAGCGAGACAAAGGACACACCACACTCGTTTAGGTCCATATAGCGCACGAAGCGATTTTAGAAAGCTTTCTTTATATCCACCAAAAATATCCAGGCCACTGGCATGACCATTATATGTGTTCGCCATACGAGACAATAAATCATGATTCCTTGAGTTGCAGTGTACATAAAAAGGCATCTCGGATCGCGTCGCCGTGTGTGGGACTCTGAATGATATGTTTCTTAGCAAATCAAGACAGCCACTGACACTGTGGGCTGTTTTAAAAAATAACACCCAATGTGCTTTTCTCTACGTGTCATAATAATAACAATAACAATAACAATACTTCATTTTTTGATAGTGTCCAAAAGCAGTCATAGAAGCTTTCTGATTGGAACACTGAAAACACATATGGAAACCAAAGCATTGACCGAATACTTAAAGACACTGAACAGTTTCGCCCTCAAACTGTATAGTCATCACTATCATGAACAAGACCATACAGTGCATATCCATTAACACGGTATAAGCATTGCTATAAAAACAAGATTATACGGTACAAATTCATCGAATTGCTATTACAAAAACTGTAAGCTTGTAATCGAAAAAAAAAAAGAAGCGCACAGAAGCAAGCAAAACAGAGCATCAAATGCTACCGATATTTTACTTTTCACAATACATTATCTGTATATATGACCATATCGTGGTTAGAAATTAATTCATAAAGCGACTGAACTCTAGAGATGAATGGAGCATGACATAGGGTGTTCGGGTAAAATTGCGGGTAAAACACCTAGCCTTCCGAACAGGAACATGAAAGTTCACAGACGGTACCAGTGAAATACTACCGATTTTTCCAATAATGACTTTGCATAAAAACAAAAAATCAGGATTGACTCGTCCACTTCGGTAGCTCGTTTAACTCAAGATACTTCAGATCGAATCGTAGCTATAATAGCAACGACTATTGAAGTATCTACCATAGACGATTCGAAAAAACAATTTGGGGTTTTTTACGTGCCAAACCTACGACGGGCATCTGGCACGCCCCAGCGGAGGACTGAGGATTAATTTTGACCACCTGGGGATCTTTTGACGTGCAGCCGAAAGCTCGGTTACACGGCGCCTTCTCCGCAATAAGCCTCTCTCATATTCCGGGCACCGCGGTCGGGATTCGAACCCGCCACCTGGGGATCCGTAGGCCGGCGCTCTCGCCTCGGAGCCACCGAGGCGGCTATAGGCTTCTGAACGCGTTAATTTTGTTGCTCACATTGAAAGAGTTTCATACCAGGGAACTAAATTCAAGCTTTGAATGTAGAAAGGAGCAATATAAATGAACTAAACATCGAAACCCAGAAATCTGACGCGCCATACGGGAAACCAGCCCCAACATTCGTAGGGAACTAGCGACAATTGACGTAGCCTAGTCTTTGAAAGTAAGACGGCTACCTGCAAGAACGTACGCCAAGGTTGCGAAATGTAGATACACGCGGAATCATGTTTTTTCCGGAAGGAGTATAACGAGAATCAATACGATCTCGCTTCCTGGACCAGAAAATAATTTTAGTTTTCTGCGGGTTAAGAAATAAAAGATTGCTTGAGCTACTACATTGACACATGATTAACATCTTCCTGAGCAATAAACAATCGTCAGAGCCACGAACCGATAAAGCTTGATATCATCGGCAAACAAAATAATCTTAGCACCTCTAAGAGCGGAAACAATATCAATTAGAACAATCAGAAAAGAAAGAGGCCCTAGATTCGAACCCCGTGGAACACCTGGTGTTGAAGTGTAATGATCAGAAAATGTATCCGAAATGCGAACCGCATTTTGACGTGAAGATAGGCACGATTTAAAACAGGTAATATACTGGGGGCATAGGCCATACAACTGAAATTTCGACAATAATAAAAAAAATGATTTACCGTATAGAAGGACTTCGACATATCGAAGTACACGATCTCAAGTTGACCTTGTTGAACAAATACCGGTGATGAGTAATACAAAAAAAAAAAAGCACAAAGGTTGGTTTCAACTGACCTTTTTCTTACAAATCCATGTTGGACCGAATTCATCTTTTGGCGAAAATAAATCGACATTCGCCTATATACTATGGTTTCAAGAAATCTTCGACAAACCAATAAGAAGAGACACCGGTCGGTAGTTATTCAGCTGGAAAGCGTATCCTGCTTTCAATACTGGTACTACACTCGCTTCTCCCCCTTGCTGCTGAAAAATAACGAACTAAAAATTAGAAGTGCACCGAAAAATAGGAGGAAGAATATTTGCGCAACCTTCGATAGTAAAACTCGCGATAATATCGCTGCCAGAAGACCGCTTAGGCTTAAGCCCCTAGTCACGAGTAAAACTTAATCATCACTGATATCGCAAAAGGAAAAGAAATCCAGGTCATTAATTGTTGAATAAACATTTTCATCGTTTCTAAGGCAATTTCATTTGTCGATGAACTAAAAAACAAAAAACAAAACAAAAAAAAAAAAACAGGAGCTAAAGTGACTTGCAAACATATGTGCAGCCTGTTTACCTGAAGAATGATAAACAGAATTTGAATATAAAATAAATCCTACGTTTTTTTTTTTCTTTTTCTTTTCTGACGTGCTGCTTTGGCGAACAGCCAAAATTCTTCAACAGATTCCGAATAAAGTGACCCGCCACGCTGGAGCAGCTTGTTCACCAAGGTGCGGCAAATAACAAACTTGTCATAAAAAAAAAAAAAAAAAAAATGGTGGGCGTTGCGTGTATATCATTGGGGCGCGTTTTAACATAACGCCTCCTTACCGGGCTTGAATTCCGCATGTGTAAAATTTTGTGCGTGGAAAACGGCCTAGGGGATGTTTTCTCTAACTTCCGGTACGCTAACCCCCCTCCCTTTGGGTACACCTGCATGCGCCCCTGGCCTATGCGTAAAATGTATCTGAGAGAGACTATAGTTGGAGAGCTTTATACAAAGTGGCATTGTAGTCTGTTATGAGGAAGAATAGAGGTAGCGTATAGTAAATTAGAACGCGAGAGTGTTGTCGACAAGCAGTTTAATCCCCGTGCTAGTAAACGGAGATAAAAGGATCGTTTCGGGGCTTAGAACCCCCGATTGAATGTGCTGTCGAGACAATGAGACCACCTGGACAGCTTGGAGAGAACCGGGAGAGCAGTTTCGTTGTATGCATGGTTCGCAGAAATCACCGAAGCCCGCACGCGGTGCAGGTGTGAAGACCGAAAACAAAGGATCCATTGTTTCCGCACAAACATGCAGGCACTCGTACGTCGGTTCATCAGCGTCGCTGTAATGGCTTGGGACAGTGGTTGAAAACGAGCTCGAAAGCGCCGGATGAGGAAGGTGCGTTGCAGCTTTTGGAAAGGATGCTCGGCTAGATGGCAAGGTGTGGCGATCGCTCGCTTCTTCCAGTGGCTCCCAGAGCGGTGCTACAATTCGTGGCTCGTGTATCTCTTTCACCGTGGTACCATCTGTAAGCTGGCAGCAGACTTGTGCCTATCTCAAATACCCTACTCAAGATACTGTATTTTAAATACTTTATGAAGTATCTTGGGTATCTTGCTAATACTTTTGATCGAGAGTATTTGATAATCTAGTTTAATTACAATTCCGAGTACTCATTATCTTAAAAACATTTTTGACATTCCGCCATTTTCCGAGTTTTTCGGTGTGAAGTGGCGTGGGCGTGGCACGAGCAAGCGTGAGCATTCTTTCGAGCAACCAAATCCTGTTGCTAGCTCCGATTAGCTACGGTGTCTTTGAATGAGCTCGTGGAAACATCGCTTTTTTTTTTTGCCGATCGTGACTCACATTTTAGCCCAAAGTTCGTACCAATTAAGGTTTTCCCCTCGCCTTCCCAAAGGCACCTTTTGTTTCCATAGAGTTTCCTCCCAAAAAATCCTCAAACAAAAGGTGTGAATTTACGGAAGTAAAGATGCCACCCTGAGCGCAACGCGGACCTGGAAACGGCCTACGACCACAATGCAGACTTGAGTGTCAAGAAAACAACTAATAGAAGAAAATGGAAAGTGGTCACACACACACACACAAAAAGAAACAAAAAAAAATTCTGTTTTGCTTTTTGTATATTTGACCCCGCTGGGGCAATACGTCAAGGTTTTCTTTTGTTTCTCTTCTTTTTGTCGTCAGTCCATCACCTATTGCTCTCACGAACACTGTCGGTAAGCGAACATTGATAAGCAGAGAACAGTGCAGGAAACTAACTACGAACTGGATGACCTCTCGAAATGCCAACAAATGGTCCGCAACGTTGAGTGCCTTTCTGAACGCTACCTACTTGAATAAGCTGCGACCACTGCCGTGGCTATTATATAGGTTCTCTTTGTTATTCATTCTCTCATATCCGTATCCCAAGTTCGTTTATAGTGAACTCTTCATATACGAAATATGGATTGTAGTTAAACGATGCGTCTAAGGTGCGCCACAGGACGTGATATTCAGCAATGTCACTATTGGCGAGGTGCTCTGACCCGTTTGTTGCCCCCACAGCTCGGCGTTTACCCAACACAAGACCTGCGCACACGCTCATGTTCATGTCATTTTTTTTAATAGAGCGCGGGGCACAGTGTAATAGAAAATACCGACAATTAGTGAAGTGGCGTCAAGTGCCGGATCTCTCCCGAAAGCAGTCGTCAGAGGTTGCGAGCTTGACCCACTTGGGCTTTTGTGCCGAGCTGAGCATCATGTTTGCTGCATTGTTCATGCAGGCCGGAGTGGTAACAAAAGAGCCCCTCCTCCCCCTCACCGGAGAACACGGACTCCACCCGAACGCTGACGCCGCGTTCGGTTGACATTCTCGCAAGTTCGAGAACCTTGTCGTCTGATCGGAGTTACGAATGCTCTACGCGCCGAACGTTCTACGCCGAATGTTCCAGAAACCCACGCGGGCGCAAAAGGTGCTCCGAGTGGCGGTCCGGAGTCAGTCTCGCCCCAGCGCTCGATCCTGCTGTTGCGCCGACATCGACGCCTGCGACGCAAGCCTTTCTCAATGCGGAGGGCAAGTTCGTCTGCTCCTTGCGCAGGGGGTAGCGGTGACGTCACAACGCCGAGCCCTGATTGGCTGATTGCGACCCCCTCTCTGAGCGTCGTCTGCTCCTTTGCAACGTCGTCTGCTCGCAACGTCGTCCGCGTCTGTCTTACCTTTCCTGCGACTTTCGGAAGGCCAGATTCACAAAATGAAACGAAATTTTCGTAAGCTTTGCGCAGGTTGCGACGAAATCCTACGACAGCTCCGAAGCTCGCGTGGCCGACAGCGTCGCGGTCGCGACGACCCACGGACGTTTATTTTTCTACGTGGGCTTCTCACGCGTCCCGACATCAAGCAGCAAGAAAAAAGTACTTGAAACAGACCACGACGAACAAGAACGCTGGATCCACAAATGCCCAGGAAAAGCTCCAATGGCCACGATTAAACCGAACACGACCAAGCGAGTACGGCAGTTAGGCCTAACAGGCACTCCGCGCGACTCCGCGACCGTCTGACCACGACCGGCTGGCGTGCTGAATAGAATATGCCCGCGCGATCCTTGTGAACCCTTCCCGTATTATACTTTGATCGCTGACCTCAATTATAGATTAAGAGGTCAATGTCTTCCTCTTGTTATCTCCTTGTTTCCGGAGGCAACGGTGACTCTCGCCGGTGAAAAAGCGGTGAATCTGCGACAGACGCAGGAAAGGTAAAGCAGCCATCGCTTTGACTAGCAGACGTAAAGCAGACGACGTTGACTGCGCCAACCCGCCGACGCCGTTAAAGAATGAGGGGTCCCGCCGCACACCAAAGGAGAGAAAAAGTATTTCGGAGGGAACTTGCGGACACTAACATGCTCACTCTCGGTTTTTAGTAAACAAACCTCGGCGCCTCAGGACACCTCGCCACCTTTGACTCCCCTCCTTGATGCTCGTCTGCTAGTTGTTAGACAAAAACAACGTACCGCTCGAGTTATTTAGTCTGCCCTCTCTGAAAGACGAAGTCGAGCTCGCTTATAAAGTCGCAGGAGAGGTAAGACAGGCGCAGACGATGTTGCGAGCAGACAACGTTGCAAAGGAGCAGACGACGCTGAGATAGGGGGTCGCGATCAGCCAATCAGGGCTTGGCGCTCTGACGTCACCGCTACTTCCTTTCTCATGCGCAGAAGGCGAAAATGAGCCCACTTGCGAGGCGTATTTTGGGTTGGGCACAAGTTCGCTCATCAAACTTTTAGCTTCTTCAGTTATTCGCCCCCTCATCATTTGACATTCGTGGCAATATGCTCCTTATAGTTGGACTGCATAAAATAGCCCTGCGATACTTTTTTTTTTCTTTTTCCGTTTTGTGTTGTTGCGTGCTAATAAACCATTCTCGTAACCTAGACTTGCGTAGCTGTATAATTGTCGTTGTCACTGACGTCGATACAAATTACGCAATGCGGAAGTATCTTCAGAAGTGTTTAAAATACATTTCTAAGTATTTGTACTCTACTCAAAATATATTACAGTGAAAGTAACTTGAGTTGTATTTTAAGTACTTTATGAAGCAGGTATTTAGTAACTTCACTTGAATACTTTTATCGAGTATTTTGTCCAACACTGGCTGGCAGCAACACTCAGACGGCAAATTACCGGTTTATTCTTTGGAATTTGGCTTTTAAACGAAATGGAGCGTGCAAAAAATATATATAAAAGTATATAAAAGGTTGTGTTCTGTTTTATGGCTAAACCTTTACAAAGTGGGAAAAAAAAATTCTTCATCTGGCAATTTTTTTTAGTATTGTGTCCCTGGAGTGCAAGGTAGCGCTGCTTTTAGTATACCCAGTATGCTGCGCTTCGTGGACATGAATGGGAGGACCGCTCTCGCCCCTGCGGTCATCGCACCTCCCTTTCTAGCCCACCATATCAAAAGATCATCGCAGCTCTCGTTTCTTCTAATCATCGTCATCGTCATCATTAGCTGTTTATTTTGTGTGTTCATTAACAGCTAAAGGCCTGGAATATGAGGCACAGAAAAAGCAACTAACATTTAGAGATGTCGATGTCCCATCAATGGTGTTGTACACTGTTATGTGCGAGTCGTGAAATTAGATATTACGGTGTAATTAACGAATGAAGTAGCGATGAAACTCAGTAGAACTTACGAAAGTGAATACAAAATAACTCAAATGAGACTCCCATAAAATAGGTTGGACATATTGGTCAAAGAAGCCCTTAACATTTGAATGTCTAAGTTGAAGGTATCGATAGTGGTTATACTGAAGGTGTTATAAAAAGGTTGACTTTCAACTGAGAAAGTGGGAGTAATCACTTAGCACTACTCCCGGAAAGTAGCAGACATGAGGCACGAAAAATGAGTTAATTTATTTATTTATTTATGCAAGAAAAGGAGATTTCTTTTTTTCAGCGGTGAATGCCATTTAATTTCGTTGCACCTTAATTGACTTTTTAGTAATTGCCAGTATTCCGGGAAGTAGCGCTACATGAGTATATTGTTGCGTTCGTGTAACCCTTGAAAGGTGTGCATAGTTGAAACATATAGATAGAAAACGTGTATAGTCATAATAACGTGTTGAGGCCATGGAAATATTTAGCGCAGTTTTGCAGTCATGTATAGTTTGCTGAAATTAAGTATAAACCGCATGGAAGCGATTTGGCAAGTGGCGAGACAAGCGATGGCGACCCGCTTCGCTGTCGCTCGGTCAGTCGCGCGACGAAGCAAACCGCATGAAAGCGACGGGATCAAGTGACCAAGGCGATGAGCGACGTTTTCTAAAAAAAGCAAAAAACCGATCATCGCGACGAGCGGCAGTGATAAATCTTCGTCGCTCGCTAAATCACTTGCATTCGGTCCAGCCTTGATACTTAGGTGTAGAGTTTCGAGCAAGCCACACAGTTTGCTAATGGCCACAATTTGAGCAATTGCGTCGTGTGTATATTAACACAGCAGGAAGTTAGTCAGCCCGAGTGCTCGACAAGTTGTCGGTCTATACGGACTACCCTGTGGCCCTCTTTGGCGCTGTACATCCCTTCTCGAGGTCCATTTTAGTATTACTGTAAGAAAATGGCAAGAAACACTAGGCACGACGGAAATACAAATAAAATAGCTTTGGTTAGCATACGCCAAAACGGCTGATCTCGTGGGGCGCACGAAAAGCGAGACACTTACGAGAGAAGACATTCCAACCGCGAAGCCTTCCGCTGAGTCAGTCAGCCAAAACACTTTATTTAGAACAGCGTAAAGGATTAGGGGGAGACGGTGTGCCTCCGAGGTCCGAGCCAACTTGCTCCCGCCCCGTCTAGGAGGGCGGAAGCGAGTCTTGTGGGTTTTAGTACTACGTGTTCTACGATTTCCCTCTTGCATACGGCACACAACGTCTTCACTTCCTTATAGGTACCCATATAGTTTTCAAAACACCTGTTCGAGCTTCAAATAACAACCACCTTCCTCGTGAATTATCGTACCAGCGTTCTCTCCTTGTGTTCCGTTTTCGTGCCCTATACACAATGCAAGCTGATTTTCGATGCATTCATGCACTTTACATTTTCCTTTTGGATTCTTTTACTTCCTTTTTCGCGGAGGTAGCCTGCACTTTCCCCCAGCACGTGACTTTTGGTATTATTTAAATTGAAGTTTTCGGGTTCGGCCTGTCTTTAGTGTTCATTGTTTTTATATATAAATGGTTATATACCTTTCTCGCTCACCGCATGTCCTTCATCGTGTCTAGTCTTTGTTCAAATTTCAATTTACTGATCGCTTTCTTAACCTCGAAAGGTGACCATCCCACATCTCCCTGCAATCTATCATTTCGTGTATTCCCCATGTCCCCCAATGCTATAGCCAGCCCAAGCTCCTTTGCTGTGTCTCTCAACTCAACTGGAATTAAGATTTCACGCATAAAATCGCGTTGCCGAAAGACTGACCCAGGACTATGACTTCTTCCCGTATCCCGCCAACAATTTCACATCTATTGCAATTTTATAGTGCCTTATGCTTTGTAAGCGCAAACTCCTTTTCCTCTTCTTGCATATTTTCTTCCTGTTCTTCAAAGTATTGTTTTCCCTCATTCGGACATACCGTCAGATGTTTATTTTTGTCCACATGTCCTGTTAGAGTGCCTTTTATTTTGAGAAGGTTCCCTTACCCATCATCATAGACCATTATTCTTGACCTGTCGTTACTAAATTTCAGGCCCAGAGAGTGTCCTTCCTCTCCACATATCCTATCTAGCTCCCATAACATATCCCGGCTGTCTGCTAGCAGCACAATGTCGTCTGCCTAGAACAATCCTGGTGTAACTTGGTTTTGTTTCTTCCTTCTCTCCGTGTACGAAACATCAAAACGGAGGTGGCGACTGCGCCACTAAAGTAGGGAGAACAATAGAAGTATCGGGTGTCTGAGGAAAAAATGAAACATGTTTCTTCGGCCCACGTAAATAGACTACGCATTGCAGAAAGCTGAAACTCGATGAGAATACGTAGACAGTGGTAGAGAGCGGATGCGAAAGTTCCTGATCAAGATGTTGTCTCGATATACATTTTTAGTGGAAAAAACTAATTTCTCATTAACATTCGCATTCCTATCCGCTAGCTTCAATATGTGGCGGAATTTCAGCTTTTTGGAATACGTAGTTTATTTATGGGGACCGAAAAAACGGGTTTCCTTTCCTCTCGCGAACTCCTATTATTAGAAGAGAGAGAGAGAGAAACTTAGTTGGTTGTTTTGAAGAGGCTAGCAGCCTCGAAGACGACGCCGGCTACTTCATTTATTAGAAGTATACTCCAGATATTGGAATAAAACGTTAACTATGTTTAATACAAATACGAAACTAGCGTTTTAGTGTATTTTTTTCCCTATGAGAAGTTTGTGGAAATTTCGGAAGGGAACGCTAGACGCATACCACTCTTCATTCATCGTCTTTCATGTGGAAACGTGAAATTGCTCTCGTGGGTCGTGGGCCGTTGGCATTTCGCGGTGTTGAGGAGCAATCTGTGGACTTGACTGAATGATGGGCAGACAAGGAGAATATATCGTTTCCCCCGTCCCGCAACGACCTCCGGAACTCGCTAGGAATTCCGGAGCATTGGAGAGTTTACGTAGATCGTGTCGATACCTCCGATAACGACCCGATGACGATACGATGCAAGCGAAGAGGCGTCGGCGGAGCATCGGGTATTCGTATCGGAGTCATCGGAACGGTCTACTAAAATTCGCTACTGCAGGCAAGGCCAGCGGCGTGCATACGCAGCAGCGGCGTCTCCGTTGCGGAGAGCGTAGCGAAGGAGGAAAACGGTGTGTCCGGTTCTCGTAGCACGTTGTGGAGGGCTTTGCGAGACGCGGAAAACGATCTACAATAATTCGTATTATGTTGTTTGGAAATACCACAGGTGGACGTCGGCTCGTAGCAACATTCTGTTTTTTCTTTAGTATCTTTCGATCCAGGTAGCGTTATGGCTCGAACTTTCGTATCTTATCATCACCATTAGCGTCACATTCTCACTGAGTTTAAGCTTTCTGCGAAGCGCAGTTTATTTGTGCGTGCTAAAAAGCTTGGGTTTACCTTTCTCAATCGGATCCTGTAGAATTTAAACTGCGATCATTTCAACTTGTTTAGAAGAAAGTGTACACCCGTCTCGGGGAGGGAAGATTTCATTGTTTAATAATTATCGACGTCCCGTGCTCGAACGTCGAATGACGTGGTCACTTCACGTGACGTCATGGTGTGAAGTTGAGGTATCACGCGTGACGTCACGGTGTAAAGTCGTGGTGCTACGTGATGCCATGACATCACTTGACGTCAGGTCTCTCAACGTCGATTTCCCCACTAAATATAGCCGGGGTATTTATGCGTGGAAGGGTGGACAAGTGTTTTTGGGAGAAGGGGTTTCCGTTGAAATGCACTCCGTGCTTTCGAGCGAATAGACCGTATAACGAAGTACGACGTGTACCTTGACTACTGCGCAGGAAAGCGGCACCACCGAGGCGCGAAACGACGACGACGACGACCCCACGAACGCCGCTCCACGTGGTGGGGGCCTCGAGGACCTTGTGAACAGGACGTTGGCCCGTTGCCTAGAGGAGGCCAGACCCGAGATCGTCCTACAACACCGACACCGGTCCCGCCGCTGGGCGACGTCGATGGCCCAGCAGCTGCTGGAGCGAGCCCTGGTCGACGCCCGGGCCGAAATGGAGGCCAAGAAGCACAACGACTCGACGTCGCGCCCGTCTTCGAGCCCGACGAACGTCGTGGACGGAGAAGCGAGTCGATTGGCCGGAGAGATCCTGTCGGCTGCCGTCAGCGCCACCGCACAGACGCTACGCGAAGCGTCGCATCGGGAAGAGCGAGCGACTTCGGACAAAAGGCCTCCCACGGGTCAGCTCCCTCAGCAACAGCACGATCCGCCGGAAGTGCAGCAGCGGCATCAGCAGTCCCCTTCGGCGGCTCGGAGGTTGCTGACGTCAGCGCGGGACAAGGCCCATTTTTTAGCCGATCCTGCAACATCTCCTGAGCCGGCTCTGCGGGAGGTGTTGGGGGCAGGTGTTTCGTCGACAAAGAAGCCGAGCGAGCCGCGATGCGCCGAGATCGTGGTCCATGAGATGGACGACGAGCTCAGCGAGGCCGGCTCCGAGGACGTGGAGCTGCTTGGACACCGCTACGAGACCGCGGCGCCCAGGAGCAGCGTCCGCGGGGAGTCCCTGGCCACGGAACTGCGCCGCTGCCGGGAGCCCAGCCCCGGGGACAGCGGCGTCCAGTCCCAGGAGTCCGGGGACGAGGCGGCCGTGAGTGCCCGCGGGCCACGCCGCCCCCTTTTTCGTGCCTTTCTTCTCGGATGCCCAACCCCCACGACGAAGCCTGCAAGCAGTGATGTTTCGTGCTACCTCTTCGATATCGGCGGGAGATATCGAAAGACGTGTCTCGGTGTCCACCCTTCCCACCCCCTTTCCCCATCTTGGAAACGCGACCCGCTCTATTGGTCCTCGTTGAGGTTTCGACGAATTTGTGCGGAGATATGCACCCGAGTTATTTTGGAAATTTCATAGTTTGTTGCGGTGGCCAGGGTCGGCTTGCTATAAACAGCGTCGTAGCTGTTTTTAGCAACGACTCCTTGCTCAAAGAGTGATTGATCAGTGAGGACATACTAGCATCCAGAAGGGACACGCACGGGAACAACATGTTCACGATTTTTTTTTTTTTTTTATTATTAGCGAAGCATGCATGCCTGCTTGTGAACGCTCGCATCTCTGTTTGCGTGCATGCGTGTGTTTGTCCATGCATGCCCGCTCGTGTGCGTTCTGTGTCCGCGCCTGATGTGCGCGTAGTCTCTCAACGCGTAGGCTGGCTACTTGCAAGGCAACAACCGCTACGTAATAAACCTGTTCTCACTTACGGGACCTCAACTGAAGTTTACGAACGTACTTATTTTTCACCTTTTCTCCATCTCTCACGTGTTATTGTTTACAGCTGTATAGCATATTTTTTTTTTGTTAATTTCTGTTTTTTCACTTTCTGTCAAAACATTCACATTTTATACAATGCTTATCCCCTGGGCTAAAAACGTTGAGTCACTGGGCTCTGGATGCATGCGCGAAGTCTGATATTTCGCACATGCTCAGAAAGCATTCCACGGCCCAGGAGACAAAGATGACAGCGCTCAAAAGGCACTTATTAGAATGATCTAATGAGGGAAGGGCGGGGCAAAGGGAAGAGGAACAAAGTACTCGGAACATCACTACGGGCGGCTTCAGTTGGGAGTCCAAGAGCTCATAGGGGTCGCGCACTAACCATCGTTGCCTGCTTTTTTTGTTTCCTCCCTAAAGGTTTCGGCAATCGCAGCCTCCTAGAGAAAGCCTCTAGTTACCCACGGCAAGTTCCTGAAGTTGCTAGCCTCCTAGCAGCAGCTCCTTCTAAGTCCTTTTCCGGCCTAGAGCCACTGATTAAGCCACGCGTTAGGGTGACGACACTTGAGCCGTCTTGGTGCATAAAAGCAGTGTTGGCAGTTATATAAATCTTCGTCTCGCAAAGAAATGCCTCCTCCAGATATCGTAAGACACTTCGTTAGCGAAAGAGCGAAACGATATTGTTCGAGCTTCCTGAGACCGTATTGAGTCTTCTAATTGCAACCATTTCCGTCCACTCTGCGCTAAGCAACAGATTGGCAGCGCCCAGAAAACGGTCGGGGAAGTTGATACTTTATAAACGTATGCCTATTCTTTGGTCGGGTCTTCGAATTTCTTTGCTCATTGTACATGAAGGCAATGTTGAAGAGCATTTCTAGCAAGCTTGTATGCTGCGACTGCTGTAGCGCTGCAAAGGGAGACGGAGCCTTGTCAGCTGGTTTAGGCCACCTTTTGCTCTACTCTCCCAGACAGACGTGCTTTCTAAATAAACTTTAATTTGTCGTTCATTCGAAGCCAGTAAATAAGCTACTCCTAGAGTATCGGCACCCCAGGCCCCGATCTTCTTCTGGGTGCCTCCATTTTGGTGCTCAATGCAGAGCGGGTGCCATTAGCGATAGTTACGATTCGAAAATGTTACTTCCTTTAGATGAAGTGTCAGGGAACCCAGGCGATATCGTATTATTCTGCCGCGTACTATTCTAACTTTCCGGGTGGACAGAATAGCGTTTCTTGCGATTTCAGACGAAGCCTCGGATGACTGGTAACACTCATTTCACGCATCGAGGTAACACATCCTAGATAAGAAGGACGGAGTGCTGAATCTTCCATGTCACTCTAAGGACCCGAGTGCTGCGCCAGCGTTTGGATCACACTCGTGTCCTCGCTGACAGGACGCGAGTTTCGGCCGAACGCTATTGCGGCACTCGTGCCCCGCGTTCCGAGTGCAAATTCAGCACTAGGGTCTTCCCATCTCGTTGATCAAGGTGGCTGATGTGCCGTTGTCCCTGAAGCCTGGCTCACTTGGTGTCTCTGGTCCGGCCTGTCCGCGGCCCCCGAGTGACCGCACTTGTTTCCCCGCACAGGCGAAGCAAGCGTCCGCGTCGTCGACAGCGAGGCGCTGGAGGACCAAACTGATGGCAGGCTTTGCTCCAGGAACGGGGTCCCGAATTTGCTGCTCCATCGTATGACCGGCCCGACCACGTTCCCGACTGGTGCCTTAGGAAGAGGGGAAAGCAACACCACAAACGCTCGTCTCGAGGCTCCTAGACCATCGTCTCACCAGTCGACGCTTCTTCCACCACTGTGTGATCATAAGGACTTAGCCATAGTAGCTATTAAGTGATGTCATTTCCTTCTCGATTACTTTATTCTTGATTTACGTAGCTCGATATGTTTTCACTGTCCACGTCCGCAGACATATTATACAATTTTTGTTTGTGCACGGATGCAGAAATACCGCCTCGTCCTTTGCCCACGGCCTTCGTGAAGAACTCGGGTGGCCTTGCTGCGTCGCCAGCCTGGTAGATTTGTGAACGCCGTCATCCGCCGTGGGAAAAAAAGAAAAAACTGCGATCTAGCGTGAAATTAATTATGCGCATTTGCAATAATTGCCACGAATATGGCGGACCAAGCCGATGCCGTGTGGTACAGAGGGCCTCGGTGCATGGCGGGGGAACTTGATGAAGTAACCAAATGGGAAACAAGACGGGCTTCACGCGGAACTCATAAATGACACAGCGCTGCCGGCGGGGATGATGCTGCGCTGAGCTCGTCAGCAGCCGTTTCACGTCGACTATTCGCTTTCTGGGAGGTGTCTGCCGAGCATTGTCGGTGTATTCCCTTTCAAGAGGGCTGTTTCAAAGCGCCAACTTGTTAAAAGAAAGAGAAAAAAAAAAAAAAAAAAAAAAAAGAAGCCCGCAAGGAGAAATGTTTTTATTGGCTGCAAAGAGCCAGGTGCGCAGAGTCAATATAGAACTAGTAAGTTGGAGGTTCGAACCCCAGTAACTTCGTCACTGAGGGCGTTCTTGAAAACATTTTCTAGATCAATATGGTGAGGGTTTCGTGTTTTCCGGGTTGATATTAAACCAAATTCGGCGTGTTTTTTTTTTTTTTTTTTTCCGGGATTTATTTTTGTTACATATTTGGTGCCTTTTGGCGTCAATATTTGGTGTAAAAAAAAAAAGGCTTTAATCGGGATATTTATTGTACAAAATATACGACGGGGCTCCCCAACCCCAAGGGAACCCTGTGCCCGACCCGAATACTTGAAACACCGGCTAGCATTGATAGGGGACGCATACAGGATAAAGGCGCGGCTCCCAAGAAGTTCAGTGCGCGCTGTGTTTCGGATCCCAATAAACTTGAGGTTAGATGTTTTCTTTCCGTAGAGCTTGCTTTTCTCTTGCGCGAGGGCAGCCCTAATTTTTGGGGTTTTGTGGTTTTCCCCGATTTCGATAAAGCCGGCTCGGAGGTTAAATTTTGGTGGGCGTCTAGCGGTATTTAACGAATGCACGGAACCTTAACTAAGGCGGCGTGTCAAAAAATAGCTTCCATATTACGTGGGAAAGGGCCGGGCGCTGGAAAGCGACTGTTTTTGCGACTTTGAGAGCGGGGAGCTTTCTCGTGTTCGGCTTTTTGCGCCGCTAGTCTAGACGTAGACGATATATATAAAACCCGCGTTTGTTACCTTCGTCAAATCACAGCCTGCTTGCACCCGGTGTAGACGCACGCGAAATCTAGTCGATAAGAACCCACCAGTGAACGAAGTACCTTGCTTTGTGTTCGCGAACTTTCTGTTTTGAACTGTGTCGATTTTGTCGTTTTACCAGACTCGAGCAAAGCTAGTTTACGGCAACACTAAACGAGTTCTAACATACACAGAAAGCTCTTGCGCTCAGGCTGGACTAGAGTGACATATACGTCTCCTCCGCTTTTCGAATATCGGGCACAGTTTGAATTTCGGTGGCCTTCCCTTATGTTGCGCGTTCCATATTTTGTAGTGAATTATTCACCCGAAGATTCAGCAAAAAAGAGCTTGAGCCATATTGAGATTCCTAGAATGCGTTGAGCGCCACTCTTGCAGTCACGGTCAGCGTAAGAAAGACAAGGCGTGTCCTATCGCTCCTCTGCCAATAAGATCAGTGCATTTGTCGCTAAGAATACCGAAGAGCGAATCACGAAGCTATGAGCGGGAATGTTAAAAGCCACGCTCTCCTCTCCTATTACAGAGCTGAAAACAAGCTAGCAATATTGCGGGTTTTTTTCTTGTACACCGACAGCGGTCGTTTTTTTTTTTATTATTTTATTTATCACAGCCGTGATTCGTCCAATGTAGTACTGTATAATCTTTTCCAATATAGAGAAGCCTGCCAACCCTTAAACGGGTACGGGGAGGGGTTTGGGAGGGGGAGGGGGGGGGGAGGGGGGAAATGCAGCGGAGATGAATCTGATGCTAAAGTGAAGGACCCCCCCAATACACGCTATACCCTCCGAGTTATATTTCTGCACGGTGGAAGGATCCACGATTCATAACTGCCTCGCCATTTCTGTCTGGCAAGCACCGCTACTGTAACAGAAAACCCCGGGGCTGGCTTGTTCGAAACCAAACGAATCACTGTCTCGTGTGAACCGCTTCTCATTAAAAAAAAAAAAAAAATCTAGCGGTGTGGTCGAGTTCAGCTACGGTTTCTGGGACGCGTCTTCGAATGTTGTGTTTAGCGGCAGCGCCCATACATCAAAATTAGTTCCAAAGTGGCAAGAAATGGCGTCGCAGAAACCCGCGTGTCATTTTGTCTGGTGTCGCAATCCTGGTGGCTGGTGCTACAAGTCCCGCCGACGGCCGGTGACAAAGTGACGCTTTTCTGGCGTCACCAGAGGGACATTGAGGGACCACTTCTTAGCAGACGGTAAACCCACCAATCGGAGACGCGTTTCCTGGCGCCGTATAGTCTCTCAAACCTACCAAACACACCCGCTCGAGCGCCACCAATCTGCAGCCGAGAGGACATGATTTTGTACGAGGTGCGCTGCCGAAAATTGTTCCAGTCGTCGAAACAATGTTCTTGTTATGTCGGCGGCAGTGTTCTTTGTTCGACTATGCATTCTATTCCATCGTGAAGTCGGGTTCACACATGCATTTAAGCGCTGAGATAACGCAAAGTCTGCGCTGCATGAGCGGTGCAGACTTTGTACGTGTGAGCAACAAAAAGCCGGTGTCACGTGTATCAAATCACCGATACAGTTCCGATACAGCGCCTTGTCTATTGCGCTGAGTAAGTGCTGTTTTGTATGTGTGAACGGGCTGCAGGTCGAACAGCGAATGGTAGCCCCCTCGAGCCAATCAGAGCCACAGAACGAGCCACGTGGCGACTTTCCGCGGGAGCGAACCCTGGTGGTATACGTTTTCATGTGCCTAGCTCCTACCTTCTGATTGGTCGCTGGGACGCCGCAGCTTTCGCCGTTTACCAGCCTATTGAACCTTTACAAACATAGGGTTAAAAGAAAAAAAAAAAAAAAAGAAACATCGCCTTAGCGTGGTCAGTTCTTTGAGGACACCTTTGGCCGCAGCCAACCTGATCGGTGCTTTAAATGAGACGGCCGCGAGATGGCGACGCATTTTGTTTCGACCAAACCGCCCCAAATGTGTAGATAAGAGCTATACGCCGCGCGGTCGCGGATCTTGTGACATTGTCGAAAAAAAAAAAAGCACGTGGCAATCGTGTACAGTTATTGAAGAAAGTTGAGTGATGCACTAGGGGTGAATAAAGATGCACTCGTTAACCCAAAGTTGGTTGTTGTAATCTTTTCACATTGTTGTTTGGGTTTGTGCAGCGCGCCATGCATCGGGCGCGAGCAGGCGACGAGAAGTTTTGGTGGCGCCCTCTTCTGGTTCCTACCCGTGAAGTCACGAGAAGAATTATCCGACCTAGAAGTCCGATGGTGGTGCGAAATGCAGGGACCGTCGATGTTAACAGTCGGACATCACTCTTATGGGGAGTATTCACTGGACGCCATATTTGTTGGTGCTGTTTAGAGCGCATGCTCAGAACGAGCTCACATCAATTAGGCTGCTAAGACCGGCACTCTTGATGGTGCGGAATGCACGTAGAAAAAGAACTGTGGAAGCTCGCCATCAGCATGCGCTCAGCATTCGCGCACACAGCTATGGCCGCCAGTGAATACTCCCTATAGGGAGTATTCGCTGGCGACCATAGCTGTGTGCGCGGTTGCTGAGCGAGTGTCGTCGGCGAGCTTCCGCAGTTCTTTTGCAACGTGCATTCCGCACCGGCATGATCGCCGGTCTTAGCAGGCTATAGACGCTTTGCAGCAGCTGTGCATGGACGCCGCCATAACTGACCTTTAGTTTTTGTTTCCTCCTATTTCGTTTATTTCTCTTCATCATTACCATAGGAGGCCAAGTTATTGCCACATTAGATTCAACTGTGTCCTTTTCTAAAACATCGGCCTTTGTAGAGGATCGTGACCTACCGTTTCAGTTGCTCGGCATCTCGGTAAGACAAGAGAAGGTCAGCAATGACGGCTGCAATTTGGCGCGTGTGTAAAGCGTCAATTAATCTGAGATCGTTTGGAGCTTGATCGTCCATTACATTTAGCCTCCTCCCCCTGCCCTTCCCATAATACCCTTCGCCCGTCACGATTGGATGACTTTATCGAGAGGTCGTGATGCATCCCTTCCTTTAATAAATACGTTTTCTCACTCACTCACGTGGGCTTCTAACGTCGCCCTGAAATATGGCGTCCAGTGAATACCCCATTTTAGACTGCTCTCACCGAGCGTTCCGCGCTTGCGCCACGCCGCCATAACTTTAGTTCTCAAGAGGCAGGCGGCACTCCGCGAGACGGTGTCGTGCTCCTCTCGCGCAGACCTGCACGCGCAAAAATCTCTACCCGCGGACAACCTTCGGTGGCATTTCGGACTTTTCGAAAGAAGTCAGGGCTGCGCGTGCACAGCTTTGATGGACGCTCAAGCAAGTTCAAGATGTGCACAGTAAATGTTCGTTCGTTCGTTGTTGGTACTTTGGGCCTGCCAAGTTTTGCAGGCCGATGGTCGTTGAAGTTCTCAAGAGGCGATGGAGACTTTGCGAGTTCTTTGGCGAACCAATTGATTTTACAAACTATGTACATCTGTACAAAGTAGGGGAAGTTGGCATACTCGGATCAAACGGGTCTTGCGGATCTCCAAATCAGTCCAAAATCGACCTCCCTCGCCCCGTCCGAGGCTTTTGAAGGCACTCACTCCCTCGCCCTCAGGGAAGTCTTAACCAATGGTTTCAAACCTTTTCGAAGTCACGTGGCGTCAGCCCTCCAATGGTCAGCTGGGGGCCGACCCGGCCGTTCATCAAGTTTGCAACGGCCACGGCTGACAGCTCCGTAACATTGGCACAGCCTTGGGTTTCAGACAGAGTGGCGCCACACCAGAGCTCCTGGCCCGAAACTCGATCGTCACCAGCGAACCCCGTGGGACGCTGGAGCAGACGAGAAAACACGCGTACACAGAAAAACAAAACGCCCTCTTCGCGGAAGAGACAACGTCTTCGCTGCGGGATGCCTGTTTGGGAGGACCGCGGTCACCCGTCGAAATTAAAGAAAACAAAGACAGCCAGGGTGCGTCCCCAACCCCTCTTCCCCACACCCCCGCGCGGCCGTGGAATGAGGACCACCCGGTGAGGGGGTCCCTCGCGACTCCTTTACATGCACCCATAGCTTTAACACAGAAAGTTGTACGGGTGTCTAGGGCGTTTTCACATGACGTCAATCCGCCATTTTGTTTTTCAATGATAGCGTGATGAAACCTATAAGCTTTTGTGCACTGATGTGAATCCGGAGTGCTCGCCTTCTGCGCGCGCGAGACTGCTCATAACAGCAAAACGGTGGACAAAATGACGTCATTGAAAACACCCTATTCGCCTCGACATTAGATTGGCACGGATCATGTGTTGGAAAGCAGAACTACGCTTTTTTTACACTTAGAGCAAAATGAATGCTACGGACGCGAGGCATTCATTTTAAATGCCTCGCGTCCGTAGCATTCATTGCTACGGACGCAAGGGAACTGCTAAGAGCTCGTGCTCTTAGCAGTTCCCTTGCCCACGCCGTGTGCCGTTAGTGTGGATGCTTTGTTTCCACCCACGCTGTGGTCAGAGGGAAGCACCACGTGCCTCGTAGACAACCATGGGTAAACAAACGCACGCTTCCCCGAAATTCAACATGGGTCTCGAGGTCAATAGTTTCCTCGATACACCTCGGCAGCGGTGGCGAAACTGACTTGCGAGATTATGGCCGCCGAGATTTTTCGCGCGCTTTGCTCCAGCCTGGCCAAACGCTCGGCTGGTTCACTCTAGCTCGGCTGCCCAGCAGAAAAAGAGCCGAGCCAGTTCTCTAGATCTCCGCACGGGGCGCTTATAACCAAACCAGAAACAGAATCGCTTCAAAGCACGCTGTCAAGTGTGACCCCTTGGCAAGAAGCTTACATTTTTAATATTCTCGTCATCAGAATAGAGAACGGTAAGTCGATTTTTGTTGATTCGTAATTTTTATTTGCCGCTCCGGTCTTTGTGCTGTTTCGCTAGATGATACCTCAGAATGCAAGATTTAGTGCGAATATAGACAAGGCAGCTTTGCATGGGCGCCACCATAACCGACTTTCAGTTTTTGTTTCCTCTTGCGCCGTTCGCTTCACTTCATCACTGCCACAGCAGGACAGGTTATTGCCCCTTTAGGTGCTGTTGTGTTCTCCTTGGCACAGGCCTCTGTCGAGGCTCGTCAACGCCCGCTTCAGTGGCTTTGTATCTCGGTATCCCGGTAAGAGGAGAGAAGGTCGGCAATGGTGGCTCAATCTGGCGCGTGTTGAAAGCCTTCATATTTGTCATCTGGGGATACTGTCTAGGTCGTCGGGACAGGCATAGAAATATTTTGGTCGTCATGCATGAGAACATATTTGCTCTACAACTTTCTTTGTTTTAAAAAGATGAGCCTTAGAATTTCGATCAACTTCTTCTTTCCCAAACGTCTGTATGCTGCGGTAAGAGGTAGAGCCACTCGATATGGCAGCGTAGCTGCCAGAGTAGCGCCACGCTTTTCCCTGTGCCGCCTCTCACCGCGATTGGTCACACGCGGTACCATAGCAACGGGACGAGCTGGCACCGTGCCCATAGTAACCGAGTGACGACTCGTCACGTGACCTCTCAAGAGCCGTGATGTCATCGGTAAGATGGCAGCGCCCAGAGCTGGTGGATGCGAGTTTGTTCGGTGCGCGGAGTCGTGATGTGCCGCAGCTTGCCGACGATTTAGGGCTTCTTCGTGCTTTCTGACGTAGGTATAACGTGAACATCTGAAAGAATGATACTTCATACCTTTTCTGTGCAAGATCGCTCTGGATATTAGCACCTCTGCGACAGAATCATTAATATCGCCTTAGCGGTGCTCGGGTTTCCGGATGTGTTTGAGGATCGATAAGACATTTAGCATGCAATTTTCGAATTCTCTTAGCTTTATTTGAACGTTGGAGTGTCTGAGAATCGATTCGAAATTTATGCGTCGCATATTGGGCCTTGGGGAATTTGTTTTGGCCCCAGGTAACCGCATGATCACAAACTTTTAGCGATTAAGCTCCTGCAATGTTTACGTTTTGTACTAATCACCCAGGGAACCTGGGTTCAATTCCCACCCCTGCCCGTTTCGATCTGGATGAGCATCGTACCGGCCTGCGGTTGTGTATCACTACTGCGTGATGCACGTTAAAGACCTATAGAGCTAGCGGTTATACTGCAATGGCTAAATTGCTCATCTACAGCGAGTGACTCGTCGCAACTTTGAAATGGCTGACGAAGTACACGCTGTATAAATATTCACACAACTCCCAAGTATACTAATCAACGATATTACGATATGCACAACGCAATTTCGTCTGCTTCTTTTAGTAGGGGTTGTGGTGACGTCAAAATGCCGAGCTATGATTGGTTCTGAATAAAGAATAGCGGGAAGACGTCAAGGTAGCTTGCGTTTAGGTCTACCCTCTCCTTCAATCGAAGCCACTCAGATCTCGGCGTACTGACGTCACCACAACCCCTGCAAAAAGAAGCAGACGAACTTGCGCTCCACATAGCTTTTAGGATAAAATTTTCGCATTTTTCTAGCTTCCTTTGAAAGTCTGAATTTCTGAGAATCATAACGAAAGGTATACGGCGCGTGTTGGGCCTAGGGGAAATTGTTTCAGCCCTGGGTCACCGAATAATCACAGCATTTTTTAGCGAGGAAGCTCCTGCGATCTTTAACCTTTTTTACTAATTGCCAATTCTACGAATTGGCAGTTCTGAAGATTTCGATATAACTTGCTTTCGTTGCAATAGCTTGCATTTGATCGCAGCGTTTTTTGGTTTGTTTCTCAAATGAAAAGCTGGCGTTTGCTCAAGTGACGTATATGAAATGTCCTGCTATATGACAATGCATCAACACATACCATTAAACTTAGATGCTCAGAGGTGTGTTTGTCTCTGTAATTAACAAGTTACAGACGTATTTATTTCTTACGAGTGTAATATTTATTTTCTGTAGCTGGGCCCGTTTTGTGCTCCTTAATGTCAGTGTGCTATGACGTTATCATCATGTGTGTATGGTTCTAAATATCCTCTTTACAATGCCTACAAAGGCCAAACTGACGTCAGCCGACCCCAACTCACGCATTGGACACGAAAACTGCGTCGCTCGGATGTATGCGCTCGTCAGCAATCAATTCGTCCATGTATATTTGAATTCGCGTTCCTGGCCAATGAGTGCCTTGACGGAACTTATCATTACTTGCGAATGCCAAGTTCTTCGGCGTGCTTAAAAAGCACGGTGAAAGCTTGGGGTCATCGCACCGGTGCCCTAGCATGTCACGACTGCGTGATTTCACAGTTCTCTTCTGAGTTGAGGATTACAGGTAAGGAAGAAGCTTAAAAATAATTTCGTGGCCCCTTTAACACGGATATGTGTGCTGCACCAGATACAAATATTGACTTTTTGAATGCTGGTAAACATCCGAACGACCATTTGGCCTTTCAGCAAGAACACCTCATATCCGGCGTCCGTCTCTTTTGATGGCGTGAACAATTCCTAGAGAGCACCATGCCGTCCTTCTTGGTTGAATGGTTGAACCCCGTCGACGTCGCTCTTCACGAGTCAGTGAGAAAATCTCATCTTGAAGGGATGATCGGTTCATGAAGAAGTATGATGCTAAACATATATACTCGCTCACTATAGGGCAGTCGAGCAGCAGTCATGTTCCGAGCCAATCGTCCTGTCGCGGCCGGCGTAATCGGATTTTGTTCCATCGGAGCGAAGTCCGAAAGTACTAGGACGGTACGTTCGTCCCACGATGCGGCCTCCATCCCGGCGGCGCCGAAAACCACTCGCCTTGTCCGTGCACGTACGACACCATAGCAGCTCTCGTCGCCCAAGAGTTCCTGGGTGCAAATCGTCTCACTTTTCAGAAAAAAACAGGCACCGTTCCTCCAGAGGTTCTTGCCGTACCGCGATGAAAAGCGTCTCATAGACGCTTTCAGGCACCTGTACATGGGCGCCGCCATAACCGACCTTCAGTTTTTGTTCCCGCTTATTCCGTTCGCTTCACTTCATCATTACCACAGCAGGACAGGTTATTGCCATTTTAGATTCTACTGCGTCCTTCTCCCCAGCTAAGGCCTTTGTGGAGGTTCGGCAACGCCCGCTTCAGTGGCTCGGCATCTCGGTAAGACAAGAGAAGGTCGGCTATGGCGGCTCGATCTGGCGCGCGCTGAAAGCGTCTATACCACTTTTCAATGAACGAATGGAGATATCAACTAGACCACAAAGGTTGCCGCCCGGCGTCGCTAGAAGCACGGTTACCATGGCAACCTCCCAGGCCCAAAATGGAGATCATTATCAGCGCTTCTGACGTCGTGCATCTAGATAATTTTGCGTCGTGTCGCTACTCTGGCAGCTACGCTGCCATATAGAGTGGCTCTAGTAAGAGGCGGGGAGCACAATTCGCGCTGCTCCAAAGTTCTGTAGAACAACGATAATGGTGATGACGATAATTCGCGGCTATTTCTTTCTATTGTTTGGTTTAAAGCCCCTCGATGTGTTTGCGTTTGTCTTGCAAGTAGCGTCAAATACGCGAGTGCACGAGGCCCATGTCTCGAGCGGCCCCTGGAAGCAAATGGCGGCGCAGCACTGAAATGAGCGGGCCTTGGAAGCGAATGGCGGCGGCGCACCCGCTCAAGGCACGTGTCTCGCGCGCTTCCACAACAATGGTTGGCGGTACTTGTAAAAAAACGCTTTTATCAAGGGGCTTTAGTTTCGTTCAGAGCCGTTTATACTGAGAGAGTTTGGCCTTCTTAAGGAGATTTTGACAGTCTGACAACCACAGCAGCGTTGTCTGACAACCGGGGGATGACTACTTCCGTCCGCCATATTGTGGATCTGACTCATAGGAACTCTACGCGATTTCTCAGGAATGAACAAGACAAAGAAGTAACGCCATATTGTGTTATCGCGAAATCCGCTTGTTCTAGCGGCCAACAAGCTCCGCCCATCGGCCAAACTCTCTCAGTATAAACGGCTCTGGTTTCGTTTAGCTGCGAGCGCCACCAAGCGCCCACAGCAACAGTCTCTACCCGCGAATGCAATGACCCGAGGAACGCAGCTAGCGCGCGAGAAATCTCAGTAGCCATGGCGAGATCATGGCCTCCAAGGTTTTTGGCGCGCAAAGCTCTCCTCCAGTCATTCCATTTGTCGTGAGAGATTGAGAGAGAAAAATAAATGGCTCGAGGGGTGTTCGCGCCGCGCGCTGCCGCTAGGTACAGGCCCCGGGAATTACCATTGACCTTGCTTGTCTAGCTGCCCGGATAAAAAGGCGCTTCTTCGCCGGAAATATAGTCGTTACTTCTCGCCATCACATTTCTTTTTCAATAAAGCGGTCGGCTGAAATTTGATTTTTGTTATCGTTGACGACCAGGAAAGATATAGAATACATGTACGCCTGGTCGTTGTCCGACGAACTGGGCGTCCTATCTTTTTGAGGCTGAGGTCCCACGGCGGCCATCTTGAAGAAACTTAAAATTTGACCCCTAGACGGTGACACCGATCCGTGTTGCCTAAAGTCTCTCGATGTGTTTGGGTTTGTCTTGCAAGTATGCTTCGTCTCACCTTAGCATAGACTGTTTGTCGCGCGTGCTAAACGCGTGAGAGTGTCTTTGGATGAAGGTCCTGCCGCTGCACGAGCGCTCGTGCAGCGAGTGCTCCAGTCAATGCAGTCAGGCTATACTCCGTTCCACCTTATGTTGTACCGCAGCGAAGGCTAGAAGCGCGAGCTCATAGCGCTGGCAACTGCCCTTGGTGCACGAGAGCTTGTGCCGCCGAGATCTGGCCTAGAGCAAGGAGCTCGCGCTTGTAGCCTTTCCTGCGGTACAACACAAGGTGAAACAGAGTATAGCCGCTAGCGCTTGCACAGCCTTCGCAGTTAGTTCATGCTATAGCCACTAAATGAGCTATGCCCAGAGTAGCGGCACTCTGCTGCCGAATATTGCCGTGGACGCCGCCATCTTGGTGCTTGTGCGGAGCAGACGCCACTGCCAATCGCCATGATTGAAAAGTGCGACTTCCTCAACATTAGATTCGATGTTAAGAAGCTAATGTAATATTTCTTTGCTCTGTTCTGAAGCGTTTAAACATTTGTGGAGGACGGAGAAGCGTTTCCTGTGATTTCAGATAAAGTTTGAGATAACTGGCAACTATGGTTTTAAGATCAAAGATGAGTAAGTGTCGTTACTCTGAAGCGTAGCTTATTTAGTGGCTCTAGTCCATGCTAAGGCGAAGCGAAGTATAGTAGCAAACGCACCAGTGCACAAGGCCCGTGTCTCGAGCGGCCCTTGAAAGCAACTAAATGCACTCAATAAGCTACGCTTATTTAGTGCAGTTCATTGAGTGGCTCTAGAAAGCAAATGGCGGCGCAGCACTGAAATGAGCGGCTGTTGGAAGCGAATGGTGGCGGAGCACCCGCTCGTGGCACGTGTCTTGTGCGTTTCTGCAACAATGGTCTGCGGTACTTGTAAGCGTTAATTTTATCGGGACTTTAGTGTGACCGACAAAACTGTGGTGTAACTGTGGTATTGCTCGTGTCGCGGCACTGATGTTCCGGCTATACTCCGTTTCAGCTAATGTTGTACCGCAGACAAGGCTAAAAGCGCGAGCTCATAGAGTTGGGAGCTGCCCTTGGTGCACGAGAGCTTGTGCCGCCGAGATGTGGCCTAGAGCAAGGAGCTCGCGCTTGTAGCCTTTCCTGCATGCGGTACACCATAAGGTGAAACAGAGTAAGTCCCCTGTGCACGTTCACCGTGTGCCCTTGCCCGCGTCACGTGGTGCCAGAGCTGCCCACTTTACTAGGCTGCTACGCAAAACAATCTAACCTATGACTTAAAGGTAACAGCGCACAAGATAACTAACACACTCGGATCACACGCACACTTTCAGAAAGGAACCTCTCACGACGTGATGACTATCCTCTCTGGTTGGCATTTTACAGCGAAGCTTTAAAGGGCAAGTTTCCCCAGTATCGTGTCCGTGGGCAAACAAATATCGACACAAAACTCTAGACAGCTACTGCCATCTACTAGCGATGGCGGCAACCAGACCACCGGCTTACCGGTTGTCTGGTTGCCGCCGGCGCTCATAGATGGGGGCAACCTTTTCCAGCCTTTCCACTCTGCCTTGCCGATTTGCGGCCGGCCATTATTTCATTCCCACCATAGTACAGCTTCGCTGGTCTTCCTTCACCAGAGTAGAAAGGATGAAAGTCTTTTTGTCTTCTTTACACAGGTAAATAAAAAAAAAATCATTTTTAATCACAATTCGTTTTCTTTTCTGCTGCTAAGTCTGCTAAGTAAGACAACTCTTATTCTGCGTGCTATATCGTCCTCTTCTAGACGATTTCAAAGTCTAACGCGCTTGTTACGTTCGAGTAGAGTCTAGGTATGACAACTCCTCGGAAAGTGACGTAGAAGGATTCCTAAAACATGTGTCACTCTGCTTCACGATACTTGCTGCTTCGATGATTTTTCTTGTATGTGGGTGAAGCTTCTTGTTGATTTCGGATCACTTTTTGAAGTTGGCTCAGCATCCGCAGTCGCGGCAATGAATGCCTATATGTTATAAATTAACTACTCGAATGTTGTTCTTTTAATCGGTCGTTAACACATCTGCCTGTTTGACCCACGTAAAATTTTCCACATGAAAGGGGGAAAGAATAAACCACTCCTGAGCAAGGGATGTAAGCGGTTTTATGCTTTTTTTTTTTTGTGCAGCCTGTATTGGGTTTTGGTATATCGTCAACTTTTTTTGCATAAGCCTGAGAGCTTGTGAGGTGCCGAAAATACATCGATAATTGTTAGGTTACCAGTCTTGAAGTTTTGGATATGTTGTGAGTGTAGGGTAAAACAGCCCGCCTTTGGTTTCTGTTTCTCGTGAATTGCAAGGTGTCGTTTCATTTCTTTTTTTTTGTTTCTTTGAGGAGGCTTTCAGCGGCTGAGGTTAACAAGTGTGATGGGTAAACCGCTCTCTGTATCCTGGATACTTGAGACTGCAGAGCTTCCCTGTACTGAACCTGGGCAGGACTTGAAAACAGATCTTTGAAGCCCTCATTCGCTACATTCTTTTTACCGACTTAGACTGAGCCGAACCATAATTAAGGAGTGGTTCTTCTCCCTATAGGTTCATAATGATCAAGTTTCGTGACCCGTATTTTTAAATCTTTGATGTCAGCATTTTGAGTTGCTAGTTGGGACATGACCTCGTCGTACTGATCCGACATCATCTTTACAGATTGCTCGATACCGTCTACTGTTACTTTTAAATTTGTGGGAGTGTCGAGTTTTTGATTTATTGAAGCGAACATCTTTGTTATGTCAGCCTCCGAGGGTTTAGTCTCCCTGAAAGATTGACTCCTCTGCTTGCCCTCTTGGCAAGGTCGGCCATTTCCATTCTACTCTAGCACTTTCTCCTTTCTTTTTGAAGGTGGCTTCAGATATCCCGCTGCATGTTCCTAAATGGTGACTATAGGAACATTCAGAACAGGTCGCGAAGGGAAGGGACTTTCCACACGACAAACACACGTCATTCATGGTTCTAGTCGCACTCTATGGCTGTATGGCAGCAGCAGCGGCAAACAGAGGTGGGCGAAAAAAACGGGTGTAAAACCAACCTGAAAGTACAGAGCGTTGTTTTTAAATCGCGTTCATGGTGCCGCCGCTGCAGCCTGCGGGATCTTGTTCTTGTGTTCTTGTTGATAAAATGATTTCTAGACAGTGGTTGAAATGAATGAACCACATGAGGAACCCGATAGCGCAAGCAGATACCAGCATGCGACAAGAATAGTGGCTTGGCTGTCTTCTGTTTTAGTTTATACTATGTTTAGCTCAAACCCGACGATGCGGCGGGAGTCACGAGCTCGCCGGACCATTCAGCCGCATCCTTTCATCGCCTGACCTCGTTCTCTGCGTGTAGGTAAGACTGGGAACGTAAGCCCACGGAGAAAGATAGGCGTATGACTGGTCCAACGAGCACGTAGCATCCACAGCACTGTCGGTAGGTACTTCAAGTCCGAGGGTCAAAGTGAAGGCTAGCCTTAAGTATAGGAAAGTGAAGAAGAAAGAAGGTGAGGCTTCTGCCTTTCTTTATGTGATTATAATTGGCCGCTAGACTAATCTTTTCTAATCCTAAACGGCGACGTAAAAAGGAAGGGTTCTTTCCTTCTTTGCTCTTGCGGGAAAAACGGCGAAGAGAAAATCGAGAAGAGTGGAGAGTGAGCTTCCTCATTTCTGCTTGTTGGTCGGCCTTTAAGAAATCAGAACTGGCGTCTCAAAGGACGTGACAGGCTGTGAGGCAGCGGCTACGAAAGCGCGATTACTCTACGGAAGAAAATATTTGCCTAGAGGATCGGGCCTGCCCAGGGGCGCACGTTGCTCACATTTCGGTAAGGGATTTGAAAGACAAAGAAATATTTCTATTCACAGGGGTCATTAGCGACACGACCACCTCTGCAGGAACTTCCTTTACCCCAACTAGAAAAGTTCTGCATCATGGTAGAGCAGCAAGGCTACGCGGGGACGGGACAGCAAGGGCTACACAGCTCTGGTGCGATGTTGTTGATCAACCGCGAAGCACCGGTTCTGCAAGAGGGCAAATTGGCCAACCGCGAGAAAAAGAAGCGCAAATCCTCCTTGAGGGAACCGGTCATGGTGGACGAAGTGCTGAATCTGGAGGGTTCGGAAACCGTGGTGAATGAGTCACCGGAATGTCTGCGCTACTGGGCAGGCAACGAAGACATGAGATGTCTCAACCTGCCCTCCATTGGGGCAACAGGGGTCAGGAACTATGCCCCATCGGTGGAGCCGTTTTCTGATGAGCAGTATCCCATACCCCCGGCATTACTCAAAATCCTTCACGGGCTCAGACAGACGGCGGGACATCAGTGGCAGCCACGGACAAATGGTGGCCCCGCTTTGCTCCTCGGCGGTTACCCGCTGCACACAGGCTTCTTGAGCAATGCGAGCGCGAGATCTGTTCAAATCGAATATTCCTGTAAATCCAACTTTTCTCCTTCAAGAAGTTCGCCCTCGTTAAACGTCGAACTTCGTTGTTCCTGTAGTATTTATACTTCCTGGCACTGATGGCATAAGCAAGTTCGACAGGCTTGCAAAGGCGGAACAACCGAAAGTCTCTTTTGACGCAAGCGGCGGTTTATGTGTGTAAAAAGTGAAAGGATCTATAAAGAACCAGGCTAATTCCTCTACCATGCAATAAAAAATAAGATCAGGTGCTAGAATGCTATCCGAGAAAACCAAGAACGCGCGGAGAGAATTCTTTGAAATTCCAGTTCAGAAAACGTTTATTGAATATTATATTAAAGTGGTGTTTGAAAAGAAAAAAAAATACTGCTGGCGTTGCACTTCTAATATTATTTATGCTGAGTTCCTATGTTCATCAGGAGCTTGCCCTTCAATGTCTTTGTTAAGCTAGGATGTAAAACTGAGTTACGGCACTTCAAAGTTGTATAAAAAGGGCACTTTTTGAATAAATATTAAGGTATGTGAATGTACTAATAAGGAAAACACTTCATTAGAGAACCTCATAGGTTCGTCATGTGTTCAAATAAAAATATAAGAACGCGAATTGGATGCATTACAAATCTAGAACCTAAAAATGCCAAGAAGCATGTCTTTAGAATATAAAAACATGCATTTTCTTATTGTGCGTAAGGCTTAGACAAATGCATACCACATTCTGCACTAATACATTGGTGATAAATTGGACATTTATTTGCAACAATGACGAAATACGTGGCACGCGCACATTTGCACTGCCAACAGGAGCCTTCGACACAGCTGCCACCGGTATCATGGTTGCGGCCGTGGAACTGCCGACTTCAACACAAATAGTTTCGAGTCAAGAATGAGTTTCAATAAAGTTTCTGACCTTAAAATAGCATTTTCATTGTGAGTCCTAGCAGGCGAAGCGTCACGCACAGTATTCCCTCGCAGATCGCTTTACTGAATACGAGGTAAAAGGGGTTCGAGTTCTTTTGTCTCGTCATTCGCTTTGGATTTGAAATTGCATTGTTTCTCTCTTCGTTTAATTTTATCCATTGTTTTCGTTCTGTCTTTTTTCGCTTTTTTCTCGAGTGCTCCTGGTACGCCGTCTCGCCATGACTTCGCTATCGGCAGGGCTTTCCCGGCTTCGGCCCTTTCGTCGCAGTGGAATTGTGCGCAACATTCCCTCCTGGTTACTCCTGGTCAGGGCCGATTTGCTAGAAACCGCTATACACGATAAGGACGACGTGTTCTGATGTTAGTAAAATTTGCTGTCCGAGTTTTATAAGTTTGGGGACGGTTCAGGCGAGAAACCTAGCCCTTGCCGAAGGGACTTTGCGGACTGTTCGCTGAAGGTTTCATATGGTAACGCCCTGACAAGTCGGGTCGGTCTAATGGTTCAGTCACTCCGATGAAGGCAGTTGGCTGCAGCAGGTGGCCAAGTCGAAGTAGACGGCTGCCATTCCCAAATCATTCATGTCCCGGGCTTGAAGCGTAGCGCTGCGGTCACGCGGTATAGCTTCCTGTCGTCGTCGCCATCGTAGTCCATGATGCAGGTATCAGCATCATGAGCGGCCTTGTACCAGCCCCATCTTCCAGAGCTCTGGAGAAGCTATGCTACACGCTCCTCCTGCTTGGCAAACCAGCGTTTGGAGGAGAGCCTTGCGTGCCAAAAATCTCGGAGGCCGTGCATGGTGAGATCCGTCAATTCCGTCGAGAAAAGCAACTTCCGCACCTGCTAAAAATGACATAATCATGTTTTGACCAATATAGGAGGTATTCACTGGACGCCATATTTGTGGGTGCTATTTAGAGCGCATGCCCAGAACAAGCTCACATTGATAGCCTGCTAAGACCGGCAACCTTGATGGTGCTAAATGCACGCTCCAAAGGGACTGCAGAAGCTCGCCGTCAGCACGCGCTCAGCAGTAGCGCACTCCCTATACCTTTTGCAAACAAATTCCAAAAGGCATCGCAAGATATCATGTACGCTCCTCCATGCATCCACGTGACAATGAAGATAGCGAGAGGTAAGCGCGGTTGCACGCCTGCCTTCGCTCTCTCGCCATCACCTTTAAGGTCGCCCCTGTGGTCTGCTATAACTAACTCTGTATTGAGTTCCCAGCACTTTTCTCGGCGACGCGGATGGCGCTTCACGCTTTGCGTAAAGTTACGGTCACTAAATCAGGGTACATGCAACTCAAAACATGCAGCAGCCGTCACGAAGAAGGAGAGGAGGTAGAAGCGAGAGAACAACACAAAATAACAAAAAAGAGCCGTTTTTTGGCGTGTCTGAGCCTACGCAATACCAACGTGGCCAAAACTTGGCGAATGAACTGCGCGCTAGTCAAAGAATAAAAATGAACGTCGTCGGCGTTGCCTAAGTCGTCGAAGTGTGGAAGTGGTCTATCTCGTCGTGCTGTAAGTCTGAGTGCGATTTGAGAGGATAAAGGCGGCGCTAAATTAATGATTGTTTGCCACCTGAATCCAAACCCCGAGACAATGATAAATAAAATATCACATAAACCCAGCTGGGTTTGAGATTTTGTGTCGCCTTGTCAGTTTTTTTTTATTTCTCCTTCTCTCAGAGTTTAGATCGCGATGTTTACTAACCAGCTGGCCTTCATGCTTTCGCTCCTTGATTGTTTATAATATCGTTAGCGGTGACAGCCGCATGAAACAACAATTCGAGAAACGCAGTAAAATAGTCAAAGAACTGGCGGACGTCGTGGAGCCACTTTTTTATTGCACACATTTTCAATACAATAATAAATCAACGTCGCAAAAGTAACAAGGATGATGTCTTCAGTGCGGCAACTGTCTGGGTCGGTATCTTGAAACTATTGCAGCAAAATGTCAAGCAGGTCAAATGACGCGCAGAGAGCGCGTTTCCAGTATTTATTCACAGCCCCCACGAAACGAGGCAGCATTGTACACAACAGAAACTCATCGACAAACGCAACGTATGTGCCACGACGACTACTCGTAGCATTACCAAGTAAAGGGCACCGGGCAATAAAATCAGGAAAGACTCTCGAATATTTTATGAAACTAAAACAATTTTACCTTTCATTGCTCACCGTTTTTGTTTCGATACGGAAACTATTTTTTTACGTAAAAATCTGTTAATTCTGCCATTTATTTTGTCCGGCAACACCGATGCAGCGCCATTCGTCACATAGTCGTCACGTAAACAACCTCTCGGTCACGAGGCGGCGACGCGATCTCTGGGCCAGCAGTATGCAATCGTGCGTGCGCTACCAATTAGGCGAAAATTGAAACGCTGTTTAGCAAAAAGTGCAGATCTACTTTCTCGTACAGCGGGTGGAGTTTTTTATTTCTTTATTTTCTAATGCAAAAATAAGAATTTGAAAAAAAAAAAAAAAAAAGATCCAGGTGTTTCACTTGCCACAAAACGTGGTTACAAAAGGTCTCGAAAGAAAATTGACTGATTTGAATAAACCAACTTAGACGTTGTGTTGCTTCAACCTGTCATAAGTCCGAACTTGAAAGGAACAACTGAACATCTTGAGCACAATTGGAGAAGGTTGATTTTATCCTGAATCAGATAAATTCAACTTTTTATGTCACATGCATAGTTAGCACTCTAACTGTGGGAAGTCGACAGCAGAGCGGCCACAATGCTTTACAGGCTTGTGTTCCTCTTCGTTCAAATCCTGCTGCTGCCATATGGAATAACAAGGGACAGAACTGGGAACGATCTTCACGTCAAGAGTACCACTGACAGCACGTGCAAGAGTGTCATGACTAAGGTACTTCGATCATCTTTCTGCAACTTCACGGGAAGCAGTCACGTGTTCGACTGCTGTGTCCTTTTAGGGATCCTGGCACGCTGGCAGCCCAGGCTGGACATCTACGTCACCATCCGAGGCTACAAAAGCAGGCCGCATCGGCGTTGTTGTTAGAAGGCCGGTCGGCAGCAGCGCGGCCACAATGCCCAACAGGCTCTGGTTTCTCTTCGTTCAGGTACGTCTTGAGGTTAACGATTGTTTTTGTTACAGTTCGGACGACCGTTTCTTACTGCTGCTGCCTTGCCCACACATGTCTGTGTCTCGTGTTATATAACATATGTTTTTTTTTTTCTATCGCTGCTCCTTTGTTGTGACGCGGAATCTAATCCCGGTCCCATAAGTGCGGAACAACTGAGTCAGTTTACAGAAATGCTACAACTTTTACAGGAGTTCAATGCTACGTCTCAAAGATACGAGACTGGCCAAACGGTTATAATGGGTTCCACAAAGGAAATTAGGCAACCCCCCCCCCCCCCCCAAAAAAAAAAAAAAATAATAATATCGAAGAAAAAGTCACAGGTATAGTGACAAGGCTTGACACTGCTGAAACTAGGGTAGCCACTTTAGATAAAGACTTGCAAGCACTAAGGCAATAAGACGACTACCAAAGGAAACTACACGTCGCACTACGCTCTAGGATTGATGACATGGAAGACCAGTCAAGACAAAACAACGTTCTTTTCTACGGGATTCTGAATGACTCACCTGAAACTTGGAGACAGGTAGATGAAAAAATAGGAAAAGTTTTAATAGATTGTCTTGACGGGGGAAGGGTTGACTTGCCTACCAGCGTGACGTCTCTTAGTGTCGAGCGCGCTCATAGGTTGGGTCAGTTTGCCGCGAACAAGTGCAGACCGATCATTGTTACGTTTGCCCCTCTTAAAACAAAGGAACAGGTGTTGTAATTGAGGACTAAACTTAAAATTGCAAATATAGGTGTTGATCAGGATTTTTCTCTTGCGACACATTTGGCCCGGCGAAACTTAATTGAGTTTGGAGAAACTCAAGGCTCCACTTGCAAACTTCACTGCAGCAAACGTTTCGTGAACGAGAAATGCTATGTCTTTGATAACTAACTGGGGCGTGCTTTGGAAGTTTCTCACTCTAAATAAAGCCTCCCATCGCGTTTCAACACCAGGTGGTATACCTGCATCCGATTAGCGGTCAGTGAGGGGTGGTGGTCGTCATGATGCTTTACGTAACTTAAGAGTCTGTGCTTTTACTAGCATATGGAGCCTAATAAAAAAGCGTGGCGAATTATGTTCGCTGTGATGGCAGCATTGTTGTCTTAACAGAGACGTGGCTTTTATCAAAAATAAGAGACAGAGTTGTTCCTTGGTCAGAATGACTTTCGCACATCTCAACCCGATAGGGAGCAACGAAGCGGCGGTGGCGTATTCATCGGCGTTAGGGACCTTATTTCGTCATTTATCATTGATATTAGCAGTTCTATCGAATTAATCTTTGTCTTTATTACCATCAAACGTCAAAGACAAATGCTAGTAGACGTCCACCCACGTGTTCAGCTGATATTTCTGGTAAACTACATGATGTGCTAAACACAGTTGTAAAACGTTTTCCAGGTACACCCTACTGTTATTAGGTGATTTTAACTGCCATAACATTGGATGGAGCACCGATTGCCCTTACCCCGGTCCTTTTTCACTTGAGTGTGCTAACTTTTTAGATGTATCTAAATTCCTTTTGACTCAGTTAGTTGGCATGCCAACAAGGGTAACGCATACTACATCAAACATTTTAGATCTCGTTCTAACTACTGTACCCAGTTTGATTGGTCCCATTTCTTACCTTCCTGGTCTTAGTGATCCCTCACTGCTACTTCTTTGACTAACTATTTCTTTGAGTTGTGCCAGTAGCACGAAAAAGTAATTTGCGACTACAGCAAAGCGAATTTTGATGCTTTCAATTGTTATTTGTGTACTTTTTAGCATCTTAATTTTCAAAAGTGTTTGGAGCGCTCTGTACTAAGACCAACTGGGCACTTTTTAGGAAAAATATTTACACTATTATGGAAAGATGCATTCCTCTAAAGGCGATTGTTAACACTACTTCACCATGGTTCAACAGAGTCCCCCTAAGACTTTCGAACAAAACGAAACGCGTATTTAAAGCCGCCAAAGGTACCCTCTGTCCGGTTCGTTGGCATAAATACTCAAGTTCTGCAGAATTATTAGGATACATCAAAAGAAACTTTTTTTCTTGCCCCTCTTTCATGTGTCCTCCTACAGGTACCTCGGTGTCCACATTTCAAATGATCTGTCGTTGAATATTCATGTCGACTATGTCAAGAAAACCGCTAATCGAATATTAAGGTACATCAAAAGAAACTTTTTCTTGCGCCTCTTTCATTAAAGCTTCTCATTTGTAAAACCTTAATTCGCCCTAAACTTGAATATGCCGCCTCAATCTGGAACCCTGGTATCACCCTTGCATCTGCCGTAGAGTCTATTCAAAACCGCTCCGCCCGTTTTATACTTTCTAAGTATCACCGCACAGCTAGCACCACTTTAATGAAAGCATCTCTATCCTTGCCCACTCTTTCTCTTCGTCGAAAGATATCCCGCCTCTGCCTGTTCCATAAGCTTTATCATTCTAACCCTACTCTCCGCCAAGCACTATTTTCTGAATCATTTTACATATCATCACGCACCGATCATCAATTAAAAGTTGGGATCCCTCATTGCAGCACATCTAACTTTAATGCCTATTTTTTGCTTCAAACCTCGATTGACTGGAACCGCCTTCCCGCAGCCATTGTCACAATCACTGCCTTAGATAAATTTAAGATTGCCATTACTAACCTGTTACATGATGTTTAGTAGTAAGCTTGTGTATTGTTTGCCTTTTCATTGATATTTGTTTTATTCCATGTACAGTGCCATTACAATAAATGATGTTTAGTAATTACTTTGAGTAGTTTTTGTCTTTTCATTTTTATTTGCTTTGTTCCATTTACTGTGCCCCACTCCTCTCTGTAATGCCTTCGGGCGCTGAGAGACATAATAAATGAAATGTTATAAGAATGCGATTGAAGACGCAAAGTGTAAGTTTTTTTTGTTTTTTTAAACCGCGTGCTGCCATCTGTGCTTCAAATTATTCCTCGGCAATTTTGGAAACTTATGTCTTGCCGTGACAGAAGAACAGCAATTTCACTTAAGGCAGAGAGAATGCTCAGATTCATAAATATCTATCTGCCGCAATTTTTAATGAAGTGTTCATTATGTCTTTTTTTAACCCTTTCAGCAACACTGTTCTGACGTTTCGTGCTGACACTTTCTCCTTGTTGAACAATGTGATCGTTAATCCCAATGGAGTTTCAAAACTTATAGAAGGACTTGAGCTGTCTTCAGCTACTGATACAAGCGAAATCACCTCTAAATTTTTCAAATCAACTAATCAGTACTCCTCTCCTAGCCTTGCGGGTATTTTTCAACAGTCACTTGACAATGGCTCACTGCCTAAAGATTGGAAATTTGGGAAAATAATTCCTCTACACAATGCTGGTGACAAGCACTCTCTCTACAATTACAGGCCTATTTTAGTGACTTGTAAAATTTCTGAGTGCATCATATACAAGTAGCTTGTTAATTTTCTTGAATCCAACTCTTTTTTCTCATTAGCTCAACATGGGGTTAGAAAACTGCTTTTTTTGGAAAGACATATACTATGCATTTACTAATGATTTTCATGTTGCTCTTGACCCGGAATCTATGGTGGATTGCTTTTTTCTTGATTTTCTAATCATTTGATAAAGTATCACATAAACGTCTACTTAATAAAATAAGTAAGCTTAGTTAAGTAAAAGTTAAGTAAGCAAGTAAATGGATCGGTCGCAGTTTGCAACCTTTAATGGTGTTAACTCTACTCTGACATCTGTATCTTCTGTAATAGCACAAGGGTCTGTCCTAGGCCCTTCACTTTTTCTAATCTACGTTAACGATCTGCCCAGTGCTGTCTCCCCTCCCATTAGATTCTTTGCCGACGACTGCGCTATCTACCCAATAATGTCTAATGACTTTACGAAATTAAAAGTAGCGCTAAAGACGAGGACAAGTAGAAGACACAGACACGGACAGGCGCTGACCCACAACTGACACTTAATGAAGAATAAAAGGAATATAAAGCAGAAGTGCAAGGACATATACGAAATGTAAAAGAAGACTAAACAAAACCAAACTACAATTATTTTTGACTTCAAAATTAAGAATTAAGAAAAAAGTACGGTGAAAATTAAAAAAAAAATTTATACTAAACCATTCAAATGAAAACCTACTCCAAATATAGGAAAGAAAGAAAAGAAAGAGGAAGAAGAGGGCTCTGAAAATTAATCTAGTTAAACGAAGTTCTCACACAAAATATTGTAAGTAGTGCTATTCCTTCGCCGATAAGGCTACCGACGGTGCACTGATGCATGTATCCCCTTTAGCTGCTATGTGCGCCTCATAAATTTCTCTTGTTCCTTGATCACTGAACTTCCTTAGAATTTTTATTCGATGCCCAACATCCCAACAATTACAGGATGATTTGGACTCATTCTTCAATGGTGCGGACTTTGGTCAATGAAACTTAACATAAAAAAGTGCCAACTAATGCACATAACACGTAAAGTTTCTTCTAGTACCAGATTTGACCTTAGTAACACACCATTATAATAAAGATACTTTATTTCCATCCTTTGTGATGGTGGGGCCCAGGGGCGGACGCAGGAATTTTCTGGGGGGGGGGGGGGGGGAGTCAGGTGTTGGTCAGCGTACCATATGTTTAGGAAACCCCTCCCTCTCTTTCTCGTTTCACGCCCTAAATTCCTGCAAAATCAAGAGGGGGGTCAGGACATCCGGACCCCCCCTCTAAATCCGCCCCTGGTTGGGCCCAAGAAAAAAAAGCTGCAGTGAGCAGCTTGACGGGTACCTGGGCCCCTACAATGGACAGCAAGAAGCGTGTGGGAAGGCAAACAAAAAGCAGCATAATAGCGTGCTAGAGGCAACGATGTAACAAATTAATGCACAAAACTAAGAGCACCTTTTGCAAATGTTAAGCGAAAAAATTATCACGTACAAGCATATAATAAGCGCCAGTCTCTAAAGGTTAGACTTTCTAGGTCAATGTTATTTCTGCTAAGGCTGTTTAACAAATGCGGCAGTGTAGAACCTATCATTTGAGAGCCATAATTCGTTCGCTGCGTGACCATCTTCCATTTCTCTGGGTTACGGGTAGAATACGGAAAAGATACCCTCAGCGATGCAAGGTTTTCCAAAAGACATGCACCTCTTGTTTTTCACTTTTATAACTAGTAGAAAGCCTATACTGATATAACTTGTGAATAAGGATCATTTGAAAGCTCTTTAATAAATCAGAGGTATGGAAGTCGCGTGACACGTTACATATACATCTCAATATATATCTATTTTTTTAACATAAACAGTTTTTTTTTTAATATTGGTAAATGTTGATGTTCTCTAAACAAGGTGGCAATGCGTTAAGTGGGAGAAACAATGATTTATAAAGAAATAATTTAACATTTGTTGGTAACACAGATCTGTATCGATTTATAATCCCCACTACTCGAGCTAGCTTTGGGATAAGATAATTTATATGACTATCCCAAGGCATACCCTCGCTAAAAATAACTCCAAGAGTTTTAAAACAACTAACAATTTCGATTTCAGTAGAGCTAAAAGTGAGTACTTCAGACAGCACCACGGGCTTGTTTTTTGGACGAAAAATCACAGCTTTTGTTTTATGAATATTTATTTTCAAGGAGTTGCTGTCTTCCCAACTTTTTTGTCTTTGATAAGGTGAGATTTGCCATATCGATTAAATCGTCGCAAGTATCTGAAGAAAAAAATACGCTCGTATCATCCGCGTAGATCACGAATTTTGCGTGCTTATTTACGTTAACGATATAATTAATGTACAAGTTAAATAGAAAATGTCCCAATATGCTCCCTTGTGGGACCCCTGACGTGATGAACCTTACACTGAATGAATAACCGTTTATATTTACATACTGTTTGAGATATTCTAGGTACTGTAAAAGTAGCAAAGCTTGTCCGCGGATGCCATACAAGCTTTTTAAGTAGAACCACATGACTAAGGCAGCCAAACGCCTTTGCAAAGTCCAGAAAGACCCCTAAAACAAATTGTTTGTTCTCAAAATTTTCCAAACTATACTTTTTTTTTATTAAGAAGTGCAGTTTCAGTTGAAAAGGCCTTTCTGAAACCGGACTGCGATAAAGTTACGAGGTCCCACTAATTCGAAAAATCTACTAGACGTTGATAAAGTATTTTCTCCAAAGATTTAGAGAAAACAGGCAATATAGAAATGAGGCTATAGCTACCTAACTCGTTTTTGTCACCTTTTTTTATATAGAACAGTTACTTTTGCTATTTGCATTTTTTGGAGAAACACACGTTTTCAAAGACAGATTAAAAATATAACTTAACACTGATGCAATTAAGTCAACTACATACTTGACTGAGCGAATTTGTAAGCCGTCGGCCTCACAGCTCCCGCTGTTCTTTACGTGTGTAATCACATTAAGAATTTTCGAACTATCAGTTGGTTTTAAAAAGTTGAACTACAATTGTGGGGACAAACATGTTTATAAGCATTAGCTATAGACATCTGCGTTTACACCAGCGCTAACAGCTATGTCTACAAAATATTCATTGAACACATTGGCAAACTCTCAATTGGTTAACTTTACACCTCTATGCTGCAATGTTTCGATATTATTAGATGCAGGAGCGCCTTTTACCAGGGAACCTAAATATTTCCACATTGTGTCGGTGCGGCCGTTTGCCGACGAAAAAAGGAAGAATAAAAACTCTTTTTTTTTTGCATTCTTCAGCTCTTTGGTTCAATTGTTTCGGAAAGACTTAAACTCCTTAAGAAAATCTGGGTCGCGCGTCTTGATAAAACATTTATATAGCGCATCTTTCGAATTTTTCTAAGCAAACGAGATGTTACCCATGGTTGACGACTTTTGTTGGATACCAATAGAGATTTATATGGAAAGTGGCGTTCATATTGCCTAAGAAATTGCTCTAAAAATGTGTTATAGGCATCATCAACAGTTTTTTTTTTCAGTAGCACCCTGTCCCAAGCAGCAGATGCAATGTCCTGTCAAAATGCATCGAGGTTATTTTTATTTATGTTTTGAAAAATTGCACGTCGGTGTTTTATAGACTTTCGAGATACATTAAGTTTAGCACACAAAAATATTGGAAGATGGTCACTCAGGTCACAGCTTATCACTCCGCTGCTCACTCTATCTGTTTGAAAATTAGTTATAAATAAATCTAACGTAGTTTCGGAGCGTAGGGTAATCCTTGCTGGATGGACAATGGCATTAGCACATCCATACATACTGACTAGGTTGTTCATTTTCCTTTTCAAAGTGCTGTCAGAATACATATCAATACTAACCCCCCCCCCCCCCCCCCCGCAAATGACATTATATTGATTCTCATTTATAAATAACGAAAAAGTCTCGAAAACTTAAAAAATGCTACTAGATTTCCATCCGGTGGGCGGTAAAATACAGAAAAAACATTTTGACCATTAGGTAAGCATAACACTTCTACGCCCTTCGTTATAAAGGAATACTCGTACAGTATATCACAGTCGATACCATTTTTAGTAAGAATGGTCTATCCCCCCCGCCACGCTTAGAAATACGATTTGAAAAATATGTGTCGTGTGAAGGTAAACGAAAAATGCCAGAGTCATCATTATACCAAGTCTCAGTAACCAATATATTATCAAAATTAACACCGAACTGATCAAACAGAAGTTCAAGATCAGCACCTTTGTTCACTGCGGACTGCGCATTTAAATGAAAACACTTTAAATTGAAATTGCCCTCTTTCTCAAAGTAAGATTTTATTTCATTCGTAAGCAATGGAGCTTGATTTTTTATGAAGTGGAAACAGAAACAAGTTAAAAAGTAAGGAATAATCCATATCACCCTTACGCCAGCTTTGACAGGTCATCTTCATTCTTTACGACATACGCTTGTTCACCATCCCGCTTTCGTACCAGAATACTTCCATTTTGGTGCCATACATAACGAAATTCAGACGTTTTGGCCTTATCTTTGGCCACCGAGAAAAGCGCTCTTTTCTGCTTCGTCATGTTTTCGGCAATAAAAACACCCGGCTTAGTTCCTTACAGATTTTTTTTTTAAATTTCTAGCCACTTGTCTCTGACAGATTGCCTTGCGAAACGGATGATAATAGTGGGCACTTTATCCCGTCTTGAGGGTATACCTTTGAGAGTATATGCTGTCAGGGGCGGAAGCTGCAGCCGGGACGAAACGTTGTTGATGTTTTCTAGCAAGTTGTCGTTTTCAGTCATAGTAACACCATGAAGCTCCAGATTTAATTTTCTAGTTTGCCATTCTAGGATCATTGATTTCATCGCGCAGTCTGTCGACCTCAGGAGCCGGATTCTCATTTTCTACGGTGTCCATCCGTTTACGCAGTTCTTTAATTTCGGTTTCGTGCCGAATTTGTTTTTTTTAGGACGGGCGTCATACTTATCACTAACCCCCTGGACTTTTTTCTCAATGCTGTCTATCGTCTTTTTTTTTTATAGGCGCCAAGCTGTCTAGCTTACGGTTTATGTCCGCAAGCGGGCTTGCAACGTCCAGCTCCGGTTTGGGTTTACTCACTTGGCTGCCCTTCAATTTGCCCGGTTTACAATTGTAACACCGCCAAGTTTTCTTGTAACTGTCTCCTTTTGATTTGAAAGTCGACTCGGACACTCCAGAGCAGTCGCCAAGGTGGTAAAAACACCCACATTCGGAGCAAGACAACGCGTTTTCGTCATCGTCAAACACTTTGTCACAACTTGAACACAAACCGCCATCGTTGTCCGACATCCTCCAAGACTAAGCAATAACTAAACACACACACACGCAGATAAAAGAAAATGCAGCGTTTGGCAGCAGCAGCAGCGTCGGCAATACTAAAACGAGGCGCTAGATATATAAAAAGTTAAATGTAAGACCAACCTAAAAGGAACACCGGCAAGAAGTTAGTGGACCCTTATAATTATCTAGGTGTCATCCTTAGCCCTGACCTCTATTGGAACATATATGTTGCTTTCGTCATTAATAAAGCTAACCGCGTGCTCGGATATCTTAAACGTAACTTTTTTTTGCCCCATCTTCGTTAAAAAGTTTTTTTTTTTTTTTTATAAAACAATAGTGCGCTCAAAGCTTCAATATGCAACCTCCATATGGGACCCGGTACGACTTGCCTCTATCGAATCCATAGAAAACAAATCCGCACGTTTTGTCCTGAGCAATTATAAATACACCGCAAGTGTCATATGAATCAAAAACATTCTACTTCAACCCAGTCTCGCACATCGTCGTAGAATTACTAGCATTTGCATTTTTCACGAACATTTTTATCACAACCCGCTTCTCCAAAGTCAGTTACTAATACCACCATCGTATCGTTCTTTTCAGCTCGTCTGGATCACCAGAAAAAAAGTGGGGGTTCCATCTTGCCACTATAATAAATATCTTAACTCATTCATCCCGAGAATCACGAAAGAATGGAATCGGTCACCTTCATCGCTTCCATCAATTGTTGATAGTGCTCTTGTGGTCTGTTTCAATCAAGTGTTAGTGACCATGTTTTTCCGACTGTTTAACTCTTGCTTTTCTGTTGTTTCATGTTGCTTGTTTATATTGTATTTTTACTACTCCCCTCTGCAATGCACTCGGGCCATAAGGATAAAAAAAGACATTCTGTGAGAAAGCACTAATTTAAAGTACAAGCCTAAATTTGTATTTGGCCAATACTACAAAAAACTGTGGACTGGATATGTCCACATAAAATGGATATCACCGTAAATTTGATGTTTAGGAAGTTTAGGCGTATGCTGATTTGAAGTGAGCACCACTCCCACTAAAAAGTACTCTATGATATATTGTGGTCGTCACGAAGTCGCCTTTGCTTCTTAAATTTCCATACTTCACTCAAAAATGACGTAGTTGCCAGATGAATAGATTGATTAGCCGCGAGACGTAATTTTAATATTACTTTTGTATTTCGCATTGTTCTGGTGGAACCAGCGCGTATAATTGGGTTCTGTAGATATTAGGGAGTTTTAGAATAGCGCACGCTAAAGCTTTGCGTACGCAAACAGTAGCGTCGTCGCCACTGCGCATGCTCCGAACGCAAACCAGGTTTTGCGCCTTGCGTACGCAAAAGATCCTTCGCGCTTCTCCAAGGAGGATTCGTGATGACAAGTTGGCCAAAGTAAAGACGAGCGGAGTTGAAAACAAATGGCGGCTTCCAGGAATACGTCAGCGGCTGCTTCGGCGGCGTCGTGAGTGCGACGTCGGCGGCATCCTCGCGACTGCGATTTTCAATACGGGACGACATTGTACTCGGTTTGCCAACGATCACCGACAGCTTGATGCTTGTGACGCGCGAACATTTCTCGGTGAAGGTACGATGTGCGAAGGTCAGTACACGGGACCTCTCTCCGAGGCGACGCAAGCGGACACGACCGGTCAACCGCTCGCGTCGCATTCTCACGTTTAAACAAATCTAAAATAATACTCTGGACCAAAAAACTTGTTTGTTCGCAAGTTCCAGCATTTCGTGTGTGAAATAAAAATTGTGACTGTATTTTGGTGGCGTCGCAAGCGAGAGATGGTTGCGCTTTTGCGTCGCAACGGAGAAACGCTATTCAAAAACTCTCTCGCGTCGCGTGCGCTAATACAAGCGCTAAATTTAGCGCTAGCGTGCGCTAAAATTGCGTACGTTATTCTAAAACTCCCTATTGATACAGCATGTAGTTGGTCAGCCATTTCAAAGTTGCGACGAGTCACTCGCTGTAGATGAGCAATTTAGCCAGTGCAGTACAACCGCTAGCCGGCGTAGTTCTTTCAAGATCCGTAAAGCAAGAAAATCTCGCAGAGAGTTTTGATCCTATCTGACAAAATTCTCGTACACACACTAGGTCGGCACATAAATGCAGTCACGTGGAACTTATCGAAACGTAAGGCCCTTAAGTTTGACCATTTGGGGCCTGTTAAATTATTCAATAATAATACAAACTTAAGTTAAAATTGTTTGTTGCTTAGCACCTTCACCAGCTGAAATATATAACATATTTGGAAACGATGAATTGAAAAAAAAACGTCTTATTTTTAGCGGGGATTTTATCTGTTTGTGAGCTACAACGAGGTTGGCGAAAACATTATTAAAATTATGACCTTAGTATATATCCACACTTAAAAACCGCGTTTACACTTATCATCTAACGCAGGGATCTCAAACACGCGGACCGCAAGCAACCAGCTGGAAGCCGCCGTTTCCATTTCTCTAGACTCTTGAGGCTAGAAATGATGTGCGCCATAGTAATCTCATCTTGCCAATCTCTTCCCGCTCAAAACGTAGTTTTTTGTGTTTTTTACATATTTACATAGTGTTCATTTGGTCTGTGTCTCGCTTTACTTTTTGCTTTTCAGATTTTTGTCATGTTAATCATCTGTACAACCATTCCGCTGATACAAGTACAAACTCTTCGTTGAAGGACGGCTCTTGGCTCGTGAACTCTGGATCACAAGGGGAAACTGTCAAAAATAAAGGTATGAGTTTGGGATTAGCGCCTTAAAAAATATCAACGCTAAAATACAAATCATTTCTCAGACTGCTATTATAAAAATCGCCAGGAAAGCAACAACTATAGTATTAACAGTTTTCTGGAGTCATGTTAAGCTTGTTTATTTCCTGAGTGAATTGAGCAAGGGGGACAACAGTGTGCTTGCTCTCTTGTTCTGCTAAAAATGCGAACACGTTGGCATTAATTCTTATTATTTCACCAAGTGAGGGCCCAAAGTAGGCCTATGAACCAACCAAAGCTAAAGAGGTCACTAGCAAAGCTGCGAGTTTACAAAAAACATAAAGCGCAAGATCCCTTGCCTTCGAAATATTTTAACCCCCCCCCCCCCCCGCCTTACGTTGGCCCTCAATTTTTCGGGGGTGGGCTACCTAGCCCCTGCATTCAAATGAGTTAGAGATTCCTGATCTAAACTAAACATAAAATCCATAGTTTCAATGTGTTTTCAATTACTTTAATTATCACCAATCATTAACCAATCACTTCAGTTCAAAAATTGCTGAGCGTAATTGAAAACCATTAAATTAGTCAATTTGAGAAAACTTTGAAGCACCTGTTAAGCACGGAAGTGCGCTAAAGTTTCCGCTCATGCAACACCTGCACACCTCTGACGGTCCGAAAACCAGGATGAAGAGATTACCATCCACGTTTTAAGTCCGTGAGCTGTGTGCAGCTGTGGCATGAGCGGAAATTTGAGCACACCGCCGTGCTTACCAGGTGCTTCAAAGTTTTCTCAATTGGATTGATTTAACGGTTTTCAATGACGCTCAGCAATTTTCTAACTAAAGCCATGCGTTTATTTTCATTAATTAAAACACAATTAAATAGAGAGTTAGTTAACTATCCCACGATTATGTCCTCCTGGTCGTATGAAGCACCTGCACGTACCTGCCTTGGCCTTTTTTTAATATAAATTTGTTTGATATAAAATCAAACACCCTGCATACTTCAAGTTGTAGAACACATGCATATCGCAGCATAAATATATCGCGAACTTTCTCGAAACAATTTCTTATATTCACGCAATCTACCATTAAGTGACTCAAACACATACGTTTCTTTCTATCTGACAGAGACGCACGTGAAACCGTCAAGAGTGCCGATAGAAGTGTTCTACACATCTGAGCGTCAAAGTTTGCTGGCAAAGTGCAATAACAGACTTAACGGGATGGTCGTCGGCGACTGTGAAGCGGATAACGATGAAGGTTGAAATGAGGATGTCCCCCCCCCCCCTCTCCCCACAAACACACACAAAGAGAAACGTTCTGGAACTGAAGGACGAGGACAACCACCAGCCCTTCACAGCTGGGGTGAATTATCTCCAATAGACCATTTGCTATATTACCTCAGCGTCAAGGAGAATGCAAGGATTGGTGTTCCACGCACACGCCTTCTCCGTATAAAAGCTTCGAAATAAATAACCAGAATAAAGCGTTGACGAACGCGCGTCCAAGATGCCATTTGTTTTAGGTATTTGCTTTGGAAAAGTTGCTACTGCTGAGGCCAGCACGTGCGGCGCGTGGAACACCAATCCCTGCATTCTCCTTGATGCTTGGGTAATATAGCAATAGGTCTATTGGCGCCGTAGGTTCGAGTCAACTAGCCGATCGAAACGCCCCTCCAATAGTATTATGGGAGTATAGCCGTCAATTAAGCTCGGTGACAACTTTTCTTGACAATGCAGTGGAAGGTAATAACATTGGTGGAAGGTACAGGCTCCCTTTTTGAGCGCTGATTAAAGCTGTGCGCGAGCTCTCCTCCTCTCCCCGCAGATGACACGAAAGTGCAGAGCGGCCGCAAAGATCTCCGGGGGGAGTTCTATTGACCAACAACACCAACAATAACCGAAGCCTGCGCACTATACTTATGACGTCATCAGTGTGAGATCGAGCGCAGACACGGATCGAACACGACTCGAGCGTTCGGCTTGGACTCGGGTCCAATCCCTGCGTCCAGGGACGGCCGGCATCGGGCTCGGGCCCAATGGCCGGGTTGCTGCCATCTTAGAGTGGTGACGTTACATGGAGGTAAAGGAGCCTGTTCACAGGCCTCGATTATTCTAGGTGTTGTTGTCTCGACGTATATAGCATACTTTCTAGAACAATGCGACAGGCGGCTCTTATACGTACTATAAGAGCCGCCTATCGCATTGTTCTAGAAAGTGTGCTACGTGAAAGTGCGCAAAAAGCTGCGACGCGCGCCACGCGTCGCGGCTTTTCAGCTCATATTGGCCGCGACAGATATATGCCGTTTTTTCTTAATACCTAAGGTATTAAAAACCTCAATACCCACGCCAGCATGACCGAACTCCAGGGCCCGTTTGCTCGAAGCTGGTTAACTAACCGCGGTTAACCGGATTTCCCTACGAGGGGAATTTCGGGTCACGTGACCGGCAGATTAAGGACGGCGGGGAAACATGGCGGTGCCCCGGTGAGTGAGCGCCGTTCGCTTTGGAACTAATACGTCGTTGTAGCTGCAATATCGGGCGCGTTTGTCAACAATGAATGGTGCAAGAGGCTTTCGATTTGCCTTACCTCACTTAAAACGCAAAGCATGAGCAATGACCTCGCCGCATTTTTTAGATAGACTTTCGACTCTGGCCATAACTAAGCCTAAATAAACGCGATAGTTGTCGGCATGGCAACGTCTTTCGAAAGCGGATTGCCTTGACTCAATCGGCCGAGTATTGATAGCACACAAAAGCAGACAGCATTTCCATAGACCTTTTGCTAAATTTCAAAAGCACCGAGGTGCTAGAACACTGTACTACGAGTGTAGTGAAACGCGCTGCACCTGCCGGCGTCTGCAGTAATAACTGCAGACACCAGCAGCAAAAAAAAAAAAGCCTAAAACAAATTTTGCCGTACACGCGCGTTCGTCAAAGATTTAATATGATTATTTACTTCAAATCATTTATAAGTGGAAGGCCAGCGCGCGCGGATCGTAGAATTACACTTCCAGCGTTCTTCTCGATGTTCAGGTAATTTACTAATAGGTTAATTTTCAGTGGAGCCGAGTTACAGGTTTTTCAATTTATGACGGTGTTATATACAGTTCTTACATGCTGCAGCCAACCATGCTGCCGGTGTACCACCCGCTTTTCACTGCTCACTTCTTTCTCATCGTTTCTAGGACTCAACTTCGTCGTCCCCTTTCGAACTCGGAAGGGAATTTCAACGAGGCTTTTCTTCACTTCATACATCCAAATATTTAGAAAATTTCTAAACAAGGGTTTAGTTTTACCTTGCCGATTATTTTTACCACGAGCAATAAAAATTAATTCTTAAGCTCAAATGTATGCCGCGCTGCGTCGCAAAAACTAGGCAGCGCGCATTTTTTGGGTCCCCCCATTTCGCGAACCCTCCCACGGAAGCCACGTATATTCGCTACAGCCAGTAAGTGACACCAGCTACCACCCCATAATAAAATACGGCGCTATCGCTCATCCAGCCCTCGTCAAACTTGACTAGGTACTTGTAGGTACCTAGTAGGGAAGGGCGGTTAACTTTTAGCCGCGGTTAAAGTTAACCGGCTTCGAGCAAACGGGCCCAGGATCTACAAATACAAGCGACGCAAGGGACCCACCGCGGGATTCACGGCCCTGTCACTGTACCATGCACATCGTCGATATCGTTGCAGGTGAACGCAAAGCTTCCCATACGGGATAGTCTTCTCTTCTTGAAGTGGCTGTGAATCCCCAAACAGTGTTCCTGTACTAGGTTTTTGTTTTGTTTGTTTGTTTGCCGTGATGGGTGTTGACATCCTAATTTCAGAGCACGTATAGCTTCTTTTGTATCTAAGAAGAAAGCGATCTCAGCTGAACATGTTTAGTTAATACGCCTGCCTGTCAGAACCACGTTTGTGTTCGCGAAACTGTTAACGATAACTACAGTAATGTTCATACTTTTGGCCTCTGCCTGAGACGTTGAGACAAATCCCGGACCTACAAATACAGAAAAAAATTGATAACCTACAACACACGATCGAAGCATTGAGTGCAAAAACCAACAAAAACCAGCAAGAAACCTCCATAAAATTAGATCAAATCAACGGCGGCATCGCTGCTCTCGGAAACCCGGGTCTCGAAAGTAGAAGGCCAAGTAATTAAAAAAAATTCCAAAAGTGCAGGAAAACTTAAGCACGATTGAAACGACAGTAAACAGTATAAAGTGCGACTCGATATCTTTTCGTGATCACCTAACTATAATGAACACAGGCGTTGACGACATGGAAAACCGAATGAGGCGAAACAATTTAATATTCAAAAGCTTACCTGAACCTGGAAACGAGACGTGGAATGACGCCAAAGACATCATTACTGACTTTGCACAAGAAATGCTCGGAATCGGTTTGGGAGAAATTGAAAGGACAAAAACGATCGGGAACAAATCGACCGCGATCATTGTAAAATTTCTTAGCTTTCGAGATTGAGAAGTTTTCCGCAATGCTTTCAAGCTTAAAAATCTGACGCCCCCAATTCGAATCTCTGAATATTTTTCTGATAAGGTGCGCTCTGCGAGGCAGAAGGTGTGGGAATTTGCAGAACAGTTTAGAGAAAGCGGAACGAAATACGAAATTACTTATAACAAACTACACGTTAATACACAGTCATTCATCTATGACTCGGCGAGTGATTCTGTTGTTTCCCTTCGCACCCGTCAGGATGTCACTGCGCGGAATGACTGACACAGTGTAAATCACAAGTCCACAAATCGCACTGTTCCCGCTAATCTTTCTTTTATTGTTGCTAACTTTCGAAGTATTTTACCTAAACAAGATGAACTCGAAAACATCTATTCCAGTAGCGAGCCTGACATGTAATTCTTGGCACGGAAACCTGGTTAACACCGGTCAAGTTGGATTACCGCAGTGTCTTAATCGGTGTCTGTTACCATCCGCCTCATGTCAATCGAACTGAATTCAATATATCATTATATTATGTCATTGGAACTGTAGCCAAACATTTTCCCAATGATTACAGTTTATTTGCTGGCGATTTTAACTATCTTGAAATAAACTGGTCTACAGTACTGCCCTTTCCCAACTATGCAAATTCTCGTCAGTGTACAGAGTTCCTTTCGATAATCAGTGTGTTTGGACTTCACCAGATGATAACAACAGCAATCCGTAATGATGGTATACTAGATTTATTTCTTACCACTAATCCAGAATGTGTAACGTCTATCAGTACTATGGAACGTATAAGTGACCACGCTCTGATTCATATTCAAACTTCACAAAAGGTTTAACCGCTCCGCAAATATTCCAAAGCAAATATTCGTGTTTTCGCGTGCTAATATCGATGGGATGACGGCAGTCATAATAAACTTCGAAAGATATTACATGTCATCTTATGACGAGAGAACCGCAAGTGAAACTGGCTCATTATATAAAATGTTTATAGAATTACTTCACACTTTTGGCCCAAAACTGCTGTTCCATCTTACCTCGCATCTCCTTGGTTTATCAACAGTCTAAAACGTATGTTAAACGAAAAGAAAAGACTATGCTTAAAAGCAAAAAGACTTGACGACTTCACTGCCTGGTCATCATTTATTTTATTTATTTATTTATGCAATATACCCTTCAGCGCCCAGAGGCATTGCAGAAAGCGGTGGGGGTGGGGGGGGGGGGGGATATACAGAGGAAAACAATAAACGAACTCTACGTTTGTGACATCAAGTTTGCTAGTGGAAAGAACAAGAAGAATAGTAAGCTTTATACAATTATTAATGCATTTGACATATTAGGAGATAAGGTACAGGCACTCTTCAATAAGTCTGGCAAGAAACACATTGTTGGATGATACCATGACAAGCGACTCGGGTGGACAGTTCCATTGATGAGTGGTAAGAGGAAAAAAAGAGTGTTTAAAGATATTAGTGCGGCACGAATATTTGCGAACCGCTCCCATTTAAAGTTCTGTAAATCCACAGTAAAAGAAAGCGAAATTAACATTTTTTTCCGTCACCCTACGTAACATTATTTACACGGACCCCAAGAAGTTTTGAAAAATAGTTAATCCCCCCCCCCCCCAAAAAAAAAAAAAAACAAACTAAGTATAGCCCTTCGTTTGTAAACGACCAGGGGGAGGCACTTAGTGATGACCAGACGGCCGATTTGTTAAATTCATTCTTTTCCAGCGTCTTTACACGTGAAATATTTCCACTGCCATCTTACTCTCTATCTTATCAGGAAATATGCATGCCTCCAATCTTATTCATCCCGGAAGGAATCCACAAGGCAATTCAAAATCTTCTGTCTTCTAATAGTGCCCCTGGAAACGATGATATCTCGGCCAAACTACTAACGATGACACAGCACTCAGCACCAAAAATACTCAGCACTCTTTTTCAACAAAGTCTAAATTCTGCTGATGTACCAGCTGACTGGCGATTCGCGCGAGTTCAACCCATTTTCAAGTCAGGCAACAAATCATATCCATCAAAATACAGACCTATCTCACTCACCAGTGTGCCGTGTAAGCTCATGGAACAAAATATTTATTCTGATATCACCTCATACCTGGACCGACGCAATTTTTTTCCCCCAACCAGCACGGTTTTGGAAAGCGCCACTTATGTACTAGTCAACTGTTTGAGTTTGTCACGGATCTTCATTTTAATAGTCATTCTTCACAACAAGCAGACGTTATATTTATAGACTTTGCCAAAGCATTCGATACCGCCCCCCCCCCCCCCCCCCCCCCCCGAACAACGACTACTTCTAAAACTTTCTCTCCTCCAGATTAACCCTGTAGTAACAAAATGGATAGCTTCGTTCCTAACAAGTAGAGAACAGTCAGTTTCGGTGAATGGTTCTTCATCTAACTCAGTCCCAGTATCTTCAGGCGTGCCCCAAAGTAGCGTTCTCGGCCCCCTTCTTTTTCTCATTTGTATTAACGATCTTCCCTCTTCGATTACCTCTACTATCCGACTATTCGCAGATTGTGTTATTTATAGAAAAATCTTAGACCCGACAGACCATCACGTCCTCCAAAATGACCTTCATGCTATATCTTCCTGGTGCTCAGAATGGCAGATGACCGTTAACCCCGACAAATGTAAACTAATGACCGTTACTACGAATTCAAACAAATCATACAGCCAATATACATTACTCATGCAGCAACTTGAATGTGTTTCACTATACAAATACTTAGGAGTAAACATCTCTGAAACTCTCTCATGGAAACAACATATCGACAACTTAGTCACCAACTCATTTAAATCTCTAGGTTTCTTAAGGCGCACCCTACACCTGGCCCCAACTTCAACAAAACTGCTAGCATATAAAACAATTATTCTCCCAAACTAGAATATGCAAGCATCACATTGCATTCACAACAAAATTATCTTTCTTCCAAATTAGAATCTGTCCAAAGTAAAGCAGTCCGGTTCCTATCAAACGACTTTTCGCCTCAAACTAGTGTCTCAGCTTTAAAAATAAATTTGGGTCTCACTTCATTGTCTACCCGGCGCAATATTTACCGCATATGTCTCTTTCATGACGTATACTACAGTAACTCGTGCCTTAAAAACACATATTGTCATTCCGCACATTAAATTTCTCCTCGAACCGATAATTGCTGTAAGGTACAGCAATACCAGTCACACACTAATTTCTTTATGCTTTCACCCTTAATATTATCGATTACAAAATGGAACTTGCCAGACGAGATAGTTACTAACACAAATCCCGTTGAATTTAAATCAATGTGCGAGCGCCTCTGGCATGAGTGGGCGGCGGAGAAAAGCTCACCGGAGGAAAGCTCACCGGAGAAAAGCTCACCGGAGATAAGCTCACCGGAGAAAAGCTCACCGGAGAAAAGCTCACCGCAAATCCGGCAGATGCGGAGAAAAGCTCACCGATTTTGTTTTTAACTTAGCGGATTCCGCGCCAAACCTGGGGCGGAATCCGCTTTTAACATGAAAATGCGAATTGTGTTAAAATTTAACACAATTCGCATTCGTCACTTCATTTAACATGTCCTTTTTTTTGTAATATTCTTGAAGTTCATTGGACATATTTACTCATTCCTCAAAAATTTATAATCACCCATTCTGTATTTAAATGAAGCCACAAGTATAAAATCAGAACATCGTACACCGGTAAAAAAGACAGCCATTTATTGACAGCTGACAGTACGCCGTCGGTAGCTCTGTCAGATGAAAAGGTTTGTTCTTTGCGAGCTAATATGAACCGTTTCAGCTCCGAATATTGTGCAGTGCCTAATAGAAAAAAAAACATTTGTTGATTTAATCAGTGTCCGCTACATGTTTTCCTTCTATTAATTTCACTAACAAACCTTTAGTTGCGAGAACAGCTTCGTCTTGTCGTGTTTGTTGTCTTCACTCAGTCGCCGTCATTTGAGCGCCCAATTCTCTCCTTTACATAATACGAGTTCTTATATAGTTCACGAGTAACAACAATGCCAGAGTGCGGCTCTGAAGGTCATGGGTGGCTCACCGTAGAAGAAGCACTATCCCACAAAGGCAACGTGTGGATCGCCAGCACCAACGGCTAGAAAACGTGCATGTCCGTGGAAGAAAGAAGTTTCGATACCATACTGACTGTTTTATCCTTTTTTCAAAAGTTAACAAAAGCTTGAAAGAAAATTTCAAGCAGCGCGTTGTTGCGCATCCACTTCCGGATATTCAGCATTTACAATATTGTTTGTTTGTTTTTTTAGTTTTTTTTTTAGGTTTTATGCAGACATCATTAAGTTTTCAACTTTTTCCTGTTCTTCAAGTACAAAAAGTTTTCAGTTAGGCTTTCGTTGCCTAGAGAGCAGGCCACAGAAAACACTCGCCGGCAATTATTATTTTGGGAGCACTATACCCAATAAGCTTAACAAATATTACAAAAAATTAGATTTTATTTTTTACAAAGCTGACGAATTTTAATGATAAATTGATATATGTTACGCATGATCCAATAGAAGAAGAAAAATCGATGAGCGTTTCTCCGCATACGCTCAATAACCGGTGAGCTTTTCTCCGCATCCGCCGGATTTGCGGGGAGCTTTTCTCCGGTGAGCATTTCTCCGGTGAGCTTTTCTCCGGTGAGCTTTTCTCCGGTGAGCTTTTCTCCGGGATTCGGCATGAGTAATACACGTACAGTCTCCGGCAATATGAAAGACCCACTGGGAGCGCGTGGCCGAGGCGGTGGCTGGCGGGGGCGCTGCAAGCGCTCCGTGCAATTCCATTCTGCTTCGAGGAAAGGACGCTCACTCGGGCTCAGCTAAAGCGAAACGCGCTTATCAGATTGTGTTGAGCCCCGAGTGAGCGTCCTCCCCTCGAAGCAGAATGGAATTGCCCGGAGCGCTCGCAGCGCCCCCGCCAGCCACCGCCTCGGTTACGCGCTCCCAGTGGGTCTTTCATATTGCCGGAGACTGTACATGCTTATATGTTGTTTTCATAGTCGCTTTCTCTTCCCCCATATTGAAATTGTTTTATACATAGTTACGTCCAGTTTGAAATTGCAGTTGTGTACGTACGATGTCACTTCCTTTTTGTAAACTCTGCTGGGCTGATTGCGATTATTTTGTTATACCAATGACTCTTTTTGGAAAATTGTGTGATTATGGGGTTACAAATGCATGTACCACTTACCCCCCTTATGTAATGCGTCTTCAAAGACGCCCTTGAGGCAAATAAATGAAACAAATGAAATTATTCACTTGTGTAAGACGTACGCTTCGCATATGTGTGCAGAGTATTTCTCTGTGACTCATGTGGCCGTCACACGAGAGACAAACACGTCATACAGTGCACTGTCTTTTGTACGATGTAGTAGCAGTGCGACCGCGGCTTACCAGAGCCTGGCGACTATCACCCAGCGACGCCTGGTGGCCCCTTCAATGCCTCGGGTAACGGAACTCGCATTTTACGGGATTCACGCGACCCTCCCGCGAGAATCACCGGTTCACAATATTAGGTGGTCTCATACGATTACTGATGGGAATCGCGATTCTTCTGCAGCTGGGATCATTTGACTCTGGTTTCAATACCACGGGACTCCCTCAAAAACATCACCGCAAATTCGGTCTTTTTTTTTTTTTTTCTTGTTGCAGATTTACCTGACTTCCGCGAGAGAATCGCTGATTACGTGTTTTTTTTTCATTCTTTTAAGTGCACCATCATTGTTCCCGAATTTTCCTGTTACTATACATTTTTATTTCGTGTTTTAGCTCTTTATAGATGTTTGATTTGGGCGTGTTCAGTAGCGGCTTCTTCGGTTCCGAACGGAGTAAACCGAGTCACAGTTCTCGGAGCGCCTACTCGACGGCAAAAACGCGCGCCTCTTCGGTTGTTTGTATATAGTTTCCGTTCCCATTTGGCAGATGGTTTCGAAATAATATGGAAGCAGACGATGCCGAGCACGATCGCCTTTATTCGACGCCGCTATTCAAGAAGTATCGACGAGGCCGTAAGAGAAAAGCGAGTGACTACAGACATCTGCTCGAAGCTATCCAAAGCGATCGAGCCCTTCGCCGGGAGGTGCAAAGGCTGCTACGTATACCGTTATAAAAACAGACAAAAGCGTCGTAAACACACGGGAAATGCGAAGGTCGCCGCATCTACACGGCCGGTTACGGTGCCTTTTATACGTTCATGCGTTTGTTCTGCACTTTACGAACTCCCTATAAAATGCACTCGTACGCACAAGGGAAGTCGGTCGCGCTTGGCGATCAAGGTTTTTGTCGGCCGAAGCGAGCGCCGGCCGACGTCTCATACTCGCACCCCCGATTTAGCTACGCAAACGATACCATAATCGGGATCGTTTTCTTCGTGAGTGTCCAACCATGCACCAAAGGTGAACGTTCATACTCTGCCTCGCCGTCTTCAGCACGGACAGGGCTACCGTCGATAATCACGAAGTTTCCGTGCAACGGCGATCAAAACAAGGCGCCAAGTGAATGGTTGGGTGGTTGAGTGCATATCCGAGAGCGAGAGAACTGTAGACCCACGCCAAAGCCGAAACACTTTTTTTTTTCTTTTTCTGCATCGGAATTTAGTTCGGCTTCTTTAAAATTACGTGGCCTCGTGCACCAGCTTGACTCCGCGAGAACTCGGAGGTACGTTCACCGGAAGTTGTTTTTTGTCGTATAGGCTCCTTGCACTGACGTCACATCGCACACTTTTGAACACCAAGTAAGAGGAGGAGAGGGAAGCTGCTTTTGTAAGAATTTTGAGTGACAGGTTAATCTTCTATAATCTTCTGGGGGGAGAATAGCGACGCCTGCACAAATCCGGGAGGTACAAAGGAGGGTCCTGATAAGAGGGGAGCTCCTTCTTCCCCTCTTCTTTGGAGGGCAACGGAAATGACGTCCTGTGCAAGGAGCCTATAGTGGAAAGAGCGTTGGCTCCTTGACTCTTGGACAAGTCACTAAACGCGGTCCTTGTCTGTTAAAGAATCATGTAATGCTTATCTTTTCGTTCTTTTTAACTAGCATTCGCAGGCTTTTGAATATCTCGCGCCATCAACTTCACTGTATATGGGGTAACCCAAGTCACCAGGCTCGAACTAAAATGAACCATAAAAATCGACGCCTGCACGTAGCAATCTGAACTTTTCGTCAAGGGTGTATACCACATGTTGGTTTTTCTCGTAAAATTACTAGGCGTCATTTACTTTCTGTATAAAATAAGGCCTAGAAACTTGCCAGGGCCAACGGCGGGTGGCGATGCAGACGACTAAATCGAGTAGCTGGGCGAATTTGGCGCTCGCATTCATAGATGGCGCTACCTCCTTATCGAGACTGCTCGCGACCACCGGGGTTTATTAAAATCAACGAGGTAGAGGGGCTTGGAGTGATAAACCGGAAGTTCGGAAGTGCCCCCCGCCCCCTCCGGTTGCCGCCATGTTGTACGCAAATGTGACCACTCGTCACGTGACCTCCCGAGAACCGTGACGTCACCGGTAAGATGGCAGCGCCCAGAGCGTTGCCAGAGCTGGCGGATGCGAGTTTGTTTGGTTCGCGGTAGCCGTGATGCGCAGCTACTTCCCGACGACGTCGGGCTTCTTCGTGCCCGCTGACGCAGGTATTATGTGAAAATATGAAGGAATGAGACTTTATACTCTTTTTGCGCAAGATCGCTCTGCATCATCTGGATATTAACACCTGTGAGACAGCATCAGCCGTATCGCCGTCCCGGTGCTTGTATTCCCGGATGTGTTCGAGGATCTATTTATCTTTGAGTGCTTTTAGCAGGAAATTTTCGCATTCTCTTAGCTTTGTTTGAACTTTGGAATGTCTGGGAATCGACGCGATATGTATGCGTCGGACGTAGGGCCTAGGGGAATTTGTTTCGGCCCTATGGTAATTGCATAATCACATGTTTTAGCGAGGAAGCTCCTGCGATCTTTACGTTTTATACTAATCAACAATTTTACAATATAACTCCGAGCATAAAATATTCGAATTTTTCTAGCTTCGTTTGAACGTTGGAATGTCTGAGAATCGAAGCGAAAGGTATACGTCGCGTTAGTGCCTGGGGGAAGTTCTTTCAGCCCTGCGTCACCGAATAACCATAGCAACGTTTAGCGAAGAAGCTCCCGAGATATTTAATCTTTTGTGCTAATCGATGATTCTACATTGGATTGCAATACTTTTTTTAAGTGAAAAGCTGGCCTTTGCTTAATTGACTGGCACGCAAATTCTTACAAAGCATTCGAGCCAATCATTTGGAAAAAAGTTCATTACTTATGTTCATAAAGCAGTTTATTTGTCCCCTTGGAACTCAGAACGCAGCAAGTTTTCATATCTTTGATTGATCAATGTACAAAATGTTGCATCTGATGTCCCTTAGAAATTAGTATTAGTAGGCTATTTACCTTGCCGATCGGTATCAATAGTCCGCAGTAACTTCCACGTGTATGATCATACTCCTCTTAGATGGTTGTCTAATTCGTCACTCTAACATCTAGAATCTTTAAAAAATGCAGCCTCACTTTTTAGAGGTCCAGAGATAGAACCGCACATATCAGCAATTCGTTAGATGTAATGCAACTCAGAAATAGAAGATTAACTGCACGTTTTTCTCTTTCGTAGGATTTATTGCAGCAATATTTTTTTCATCAAGAGTGCATTAGTCGGTCTATCAATTATTTACTTGTTCTAATTACCTGGATAAGATAGCTCATATTTGTGTTCATCCCTTGCCCAAAGAGTAGTCTTGTTGAAAAATGTTGACTACCATCCCTTTCTGTTTCTTCAATGAACTTTTTTATTAAATGCGTGGGCTGTTCCACCATAACTTGGAAAAGCGCAATCGCCACAGCCCCCTCAAGCCAATCAGAGAGACGAAGTGAAGGTGTGTGACAAATCTGTGCAGATGAGCACTCTGAGGATATGTTGTCATTGCCCCTCTCCAACGCGCATACTCCCTGACCAAGACTGTAGCCTTCGCTGTTTGCCAAATTGAGATGAAACGAATTACAGTAGAAACTACTATAATTACCCAAGGCCTTTATACTTTGGGCATTTGTTACACAATAATGTTATGTCTGCCCTCTCTATGAACTTCGCTCAGTGCCTATTGGATTCGAATGCAGGATTAGCGTTCGACATGAACTGGGCCCATTCGTGTACTCTACGCCGAAAAAAAAAATGGTGACAGTTGTGTTGCTTGACAAGGTTTTGCAAAGGGTCTATTGTGTCATACGTATAGGAAGTGTGTTGCTATATAACAATGCATGAACACATACTATTAAACCATGCTGTTTCGTCTGTTTCGTCCTCTTTTGTGTGTCTTTCGTTTCAAGTCAATAAAAATGCCCAGATGTGCCTTTGTCTTTGCAATTAACAAGTTACAGCAATGATTATTTGTTCTGAGTGTAATGTTCATTTTTGGTAGCTTGGCCCGTTTTGTGCTCATTAATGCCAGTGAACTTTGATCTTATTATCATGCGTGCAGTTTTATGTATCCTCTCTGCAATGCCAACAAAGGCCCTTGAGCGGAATAAATTAATGCACAACATTTTCACATCACAGGACTTGGTTTTCGGATGTGCCACATGTTCAGGAGATGTGGAACGAGGTCGAGGGTCGTTCGGCACAAACCCTTAACGGCCAATTCATTGGTATGGGCACCTCCGAATAGACATGTTCGGCCTCATGTAGTGGTAGCAGAATGGTTTTCGGTTGACCATTCGCAGCACCTCTGTTTTCCTGGATGTACTTAGCGCAGACCTACACTGGTTCTTCCCAATGTCAAAAATACTTCAGCTTTGGAGTGATCGTCTAGTTGGCATTGAATACTAAAGGGTAGCTGGTGGCGGTCGTCGTGACTTTGTGGCATAAGTGACCCTCGGTTCGTCAGATGACGTTTTGCTCGAAGAAGACTCCGGTTGAAATACCTGTCGAACTTGTTCCGAAAAAATCTTGGCAATCAAAAAACCGGCCAACTAATGGCAGGAAGTAGCTTCCTGATCTCCTCCCGGACAACGTCGTGGATGCCTGGGAGGCTGGCGTCGAAGTTGCAGCTGGGCGACACGAGTGTCGAGACGCTGGGGAGTTGTTGATAGTGACCGGCACGTAGCCAATAAGGGGGGGGGGGGGCATGGACCAAGCCTCCCCCCTCCCCGAAATCTTTCATTTTGCTGGGACCTCCTCTCCCCCTCCCCCTCATACAGCATCTGTCATGGGCGGGCCTTCCCCCGAAACAAAATCCTGGCTACGTGCCTGGCCTGCAGTGTACGTACATTCAATGTTGGAAGCCTCAGTGATATGAACCCTTTGACTGTTGTCGTGGGGTTGCGGACAAAGCCGCCGAAGGTGTTGTCCCTCACATGAGGGACAGGGAATTCTTAGCTTCTTGTCTTCTGTAGCATCAGGGTTGGCGTGGGTGCTCGATCAGGCGCAAAACATCCTCCACGAAAGCGGCGACGCTCTTGTTGGGGCCGTGTCCTGGACAGAATGAGGAATTCGGCTGTCTCTCGTCAATGCTGGCTGATGAACGTGCACTTCAGTTCAACCGTGCAAACTTCCCACGAAGTTAAGGAGGATTTGTGGTTCTCAAACCAGTGCCTGGCAGTTTCTTCCACAAGTAGTATAGGTTCTGCAGGAGCTGGTTGTCTGTCCACCCACTGTGGCGGGCGACACGGTCATATTGTTCAATCCAGTCCTCGACGTCTTCATACACCTAGTCGTGAAAGGGCGTCAGAGTGCGAGGTGCGACAGGCATGCTAACAATGGTGGGAGCGGATGCAGTTTGCTGCTACAGGTTTGTCATCGTTGGCTTAGTCAGTTTCGGTTTTTCTGGCAAAAGACCGAATTCTGGTGGTTCTTGCTGGTAGCAGCGAGTGGCTGGAATTTCAGGTTCTTCGTGGTGCATTCCCGAGGTTCGTTCTTTTGGTACTCGCTCGTCCTACAGTTTTTCTGCCGGGTTCAGGATAGGACTTGGTTCACGGCTCGCCGGCAACTCGGCTGAGGAGCCGCCAGGGTGCACACAGAGGGAAAAGCTATGGGTAAACTACCCAGCACCTCTACCAGAACATACAATGACAGCTGATCATGGGCTGGAACTTTCCAGAATGGTAAGTATTGATAGAACATAGGGCGGGAGCAAGCATCCGTGACAATATAACAAAACGGACAGAAAAGAGTCTATCCTGACCACTAAAGAAGCTGCATTGCTTTAGTGGCATTCTGACCGAAAAAATCCTCTCCTTCGTCGTTTGGCGACTGGTGTGGACGAACTAAACTGAAATAAATCTGAAACCACTTTTCCGGTAATGAGCCGCTGCAGATTGTCGTCGCAAAGCGGCGTGAACGGGTGGACTGGGTAGGTAATACGCGCAATGAAATGTCAATACAGCTTGCAATTCGCGTAACAAGTGTTGATGAAACTTTTTTGTCGACGAAACGTGCGACAGACCAGCGAAATCAATACCAACTGCAACACCTGTGCTCTGTGAAAGTGCACGTCTATGCCAGAACAATTAAGGAAGCAGCAGTTTAGGAAACAGCATCACCTAAAGGATGGCACAGGAACTACCAGCTTGAAGGCAGATCTTGGGTGCGCCGCACACCTGTGCTCCGTGAAAGTGCACATCTACGCCGAAACAATCCGGGAAACAGCACAGCATCATTCAGCACGGCACGGGAACAACAAGCTTCAAGGCAGCTCTCCGGTGCGCCGCACAACCAAAGAGAGCCTTCGGTCATTGGAACGAAGCGGCACCACGATTTCACACTGTCAAGCACGACTCACGCGATTTCCGTCGCTAAACTGTGTATCCAAATATACTGCACATGCTTCATTGCAGACCTTGAAGATTCCGGTGGTCAACGAGAGCACAGAAAAGTCACCTTAAATTTTATCCTAGCGGTATCCGAATCAATCCGAGGTCCAAGCAACGCAGGGAAGATTGCCTCTTCCGTGGCAATATCCCCGCCGGTCACCAGCGAAATGCACGCCGATCCTCCGTATTTTCACGTTATACCTACGTCAGATAGCACGATGTCTGAAATCAACTCGACGAGACGAATGACAACGAACAAAGCATTCGACAAGCTCCGGCCTAGATGGGGCCATCTAGGCCGGAGCCTTGGCGCTGCCATCTTTCCAGTGACGTCACGTATTTGGTTTGGTCACGTGACGAGTGGTCAAATTTGCGTACAATGGCAGCCGCCTTATGGGGGTCACTTTCGAGTGCAGACCGGAACCCCGGTTTATCGCTCTAAGCCCCTCTACCGCGTTGATTAAAATGAACATCATTTTTTTTTGTAATTTACATTTTAATTGAAAAAATAAATGTTGACAAAAAAAATCAAAGCTCAAAGAGAGGGAAAAAAAACGCGTTTGCATGACGATGGCGTTTTTGCTGCCAACGGATTTCGTCTGCGTGTCGTCTGCTTTCTTTCGCTGGTCCGCTACACTTTCGGACGCTGCTCCCGAAGCCATCCATCAACACGCGCGCCAAACGCACCCCGAAACTCGACTCGGTCGTCTGCACCGCCGTCCGCCGTTGACACTGGACAGTGTTTTGGCCCTATGTTTTACAGAAAGGGAACTACGCTTCCTAATTTTACAAGAAAAAAAACGACCTCTGAAATACACCTTCGACGAAAAGTTGAGACTGCTACGTGGGGGCGTCGGTTTTTACGGTCTATTTTAGTTCGAGCCTGGTGACTTGGGACACCCAGTAATCGCCCTGTGGCGCTTCCATCTTCGTCTCATGGGGCTGTAAAAGGCGTTTTGATCGTGCGCAGTATAGACCAAAACGCTCTTCAGTTAATGCGGACGTATAGACGTTCGCAAAAATTGCAATCTGCGCGCTGCCATCTTTGTCTGAGCGTGATCTTTGTCTGATCTCTGAGCGTGCGCTGTTGCTCTGCTGTATATCAGACGTTGCGCATGCGTCCAGAGATCAGTGACTAGTGAACATTTTCTGCCCGGGTGATAAGCGATGTCTCCGACGGAGTCGATCAAGCGGCACGAAAAGTGCATCGTCCTTTGTGCGTTTGCTGTCACCGACCAATCACGCAGACTAGATGCGATCCTGCGGAATTGTTTGTACGTGATTGGTTTGCACCAAGGCGACTTGGCCCCGCTTCATTGACTCCATCGCACTTACAGTGAAGCGCAGTATTTCCCCGAGAACTTAAGAAGACGCTCTTATGTTCACACTTTTTGTTCTTCGGAGTCCTGCCGCATGATGCCTCCCTCACCTCATTATTGGCTTCTGCGCGACTCCTAGCTCTGCACGCGTTTCTTAAGTTGTCGGTGACAGACTGGAAGAGTAACTGGACATTTTTTCGCACATGAAGCCAACACGTGCGTGCACAGACGTATACACAAAAGAAAATGCGCTGCTCGATTTCTTAAAGAGACACCCACATATTCCGCTTTGCGGATCACGGTTTTCTTTGTGGAAACACTCGGATAAGCGCGTGCGGCGGACTGACAGGGTATTTATGCTCGCCGAGGCTTTTGGTTGTACGTGACATATGAGAGCTTATCTATCCAGAACAGAATTTGCGGCTCGAAATTCGGTTTCTTTCCGCCCGAACATCGCCGATCAAGGACTGGCCGGTTCGAATCTCGCTCACTCTCTTTTCCGTAATCAAGGGCCGTTTTCTAAGGTTTAGACGCAACCAAAAAATATAATCAAAGTCGTAGGTCATCGAAGGCACACACACAATATTAAATATAGGAAAGGAGCATGATACTCATTTTTTGAGGCTTCTAAAAAACTGCATATGCATTGTTTGGGGGGGGGGGGGGGGGGGGGATATCACAGCCACGTGACTTCCGCCACCTCTCTCCTCGATATTTCTTCTTCCTCCCCAGTCCAGTTTCGGTTTCGGTTTCGGGCAATTGAGTTTTTTTTTTTTCTTTTTTAATTTATTACAAATATACTGACGTTGTATCAAAATATTGATTGGGTAGTCTTCTGACGGCCATAATAAATCGGCTAACAAAAAATAAAGAAATAACTTTTGAGGGGTGTCAGTGTTTCTTTTAAAAAACCTGTGACACGCCAAAAAAAAGATTTTTTTTTTCATGCTGGGCGTTAAAATGGTGTATTAGGACATCACCAAAAATGCGTTTCCCTTTAGGGCTGCGATTTTTTTTTTTTTAAATAGAAAACGATGTTCAATTTAAAGTGCCCGCCAGTGCCCTGTGACGTAACAATGTACCGCAAGATGTCGGGGTGATGAGAAGGGAGGCATCGTCGGAAGTCACGTGAGTTGTATCAGTCCTCGTGCTCAACGCGACCACGTGTAATATTTTTTTTTTCATATTTCTGTTATTCTCCGCACCTCCGCGAGCAATCCAAGCAGACAAGGTTTATTTTATTTGCTTTTCATCGCCTAATGTTGCTGTAAAGGTGGAAGAGGAATCAGTGAACCTAGTAAACAAGTTCTACTCACATTCTAGACAAAACACGTACTTTATGCTCGACGCCTACTTGTATTTGGTACACTTACCAGTTTGTATTCTCTAGACGGCAGGCATCTTCAGACTGGAGAGCATCCGATGATTCGACAACCTCGGTGTCTGAACCTTCAGCAATGAGGTCGGGCGTGTCCTATGCAAGTAATCCTAATTTCTGAAAGCGTTCTAAAATTATTCTTTATTTTTTTTTTTTTTTTTTTTTCAAAACGCGATAGCTTGTTTTATGCCCGCTATGGCTTTGTACCATCGGACTGAGGGCATATGCACTTGTACACTGGCTTGTACTCGCAACGCTTTCATCATTGACCTCCATCACGTCGATCTACTGACTCTTCGTCCTCAGCTTTTACAGCACGCAAACTAACCAACGGTGCAGCGATAAAGAGCTATACTTCGTTTCACCTTATGATGTACCGCAGCGAAGGCTAGAAGCGCGGGTTCATAGCGTTGGCAGCTGCTCTTATGTCACGAGAGCTTGCGCCGCCGAGATATGCCCCAGAGCAAGGAGCTCGGGCTTGTAGCATTTCCTGCTGTACATCATGAGGTGAAACAGAGTATATAGAGTGGAACTAAAACTTTGTTTTCTACGATCGCTCGTGGAAAAGACCAGAAAATAAGGAAGTCTTAGGAACGATCGGGGAGAGCACGAGGAGTGAAACTCGCGTGACATTCGGCAAACCCACTTTTTAGCGACGTAGGTCGATGCCTCCCTTCTGACCGCCCCGACATTTTGCGGTACATTGTTACGTCACAGGGCACTGGCGGGCTCTAGAGCCACTAAATGAGCTGCGCTTAGAGTATCGGCACTCCGTTCCCCGACATTGTTGTGGGCGCCGCCATTCTGGCTCGTATGCAGAGCAGACACAACTGCCGATCGTCCTGATTCATAAGGGAGGCTTCCTCAGCATTAGAGTTGGTGTTAGGAAGGTCATCTAAGATTGCTTTGCTCTGTCGCGAACTGTTTAAACATTTGTAGAGGGCGGAGAAGCGTTTCCTGTGATTTCAGATAAAGCTTCAGATAACTGGCAACCATGATGTTAAGACACAATATGACACTCTGAAGCGTAGCTTATTTAGTGGCACTAGCGGGCTCCTTGAAGTTTTTATTTTTTTTTGGCGTGTCAGAGGCCCTTTAAAAGGGAGTATTCCCTGGCGGCCATATCTGTGTGCGCGAATTATGAGCGCGTGCTGACGGCGAGCTTCACAGTACTTTTGCAACGTGCATTCCGCACCATCGAGAATGCCTGTCTTAGCAGCCTATTGATGTGAGCTCGTCCTCAGCATGCGCTCTAAACAGCATCCACAAATATGGCGTCCAGTGAATACTTCCTATAGACCTATTGCTAAATTCTTCAAGGATCAAGGAGAATGCAGGGATTGGTGTTCTACGCCCCACACGGGCACGCCTTCCCCGTATAAAAGATTTGAAGTAAATAACCAAAATAAAGCATTGACGAACGCGCGTGCAACGTGCCATTTGTTTTAGGCATTTGCTTTACCGCCGAATTCAGAAACCTCACTCAAACTACAGTCAAACTGAAGGGCCCCTCCACTTCCTCGAAGAAGGCACGAGGGCCGGCGCTGGCCAATCGCGACGGCGGATCCGCCGTCGCGATTCGCCAGCGCCGGCCCTCGTGCCTTCCTCGAGGAAGTGGAGGGGCCCTTCAGTTTGGGTGTAGTTTGAGTGAGGTTTCTGAATTCGGCGGTTAGAATAGTTACTACTGCTGAGGCCAGCACGTGCGGCGCGTGGAACACAAACCCCCGCATTCTCCTTGATGTTTGGGTAATATAGCAAATGGTCTATTGGACGGCGGCTCGCGCCACGAGGGTCGATAGTACTCACAGCGGCCGCTTTGAGAAGCTTCGCATGAACAGAGAATAAATTCGATGCGGCTGGGCGTACCAAAGGAGCGGGGGCCCTTTGATACGCCCTGCAACAAACAATTGCAGGGCGTAAATTAAACAATTAACAAGTAAACATATTGAACAATAATATTTAAAATCATTAAAACTAAATGAATTGATTTGCAGTATTTGACAGTCTGTCACAGTTCATAGGCACAATCACCTGAAGCTTAGAGCGTTGGCAAGAGGTGTCACAGTTCATAAGTACAATATATATATATATATATATATATATATATATATATATATATATATATATATATATATATATATATATATATATATATATATATATATATATATATATATATATATATATATATAGGGTCGTTCACGTCGCGAGGCTCGAACCTTATTTCACCAGGCTCGATCTAAAATGGACCGTAAGAATCGACACCTGCACGTAGCCATCCAAACTTTTCGTCAAAAGTGAATTTCCCACGTCGGTTTTTTCTTGTAAAATTACAAAGCGTAATTCTCTTTTAGTAAAAAATAGGACCAAGAAACTTGCCAGGGTCAACGGCGGGCGGCTACCCAGACGACCAAGTCCAGTAGCAGCGTGTGTTTGGCGTTCGTATTGATAGATGGCGTCGGGAGCAGCGTCTGAAGGTGCAGCCGACCGGCGAAAGAAAGCAGGCGACACGCAGACGAAATCCGTCGGCAGCAAAAGCGCCGCCGTTATGCAGACGCGTTTTTTTTTTTAACTTTAAGTATTGATTTTATTGTTCGCCTTTATTTTTTAACCGAAGGTACATTTCAAAAAGATTATATTTATTTTAATAAATCACGGTGGTCGCGAGCCCTCGCGTTAAGGAGGTAGCGCCACCTTTCAATACGAACGCCGAACACACCCCGCTACTGGACCGCTGTCGCCTGCGTGGCTGCCCGCCGTATACTCTGGCAAGTTTCTTGGCCTTATGTTTTATAGAAAGAGAGCTACGCTTTGTAATTTTACAAGAAAAAACCGACCTGTGAATTACACTTTTGACGAAAAGTTTAGATTACTATATGCAGGCGTCGATTTTTACGGTACTTTTGAGATCGAGCCTGGTGCCTTGAACCACCCTATATATAGAGAGAGCAGGCAGACAACGAACATTTATCACACTCCGTTCACCCCTAAAGTGACAGTGCGATGGAAGCTACATGCTAGTTGGGCCAGTTATGCGTCTGTCTTTCGCCACATGATCACAGTCCCGCCCCCGCCACCACCGAGAGCATGGGCTCAAGTGGTCAAAGGAAAGCGGCTGATTGGACTGGCGAGCGAGTAGATTCCACCGCATTGGTCAGCTTGTGGAGTCTAATGGTTCCTAACTAAAACAGTGCGAAGGTCGAGAGGCCGGATGAAGTAAGACAGCGCTGACTCGATACTAAATTTGATTGATCGTAACATCGCAATATATGCTTGCGCAGTCAAGAACAAAACAGAAAAAAAGGAGAATCAGCCTGAAAGGCACAACTTTAAAACTAGACGCCACATAAAGAGCCGCCCAGAGCATGCGCACAAAACAAGCGAGTCAAGAAACAAGGAATAGCTTTGCTTGACAGGACGATTGCAGGACTGCTGACACACGCAGCGCCTAATCTTGCTATCTCTAAGACTTCAAGAATTTTACGTGTCAGCTGCTCAGCTTATCTTAAAGCAGCTTAGCTTAGAACTATTCTTTGCAGATAAGACGCACAAGGTAGACTGACCTTTATGGGTTACTGTCTCGGAGTCTGGCACTTGGCAGCAGTCCGTTGCATTCCTTTTTAAAAAGAAGATCGAATCAATTAGAGACTGGCAATCTTTTCCTTCTGAGAAGTTCAGACGAATCTCTTCGTAAGACATTAAGGATTTATACTACTCATTGCCTCACAATGAATTTCTTGCCTGCATTCGCGACTGTATTCACCGATTTGGGGTTGTGGCTTATCAGAATGCTGCAGGCCTATCAGTTGAAGGTTTTATGGAGCTCATTAAGTTGTACCTAAGGGCATCATCTATTTGCAACGGCAAGGGGTTTGCATTGTATTATGTTTTATTCCCGTGCTTAGCGACTTGTTTTTGGCGATCCTTGACCGCATCATCCTAGAACCTAGAGGAAACCAAAGTTGCAAATTTCCTTTCGTAATGTAGATGACTTGTTTGTCCTGTTGAAAACTAATGACTCGTCTTTTCAGGCGTTGATAATTAAAGTTTTAGACATTTTCTCAACTGCCTTTCGCAACTTGTTTCATCTCATAAACTGCCTGAAGCTGGATGTACCAGATTCTTGAATTCTAGCTATCTGTCCAAGCCATGTATATTGTGCTCAAGAAAAGCGTGCCGCAAGCCAGTGTGGCCCTTTAAGTTTGCACACTCAAAAACTGTAAAACGTCGGAAATCTTGCTACCACAAAATTCAACCTAGCTTCGATAAGCAAACCGAACGCCTCACAATCACTGGATTTCGTTCCCACGTATTGATAGCGGTTGCCAAGTCTCTTCTCAAAGTAATAAAAATTGGGCCTGTGACGAGCGAAGGAAAAACTTCCAGCAGCAAAAAAGGGCGGGAAAAGAAAAAATTTGTTGTCATTCCGTATATTCACGGGTTGGTCCATAACCTCAAGCGAATAGCAGGCAGATACGATGTGGACCTGCTGTTCTCCGCTCCTGAAAAACTGACAAGGTTGTGAGCCAAGGCCTGCAACACGAAACATCGTGATGGTTTGATTACGTCTGCTGAAGGAATAGTTTATTCACTCTCTCTGTCATACGACAACCGTTGTGTGTGTCAAACGGGCAGTTGTCTTACTGATAGGCGAAGAGAACATGCCTAGAATGTTTTCTCGGCGATTTCTGGTCATCTGGGAATTCATTGCCGTAACCGCGGTTGCTTGGCCGAGTTTCAACGATCGACACTGGGACCAGCTGACACGTGAAATTCTTGAGGCCCTAGAGATAGCAAGTGCCGCGTGTGTCAGTAATCCTTCGATTGCCCTGTCAAGCGAAGAGATTGATTTCCGCATTTCTTGACTTGCTTGTTTTGCGCGCATGCTCCCTACGGCTCTTTATTGGCATCTTTTTTAAAGATGTGTTTTTTTAAGTTGATCCCCTTTTCCTTCTTAATTGTTCTTGACTGCGCGATCATATATTGTGTTGTTACGATCAATACAATTTAGTTGGGACTCAGTACCAGGGATGGGCAAAATACATGCAAATATGTATCGAAATACAAATACAAAATACTCCGTCCAAAATGTATTTAATTACAAAACTAATTACATTTCCAAAAAAGCACTTAAATACAAGATACAATTACAACCAAATGTATTTGGTCTCCTCCAAATACTTTTCCAGATACATTCCTCAAAATTTGTGTCAGCGACTTCAGGGCACCTGCAACGGGTTTCTGGGTATCTCATTTTAGTTTTGCAACGCACACTCGGGAGTTAGTGTGCGAGCCTCTAGTAACGTAATAGAAATATAATAACAAAAAAAAAAATGTAATCAGCTTGGACGTAATAAATGAAAGAAGTACAGAGCTTCAAGCAGCTTTTTTTGTCGATTACGTTTTGGTATAGACCAACAAAGAACCGAGACGACCAAGACGCGCACCACTAGCTAGAGAATTTTTTATTGTTGCAACTCGCACCAGTTACGAAAATCTGTATGACCCGCGCATTTAGAATGTTCCAGGCAAAAATATGGATGGAAATCAGGTTGGAAAGCATCACAAGTTGTCACAGGCACTTATTTAGCCAGTCTGCCTGTGAACGTCGATTTCGTCACTATGCTTGCCCTGGACTAGCACCGTAATCACAAAGTCACTAAACGCTTATGCTTGATTGAGAGACACTGCACTCGGTGCAGAACGCAGTTTTCTTCCTGCTCTGGACAGTGACAATAAATGTGAGGAATGTATTTTCACATACAAAATTGTATTTAATTACAATTGTATTTTAAATACCCACGTTTTAGTATGTAAATACACACGTCAAATACATTACCCAATTTGTAATTAAATACAAATGCAAAATAGACAAAGTATTTGAAATCCGTATTTCAAATACTCTTATTTGAAATACTGCCCATCCCTGCTCAGTACTGTGTTTGTCTTTCTTCATCCGGTCTATCGTTCTTTGCGCTCTTTTAATTTTGCTATATGTCAAACCAACTTGCCCAAGCTTCAACTTTAGGAGCATAATAAAAATGGCGCGGTTAGCGAGGACAGATTAAATATGTTGTAACACGACTTTTGATTAGGCCGGTTGGTCTTGTCGTAGGTATGCCTCTTTGTCCTTGTTCGGTTTGCGCTATATATTAACGCTATATATAAAAAAGCTAAGGGCTAATACCGGTTCGGTACACATTGTTGAAAAAAAAATCTTTACCGAATAACCATGGTGAGAAACAAATTCACTTTTATCGAGAGATACATTGCAGTCATAGATAAAACAAAACTGTTTTATTGATAAATGCTTTAGCGCGTTGCCTCTTATTTGAAATTGCCACTGATTACGTTTGTATTTGGGAAATATCGCGTTGTGTCTGAACTTTTCAGGTTTGATTTCACCATTACTTTTTCACAAAACGCCACTCCTATTGTATTTCTTAAAAGGAATGAAAGTATCAGTAAATAAATATATAAAGAAATATGTCTTTCGCCCGGAATCTATCGTTGTAGGAAAATACTGTTTCGCACACTTGCGACTGCTTACGACCGAGTGCGCTCTAACATTTTGTGATCTCTGACGAGAGAATACACCGGCGCCATCTAGCGGGTGCCCGTGAAACACTGGTGATTTCCGTATATTTCTGGCTTCAACAAAGCATAAACGTCAGAGAATAGGAATTAACGCTCGTTGCACTCCCCCACTCCTACTTTTTTCGTGCATTTTTTTTAATTTTTTTATTATTAGGCTGAAAAACCATTTCTCGTAGATGATACGTACACTTGATCTTCGAAATACTGCAAAATCTTTTCTTCAATTTTTTTTTCTTCATTGTATAATTTTTGAGGAGGAGCTCGTCAAATTGTTTTATTCAGTTTTTTTTCCCCAACCTTCCACATCGCTCGGATGAAAATAAAGGCATTATTATTATTATTACTATTATTATTATTATTATTATACCTTCGCTCTTGTAAAATACAGTTCGAGGATTGCCTCATAGAAGGCGCCAGTAATCCAGTCTGTTCTCTCGACATAAGAGATCTTAAGGACTCGGCCATAAGCAAACGCAAGTGCGTGAACCACGCTTAAAGAGCTTATGCAGCCCTTAATTCATCGGCAGCAGGGAGCCAAGGATCAAGCATAGGGTGAAAAGCTGCCTGCTGTTAATATGACAGATTCAGGCCGGTTTTCGCCAGATTCTCGAACCGGAACAGAACCGTCATTTTTAGCCGAATGGGAACTGAACCAAACCGAAATCTTCGCCGGCATCTTGGAACTGAACCGCAACTGAGCCGGAAAAATATAACGGTAACCATACCAAAACGGTTCTCGGCAACTGTATTTGTTGTACAGTTGCCGAGAAAATCGGCAACTGTATTTCTTTGTAGTGATCCAATTGCCATATACCGAATAGCAATGTGTAAGAAATTGTGGACTTTCGTGGCGCTATTGTATTGGCACGTACTATGACTCATTATCTGTCACGTGGTCATATAACGTCATGGTGTGAAGACAAGCTGTCCAGTAATGTCATGTCAAGTGACCCCATGACGTAGTCACGTGACTCACTGCGTCACAACGACTTAAATTGAATACGTCGCTAGACTTAATAGTGTTGTTGACACCGTGACGTCACATGCCATCACGACTTCTCACCGCAAGTCATGTGACACCGTGACGTACTCTATTGTCATGACCCCGAGTCGAGTGCTCGGGTTCTTGACAATCTGCATCGCCAAACATTCGTGTTGGCTCGTCTTCAATCAAAGATGAGAATAGCCGAACTCTAAGAATATGTGAAGATCATCACATGCTGTATTTTTTTCCAACCCCAGCGCATGACTATGATGAACATTGACGGTATATAATTAGCGTCAGATCACGTGGCCGCTCCTTCTATAAGCGAGTTGAAGAGGAGAAAGCTATTTCTTTTTCTCTCTTTTTTTTTCTTTTTCTGCGTGTGCCATATATTTGAGAGGAAAACCAATAAGTGTTTTTGCAAGTTATCAACGTCAGGGATCAGATCTTGGTGATATTTCCTGAAAGTACAAAAATTGTTGAACGACCCATTCTACATGTACACATCATCGAGGCACCCAAACATGTTTCCGTTTCTGAAGGTTTCCAGCTGATCATAGAGGGAAAAACGTTTTTTCCTCTTCGTTCAGCTGGAAACCTTCAGAAGCATGTCAAACCAACCAGGTCAGCTCCAAGCAGTTCTATGTCTTCGTTGTTGCTTAACTGTCTCAGAAAGTTGTCCGAAAGAATAGAAGCATTGAAAGGACTATGGGTGACTTATTAATCGAACGATAAATAGAACTACAATTGTGTACGCGGGAGGGATACCCGAAAAGAAATATTTTAGCAGCCTTAGAGGGACAGCCGAACGTTAGAGCCGCTCTAAGTATCACAGGAGTGCCGTGCTCAAGCCTCTTACTCAAACTTTGACCACATTCGTATTTTGTTTGAACTTCACAGTTCTTGGGTGTAAAATATTAAATGGAACTTACCCTTAACAGATGACACAAATATAAATATATGGAAATATAAGCATCGAAAAAAATAAAAGGGGGAGGGGGTTGTAGAAACATACTGTGTTGTAAAGTTTCCTCTGCCCCTCATCTTCGTCACAGACCAGAAAGCGTGGTCCTGGAAACTAATTTGTCTGGAAAATCATTGCTGCCAGAAGGCGCGTTTTCGTAATGCCAGACGTTTGCGCCGTTTCTCACGACGCTGCAGCAAGCAAGCATTGTATAGTGTCTCTCAAATACATGACTTGCATTGAGCGCGAACAACAGAGTTGATTTTCTCAGCAAAAACCAATCGCAATAACCACCAGCATGTAGCGCGACGACTTCACGTGAAAACCATGTTAAACAGAAACAAACTTCTGGTAAATTCGATGTTTTCAACATTAGTAAAAGTGAATGTCCATATTATAAAGTTGTGCAGTATATATCAGTCTTGCGATGATATGCGGCAGCCTAATAAAATGGTAGAGCGCGAGTGTCTGATAATGCAATAAAATATTGATGGGGCTAGTTGGTTCATATCGATTAAATGGTTAAAAGGCGCAAACAAACAGGACGAAAAAAGACACACGTACGACGCCCCTGTCTGTGTCGTACGTTTGTCTTTTTTCGTCCTGTTTGTTCGCGCCTTTTAACCTTTTGACTGATAATGCAAAGATTTATAAACTTAGGGCCCAAAACAAATGCACGTAGAACCAAATTCGCGGCGAAAAGTTTGGGTATCACCGCTTGGTGGAATATTTTCACAGCGCAGAGTGAGGATACTTCAATTGCACCAGCAGAGGAAGTCGATTAACGAGCAATGTCAGTCTTCCGTGCACATTTTAAAAGGATACGGAAACAAAATGTTTGTACTTTTTTCCTTGCTTAGATGTGGTCTATGTTGTGCCGGAAGCCCAGAAACACTACTTCATAGTACTATTTCTGGGCTGCCAGCAGAAAAGTAAAACAAACTAATTTTAGAACGATATAACTAATTTCAAGATTGCGCCTGGCGGTGGTCTGTGAAGCTCCGTTGGAATTCCGCCGCGTCATGGTCCTCTAAGAAGCAGCGCCAGTTCGCGGCAGTATGGCTCGCTCGTGGAGTTACTTAGTCCTGTCTGTCTATGCTAGATCGCAAACACAACGATAAAGTTAACTCAATCGGTCGCTGATTGGCTGCCCTTTTGGTCACGTGATATGACGCTGTGATTGAGTTTTTCCCTACAGATTCCGATAGAGTTCGAGCTATGCTGGTGGAATAATGAAGTTAGCGATGACGTCTAAATGTCGTCACGATTCTTTTTGGCGAATGAGATAACTTTGTAGTTGTCAGGCAGCCGGAGTTGCCAGAGTCAATGGAGATGGCGACGTTCACGCTCGCGGACGGGGCGAGCCAAAGCGATCTTTCACGGACCATCGCTACGTTTTTGATGTGTTCGGTTCAAGGTTCGTCAGGGACGTAATCGGGGAATACTGCCGGACTCTCGCTGGCTCTGACAGTTGGGGTGGAAGCTTTGGCGGCGTCGCGAGGGGCCCCATTTGCCGACAGCCGAGCAGCAAGTGCTCTCAGCTTCTGCGTTGCTGGAGACACATTTTGGTGCGGCGAAGACATCGCCGTGCATCGGTGCGCTGTGAGGCCCGTTCTGTTGGATGTTACAAAGGCGATAATCTTTTAGCCAAGGTTCAAGGGGGGTGGGCTTTGCGCGAAAGGAAGACGGAGTGACGACAACCAAGAAGTTCAGCGATGCGAATTCAGCAGTGTGCTCGGTAGATACTCTTACGTATCAACACGCTGTGTATATACAGTCTGAATTGAACATTTTTTCAACGTGCTTGCACGACAGCTCTCAGTAGAAAACGGGCGCTTCATTCAATGCGATGAGTGTTGTGCGAGATCGTTTTAAGCACACATTCAAGATTACTAGTGATTGCATATGTATGATTCATCCAAAGGTCTATGGCCCCAACATCAGGAAATTGTTCAGCTTAAGCGTAACTTTACACTTGCCAAACTCTGTTTATATGAACAGATCATGATACATAATTTTGATTGCCTGATATTCACGCTGCACCTCTTTGCTCTGCAAGACATGATTTTTGGTATTATGCAAGCCAAATGTAAATACCTCCATATTATTTTTTTGCAATTATTATTATTATTATCTTTATATTGCAGGCTTTTGGGGATGTTATAAAAACCAACGTGCTACTAGGTCCAAGTACAGGCTGCATTAGCATAAAAAGCATCTATCTACTCTTGATGTGCTTTTGAACAACAGAAAGGCTATGAAACGTTAATGTCAGAGGCCGTTGTGTTCAGGTGACAGCGACTGTGAAACCGTTAGTGCACACCAATTCCTCGCAACCCCAATGGGTGCTGTGTTGTCCCAAGGCCAAGTAAAAAGCATTGCTTAATTGTGGAGTGGTGAAGAGGATGCTCAAAAGCAGGTCCAGTTGCCACGGCAACATCATTTGCCTTTCTGCACAAGGCAGGCTCGTATAACAGTATCTTCCCGCGCCCCTTACTCCTCACGAGTTCAACCCTAAGGACGGTGTGTTCTTTGACAGCAGAAGAGAAGCTGTGCAGCGTTGAAAATATTAAGGTGGCCGCCTCTGCACCCCAAGTATATGCTGCCTGCCAGGGTCGCCCTCGTCAAACTCGAAGCCTCACAGCTGTCGAGCCTGTTACGACCTTTGTCGTTCGACTCGTCACATCTGAAATATACTTCTGCCCATCTGCTTGCAATTTTGCGTCATACTTTGTAACTTGCCCAATCTAGCAGACACGGCAAGTCCTTTTTGACTGTAGAGCGATCTACCCAGCAGACAGTACAAGCGGCATTCAATTTTCTTGGTTTCTTTTATCGACTACCTATTATAAATGAAGGAGCAGTTTAATACGAGGACATCTTTCTTGATCTGAAGCAATTCCATATGCATTAAAAGGATTTACATTAAGCCTATGGCAGGCAAGTCTGGTATTTCAGAAAAAGACAGACATGACAAGAATATTTATTTTTATCACTCTGGTACCTGGGCTGAAGAAACACCACAACAAGCATGTGCTGACAGAGAGTTTTTGGCATGGAACCTAAAATTAGAACTTTATATGTTTGCGATAAGTTTCTGTTTCTGAAAAATCTTTTTAACACAGTGTTTATGGCAAGGGTAGCCTGGTAAAAATGCAAACCGCATAAGCTAGACTTCGAAGCATTACGACTGAAAAGAAAAGAAGGGCCCCCACACGGGTGGCATCTCGTTTCTCATCGACTCTGTAAGCATTACGGCTCGAAAAATGTATTGTTCTAAGCATAGACAAAGAAAGGGTGAAGAATTAACTGTGGTTGCTGGCATCTGGATGATTGGAGCACCACCACCGTGCCACCGTTAATTGGAAAATGTATGGTTCCTTGTATACGAAATTCACATTGACAACAGAAGTTGTGGTACAAGTGTCGGAACATAAACAATTGCACCGAGATTTGCTGACCCAAAAATTTTATTCCATGTATGAAAATTTGGTCGGGTATGACCAAGGTACTTCTGCAAAATTTGTTTCCATGCTATACTGAAATCATGACAGAAGCAAAATACTGCATAGGGAGCATTTTTATTGTAAATGAAAATTCTGCACCACCATGAGGTGCAGCACGAGTGTGGTCAGTGAACATGACTGCTGGGCATGTACAGCTGCTTGTCCTTCCCCAGGCTGCAGACAAAGTACACGGAAGGGGCTAATGCATACAAATACATACATTTTAAACAGCATGTTAGAGGAATTGCATAGAACAATATAATTCCAGTGGTGTGGTGAGCAGTAGTGTATGGCATATCACTGGTTTTACCTTCTCATAACTCTCATGCAGTACTGGAAATAGCAAGAATGCGAGACTTTGGCAATATGTTTAGTTTATGCGAGCGCCTTCCTAACCAAGGAAGTGCTCAGACCAGCACACTCATGCTGTGGGTTTTTCAGTACAGCAAGTAAGCTATGAGACGGGCAGCCCTCAGCAATGTGCATTTAGCTTGATCTAATTACTTTGCAGTAAACAGGCCTGCTCTGTCGATCACATAAAAAAAATGGAAAGGGACAAGCTGGTGGAAATCAGTCACTTCGAAACCCAACAGAAGGTCAGAAAATTAAAAGGAGGGAAAACACTAGACTGCTGCATTCGCCTTCCTTTCTGCTATAACTGTCTGTCATAGCTGATTTCCAATGACACACTAACTGTTGTTCTCATCAATGCAAGCATGATAATCACTCCGCCACAAGCGCGCCTGCTCGGAGACGTGTGTGGCAATATGTACTAGGTCAGGACCTTGGGCTATAGGCCTAGGTAGAAGTAGGTAGAAGTTAGGTAGAAGTGATCACGACAAAGTTTGCCCGTGTTTGTCCATTTCAGTACGCAGGAAATATTGCCCTGTGGGGTGACAAGGACCATCTGCTACTTACCCTTAACAGGACTATGACAGATTGTGATCTCTAGCCAAAGGTGGAGGACTTGAATACCCGAATGCAAAAAAATAAGAGAAATATGCAAAAGTGCATGACGACAATTTTGCCGAGTTCTATAGGCAATGCCCAGCTAGGTGCGCCCTGCTCCAGCAGCCCTTAGCCCAAAATATTTTTAAAAATGGACCTTCTATATAAATAACATACGTCAATTTTGGAATTGGTGAGCCAGTTTAGTTTTAGTGTCATTCATTCCCTTGACAATTTTAGAGTGGTGGGTAGCTGTTGTGTGGCCGGGAATGTTTGGTGGAAGCAGGCCGCTGTTGGGAAATGGAACCGGAGACACAGTGGGAATGTCTGGTGGAAGCAGGCCACTTTTGAAAAAAGGGTAACTGGAGCCACATCCTTTTTGCAAACTGACACTTTGTCTCGTTCATTTTTATGCTGTCTTGTTCGACACAAAACTCGAGTAACCATGTGTGGATTGCCTCTGCACCATGTCTACACCTAAGTGTTTGGGAGTCTTGCTGAGGTGTCACCTTGCTAGAAACACGGTTGGACCCACAGCCATCTTGGGAGCTACCAACCAGGCACAATGATGTAGTGGTCACAGTTTTATGCAGTTGCTGAGATGGGCACAAAAACTGTCAGCTTGGGCCACTCGAGCCAGCACAGTTCACCATGATTACAGTGTAGCAAAGCTGCAACCACGGACCATCAGCGGCCATCAGCATGAGACTGCCGACGGCACTCGTGCGTAATACATGTTAATGACGCGACATAGGTGCAAACAACGTATCACGCAAATGAATCCAGACTGTTTTTTATACCTACCATTTGGAGATGATAGAGCTTCCACCTGTGCTGGGTCCTCACTAGCACCTTTGGTTATATCAGAGAAGTTCTGCATACTCCAATTAAACTCAAGTTAACGCACAACAAATTGACAGCCCTTCTGGCTACGCGTTGATGTAATGCAGTCTTGTTCACGTTACTAAAAAAAAGTAATCGATTACAATTACTATTACTCTTGGCTAAAAAGTATTCAAATAGATTACTTGATTACTCGACAGCAAAAGTAATTGGACATTACTTAAAGAAGTAATCGTTACTTTTCCGATTACTTTATTGTGTGAAGACACATCTTTAGCGCTCATAAGAATGAACTACTTCCAACCTATATCTCACAATTTCACAAGTATTGAAGAAGAAAAAACGGGTTCCCTCTTCATGGTCGTTGCATCTTCACACTGCAGACACAAGCATAGAATTCGTTGAAGAAGTTTAATGATTTGGGCGTTAGCCAGTTAAGGGGGGGGAAGGGGGAGCGGGGGGGGGGGGGTTCTAGAACTTGTTAAGCTTAAGTAAGTGTTGTCGCTCAAAGTTTGCGTCGCTCATTTTTTTATTCACATGTGGATGAACTCGCATATTATACAAAAGAGCAGCAGCTCCAGGATTTAAAACGTATCATGTGTAGTATCCATTAGCGTAAGAGACCGCCCCGAACACTACTCAACTCGAAACCTTGCTTGTCACAAAAACCACGTAGGGGAAATAGGAAAATATTTCAACTTGCTTTGTTATATTTTGCATCCGCTTTAGACATTCTTCGGTTCTGGTTTTCCTATGGGCTGCGAGTAAGTACCGTAAGCAGTTTTTTTTTCTGTATGTGTGTGCGTGAGGGGGCTAGTTTGAACGAAGGACTTACAAAGCTACATTCTGCTCCCTCAAATTTCGCCCTGAATGGCCTTTGTCACGCACTGTGGCTTCCCTGGGGCTTCCCACTCCCAGTCCCAGCTCGAAAAAAAAACGGACATTCCACAGAAACTGTACATACAAAAAGGCTTACCTCGTTTCCTACAGCTCCGCAAAAATCTTCCTTTTTTCCGTTCGAAAAAAGAAGCAAATTTTATTTCTGTCATTTCAGGAAAAAAAAGGTGTTGCAGGGGGGGGGGGGGGGTCGTGGAAAAATAGTAACGGTTAGAAGTAATTTTTATTACTTCAAAAAGTAATCATATTACTCTTGTGATTACTGCCTAATAAAATTAATTCACTGATTACAAATTACTCCAAAAAGTTATCGATTACAAGTAATTTGATTACTTGTAATGCGTACGGTACAAGTCCGATGTAATGCCAATTGCCTACTCCTTAGAATTCAGGTATCGGAGTGCCACATGCACAGGTCTAGAGAAATTAACTCGTCAGCTTGAGCGCTACGATCCGAGCTTTCGAAGATACATTGCGAGACAGCACACTCGTGCAAAGTCAATAAGGCCGAATTCAACACGGTGTCTGTTCACTACCAGTAGCAAGTTTTAGCAGACCGTTACCGTGTTCTGCGGTGGCCACGGTACGGCTGGTAAGGCTTTAAGCGCGCTGAAAAGCATGCTTCAAAGTTACAGCGCGAGCTCCCAGTAGCTATTTTACTGCGCACGGCAACGCTACGCTAAAACCGCCTATGGCAATTCCCAGCACTTACCAACACTGTAGCCGAGATTCTGTGCGGCGACGGACGAGGCGCGTCCGCCCTCGAAATCATGCGCCTTCTTCCGTGTCTTTGCGAAGAATCTTTCTCATTGGGGACAGGATTCTGTCCTACCCCTCGAGTTCAGCGGCGACACTTGGTTCACGTCACCCACCAGACTGACGAGTTGCAATCGCGACGTGACAGCCTTTGAAAAAGCCCGACTGGACAGCAAAACTTCCAAAAGTGAGGCAAGTTACCGTACAGACACACGAGCACTTTACGCGCAACATCCACCGCCGGCCATAACGATTCATCACGATCGCGATGCAGCTCACGCGTTGCGATCATCTATAATGTTGGACTTATGTAAAAAGACATGATCGATGCGACCTAAAGTTGACATCGTTAATTATATTTAAATTGTATTGAATTCTAGATGTTCAGAAGTTAAAAATGTTGCTTTTACAATACCGTCCGATGCGGCGTTGAGCATTTCCCTCTAGGGACTTTCTTTTTTTTTTGGTACAAATCTCGATGAAGTTTCAGCTCAATCGCCACTCCTCGTCGACGTCATCAACGCGCCGCGACGAAGTTCCCTGCCAGTTGAGTTCGCCAGCTATTGAGATGAGGCTCCTCCCACCGGCGACGTCACGATGAAGCTTCTCCATCGCTTTTTCCAGCATAGACAGAGTGAATGTGACTTGCCGGATGCATTCGACACCATCAAGATCGCCTTTCTTTGCATACGTTAGGAGGGATCTTGATCTGGGGATGCGAAAACCTCTGCCAGGTCAAGCACGCCCCTCCCCCCGCTCTCCCCGAATGCACTGTGAAAAACGTTGTTGCCATCGCTGGTTATTGGCGGTTATTTATACTCTATGGTACACTCGAGCTACTACTTCTGCGGTGTGAAAGTAACACGCTAAAGCGCGAACGCTCCTGGCACGTACCGGCATGGCCGCGAATGGCGTTACGGGCAAGGTATATGTATAGGCCATGGGACGTACAGTCCTCGGATATTACTACTAATTCACTGGGCGCCATATTTGAGGGCGATGTTTAGAGCGCATGCTCAGAACGAGCTCACATTATTAGCCTGCTAAGACCGGCAATCTTGATGGTGGGGAATGCACGCTCCAAAAGGATTGTGGAAGCTCGCCGTCAGCACGCGCTCAGCAGAAGCGCACACGGATATGGCCGCCAGTGAATACTCCCTATACTCTGTTTCATCATATGTTGTACCGCAGCGAAGGCTAGAAGCGCGAACCCGTAGCGTTGGCAGCTGCTTTTAATGCACGAGAGCTTGTGCCTTTAAGACGTGCCCTAGAGCAAGGAGTTCACGCTTGTAGCCTTTCCAGCGGTAGATCGTAAGGTGAAACAGAGTATAGGCGAGACTGTCACGCGTTGACACCACCAAGCGGCAAGGCTCGCAACTACATTATCCTTAGTCGTGCATGAACTATTGACGTCACGAGCGCGATACGCATTGTGCTTCTCGCTGGCCGACTTTGAAGTGCGGGGTAGAAAGCTCGCACTCACGTCATTTCGTGTTCGTATCCCTTTAAAACATAACCGCGTGGGTAGCACGTGTAATACACAGAGTGAGCAAAACAGAAGCGCCCCTAGCGAGCCTCTCACCGCGAATATAGCACTAGCCTTCCGAGACAGCATATTGTGAACTTCCGAGCTCGACCAAGTCGAAGTCCTTATCCCAGCAATAGATTGTCCTTCACGCGATTTATGTGTAATTAATTACGAACATTATTGCACGCATCTCTATGTATTTCTTTTTGCAGTAAGGCGTTGTGTTTGGGATTATTTAGAAGAATGCCATTTCTTATCTCCATTTCTGCACATTTGGTGCAGATCTATGATGTGAGGAAAAAGTCCCTTTTGGCATACCCCGCGACCCAATGTTTCACATTGAATATCAGCGAACACAAAAGCGCTTTTCCGTAGTCTCAGCAGCTGGCGTATTCTTGAGTATCATCCTCCCGTGTCGCTCTCAAGCGGATATGTGAACCTCATACAGTCAAATTTATTCATGACGACAAAAAATATATTTAATTACTGACTGAAGATTGGGGCTGTAGTAAAGTAATAATTGGAGCGAGTTGGTAATTCGACATGGTAAAACAGCTAAAACAAACCGAGGAAGAGAAAGGACAGGTAGAACGTTTTACCTGTTTTCCTTCTCTTCCTCCATGTTCTGTGCTCCGGTTTGCCATGAAGATTTGACAACATAAATACAGGGCCCATCACCTTAGAGATATACATCGTAAATGAATTCACCCCCAAATTATCTTAAATATGCTCTGCAATTACTTTCCGGCATTTTTATCCTCGATAGACACGTCTAGAAGTGATCCAAAAGTAGCCTTAAACAAATTTTTGATTTTGAAGCTGCTTCAAATAACTACGTGTTCCTGAAACATGTTTAACTCCTCAAACATATAGAAGTCTGTTATTGTCCCCTTTATGTGATGAACAACAATGTTATGTGACTGTGTACAGGACAAAAACAAACTACAAAGGGGTGCGTGGCGAAACTATGACGACTGCGCACGCAGATCGCCTTAAAGTGACCAATTAAGATAGCTGTAACGTCGAGAAGAGTATCCAATACTGCTTTGTTCTATTTAACAAAAATCACAAATCAGCAAGAATGATGCTTATGTGCAAATTGATTTGACCGGCATTTTGTCAAGAACAAACTTCGAACGCCAAGCTATTCCGAAAGTGTTCGCTTGGGTACCCGCTATTTTAGACCAGATTTGATCGGTGTACGGCGCATGTAAATTATAGTGAATAATTTGTATCACTCTTATTTGCGTGATTATTTGCTTGCATCACGATGCTGAGTGTAAAAAATGTTGGTCAGAAAAACAAACGTTTTGATGGCAACTCCGTGTTTCTATAAAAGGTAGCTGCTGCAGATGCTTGTCCTCAAACTTTCGTGACATTTTCAACACATTGTTGCTTTTAGCTCGGTTGCATGGTCGTCATATGTATATTGTGAAGCGTATTTCGCAAACTAGATTTGACAGTATGTATGTCGAGGAGGTGCCTATTTCATGATGTCATGCACCGTAATTAATTCCTAAGTTTAAGATCGCAACTAAGAGTCAACTTTTAATACTGCGATGCAAGGTTGTACCAGTCACGTGTATTTTAGGCGACCTACCAGACAGATATCCTTTCGATTAAGGTAAAATAAATGCAACTGAGGTAAACAAATAGATGTTTAGTCGCATAAACACGACGTTCTGCTTGTTGATCTAGCTTTTGTTTCACTGTTTCGTTGAAATTAAATAGCACAATTTCTTATTTTTGATACCTGAAAATAAAAATAGATTGTACAAATAACAAAAAGCTATAATGTTTTTTGTTTCGCGGTTGAAATAGTGCATATAGTGCCAAAATAACGCGGAAAAAATATACTCTCAATTCCGCAGTTCAAACAGGTTCGAATTTATTCTTGCTCCCCGGAACGGAAGCGGAACTGAACCGAAAGCCGTGAACCCGAACCCGAACCCAAACCGAACCGATAAAATTTTAGATTCGACACTGTGGTCATGGCTGAGGTCTTTCACCGCTTTATTTTTTTTTTTTTTTTCGATTCCTGCAGACTCCTACACCAACCCACCGTTTTCAGCACGCATACCCATACACTCGCACATGAAACGGTTCACGTCGATTCAGCGTACCCGAACATGGGGCGGCCCGAGTTATGCCGGAAAAGCTACTCTCTGAAGCTGAATTCTAGGACCGCCAAGTCTTAGTGAGTCAGATACATAGTGCTTATTTAGTCATATATCCGTGTGTTTAAATGTGCTCCCTATCCACAAAGAGTTAAAATAAAATAAAATAACAGACATTATCACCTCTCGGCGACCCGGATTCTAAAGTATACCGGATGAAAGAAGCGAAGAAACAATTAATTTGTCGAATTCCTGCTGCTTTTGTGGCGTCATATCGGGGAAAGGTGCTGCAAGGTTTTTTTGCGGGAAAAGCTTACCCAGCACTCGCCTATTTCGCTGACGAATTTTCGCAACTGCGTTGAAAGAGCTCCAGCATGCAGGCCTGGTATCTTGACGAGCCCACCAAGACACTGACCGCGAAAAAGCTGTTCGACTATGTGGGTCTAAGAGTATACCACGTGAGTTCCAACTTATCCGGTTAAATTTAGAGCAAGAGTGACTTATCTCTACAGACAAAAAGAAACGTATGCACTTATGCGACCCGTACTCAATCATGCTATGCTCCCATATACGACCGAAAACCTTAAAATTAAGTTATTTTCTGCACTGTTCTTTGCAATTTTAGGAGGTTCAAGCTAATTTCCTTTATCTTATGCGCGTATTGTCCAGACGAAACCCAAAGTTTCGCCGGTACTGTGCGCTACGTCTATTCACTACATTATCTCTAATTGGTAAAGCATTAATGACAACAGAAGAAAGCAATGCCAATGATGTGCCATCTGACGGCAATGTATACATCAAAGTATATTGTAAACAACCATGACCAGACACCAAATTGACATCTGCGCTCTTTATAGCGAACGATGAATAAAATAGGCCACGCTGTTCTTTCACACGGTATGATACATGTGGGGTTCCGTGTTTTTGGTAAATACCGATAAACCCGGAAAATTATCCCCTCGGCCGATTTAATTGAAATCAGAAAAAAAAAACACGAAAAACCCCCGATATCAATCTGTCCTTGAACATGAAAAAGCATAGCTTTACGGGAAGAAATTCTGCATCTATAAACCTTTGCAAAAATCGCCTTCTGCCCGCTGCCATCTTTGTCTGCTGGGCTGTGGAACGTCTTCTGATCATGCGCGGTAGCTCTGTTGTGCGGTATATCCGACGCTGCGCATGCTTTCACGGCTCAGTGACTCAGCATTATTTAACCCGGTGATGCGCACTGGAAAGGTCCAGCTTCATTTTGGCTATGTTCGACAAATGTTTCGTTTCTCCTTTTATGGCGCTTCGTGCTGGCGGCCATCAAAAAAGTTGAAACCAATGTTTCCAGCTCTGTTAGTGACTTTCAAGTTAGAGTTAACAGACAACATCTAGCAACGTCGCATTTTTGTCATGGTGCCGATTGCCTTTCACTGTGCTGCGAGCGTTTGTTTTTATTGTGTTCGTTTTGTTTCGTCCAAGAGAGTGCCTAACGACGCCGGCAACAGCGCATTTGGAATTTCGTGCCAGTGTTTTGGTTAAGCGGGACGTGCACATATATTGTAAATCTGGCCGAATGTGTGTTTTTGACGTCGCCGAAAGACGGAAAGGTATATTTGCAACCGTCGATGTGCTCTAACGGTAAAACGAGAGGGTGGATCCACCCAAATGCGAAATCACAAGTCAAGATTCGTTCTCCGTCGACAGCAGTGTCCTTTTCGCGCAACTGTCATGGAAAGAGGTTCTTGGCAGGGAGCGGTTTCGCGTCTCCTTTTCTGTCAACCCTCCAATCTCAAACTTGATGATCCGTTCCTGGTACCCAATTCTGATGCCTTAATTCAATATCTAAAAACCAATGCTTCAACACTACGTTATGGGCTCTCTCTCGACGTTGAAGATTTCAGCTAAGCCAATGAAGGCCAAGGCGCTTCAATTGTGTCACAAACTTGAATTGACACAATTAATGAAAAAGATCACGTCTGCGAAAAAAGACCTGCTAGATATATTCTTTACTGCCAAAACGCACAAGAAAGAGTGGCCTTTTCGCGCAATCGTCACGGAAAGAGGTTCCCGGCAGGGAGCGGTTTCACGTTTCCTTCTCCGTCAACTCTCCACTCTCCAACTTGATGATCCGTTCCTGGTACCAAATTCTGATGCCTTCATTCAATATCTAAAAACCAATGCCTCAACAGTACGTTATGGGCTCTCTCTCGACGTTGAAGATTTCAGCTAAGTCAATGAAGGCCAAGACGCTTCAATTGTGTCACAGCAGTGCGTCTTTGGCAATCCGCGTAGTTGTGTTTCATTCTGTTTTTTACAACTGCGATACAAACATACGATGAAGAGCCGGAACATTCGCAGTGTGTGATGTTGCACTGGGAGACAGAAACCCACATCGACACGCATGCGCCTTGGTTGTTGAGATTGAAACCGTTCATTCCCATCGTCTTTAGTTGACGGCTCCTCGACTGCGGCGACCTATTTAAAGTAAATCGCTCCCTTTTCATCTTCATTCGGTTCGAAATATGGAACATTGGCAGCGACTAATGCGACTAGGAAGCTACTCCTGTCCATTGGATGCTGCCGTCTTTTGTTAAATGTACCGCGTAAATGCCTGGGTATGTAGACTTTCCGTGAAGTATTGAGACGCCTTTGTGGAGTAATTTTTTGTTTATTTGTGTCGCACTAACCTTGCTGTTCTGAATACTGGTCCTCACTGCCATTGATCTTCGTCATTTTGTTTTCTTTTTCTCGCCTATCAACTGGGCTGTGATGAGATTCTTAGTGGAATTTTAGAAGTACTGTACGATTCTTCATGATTTTAGGGCAGATATGCTACATTTATGTTTTTTATCTCCAACCTTAGCATTCTTGATCCCTCACTGACACTGACCCGGAAATCAAGTGACATTTTTTGCGGATATAATATGACATACACAAACTTGTCTAAAGTATCAACAAAAGGCTGAAGTTAAGCGTGATCTCGATATTTTTTTAATCAGCCACCTTGGGTGAAATGAAGAAATGTTGGACACATTCCATTCAAAGTAATGACGGCACTAGCTGTGTTTTGAGACCTCTGGTATGTCCGTCCTACAGCTTATTTTTCTTTGATCTTGGGTCTTGAGTGCAGACCTAAAGTGTCACCTTTGAGGAATTGTATGTAGTCATATAGGTGGTTAAATTATTAATATTGTCGAAAGACACACATAGTCAAAGCGAGTATGCAGGCAAGCAGGTTGAAACAGACATTGTAACCCGAGACAGTGGGAAGGAACAACAAACACAAAGCCTTGAGCATTTCTTTGAAGCTTCATGTTATGTTTGTGCTGTCCCTGCCCACACTTTATGGCATGCAACACCAGAAACATAGTCCATGAGATGAATAATAAGATGCTTGATAATTTTCTATTAATTCATCCAGTGGCTCTGCATCATGTCACCACCACAATACCTTTGATAGCCAATAGAATGTATTATAGAAAAGTCAGCTCTGAGCTCAGAAATTAGTAATGGACAAAAATACCTCTCATTAACACTCAGGATAATATTAGGAAACAACCGTAAACCGCAGATTGTAATCAAATACACACGTCTTGTGAAGGATCAAAGCTCATCAAAATAATTTTATCGGATATAATCACATTTACTAGAGGGCTAAAGTACTTGCTACAGAACTTGAAACAAATTCTCTGGAACAAAGAAAATACTTTTTTTTATTTATAAGGAGTGAATATTTCTTTAACTAAACGACTTCAAATCATCGGGAACACTTAATCATTTAAGTGCGATTCACACATCACAGTGACAAAAAGACAGTGAGTCATCTGAGACTACTGTAAATGCATTATTAACAATCAACCCTACTCCTCACTACAATGCAAACACTGAACATACTCCTGGAACATTCCAATACTTTGCTTTCTCCAATGGGCTTCCAGATGAAAAAGCCCAACATCATTCATCTCTGCTTGACTTCTTCGAAGCACTAAGATCCTATCATCCAGGCACTGGCCGAGTGCAATTTGTTCATAGCATCTTTTTATGGTATAGACTTTAAGGGACTGAATCTTGGGGGCCTCTTTTCGCAGCCCTCCATCCCAAGTGTGCTTGGGCCTCGGCAGTTCTTCCAACGGGGGCCTGCAGAGAAAGAACTGCAGTTACCTGAGGCACTAGTCAGAGAATGTATTTTTGAATGCGATATGTGAACACGTAGTGTTATTGCTAAAACAGCCTTGAACAATGTCGGGTTAGGTAGACTGCAACAGGGATCAAATGAATGAGGTTTGAACAGTGGCGTACCAACTTGTTTTTGAGTGGGGGGCAAACCAACCCCCTCCCGGGTCACATATTTTGCTATTGATGGGCCGAACTTTTTTCCAAACCGAAACTTTTGTGCCGAATCTTCGGATTCGGCGGAGTCCAACTTTTGCCGAACTTTCCTAAAGATTCGGCAAAATACGCTGTTACCGGACTTAACGTTGATATTCAGTTTTTTCTCACGAGAAAAAGTTTACGTTTTTTTTTCTTAACTTATATGCAACATGTTGTGCCTATTGACACAGTTATTACTAAATAAGGTGATATTCTGCAAGATAATTGTATCGGTGTCGCTTTTCTGTGTTTACTTGCAATTTTAGTGTCTGCTTCCAGAAAGTGGCGTGACAACGAGGTTGGGTATAGCAGCCGATGCAGTCAGGAATCACGCTACGAGAGTTTCGGTTTTGTGACTTTATCAGCGCATGCCTGCAAGTGTGTTTACATTGTTAAAATAAAGGCAATCCCTGAGTTTTTACTTTCTCTGGGAGTCGCCGTTTCGTTCGTGAAAACGTATGCAACGTTTGCTGGGCCTTCCCCAGAAGAGATAAGAATATTACTGTAAATATACATGTTTTCACATTTGGGTCACTTGACGTCAGCTTTGCATGAAAGTGTGCGTTCAATAATTGCTACGTGCCGTTTTTAACCTTTAAAATCCCGATTTTTGGTGTTAGGACACACACGGACGTTTAGAAAGATGGGAGGAGTTAGGAATGTCGGATGTGCAACGTCGAGGCATGATAGTGCTGTGTTTAGTTTTGTGCAGATACATAAAAATCGCGAAATAACGCTAACTGAAAAGCAATATTATTCTGTTTTGGCACAAACTACTTTTGAGCCGAAAATAGGATTGTTATAACAACAACAATAATAATAATAATAATTATTTTATTTGCACATACTGGAAGGGGCCCATGTGGTGGTGTGTGGGGCTAGTCAGATAGGTCAAAACCCTTACGCAAAGCGCCTTCCAGCCCGCCGCCACATGTGAAAAAACAAGCCCGATATATAAATGTACAGAATATACAAACTACAGAAAGTGCGTAAAAAGGAAAGAAAGGAAGGGGGAAAACATGTATCACATTATGTCGAGGATGCCAACTGCATCCCATACATTCTGGCAAGCTCTCGTGACTCTGCCCGTTTGACGGTCCGTTCGACGGCTCCGCCCGTTTGACTCTGCTCGTTTATGTTTCAACGACCTCGTTTCATTAATGGAAAGGTCAAATGAAAATCACGTTATCCAGAATGCACCGCATCATTTGTCACTTACGCAGTGGACTGCGTGAATTACTGGTCGATCTTCTGTTCTTGAGGCAGAAAATATTAAAGAGAACCACACTCGCAAAAGCTCACAAACGCAAAGTTACCGTGTCGCCTACTCCACACCTCGCCGTAACCGCTGGTTGTACTAAACTGCACGATGGTAATCGCGCGACTGCGAGGCGTCCATTTGCGATTCATGGCCCCGTCGCGTTCGTGCGCGTGCGCAAACATTTGCCGAATTTTTGCTGAATGTTTGCCTAACTTTCCTTCTAAATTTCGGCACGTGAAGAACTTTGCCGAATCTGAAGCTCGGCAGATTCGGTCCATCACTAACTTATACGGCGCAGGTGATAGACCCCCTAGCAACGAAGCTCATGCCGGATTGGCTGCTCGGCAACGCACGGGAACTTAAATTTTGAATTCGAACGGCTTGTGTATCACTCGGAGCGCGTTAACCCCCCCCCCCCCCCCCCTTCCTGCGTTCACGCCGCTTCGTGGCGGCAGTGTGCGGCTGTTAAACTATTAACCCACTCACCCCCCCCCCCCCCCCCCCCCCCCCCACCCTTCTACCCCTGTACACGCCGCTTCGCAGCCGGCAGCCCAAGCCCCGCTGCCCCCCATGCACTTCCGTAAATAGAGACCCATGCGATTTAGTTCAGCAATGTTTCGTGGACAACATTCGTTTTTTTTTGTTTTTTTTTTCGTGTTAATCGTAAAAAAAAAGAAATGTAAATATCGCCAAATGCCTCGACAAAACAAAATGTTCGAGGAAAAAAAAAAGAAGTAAGCCCACACCGTGGTTAGAACCCGGGTCTGCTACGTATGAGGCAGACATCTTACAACTAAGTTTCGCTACCACTTCGGAAACTCCCATTGTAACCACTGCCTATGTGGGCGGCGGCAGCGCCTATTTCATTTAATTTCATCTCATTTAATTACCTCAAATCGCCCGAGGGCATTACACGAGGGGGGAGAAAAAAATTCAAACACGTTTTATTACACAAATTACGTAAGAATAAAAAAACAAAAAACTGGGAATACACAAAACCATAAAAAGTAAAGGGCAACTACTCATTCAAATTGCATGTATATACAAACAGAATTAGCAAAATAGTTCTTCGCAAGCATCTCTAAAAAAAAAAAAGAACACGCAAACAGGATTTCTTACCACGCTTTGAGGTAGGTTATTCCACTCGCCAATAGCTAGGTTTAAAGGAGATTCGGAATACATTTTTGTGCGACCTGCTGGCAACCTGATTTTCTGCTCGTGGTCGAGTCGAGAAAAAATTCGGTAGGAGGGTAGTAGAATCACATTTTTAAGATCCGGATTATGGTAGAAAACGTGGTGGAGAAATGAGGGCCGTGATACTTTGCGCCTAGAGCATAGTGATGTAAGGCAAGCGTTGGACTTGAGAGCTGTCACGCTTGACGAAAAAGAATAGTTTTTTTTAAAAATAAAACGAACGGTTCTATTTTCCACAGATTCGAGTTTGTTAATTAAGTAGTCTTGCCAGGGACTCCAGATTATTCCAGCATATTCGACCGTCGAACGGATAAAAGACTTGTAGACCAGAAAACGCACATCAGAGGATGCCATATACAAATTCCTTCTGAAATAACCCAAGGTACGATTTGCTTTACTAACGATAGAATCGATATGCATTTACCTATCTAGATTTTCAGTTAGTGTTACACCGAGGTATTTATAATTTGTAACCTTTTCAAGACTATAGCCGCTTATTTCGTAGTCGTTGGTAATCGTAGTTTTTTTCGTAGAAAAAGTAAGAAATTTAGTTTTCGAGATATTGATGGTCATTTGCCATTTCTCGCACCATGATGATAGAGAATTTAGATCACGCTGTAGGGTGAGGCTGTCGTCTGTTGAGACGATACGCCTATATACTACTTAATCATCCGCAAAAAGTCTGACTTTTGAACAAATGGAGTTGGTAAGATTATTTACATAAATTAAGAAAAGCAGCGGACCAAGGACCGATCCCTGAGAAACTCCAGATTTTACCGAAATTTCGCGAGAAGAGACGTTAGATACTGAAACAGATAGAGCTCTAAGGGAGAGAAACTCCCTGTTCCAGTTACCAAGAGACTGGTGAATGTTTCAAGTTTAAATTAAGTTTAACCCGTGAGTGAATATTCTCATGTATATCGGTAATGAATCCAAATAGTTGAGTTTCGCAAGATCGTTCCTTTCGGAAACCGTGATGGGTCGGGAAAAGGAAGTTAGGATCTAAAAGGTAATTAGCGAGGTGGGTGTAGATCACATGTTCCAGAAGTTTGCAAGGTATGCTTGTTAGAGAAATTGGACGGTAGTTATTAGCAAGCGAAACGTCTCCAGACTTAAAGACCGGAATAACCTTGGCGTGTTTCCAGTCTTTAGGTAATAATCCTTGATCCAAACTCTGTTGAAACAAAAGCTGGAACAAATCACTGGAATATGGCAGAGTAAGCTTTGGTAGTTCATGAGCTCCTGGACTAGAAGAGTGAGCGAGGTTGAGGATGAGCTGGCTAATCCCATTGGACTCCACGTTTATTCGATCGGAAAAAATTTCGATCTATCTCCACGAATTAGCCAATCCGGCGTGAGCGCCTTTGCGAGGGCTTGCATTGCTTGCGCGTTAAAAATATGCCCCCGCGGGTCGTGGGGTGGTGTCCTTAGAATTCCTTGGGCGCCGCCGGCCAGTGTTTGCCCTGCCCAGTGGCGGCTGTTTCGGGGGGGGGGGGGGGCAAAACATATGCCTTGCCCCCCACTCTGAGAACTGGGGGGGGGGGGGGGGGGGGCAAGCGCCCCCCTTTCCTCCCCGGTTGGTACGCCCATGGGTTTAAAACTGCTCTCTTCACAGCTCATTGGAAGTTTCAGCTGGGTAATGTTGCAGTGACTGGAGTTACTCTGATGATTTGCTTTTTGCAAACAAAACTGTTTCATTAATCAGGCGAGCAAGCGTTTGTTGCGTAAATGAGGCAGAGAAGAACATTCAACCGAGTCTAAAAAATACATTATAACCCTTGGGAAGCGCCACAGACGTCCCCCTTTGGAAATCGCTAACGCTGACCCCTTCACTTTTCTGCTTTGGATTTCGCTTTTGCTTCCTCTATTTTTTGCTGCCCCTTTTTAGCCTCGTTACGGGGTCAGTGTTCGCGTTTCCTACAGGGGGACGTGAGTGGCGTTCCCCAATGGTCATCCTAACGTATTCCTTAAGAATCCACCAATGGATCTTCCCGTAATGCTTTTCACTCCTTTTCTGTACTCTGCCTGTCAGAGAACGCCAACGCCCTTGGACACTGTAATCTATATCACTCGTGCAAAGAACCACATCCATACCAGTCGTGGAAGTAACCGCATCCATATCACTCGTGGTGGAAACCGCCATCCATTGTTTTAACTACACACACACACACACACACATCACAGCCCACGCACCGCTGCTACGGAAACCCAGAGCAAAGAAGAACCGGCGACTGCAGAGCCCGCATTCCACTGCACTGCGGCGCGTCCTCCTCTCTATTTCCGCGCCAGCTGTGCGACGCTCCTTTGATGAAAGCGAAAGTACTCGTTTTGATGAAAACCCGGCGGTATCTGTCAGTTTATCAGCGCCGCGGAGTGAGGCTGACGCGTACTGATGTCAGCGCTTCGGACCACGTCGGCGCTGCTCCGATCTCTCAAAGATACCAACCACCAGAGCAAACTGCCCCTGGTTCGAGCGGCGATCGAAGAACAGCTCTCGCAGGCTTCCTCTTGCAGTTAGCTCTAACCCGCAGTGCCAACAAAATGCCCAACATTCTCTGGCGATACGAGAAGTGAACAATAAAATAACGAGCAAACGGGGACAACTTCTGCACGCACCACTCACGCCAATTTTATGCCACAGATCTTGGTGGGCACCGTCTTCGTCGCTCAGACGCCTCTTATCGAACACGGTTGAATACTTTTGACTCGATGAGAATTTTTGGCGACACAAGGATACCAGCGAGATGGTGTCATTGGCACAACTTGGAAATTCCAGCAACTTCGGCGGCAGCCCCAACAACTCGGGCGAATCTGCCAGGATGTGACGTCAGCACTAGCGGTTTCCTTCTTGCGTTCTGATTGGCTGCGGCGGCGTACGGGTGTTAACTGCGCGGGAAAAATTTTTCCCGGTTCGAATGCTTCTGCGGTCGAATATTTATTCGTTCATTTATTTATTACTCCCTAAGGGCCCCTTATATAAGGGGAGGGAGGTTATAGTAACACAGACAGATGCGCTAGGCCCAAAATGCTGGAATTGCCCTTATATAAAGTTTCTATAAACGCAGGCGTCCGAACCAAAGCTTTGGCTAGAGTCCACTTCTTTTTCTTTATTTTCCTGACTCCCAAACCACGAGCGTAGCGCATAAACGTAGTACCAAAGGTACACTTCGCCACATTGATTGTAAACTCGTAATCGTGGAGGCGTTCGAAGAGCAGGCGCAGATGTGTTGTGTGCTCCTCGTGGGATCTGCTCGCGGTCAACAAGTCGTCCACGTAGGCAAATACAAAAGGCCATTCATGAAGAACTTCGTGGACGAATCTCTGAAAGGTTTGCGCGGTGTTTCTCAATCCGAGAGGCATGCGAACGTACTCAAAGAGGCCAAATGGTGTTGTGATGGCTGTCTTCGGAATATCTGCAGGCTCGATCGAGATGTGGTGAAACGCCTTCACCATGTAGATTTTGCTAAATATCTAGAGGTTCATGCCAGGTGTTCGGCGAAGTCGTGTATGTGAGGCAGTGGGTAGCAATCGGGTTCTGTATGGGTGTTTAGCGCCCTGTAATCACCGCACGGCCTCCAGTCCCCTGGGTCTTTCTTAGAAACCATGTGGAGCGGTGATGCCCAAGAGCTGTTGGATGGTCGATTTATGCCTACACTCTCAGAAAAAAAGGAGCCAAATGAGCAAAAAAGGGTTCTTTTCGCTAAACAAGAACCGATTTCGGGGAAGATCCTTTAGAAGCGTGCTTTCTCAACCAAAAGCACCCCGCGCAAAGTAAAAAAAGAAATGCAGAGCTAGTTTCCGGCCTGGAGAGAGCGAAAAGGGTTCTTGTTGCAGCCAGGAAAGAGATAAAGCGATCTTTGGAAAAAGGAGGTCACTTAAGTCTTCTACCGGATAGAGGGACACAATGACCAGGCTCGAAAGGCTTTGCACGCGAGAAATTGGGTGCGCCATTCTGTGGAAACAAAGCTGCCCGTGCGAGCTGTCAAGTCCTTGAAAGCTTAGAGAGGTGGAATGTCGTAATTATTTACCAAGTCGCGTTGTGTTATTTACCAAACCGAGACAATCTTCGCCTCGGATCGCAGATGAAACAGGCTTCGATGCCTTTGACTCCCGGGCCACCTGCTTCAGCGGTTTGAACACTGGCGTTCGTTTGCAAGCGTAACTGCTCGCCGTGTTTTATTTAGTAAGAAATGTTAGTATAAAGCTACTCTTAGGTACTCATTTGTAAAAACCAGACGGGTCATTGAATTAAAGTTTATTTGAAGAAATCTGTACCTCCGGAAATCGATTGTGTAGTTTATTTCCCCCCAACCCCCAAAAAATGCATACAAATTTTCAAAGGTGCAAAACTTCGATGAATGAGCAACACACACAAAAAAGTGCATGTTGCGATGAATGAGTGATACGGTGATTAAGCGGCGTCGTGTTTTTTTAGTAACAAAAGCTATTTTTTAACTTGCTTTCGTGTTTAAACAATATACGTATAACTGCGCGTATGAATGAAAAAAAAATAGAACAGAGGAACGTTTTTTTGTTTTTTTGTTTTAGTATAGAATGCAGTTGTCCTAGCTTGTGGTCATGAGTCATGACACCACCCGTCTCCCAATACGGCGGCTCTGATTGTTTCGCGGCACGCGTCAAGCCGCAAAAACAGAGTTGGGACCCATCCGCGAGGGGCATCAAAAATCCTGCTGCGCGGAAGGTTCAAGTGATGTGTTGCAGTTATATTTATCTTCAAAAATAAATCAGTCTGTAAACGGTGGTTTTTCGATTTCAAGGAGCAGTTATGTCTAGAAGGATACCCCGAAATAATCCTATAGGCATATTCTATAAGTGCGTTTTGAGTGAAGCAAAACTAAACTTCGATATGTTGTGCGTTCAAATTTATGTGCAGTGTAAGAAATGAGTGCTCCGTCCGCCGTTGAACCCCGCTCGCTACTTTGAGGTCGCCCACCAAGAGTTAGGAGAATGGGATGGCATGAGGAAAAAAAAACAACACAGAAACGTGGTCGTTGCTGTTCTCGTAGTTTTCGCGAGCAATATGGCATGGTAGGATGCACAACAAAATGGCCTCGGACGAAATGGCCCTAGACGAAACGGCCCCGGACAAAATGGTCCCAAGTGCAATCCCGGAGAGAATGGTCCCAAGTGATTTTTAGACACTCGTCTTAATAAGGTGCTACCCTGAAGTTCTGTTAAGTACATTCAATGCTCTTATAATGACAATTTTGTAGAGACTATAAAAAAAAAAGAAGCTCAATATAGACGCGACAATGCTGTAGAAACCCACACACAGGGCAGGCACCTGTCTCGTGTGTGCTTTTCTTCGACTTTGTACCGTTTATTTTGCACTCTTCTTCATTATGCCGATCAACCAACTAGCCCAACAATCTATTTTACTGCTTGATACAACTCTTTCCGATCTCCCGCTCGAAGCTTTAAATTGATGCGGTACAGTTACATTTTGTGAACTTAATGTTTTACTTTAAAGGAGTTCCCTCTTGTAGCTCTGTTGAACACAGAGCTACAAGAAGACGTTTTGAGTGAAGCCAAACGTAGCACACATTTACAACTAGTTTCTTTGTGTAATGAAATGTTTATTTCACAAAAAATGTATTGCATTATACGAATATTTATCTTTTTATATGTTGGGATTGTACCAATTACAGCTAATAAAAATAAGGAGCAAGAGAAAATACGAAAAAAATTTATTTGAACCATTTTGTCCGAGTTTACTATTCGAACAATTTTGTCCGGGGCCATTTTTCTGGTTTGTGGCTTGGTTCTATGTTTTCGATTCCCATTTCTAGTGTAAAAGGGATAAGCGCCGCCTGCACGCCCAGCATTTGCGTGACGTGGCGCTTAACTGAGCTAATATTTGTTCAGAAATGGCAATCAATGGTTCGGAGATGGCTCCGATTGGAAGAAAAATTCTTTGTCAGCGACATCAATTCGCTCTCTCTGATTGATTTATTATCACTTCTCCTTCGAGTTCCAAAATAGGCTCAATTATCATTCAATCTTGTTTCCAGGCCCTCTATTTTGATAAATTCCTATAAAAAACACGTCACTGACCGGACGCTGAATCATCAAATCTAGGTGCGTTGTCGTACTGCCGGCACAAAAGTCGCTCAGCCACCAAATAGGCCAACACGCGTTGCTCAACACAGTGTGTTGATTGTTTCCGTTGCCGGAAGGTGTCACGCCGAATCGAGAATTTCGCTCTTGTTTATTTTGTGTTTATGTTTGGCAAGAGAGTGAACTGCCAACAATTTTACCGGCGGCTGACGGACATGCTTGGTGACGTGATCGCCGTGTTTCCTGGCAGACAAGGACGGAAAAGCGATGACATCTGCGTATTATCTTCGCCAGCGAACCATGGTTCAGGCAGCTCAACGGCACCCCAGAAGATAAGCCGTAATGTGTTCAAAAGCGACGTTTCGGGGGCTAATCTGCTTACCACTAGGCTGACAGTTCGTTGGGAACGTCATGCTCGTTTGACCTAGAGTGCCTTCATGTGCGCATGAAGGCTCCCTAGTTTGACCAGTGAACCTTCTGCCTTGCACCATGTGATCACAACCGCAGAGAAAGGTGTCAGGTGATAAAAACCAGACGACTAATTGGTCCGGCAAGCACGTAGCTTCCACCGCGCTGTCAGCTTAGCGGTGAACAGGAATGGGTCGCTGAAGGTCACTAGAGCCAACAGGATCTAGTTTCGTTGCTCGAGGGAGTGCCACACTCGCTCGTACGAGTGGCGGATCGGAACAATGTTTGACCTCCTCTCCCTTAGGGTTTGGAGCTCTAGAAGGAAGTACCTTCCTCCCTTTCCTCTTAGCCATCACTTGCAAGTTGCAACATGTCAGCGGACGTGAGCACATGGACTTTTGGAGACGTCTGCTGGTGGCTTTTTGAAAACGAACTGCAATCGGCCTGTTCATCATTTCAAGGTAAAACTTCTTCTAATCAGGCAATATTTATAATTTATCTTGAAAATTGCTATAAGTACAGTAGTGCTCAATATGGCCGGAAATTGTTTGATGCATAGGCAGAATAAGTAGGACAGGGGGCGGCTTCTTATTAATTAAGCTACTTGTCGTTTGAAATTTGTTTTTATGCTATTTTAACTTGGAGTTGTCCAAACAAGCACGTTGCAAAAAAAAAAAAAAACATTATTTTACAGTCTTGTATGTTGAACTACACAAGAAAAAGACGTTTTTGAAGCGAACACTGATTTTATTACTACAATACGGAATATACATAATTTGACAAAATACTGAGTTCAAGCTTTCCGCCAGAAAGATCTCAAGAACAGAACTTCGAATTTACAGCGCGAATGAAATGAGCAATGATATCTCTTCGTAAATGTAAAAACGTATGTTACCGGGCTTTAATTAGCTAATGTATCCGTATTTATGGCCCCAATAAACGTGAGCGAATAGGTACTGCAAACGTTTTTGTTTTTTGACCGGCCAGGGACATGGCACTCTGAGAGCCAATCACTGCAGTTTACGGCACCGCTCAACTAATGAGGATGCCGAACATTTGGTTAGACCCAAAGATGCTGTCTGCGACATCAGGGAATGCAAAACGTCCCGCTTGCTTTGCTTAATGTAACAGCGCAGATTGCATTTCTTGGTCTAAACGTATGTTCCGCGTCGTCATTCGCTGAGAGGACTTCGCAGGTTGCAACGATTGGCTCTCGGAGTGTTGTGCGGAAATCGACAGGCGCGAACTTTTTGTGCATTTTGTGTTTGCACAAATGTGGATGTATGCTTGATAAAAATAACTGTTTTATTTGGTCCTATATTCAGTGCTGCAACTATTATGTAAATAGCTTACATGCGTAAACGGCGCATCAACGTAACAAATTGTTTTTGTTTTAGGGATTCGTTGATACTCACAAATGTGAAGACGCCGTGAGTGCTCGCCGTCATGTTTTGCTCATGAACGAAGAGATAACTAAAGCGCCTCTGAACGTCGACTTGATACAAGACCGCATGATGCGGACGTTTCAGTCTTGCCAAGAATGGATGCTCAGCGATGCTGGAGCCCTCACAGTCCTTGAGGAATTTCCGGCAATGACGATTCCCGGGATGGTAACTCAATATTATCTTTTTTTAAATTTGGTCTTAAAGTTTCGAGATTTTTACAGGTCATCAGGACTTCAAAAGTTTCTTACTAGCCGTTTTATCGCCTGTGAATGAGATAGGGGCTTTTGATACGTGCTAAATTAAATAATTTTACCTCGTAATAAGGCTAGGCAATCAATTAGTTAACATTCCGTTTAATTAACTATTGTTTTACTCTGAATCAAGTGAGTTTAACTGGCATATTGGTTGGATTTAGAGTTACGAAAAGTCTTATAAACAAAAAAGTAAAAATAATATTCATTTAATTATTTTTGTGTGTTTATAACACAATTGTCTCTCATGGCTACTTAAGTGTTTTATATGATTATTATCTAGAGTGGTTTTGAAGTTTAAATAATAACGTACAAATATTTTATTTTAAATTTTTTCCATGCTTTTCTTGTGTATGAGCACAATGGCAAGTTGATATTTGAACTTGTTATTGTACAAATATGTACATATATTTTAAATGTTAGCCATGCCTTACTTCTGTATGAGGCACAATGATAAGTTGTTATGTACTAAGCCTTATAAGACGTAGTAAAAACTTGTCAAAGAAAAAATCGGTTGTTCTAGGCCTTTTCTGAAGACAATATCTTGACTCAAGATCAGCGCGACCTATAAATTGATTAACTAGTCAATATAAAAGAAAACGTAAATCGAAATTATTTTAATTGACGCCAAGCCCTACTCCACTATAGTGACAGTAAGTGGTCATTTAGTTAATATATGTGTATATATATATATATATATATATATATATATATATATATATGTGTGTGTGTGTGTCTGTGTGTGTGTAAACAATCCGTGTGTACAAATTCATAGCGCATAAATGTACTTTTGTAAACCAGCAACACTGTCCATTCGTTGTTTATTTTTCAGTTACTACAAGACGTTAAACTGCCGTTCGGCAAAGACATCCGGAGGACATGGGAGCCAAGATTGAGGCATTTACAGCTTCTACACAGGTGTTCCTCAAAGCAAAAGAACGTCACTCTGAACCTCGAAGAGCTGCTTGAAGGTATACTTTAGTTGGTGTTTTTGTAATCTATCACAAGTTTCAGACTGCGACGACGCAGAGGTTTACCTTCGTCCACCATAAATATGCTGGGTTAACTTACTACCTCATTACGAACTGATGACCGCTTATCGGGGCCATTCGTTTAAGACAGGGTTAACTTATACTCAGAAGCAACTTTCTGTGGCGTTTCTGAAGTGAAGAGTGCGTGTGCATAGCCTTGATTGACGCTTAAGATGCGCGGGCGTTTTTAACTTAGACTACATTGCCAAAAAAGTTGCCCAAGTCACCCCCGAGTATAGTGCATTGTCACAGATGGTAATGCAAGCTTGTCAGAATTGTATCTTCAATATACGAGCTAGTAATATAAAACATATCCTTGCTTTATTTTCTCAAAATAATATAGAGGAAATATAAGCGACTAAAGTCAATGACAGGTTAAGAAAAATCTAAAAGAAGAAAGCCGATGGACGCTTGAAATGGAGAGAAGGTTTCTCCTCTCCCCTACAAGCTTCTGTCCACTTCCTCCTCCCCAGCTCGTAGATTTTTTTCTTAACCTGTTACTGACTACAGGGCAAGAAGCATGAAATATGGGTAAAACCAACGTTTCTTGAAGCATGCTTAAAATTCCTGTGCATCTACTTCCCGCAGAACACTCGAGAAGCCAATCACACCAATCCATGAAGAGAGCTCGGCGAATAAAAAGGCCAAAGCATGTTTAGACATATGAATGAAGCGAGAGATGTCACTGAGCATGACGGTTCACGTACTGACTTCATGCTCAGTGTCACGTTGCAGACTTCATTTTTAAGTCAAACATATTTTCAGCTTCTCCATTGGCCGAGTTTTCTTCGTAGATTGCATTGATCGGCCCCTCGAGTATCCTCAAGGGAAGTGGACGCACGGGCATTTTTAAAAGCAGAGAAAATGCGGTGGCACGTTGGGCATTGTTTTACGTGTGTATTGCACATATATTGTAATTCATTGACTTCCGATTTTCTTCCTTTACTACTTCTTGGATGGAAAGGGAACGCTTGATGCTGCGTACCATTTTTCGCTTTTACACATTGTTGTAGCGAAGGGGGCTTCGAAGGGGACGCTTCGTCATCCGCTGGTCGCGCTCTCTAGATCGCACTGATTGACCCACTAAATGTTTTGAAGGAAATCATATCTGCGGGTATGTTTTAGAGCGTAAGGCTAAACGAGAAATAAAATGCTTAGTGAAACCTATACAATTATAGTTGATCTGAAAGCGCGGCAAATGAGCAACTCGCAGCATAATAATACAGAGGAAAATACATGTGTTCATATTCTTGCTTTCTTGTTGTAGGAAGTCCGGACACTGATGCCACTCATCCATCTCCAGGAAAATGAATTTGACATCTTTTTGGACGGTGTCCTGACAGTGAGTGACATCAGAACGACAGTAGAAGCTGTGTGCACATTGCTGGCAGTGATACCCGTCTCGTCTTGAAACTGTTTCGAATTTCGTTAGCTTTTTTACTGCGAACAGAAGAATCAATTTTTGCTACTCCAATAAAGTATATGATTGGACATGATGTTTACTGTTCTGCCTGTCACCTAGTTAATTACGTACAGGAATGAAGTGTGGTGACTCTGGCCAGGCTGATGTTTGTCAACCTGTCGAAAAGGCCCAGTGCTAGCGATTAATGAACAATGTAAAGACACTTTGGTTGGTAGAAAAAAATGCACCTTGTGGAGCAAGAAATACAAAATACGATTTACTAAAAACTAACTAGGAATGTAAAAAAAACTCATTTGTCATAAAAGAGGGTTAGAAGTACAAAATATGGTTTATAACGCCAACATAATCTAAAGAACTCGGGATTTATTGAAAGAACCAAGGAGGGTTCCGAATAAAACATGAAATAGGGTTCATAAAGAAAAACCAATGAAGGATCCGTAAAGAACCTCGAAATAAGGTTCATTAAGAGCGCGAAGAAGGGTTCTGGAAAGAACCCAGATGGGGTTCATTAAGAAGAACCAATAAAGGATACGAAAAGAACCCTGAAATAGGGTATATTAAGAGCACCAAAAAGGGTTCTGGAACGAACCTGAAATAGGGTTCATTAAGAGCACCAGAAAGGGTTCTGGAAAGAACCCGAAATGGGGTTCATGAAGAGCACCAAAAAGGGTTCGGGAAAGAACCCGAAATAGGGTTGATTAGGAAGAACCAAAAAAGGATCCTAGAAGAACCCCTAAATAGGGTTCGTTAAATAGAACCCAGAAGCGTTCTGAAAAGAACCCAAAATAGGGTTCATTAAGAAGAACCAAAAAACGATCCGAAAAGAACCCCGAAATAGGGTTCATTAGAAAGAACCCTTTTTGTGGGTTCTTTTCTGCACCTTTAAGGGTGCCGCCCATTGGACAAGCGAAAGAACCCAATATCTGAGAATCTCGATGCAGGCAGGATGTTCCGGATGCAAAGGGGAGGTAGAGTTGGAGACACGCCGTTGACAGCGAGATGAGTCTTCTTGTCGATAAGGCGTCGATGATGCATGCTGACGTCCAGATCGAAGTGTGAAAGAAAATCTGAGCCTAAGATGGGGTAGGTCACGTCGGTAATGATGAAAATCCATCGAAAGGTCTTACGAACACCTAAGTCCAGGGTCAGAGATTGTCTGCCATATGTAGGAATGTTTGAGCCGTTTGCTCCGCGACGGGATGCGAACCGGGCAATGGACGTCGCCTCTCTGCATGTGTAGGTGGAATTACGCACATTTCAGCTCCCGTGTCGACGAGGAAACGGCGGCCCGTTATTCGGTCTGTGACAAAAAACAGACGGCTTGTTGTTGGGCCGACGTCACTTGCCGCCTCTAGTGACGGGCCAGCGCGTTTTCCTGCCATTCGCACGGCTGTTGGCACTTACGTTCGTCGCTACCTAATTTCTGGTGGATATACCAGCAGAGAACGTCAGTCCGTCGTTGTGAACGACTGCGACGTCGAGAGGATCTACTGCTCCGACGACGTCTCGAGTCGTTTCTCTTTGTGCCGAGTGATGCGACGGTGGTTGTCAGGGCGTCGATGCGGGCTTCAAGGGCTCGCATGGCGGAACCCTGATGAGCGTTATCCGTGACGCTTGACAGGGCACGCGCAGCATACTCAGCGACGCGGTCAGCCGTGTCGGCAAGGCGATCCAGCGGAAGATCGGTGGCTGGTGCAAGCGTCATGCGAATGCCTTGTGGCGAGCGCTGGAGAGACAATTCCCGTAGAATCGGATTGTTCGCATCCGAAGCTTGCTGACCTAACAGCTGGCGCATGCGATGAAGTAGCTGAGAGGGTCGACGGTCGCCCAGCTCCTCTGTGTTCAGGAGCAGGGGCCCTGTGTTGCACGTTTTGGACTCCCACGTCGACTATGGAGAAACACGTGACGTCAACAACGCAGCAAATGCAGATTAGGTGTTCATTGATGAGAAATGAGTCAACATCCAATCTGCGTTCTCTGCGTTATTGACGTCACTTCCTTCTCCGTAGTCGCCGTGGGAGTCCAAAACGTGCAACATAGGGCCCCTGCTGTAGCCTTGCAGCCTCTGACTCCGTCTTCCTAGCGAGGATCGTCCGCTTGATGTTGTCGTAGGCGTCGTCAGGAGGGGGAGATGCCAGTACCTGGTCCAGCTCATCAGCCCACTCTGGGGGAAGAGCGGAAACCACATGGAAGTAGCGGGCGGTCTGGCTTGTGATGCACCGCAGGTGGAATTGTGCTTCCACTTGGGAAAACCAGGCCCGAGAGTTTTTCGCCCAGAAGGCTGGAAGGCGGAGGTGGACGGTGAAGAAAGCTCTGTCGCCGTTGGAAGAGGTGCCAACAGCACTCAGGTTGATGTTGGTCGGACGTCCGGGTCACCAGTTTGTCGGCGGTGTTCTATAAACGCCGGAGGAAAACTGCAGGTGTCCGGACCAAAACTTTGGCTAGAGTCAACTTCTTTTTCTTTATTTTTCTGGCTCCCAAACCACGACCGCTGGCAGAGGCTGGCGCTCGTAATAGCCAGCATTGCGCGCCTAGCGCATCTGTCTGTGTCAGTATAGGGTCATTCATATAATACAATGAAACGCAGAAAGAAAAAAATCAGTAACTAGTCAAGAGTAACAAATATTAACACGAAAAATGTGGTTGAAGAGATGACTTGAATTCCTCCGGTGCAATGAATGCGACGATAGGATGGGAGCCTGTTCCCGTCATCATTGATGCCTTGTGGAAGGAATGATCGATTGAAGGCGTTTGTTGAGCCAGAAATTGCATTGTACCATCAAACGCGAATCCGTCGCAGGCGAGAGGATTCCCCCTCCCAGGGTCAATTTCCCCGAGGATTCGCCCGCGGATCCGCCAGTGTGAACGAGCCTTTACGAAGCAAGCAGCAATGCAGCTGTGTGGGATCGTGTGACCTGATGAACCGAAACTAAACAAATTAGCTCGGAATCAAAGCATGTAATTCTCTAAAAGGACTGACTAAACTTCAGGAACGTGGCATTTATTTCATAAACCAAAAATTTGAAAGTCTGTATGACAGCGCGATATCAATTAAATACACTCGCTCTCTTCGAGATTTAAAGAAGCATGAATTTGTCAGGATTTTCCAAATACCTGCAGATTAACCCTCCAAATGTTTCTAAGATATAGTCCAAAAATTGCCAAATGTCAGGCAATAAAAATAGCCCAACATATGAAACTTAATTCAATGTATATGAAACATCTCTTTGGAACACTGATAACAGGATACATGGCATAAGACATTTATTTATAGGAGAACGCAAAAATAAAATAAAACATCCGCATGCGTATTTTAGGGTAGCGAAAGGTGGGGGGTTCTCAAGCTTCTGTTTAGCTGACTAACCCCCTTCCCCCCCCCCCCCCCTTCCCAACCCCCTCCCCCCTTCAGAAACACCTGCCTCCGCCCCTGACTGCTGTATTAAATCGGATTAAAAAGCTTCACAAAAAAAGTACAATACCTCCGCGACCAACACCAATGAGAGTCCACATGTTATAATTTCACGCTTATAATTTGGATATTTTCGTTTCCTAATCTCACGAATTGATTGTTGTTTTCTACCCGGCTCATATATACCATGCTTAAGGCTTTGAAACCAAGTGCTTTAAAAATGGTTGAATCTCGGGTATGAAATAGCTTAATAATAGCCAAATAGCCAACCACCAGATTTTTCCGCCGACCACAAAAATAAGCATCCCATTTGGGCTATTTATAGCCTAACCTGGCAACCCTGAAATTTGTTCCTCTAAAGCTGACGATATCTACGCGTAGTCCAGCAACCTAGGTGTTTTATCATGGCCGCTACCACGCTGCTCCGCGTTCCCTTTCCCTCCTTCCAGTAGCGTCACAGCGGGAAGGGGGGGGGGGGGGGACGAACCGCCTCGGGTGCAGGGCTCAGGGGGGTGTCGAGGCGGGCCACAAAAGCGGGGAGTGTCGCGCCGGGCTACCGCCCCTGGAGGAGTCGTGACGTTACTGCCTCCTCCCCCTCCCCCTCCCCCTTTTGGTTCGCGAAACTGCTGCTTTGTTCCGAACCCGTTGTCTAATTTTCTTTTGTTATCGGTATCAGGTCGTTTTCCAAGTATTCGAGCCAGCGCGACTTGCCTCGAGGTTAAGTGACCCCATGTCCGTGTCCTAGTTTCTTCAAAATAGACACCGATTGACACCAAATTTTTGTCGACGCAGAAAATTGACACCGAAAAACACCGCCGACAAAACACCCCAGAATTCTAAAAACTAAACCCTAAAAACACGGAACGCTAGATATGATGAGTAGGGTTCCGTGTTTTCGGATAAATCCGGAAAACTCAGAAAAACCCACGCCCGTAAAAAAATGTTTGTCACTTCAAATTTACAGGAAAAACTCAGAATTTGAGATTACGATGACAAATTAAAAAAAAAAAACACACACACACACAAAAAACAGCATTTTACGAATAAATTACTGGAAAGCACGGGGACGGTGGGCGTCTAAAGAGGCCACTTCAAATTTCCTTGGAAACATCGGACTATTGCCAAAAGCGAGTTCACCGTTTATCTCGTCAAGGTCCGTTCCGAGCAATGGGTCATTGCACTTCTTGACCACGATTAAAGCCGCTGCTCCGATTTCCAGTTTGGAACATACTGTTTGCGCTTCTTAGATCGAGGAGAGGCTGTGTTTCTATAACAGTGAAAGCTACGTACCTGTAGATTTCGTAGGAGGGTGCAGTGCAGCTGTAGCTTCCTTGCTTCCCAGCGACTAGGCCGAGGTGTTTAGTTATTTTATAGTGTTAACGCTAATTGAAGCAACACTCATTTGCAAGATTTGTCTTGGTAGAGTATTGCCAATGGCAAGAGCGTCCATGCCAAATGCAACTGCAGAAATATTATTGGACACAGGTGAATGCTTATACATTTGGTGTACGTTGTTGTACGGATACTATGTATTTTTGCTTTAAATACAAAACGATGGGACAAATAGTAAAATTAAGTTCAAAATTTCGGAGATTTGGGAATTTACAAAATCAACTCCGAAAAACGCCTTCCGAATTTAACGAAAAATAAACTCAAAGAACACGAAATCCTATAGATATGTGACCGGTCGCATGGGTGCATACGGTATGTTTCAGTGGGAAGCATGGAGTTGACTGCCTTCATTTTTGTCTTGTTTATTTGTTAAAAAAAATATAGACATGATAAAATATAAATCATGTGTATATACGCAACAAAATGGTTCCAACATAATGATCCCGGACAAAATGGCGCCGGACAAAACAGTCCGGGACAAAACAAAACCGTTCCGAACAATTTTGTCCGGACCATATTTACCTGGGCTATTTTTTCCGGGACCATTATGTTCAAAAATGAAAAAGAGCCGAAATATTCACGGAAAGACAGAAAGAACACAGGACAGAGCGCACTCTCACCCAAAATTTCTTTGAAAAGCACAGTGTCGAGAGAATTACGCGAGGCTTTCGAGATTAAAAGTAGGGGGAGTGATTGCATTAGCGAAACTTCCTTAGCGCTTTCCACGGATGAGTATGAGTTTTCGAAACGGGGGCTGGACAAAGATGAGTGACGATTAGTATGCCTGTCTGGTATACATGCGTCTACGTTTTAAATAAACTTTGGTTGAGAGTGCGTCCTGTCTTGTCTTTCTGTCTTTCCGTGTATCTTTCGGCGCTTTTCCACAGTATTGATATGCAGCAACTGGTCCATATGAGTACCTTGTTTCCAATATGTTCGTGCCGTTTTCTCCAGCGTACACTACCAAAGCACACATTTTGTCGACTCTTTCTAACGGGAACGCTTATCGGTAAATTGTCTGCCCAGATAAGTTTAAAATGAGTATTTACTTCGAAAATAATAATAAAAATAATAGCAATAATAATAAATTTAATTTTTTTATTCTACTTTGGAGGGTAGCGGAACCACGAAAAGGCCATTAGCCCATAACTGATGTCTTTGGAGCCGCACTACTGCAATGTTTTGCTACAATGTGCCACATTACTATAATGTGTTACACGCACAAGTTCCGGCTCCATCAGATATACGTCCGTGAATTGGATTACTTCCTCCAACCAGGCGCGAGATTCCCATTCGTCGGACTCGCTTCTAACGCTAGGCTGTGTCACTTCATTTGAAGTTACAAATATGAAGCCACATGAGGAGCCAGAACGAACCATATTTCAAGTTCTGGACGAGCTACAAAAAACTGTAATAAAAGCTGAATTCAGGGTGTCCCAAACAAAATTTACATGGTTTTTGTACTGCAAAAATAAATTATGCGTCGCGGAACGCTCATTTTCCGCCCAAAGGTAGCGCTAGAGTTCCGAACCAGATGCCAAAGTTTCAGCATGAACCGATATTTCATTCAGAAGTTATAAATGATTTTATAAACTTTTCTATAGGAAAATGGAGCCCATTTTTGCCCGTTTTCCGTTTCTGGCGCCATATAGAGCTCCATGTATTCAAGAGCTCCGTCGGTCACCATTTTCCTATTGAAATTTTCAGAAAATCACTTATAACTTTTTGCATCAAATATTGGTTCATGCTTAAACTTTGGCATCTCGTTCGGACCTCTAGCGCTACCTTTGCACGGAGAATGAGTGTTCGGCGATAATGAAGAAGTTTTTACATTGGTCGTTGCGTTCGACATGTAGGAAGTATACACCCCCCACTTTTTTTCGGTGTCGTCCCAATCCGGCTGAAGCCTCAATTCGGCTATTTCCTATATTCGGCTAAAAGTTCCAATTCGGCTGCACGTTCCGGTTCGGACACATCCTCAATTCGGCTAGAAACTTCAATTCGGCTAGAAGTTTCAATTTGGCTGGACGCTTCAGTTCGGCTAGAAGTTTCAATTTTGGAAGACCTGTAGACATCTGCGCACGCCCTGTACCGCAGTCAGCATTATGAGTTGACGTACAAGGGTTTGCACTATGGCTGCAGCACCCAAGACTTTCTCGGTATCGAAAACACCACGCTACATAGATATTTTTCACCGTTCTGTGGGTCGTCCGTGGCAAGTGCACTCGATTTTTTGCCCTCCAGGCCACCTCAAAAGAGGACGGCGAAGCCAAGCTGGAAGCCCTCAAGAAGGAGATGGGCTGGCACACCACAAGAACACAGACAGTGGACCCTGGTGACGTACGCTACGACGGAATTGTAAGTGTAGATACTAAGTGTAGCCAGAAACGAGGCACCGAAGACAAAATGCGCGCGTATTACAGTCGTGGTCAAAAGAAACACGAACGACAGCGACCAGACGGATAACCGAGAACGCGGGTAAACCAATGGCCGAATGACGGGGTGGGGAGACGTCAGATTGTGCCTACCATCCACGTGACGTACCTCTTTTATAGTGTGTTGGAGCAGATGAGGTTTTAATTGCGGTGCCCGCGAGTTAGTTCGGGCAAGACACGAAGTACCGAAGAGCTTGAGAAGTGGTCTTCTGCGAGTTTCCCAGTAACGGACGGCATTTTGTCCCCGAAGATAGCGGCTGCACCTCTCAGGCTCCAGGAAGGTTTTTTTTTTTTTTTAAATTCCGCAACGAGCAATCCGAGAATAGGTTGTTATACAGGGTGATTCAAAGAGAGGCCAGGCTCTTTAAGTTGACCGCAAAATTCGATTTCTTAACCTATCGCGCTACAACTTCGTACAGCTCTGCCCACAGATGGTGCTTTTTTTTTTTTTTTTTTTTGTAAAATTTGCAAAGAGCGAACTTACCTGAGGAAAAAGTAAAGAAAGAAAAAGGCTTAGCTCCTATGGAAAAGCAGCGAATCCACCGGCTCCGCTGTGTTTTCGAACCTGCGGACATTGTGTGTGCCCCTTTGACATGTGTAATTGCGTTCTTTTTGACGCAAGCGTAGTTTCAAGGCGGCCGGGAGCAAGCAGACGACGCGACGACCTGCGCAACGTTATTAGATTAGCTCAGTTACGGAACTGCTCATGCACAAACAGTACCCCCCCCCCCCCCCCTCACTCACTTCGACTCGCCTGGCGTCGCTCGACGCGCCGCCGGACGGCTGCTTTGGTAACTGCAGTGGATTCTATGGGAATCGGGATACGTACGTTTCGAAGCACGGCGTCTAGGTGGCGCTTCAGCTCTGCTCTTTGGAACGCACAGTTATGAAACGGAAATCTAGATGGCGCTTCAAATGACGGCAGGCGGATTGAAGGGAGTGGGGGGGGGGGGGGGGGGGGTACCCCCTTCTGCGGGAGTTCCACAACTGAGGTAATCTAGTAACGTTGGACCTGTGTTGTGGCCCCATCTTCTGACAAGCGGAGCGAGCAGACGACGGCGTCGTCTGTTTTCGAACTGGGGTAGAGAAGAAATATGATTTAAATCGTGAATTAAATCCCACCGATGTTTCTACGATAATTATCGTATATATAGTTGTCAGTCTTCAGATGGTACAAGTATATCTTTTGCTGATTGTGCAACGGTGCTAAACGATGTTTTTAGAATGTGATTTTCAGCCTGTGATGTCAGCTGAATACCTGCATTGTCATCCACTTCTTTTTTACCGATGAACCCTGTAACAGTAGACAATATTGGTGCGACTGGAATTATTAACAATATGAAAATTTCATCGTGTGCCGGAATTGATGGAATCAACAGCAAGCTTTTTAAAAAATTGTAATGTGTATTGTTCTATAATTCTCTCAAGCATTTATACACAGTCCCTTAACCTTGGCGCACTCCCGAGCGATTGGTTAGTTGGGAAGGTGGTTCCTCTACACAAATCTGATGTAAAACATAATCCGCCCAATTATCGCCCGATTTCTTTAACCAGTGTACCTTGCAAAATTTTTGAACACGTCATCTACTCGCAGTTGGTTAACTTTCTTGAATCTAATGACTTCTTTACTACTTCACAACATGGCTTTAGAAAACATTTCTCATGTGAGACGCAACTAATATCCTTCACATACGATCTCCATCACTCTCTTGATGACCGTTATGAAACTGATTGTGTCTTTCTGAATTTTTCAAAAGCATTTTGATAAAGTTTCTCATAGGCTACTACTTCATAAATTGCAATCACTTACTCACGCATACTTAATTGGATTCACGCGTTTTTAACTAACCGCCTACAATTCGTTCACTGCAGGCTAATAATACCAATTCTCGCACTGTTCCAGTCAATTAAGGCGTTCCACAAGGCTCCGTGCTTGGCCCGCTACTGTTTCTTATTTACATTAATGACCTGGTATTGAACACCTCTTCTTCCATCTGCCTGTTTGCTGACGATTGCGTATTATATAGAAAAATAACTGACATATCTGACGCATTATTTCTCCAATCAGACCTTAACCAGATATCAATACGGTGTAACCAGTGGCTAATAGAACTAAACACTGACAAATGTAAATATATGAGAATATCACGTGGTTCATCTCTGCCTCACTCTTATCACCGTAACAGTAAACCTCTCGCATCAGTGTCAAGTTATAAATACCTTGGTGTTCATATAACGTCTAAGCTTTCTTGGAAACTTCATGTCGAATACGTGATTAACAATGCTAATCGTATGTTAGGATACCTTAAAATAAATTTCTTTCTCGCTCCGTCCTCCCTAAAACTAACCATGTACAAAACTCTAATCCGCCCAAAATTAGAATTTGCCGCCGCCTGTGTGGGACCCCTCACACTCTTCACTAATTTTCCTTTTTGAATCTGTCCAAAACCGTTCAGCCCATTTTATCATGTCGAACTATCCCCGTACTGCCAGCGTTTCTAGCATGAAAACCTCTTTAGGCCTGCCATCACTAACGCATTGCCGTAAAATCTTTCGTTTGTGTCTTTTCCATAAAATATTTCATCAAAATGCTGACCTTCGACGTAAAATAATTATCCCACCATTCCATATCTCTGCTCGCATTGATCATAGTCATAAAGTCGGTATGCCAAATTTAAAAACTTCGTTGTTTCAATATTCTTTTATTTCCCAAACATCATTGGATTGGAACCACCTTCCTGCCTCAATAGCTAATATTATTGACATTGTTCTGTTTAAGAGAGTTCTAACTAACATGTGCACATTGTAATTATTATTCTGATGTCCACTCCCCTCTTCAATGTATTATTTATTACCTTGAGGGTATTTGAAATAAATAAATAAATAAATAAATAAATAAACATTTCCCGCATAAATAATGTATCCCCTAAATACATCTCATTTATCGTGTGTCTCATTTTGGGATTTCAAATGCATTTATTTAGTATAGAAATCAAATAGTCATCGAGCATGAAATATTATACGAGGCTGAACACAAACAAGAGCCTGTGCCCCTTTGTGCAAATCAAAGAGTTCAGCTTTCTTTTTTTTTTTATCAATTTAACACTTTGTCTGTTAGTTATGTAATCCCTATTGATAGAAAATCATGACACGGAAGAAAAAGGGAATAAAGCAGTTTCACAAACTGAAAGCATCAACCTGCATTTGTTCTAGTTTGGCAGGGAACTGTGAAAGGTTTGATGAAACTATACTTTAAAACTTTAAAGAGAAACTATTTCTTCCGCATTGTTTTCATTCGTCGAACAGATTTGTCAATCAGTATGCTATGTTTAAAAATACATCTAATGATCAAAATTATTTATTCCAGCTGCAGCGATTTAAATAAGAAAAATCACGTCTAAATCAGATAAATTCGATCTACATTAAATAAATCTGATTTATTTATTTATTTTTATGATAACTGTTTTCTTATTGTGCGTCGAAGTTTGAGATTCATAACAGCCTACATGTACCCGAGTCTTTCAACGGTCCCTAATCGGTGCCGCAGGTGAAGCACATGGCCACGGAACACCTGCACGACGAGGACGAGGTCCGGTACATGGAGCGTGGGCGGCTGTACTTCGACGCCCGCGACCGCCAGGACCGATGGGTGCGGGTGCAGCTGGGGCCCGGAGATCCCCTAGTGCTGGCGCCCAACACGTACCACCGCTTTATCCCCAGAGACCCGCCCGTGAGTCCAAAGCCGCAGCCAAACTGCTAGCACATCGAGCAAAAGACCGTCGGGAGACATTGTCTGAGTTTCTTCCTTGCGGACACGTGCGCGTTATCTAAAACAAAGAACACTAAATGCCCTTACCCGTCAAAAAATAACTCCCTACGTTGCTCGTCGAGATTTAAATGAAACGCGTTACTTCAGCTCAAAAGTAACGGGTTATGGTTACTCTAAATTCGTCGTTTCTCTGACGTAGTGACAACCATACAGTGGTAGCACAGAGCATCAAAGAGCCATTGTTTCGGGGAACCTGGACGTCAGCGCACAGCGTTCGCAGCAGCGAGGACCCGAAATACACTTGGTCGCTCGGAAGAAGAGTGTTTCGGCGTCTCGCCGGCAGCGGGGAACCAGTCACGGGGTTCACCTCTCATCCGTTGTCTGCCCCTCCACCTTTTCCATTTCGGCGGCCGCTTCTCGTGGCGATCTGCCAGGCTTTATGGTATGAAGCAAGCGTGCTTCGAACACGCTTGAGGCAAGGTTAATGCCCTCATCGATGCCTGCAGCGAACGTCGTGTCTTTCGTACGATGTGTCAGAAGTGGGACCGCAGCGGGGAGGAGATCCAACTATCGCGCCCCTAGTGGCTGAGTTCAGAACTAAACATGGGGGGACAACACCGGCATAAATGAGTATAGTCTGCGTTTCTGACATCAGGGCGAGGCTGACGTAGCCGGAAGTTGCGTCGGCAAACACCAGTCTCAGCCGAACGCTGACGTGTGTCCAATCTGTGTCGATCGAGGAAGATGACGTAAAGCGAGCCTCGTGTTGGGTCACGGCCGTGGATGAGTAGATGCCGAGCCCCATGGCTATCGAGCTGCACTGACCCCTATAGTCTGATCCCAGAGCCAGAAGAGACCCTAGTATTCTAAGGTGACCATATTTGCGCAGCTTATTTACGGCGCACGCTCGAAACCAACTTCCACTTAAGTGAAGAATGGCAGTCTTGGTGGCGAAGAATGCACGCTGAGGTACCGTTTTGGAAACTCGCCATCAGCAAGCGCACAGCAGTAACATACCCAGTTGTGTTCTAATAAGAACCTTACAAAAATATTTTAAGGATTTATTTCTGAAACAACAAGTACGGTGTTCAAAAATTTCGCTCCTAGAAACTTAAAAACCTAGCAGTTTATAATTGGGAAACTGTAATTATAAATTAGTAAAATTAATTTGCGAAATTCGAAATCTAGCTACATACGTTCCCAGTTGTTTTGCTCAACCTCTTTCATCTGGAGCAGAGTCCCGTGACAGGAAGGCCGAGATCATATTGTGAGCCTTTAGCCAACATGCACTCGGGCACTGCGCATGGGCAGGGAACCGTTTTTCGAAGAGCAAAGAATCTGCGCAAGCGCGGTGTCCCACACCCAGCGCCCCTACGTTAAAGCAACGCCAAAAACGCGAGTTTTAAACACGATTAAAGAAAATGTAGGAGGCAAGAATGCAAATGAAATCAGTTATAGCACTGTACAAGTCACAGAAGCAGGACAAACAAAAGAGCAGGTGTTTGATCATATCAAGGGAAGCTCTTCATTGTTTTAGGCGCTAACCATGTTGTGCTAAATATCAAGAGATAGACACCCATGTGGCATATGCCATAGTGACATCGAGACGCTAGAACATGTTGTTTTCTAGTGCACGGTGTCTGTTTTAGCGGGAGTGCTAGGCTGTGCTGACGAAGGTGGGAGGAAGGAGGAAGAATGTATTACTATCACAAAAAGGAGGTTTCAAGATTGCTGCAGAAGGTTTAAAGAAGCGTAAAAATGCCACAACAGTGTTGGGGTAGATTTCTCAACGAGAGACTGAATTTATAGACAAATCTAAAGGGGAGGGGCGTAAATATTGCCGCGAGCGCACCAAACCAAGTAGGCGGTGCGCCCGTGGCCTAATGGTTATCGCGCTTCCCTTCTGCGCGGAAGGCCACGGTTCGATTCCTGGTCGCGACATGTCTTTTATTTATTGTTGCAATTTATTGTTCTCGGAAATTCGAGACCTCTGTTTAATGTTCGAGGTCAGAATGTTCGATGCGCGCAGTCAGTTTTCGCCCCAGCGTTCGACTCTGCTGCTATGCCGACTTCGACGCCCTGTTATTATCTTTTGTACCCTTTTATTTTTGGCACAAGTTCGCCACATTAAACGTTTATTTCTTACTGTTTATTTATTTTTTTTTTTTTGTTTTTTGGCCAGCACCCATGACAATATTTGTAGGCTAGGTGGCGCAAATTATCACCCCATACAAAGGCTGTACCCTTCATTCATCCATGCTTCCTATGATGGAGGACATACGCTTGCTGGAAGTGCTCTGGACGTCTTTACACTGTTTCCCATGAAAAATGAGCGGACTGAATAGGACATCGCTGAACAGAACCGGCGGGTCACTGAGGCTCATCGTGCCCATGAAAGGCTAGAAAAGAGAGAAGAGCATTTGGCTAGAGACCGAGAAGCAAGGTGGGCTCCTTCTACTAGACGACCAAGATCTGATTGAGGGAACAAGGTTCTTCTCAATTTAGCCACTGGAATATGACTCATGGCAGACTTTCTGACATTTTCTGCAAAAATGTCAAAAACGCCCCCTCGGTTAATTGTTGATGAAACTCATGGTAGAAAAGATTCCCGGTCCATTGTTTTTATATTTACCTTACTTTACCTGATGAAGAGCGGCCTCCGCTCGAAACGTCGTAATAAACTTCGAATTAGTAACTTCGACAGTACGCATCTTTGATATATATATATATATTGAACCTTTGTTGTGCTTAAAAAACACATCTACGTGACGTCGGTACGCTTTATTTTGGCGCAGCCTCAGAGCTGGTTTCTGCCGGCAGTGCTAGGAAACTGCAGTACTATGGCGCACAACACAAAAGTACACAACAGCAATACTGAGCAACCAACAAATTTGCAGATTTGACAAGGTACCGGTCAACTTCCTGAAGTATTCAAGTTTGCGGGGACGTAAAATGCAAAAGCACCGGCTTGAGGAGTTTGGACTCAAATCATCTTTAGCGCAATCAACCTGCTTCGACATGTTTAATGTTCGATCCTATAAACGTCCGAAAGTATGGCTTCTGGGCGTCACCATCTTGCTGCTGGCGTGTGTAAATCGGCCAATCGTCTGAGCGTCTGAGCGTGGCCAAGGGTTCCAAAATGGCGCCCGAACATGGTTGGATGAATGGATGGTATTGGCTTATACCCTTTGTATTGGGCCATAGCTTGCACCACCCAGCCTGCTCTTTTCTATCCACAGTGGCCAGACTAGCTTTTGAAGCGTGGCTGTTTGTAAACGTCTGTTCCAGGAGCCAGCCACTATGATCCTCGTGGTGCCCGACGACTACGTTTACAAGGCGCACCTTAGGAAAGATTGACGGGAAAAAAACCCATCAAAGTATCTCGAATAATAACCAAGACGGCTTTCCTTGTGAAAACGGACATATCAGCTACCATCTGTATGTGAGTTAAGAGCAATAAACCTGTAAAGCTCGAGCTTGTAAGTTTGTTTTCTTTATTCGCAGGCGGTAGTTCCTAGATGGCGGAAGAGATGGGGATAGATTCTCCAGGATTTTCCGTGCGCCTGCTCGCGTATGTTGGTAATTAATTTATTTGTCTACAAATGCGAAATGGTCAGGGTAGGAGCACATTACGGGTGACGGAGATGTTCATGTGCGTTAGGGAAGCGAGCATCTGGATATCTAACCCTTGCGGGAACCTCAACTTGCGAAGCTTTGTGGAGGGCGAGCGGTGTTTTGAACATCGGTCACGTCACTGGTTGTGGCAAAATATTTTTGAGGGTGTTTAAGATATCGTGGTGTCTGCGTTTTGCCTGGCCATTAGTGCTCTAAAAAGTAAGCCACGCACGGTGACCGTCATGCTCCGGAAGAGCAGCGTTCACGGTATTGATGTCTTCGTGTCACAGGTTCAGAACTCGCTGCTCATCGCCACGATTTTTAAGCCGGGGTCGCACTGCTTGTACATCGTACAAAAGACAGTCTGCAAACACCAGTCGCCGCGATGTCTGTGGTTCGAATTCCTTGGGCCAAGTTTCTCTCTGAACTCATTGCCATGCGGCACTCGAAGCAGGGATCTCGCAGTGACTCGCGTTCGAATCCGTATGCAGACTGTATGGTGTATAAGCAGTGTGACTCGGGCTTTGGTGTATTGCAAAACGTGATCAAACTGCGCTATAGCTATTAATAGGAAGCTTTAAGATAGCGTGACCGCAGATTGCGGTACAGTGCAGCATTTCAACCGGAAGGTCGCGCTGGGGATTTTGAGTATAATTTTCAACGCGCGGCCAAGGGCTTTGCTCTGCTCACGGTAGCGTGCGATAACGCTAAGCTAAAATTAGGGAGTGTTCGTAGCTCGTTTTCGCCGTCCTGCAGCGCCCTCCGCAACCCGCTACGATACCTGGAATTCTACAGTCAAGGCCATCGGCGCGCAGGCGCATTAGCAGCTTTGTTGTGCAGGGCTTAGCGGAGGGGGGAAACCGGTCTACGAAACTCCCTCGTGTCTATTAACGTCATCGGCGTGTTTAGAGGCTTTATTTACTGCCCTACCAAGAAGAAATGCCGTACACCGTACCGTATACCGTACATTCGTGTACCGTGTTACTGCAACGTTGCGACCCGCCTCGCCAAAACTACCCGTTCTAAGCTCTCGTCACGAACGGCTGGATAACACAGACGCGATAAAAGGCTTCGAGAAATTTTTTATTTGTTTCTGTAATTACCTGAAAGCAAGTACGCGTATTCCGTCTTTTGAAAGTGCTTGGAGCAAATGGTCATATTCCTCGTAACGGCCTTAAAGGGAAGCTACGGAAATTCTTGGAAAAAATGAGTTAGAAGGGAATTCTAGTGTATTTTTACCCCGTGAACCCGAATACCCAAACCATTTGCTGCGTAAGTATTGTTAAACGCGAGAAAAATGCGAAAGACAGTCGCTGTCCGTGACGTCATCGACGGCTCTTTCGGCTGCCCAAGGCTAGGGGGGCGGGGCTTCAGCCCTATTTTGAAATTCCTCTTGTGGCTCTCCGGCGCGTCGCATTGAAATATAATTTTGATATCTGTTATTCTAAAGGCCAAATTAACGCAATTCAAGCGCTTTTTCTCAAATGTAGAAGTGCCCCATCTTCCCTTCAAGACGAGAAACCATTTCCCATGTCTATTGCTCGACATACCGTTGCGCGACCAGCTCTCTCCTAGAGGCCGGCCCGCAAGCAGAGAGAAGGAACCCGACCCTCACTTTCGAAACGAGAGGAAATCGCCTCTCGTTTCCTCCTCGCCATGTTCCGATTTTTTTTTTTTTTGACAAGTTTGGGGTGGAGGAAATGAAAGCTTCGAGGATTTGAAAAGATTATCCAGAAGCCAGCCGGCACACCTGCGACAAGGAGCTGAACCAACCGAGTAGCTGTTTTGAGTGAGCTTGGCACTTGCTCTTCCCAACGAGTTGCATTGGCTCTTTTTTAGCATTGGTTTGGAAGACGATTCTTTGCTGTTGTGAGAGCACAAATACCTTGTTCCGCTCAAAGAAGTAATCATTGAAGTATCATTTTTAATATATATATCTGATTTGGCATTTTTCGTTGTCGGATTCTTGGCGACAACGGGAAGTACGAGCGGCTTTTTCTGTATATCAGGGATGGCGCTCCATAGACCTGTGGTTCTGAATCATTATGGTTCGTAAACCGGCAGAGGTGACGGAGGATCCAATCCGTAGTGGGTCTAGCACTTTTCGGCGTAGAGCGTTTTGCTGTAGGCAATTTCGGTGCGGACGTTTTGGTGCACAGACATTTCAGTGTACGGACTTTTTGTTGCAAAGACTTTTTGGTGTGGGACTTTTCGGTGCGGGGATATTTCTGTGCACGGACATTTTGATGCATGGACATTCGACGCTATGTTTGCCTCGCCGGTGTATCTTTTCCAACGTACGCAGACACGCTTCACATCGTGTTTGCGCGTTGAGTTGATAGAGATAATCTCCTCTATAAGGTTTTGGCTTTATTACTGGTCCTACGTGTAGGAAAGAACCCAAACAGCAAGACGTTTGAGGTTGTTCGTGTATTCAGAACAATTTTGAATAACTTCCAATGCGCCTCCTCCGCGTAATCGCACAGCTCTGATTGTTCATTAAGCTCTGAAAGTTTGAAAGTTCATTAACAAATGTTAGGTAATCAGTCGTTTTTTGTTGCGGCTGCGGTCCCACGGCGGCCATGACATATGACGCTTTCAGCACGTTTTCGAAATGCGATCGTGGCGTGTTCAAGCTTGCTAAAATTATGTGTTATATATCATCTTGTAGTGTACAACATTATCTTTTATCTGATGTAGGATTTGTTTTCCTAGTGCAAAAAGCTAATTCAGAGGGCACCCGCGAACATTGACCTTTTCGGCAAAACATGGTTTCGTAGTACAGTGGTACAGGGTGCACTATTGGAGCAATTTCTTTCTAATTTTAGAATGTTATAGAAGAAGAGTGCGTTCATTGTCAACGGAGGCCCTTTTTTCGTTTTTTATTTTATTTTGACAGATATTTACTTTAGAAAAATTGACTTTGCGGAAGCACTTCAGTCGCGAAGTTTTGGGCGCCTACTCGGTCATTTTATTTGAAACTTTTTACATCAGTTTGTAATTATGGTCGAAAGAGTTACGCTAAATTTCATTGTAATATGGCTTAAACTTTTTTCGGAATGCTCACGTGAAAAGTGACAAAAACCGTTAATTTTGGCAAACTTCATTTGGTAGTACAGTGGTACAGCGCTTAGGGATTGGCACACATGAATAAAATTGTAGGCCCGCAAAGAAAAACATATTCTGCTTTGCAAAGCGAGGCCCTTTTTCTAAATTTCACTTTTGATTTTCCATAAAAAAAGTTTGAATATAGGTGAAATCACGTATTTGTTGATAGTCAAAAACGAGTATTTTGACCCCTTTTGGCAGACATTTAGGCCGATATTTTTAGTATTAAATGGAAATTACTGTTCCAGGTCCTGATTATTAGCCCACATTTTCACTAATCGAGCCTATTTATTAAAAAGAATCATAAAACACACAGAAAACACAAATTGGATGTCTGGTTGCGCCCTCTATGTGGCGGTGGCTGAAATGTGACTACGCGAGGTTCAGGAAACTGCCGAGGATGGCGCTGATTCCACCTGTGGTTGCCAGCTTCGGAAACTGGTTGTACTCTTGGCTTCTTCCGTTTCTTGCAAAATAACGTGCTGGAAAACTTGGTCGAAACTCGTGAGGTCCTTTATAACACGGTACTTTCTGCTAATATAGCTTTTAGGAAGAATTTCAGTCGCTTTCATATTGTTAAACGATTTTTTTTTTTATGCGAGGCTCCACCGGTTCAGTTTGCTGAATAAATTGTTCACGGAATCGATATCGAAGTTTCAAATTACCGAAATGCCAAAATCGCCAGTTCTGCGTAGATACGCAGCGTGACGCACGTGCTTCTGGTGCGTGTGCACGTACGTGTTTGCTGCGTAGTTCTTCGGTTGCTGCGAGTTTTCGCGTATTTATTGTGCACTGCTTACCTCCGTCTGCGCACGCATCTCATCCTTGTAACTACCCCTGCTCTGTTTGCCTAGAGTGAAGTTTGTGTCTGTCTTTTCGTTCGCTGACTAAGCTCGTGTCGGTGTCCTTCCTACTGGCTGCTGTTCGTGTTTGCGTACCGTGTGTGTCGCTTTGATTACTAGGTCCCCTGCTTATGGGGTGGAGCAAGCGGTGGGCGTCGCGCCAGGGGTGGGTCGTGATTGGGGAAACAGCTTAGCAGCCGACGCCGACTTCGGCGCGTTTCTTCTGCGCACGCGCGTACTGTCACTGATATCGCTACTTCGCGCCGTGACGATGCGCTGATCTACAGGCTGGTCGGCGCTCGCGTGATATTGTTGAAAATTCTCGAGCGTGTATTTACGTTTCGAAAGCCATAATAGAATTAAAGTGGACATTTGGCCGGCAGCCGGCATACCGTGGCTCTGAAAACAGATTGCTAGGAGTGCCCTCTCATTCGCTGGTTCCACGCTGGGTGCGCGCAGTCCGTGCTTCTGGCCGCCCCGGCCGCCCAAATGCGTTTTTCTGATGCTTGTTTTGTATTCAGTAAACAGACAATAGATTCCTGCTGATATTCTCCTTTATAATCTTCACTCTTGACAACTGTTTAGTGTTGGAAGGAACTCCGTAAAATTTGACGATAATGCATGTGTAAGTACAACTGGAACCTCATAGTTGCAAGAATACTTTTCCTGGATTGTCTGCATTAGAGTGCCTCCATGTGCGCTTCGCGCATATGAAGGCTCCCTAGTCTGCACCTTTCTGATAATATGATCGGTCTCCATAAATTGCACTTCCCCGCTTCGGGAGCACGGCCAGCGGTGGTTCTCTGTCGGTCATCGAACCTCACACACGTGAAGCGTTGTCAAAGCTGTGATATACCGGGCGTTTTATTATTCTGTTTTGTTTTGTTTTGTTTTTTTTGCTGAAAGAAATTATACTTTTAATATTCCCGGGGATAACATTATCGGCTGCGGCGGACGTAAAGGAACGAGCGTAAATTGACAGTTAGTGGCCTAATAAACTAATATTTGCCATTTGCGAACGCTGGAGAGGGGGCGACCTCCTCTCCCCCGTTCGCTCCGCTGAAGTGGAACAGGGTGGGAGGAGCTCCCACTTCGTTCTTGACCTGTCACCGACTACAGTTGCGAATTCCACTTGTCATTTTGGAGCGATGACGAGATAGAGCTGAGTCATGTATTGCGTTCTCTGAGATGAAGAACGCAATGCGCGCGGAGTTGCTCCACGTATGCACCAGTCACCAGTAAAAACGACCTGTCCTCCGAGGAGGTCGAGCGAGACGCCGGCTGACATGGGGGTCGGTCACCTCACCGTCACCACCGTCTACCGTGCCTTCAAAAACACGGGGCGCAATATGTTTCTGCAGTATAACAAAAAATTGAACAAACAAGGTGCAAACTTTCATTTTTTTCCTAAGTGTGGTTTGCAGGGCTGAACCGAATACAAAAACGATACGCCGTGCTGGGATGACGTCGACTACAATGGTACACGATCATAACAAGAGCACAAATCCTGCCACGTTATTTTGCTACAGTGATAAGAGCATATATATCTTTGTCCGCGATGCGGCAACAGAGACATTATTTCCAAATTAGAGTTCGAAGTTAGCCTTCGATGCTAGCACTGACCAACTCACTTCACTCACAGGGTGAAAACGTGAAACTTTGTATCATTCGGACAGAGATCGAAAAATAACACGCACCGCTTCAACTTGGACACCCCAAAATAATTAACTGTAGTGGATCGCACGCAAAAGCTTCGCGTACGCAATAAAATTGCCGGTCAGAAGTACGGTTCCGCAAACAAAATCAACATATGAGTCATCAAATTATAAAGAAAAACCAGGTGTGAGCGTGCCAAAAATATTCGACAATTATTGTTGTCAATATTTGTTTTTCTATCCACGTGCTTATGTCGCAGTGGAAAGCCGTGAAACTCCCTATAAAATTATTTTGGGCAGTGTTTCCTGCGGTGCTCGCTCGATCGTAAAATGTCGCTTTGTTGCTACTTTGGCGAATCAAACAAGGAAGCCACGTTCACCTACAATGCCCTGTCCACAAGAAAGGAAATCGAAATTTTCGCTTCGTTTTCTTTTTTTTTTTATATTCTTCTCTTCTGCACGATATAGGGTATGAATTATTATCCTTCCCTGTACTCTCGCTGCGACGAACAGTCCGATAAACGAGTCACCCTATGACAAAGATGGGGGTCCCGAAAATCTCCTAAAATCGAGTTTGTTCTCAGAGACACATCCGTGTGTAAGAAAAACCGCGGCCCTCTCCACGAAGTACGGACATATTTGATAAATAGCGTTGACTTGAGGTTGAACTTTTCATTTGCTTTGTAAACACAAGCGTGACGTCACGTGCGCATCCCACGCGACCCGACTGAAGTCTGAACTGGTGTACTATGTGTGGACAATAGGGCATTATTTTGACTTCCCGGCCGCGACGACCTTGGCGAGGGAGGACAGATGGGGGTCCCGAAAATCCTAGAATCGTGGTTTGTTCGCAGGGACACACACATCCGTGTGTAACAAAAAACGCGGCCCTCTCCACGAAGCTTACACAGGCATTGTTGTGTGACTACTGAAGATGCCTCCCGCAAGGATTCCGAGTCAAGAGGTCCAACGAGTCAAAAGATCCAACGCGTCAAAAGATCCATTATTGGACCTTCTGACTCGTTGGATCTTTTGACTCGTTGGACCTCTTGACTCGCCGTGGATCTTTTGACTCGTTGGATCACTTGACTCGTTGGACCTCTTGACCCACATTGGATCTTTTGACTCGTGTCGGGCGAGTCAAAAGATCCATCGAGTCAAAAGATCCATCGAGTCAAAAGATCCATTATTGGATCTTTCGACTCGTTGGACCTCTTGACTCCCTGTCCGATAACGGGGAAAGGGGGAGGGGGGGGGCGGTTGAAGGGCTTCGAAGAAACTTGGAACAAAAACAGCAGGAAAAGGAAGAAAAGCCAAACAACGATGAATGGCGGCTTTCGGGTGGCGAGGAGGGGTGACGGTCACTGCACTGCAACCGCTTATGGCCTGAATGTCCAACGAGATTGAATGTCCAAAGAGCCTGAATGTCCATTCGGTCGCGTGACAGGCGAGGCGGAATGTCCGACAAGACAAAAGATCTGACACTGAATAAATACAAACTTTAAATGTATTTTTTTTTTTGTGATTGCGTGTAATGCAACAGCGTCTTTGTGTGTCACCATACTTTATTCTGACGTAGCACAGATAGAGGAAATATGAACTTTTCTCAATTAGCGTTGTATAGACATTTTTTATATGTTCTTTTTATCAGCAATATTTATTTTATTTTCGTCGGGCAACGCCTAACGTATTACACTCTGTTTTACTATTTTAAAAATATATTCCGCTAGTGAAGGGCAGAATGACTGTATGTGCATAAGCCATCACAGCATGCTTCAGTTGAGTGAGCGTATTTCACTTGAGTCGACGCTCGATTCTTAGATTCGTAGGTGAGCTTTTCTCAGCATCGGACACTTCGGCGGTGAGCTTTTCTTCGATGAGCTTTTCTCCGGTGAGGTTTTCTCCGCCGCCCGCAGGTCGCACAGCGGCACATCTTTGATAGACCGTTATAACCTACCTGAGAGTCTACTGATCTTGAAAATGGTGCCTATTGATAACTAATCTACAGGGTGAAACACGGAGACGCGAGGCACTTTAAATCGACCGGGAAATTCGGTTTCTTAACCTATCGCGCTACGACTTTGAGCAGCACTGCCCACAGACGGTACATTTTTTTTGTTTTTGGAAATTTTGCAAAGAACGAATTTACCTGAGGAAAAAGTAAAGAAAGAAAAAGGCTTAGCTCATATGGAAACAGATCGAAGCCACCGGTCTTCAAACAACACGGCGCCGTTTCGCACGGGACACAAGAGATGGCAGATCAAACGCCGCCAACAAACGAGCATACGGCGCCGAGAGCAGGCCTTTTTAGCAGACGATCTTTTCGACTCCAAAGCGGCGCGCGTTCCCCAGGCGGCGACAGTCGCAGAAACAAAAAAGACAGGCGCGGTAACAGCAAGGAACTGCAGTTCCTTGTCTGCTAAAGGGCCGGCTCTCGGCGTCGTCTGCTCGTTCGTTGGTGGCAGTTGGCGTCGCGACCGCTTGCGCCTTCTCTTGTCTCCCGTGCGAAACGGTGCCGTGCTGTTTGCAGACCGGGTGCGTCGCTGCGTTTCCAAAGGCGCTAAGCCTTTTTATTTTCCTCAGGTAAGTTCGCTCTTTGCAAATTTTACAAAAAAATGCACCATCTGTGGGCAACGCTGCACAAAGTCGTAGCGCGATAGGTTAAGAAACCGAATTTTCCGGTCGATTTAATCACCCTGTACTGAATAGACCTATTGCTGAATTACCCAAGCATCAAGGAGAATGCAGGGAATGGTGTTCCACGCGCCGCACGTGCCGGCGTCTGCAGCAGTAACTGTTCTAAAGCAAAAACCTAAAACAAATGGTATCTTGCACGTGCGTTTCTCAACGCTTTAGTTTGGTTATTTACTTCGAATCTTTTATACGGGGAAGGCGTGCGCGTGCGACGCGTGCGGCGGTGCAAGCGTAAAGTTTTTGGGCACGCACACGAAAAATACACAGAAGCCTAGCCATAAACAGTTCCGCTGTAAGAAGCTCGCCGTACGCAGTCTCTCCGGACATAAGCTCACCGATTTTTAGATCCTGGATAACTTTGCAGAAGTGTAGTAAGTTGGGCGACTGGATAACTTTGTTTACACATCGCCACTCAGATCGTTTTTTCGCCTGCCTTTTTCATTTAAATGTTTGCAATTTGTCTATAGTCTGCTTGCTGGCCCGCTAATTATTCGTAACTGCAGGAAAATCGAAGTCACTTAAAGACAAGGGTGACGCGCTTTGAAAGTAGGTCCTCTCGCCGCGGTTGTATGCTTGTTCTGCTTCGTCTTCGCGGACAATATTTCTTTACGGAAAAAAAGTAACGGTTCAAAAACACCGCAACAAAGTGAGGAGAGTTCCCTCCCCTAGCCGCGGAGGAATCGCGAAGAAGAAAGGGGACTATTCTCCTTTCCTCCTTCAGCCGCTTGTGCCGGCCAAGGAAATACGCGCGTGACGTGAATTGGGTGAAAAAGTTAGCAAGCTCAATAAGTACCTGCTCGATTTGAAGCTACTTACTCTTTTTTTTTTTTAAATGTTGTAGTGAAAACGTGAACAGACGCGTCCAAAGACACATAATCTTGACTTTTGCCACGCAAAGTTTTAGTGGCGCATGTACCCCAAGCGAAGAAAAGCGCTCCCTCCCCACTTCACAAAGCCAGCGACACAAAACTAGTCTCTGGGAAACCCCTTCAAGCCCGTTTTCCGGCTGCAAACCGGAAAACGGTAATTGGCCCTCTCGACCTACATTGGATCTTTTGACTCGCGTCCAACGAGTCAAAAGATCCAACGCGTCAAAAGATCCATTATTGGACCTTCTGACTCGTTGGACCTTTTGACTCGTTGGACCTTTTGACTCGCCGTGGATCTTTTGACTCGATGGATCTCTTGACTCGTTGGACCTCTTGACCCACATTGGATCTTTTGACCCGTGTCTGGCGAGTCAAAAGATCCAACGAGTCAAAAGATCCATTATTGGACCTTTTGACTCGTTGGATCTTTTGACTCGTTGGATCTCTTGACCAGAAGCGCCCGCAAGGGAGGCGAAACTGGTCAGAACTTCAGCTTGGGCGAGTTGGTTATTCATGATTCATGGAGGCGTTTATTCATGGAGGCGTTTATTCATGGAGGCGAAACGTCTAGTGAAATTGTTTTTTCCTGTTCTGTGAAGTCGGTGCTTTTATTTTAATTATGTTACCAGTCGGCCTGTGTGACCAGTGCTCATTTGAAGAATCGCCTTTGTCTTTTTTGAACCCTAACAAAAACACCCTCATAACATTTTTTTTTTACTGTTCGGCTACATTGGCATAGCCTATAATCGACATAATTTTTGCGAAAGCCTACTTTTATTTTATAATTATCTGTGACCATTTCTAATTGAAGAAGTGACAAGTATAATAATTATATTATGATTTCATATCAAAATTCGACGAACCGGGAGATGCGAAATTCGGTGAAACAGCTTTTCAAAAAAATATCCGGTGCCCGAAACTTGCGTATATTAAAATGTCTAAGGGCCGGTTGCACCAACGTCGCTTATCTTAACCCAAAGCGGCGCTATCCTAAGCCGGCTTAGCGCCCTAAACCGAGCTTAGGTAAGCACGGGTTTAAATTCCGGTTGCACCAAGGTTAAGCCGGCTTTACAGACGCGCCCCTAGCTAAACGCTGGATTTGTGTAGGGAATCTAGGGACAAACAGAGCAAACTAGGGAACGCTCAGAGCGACGAATACGATTGGCGGAGAGGAATCACGTGATGTAAACAAAAAAAAGAAAAACTGCCGTCGTCGTCGGCGTCTGCTTTTCGCTGTATTTCTTCGGTGAGTAACAAATTAAAGGTCTCCAAATTCAATCATTTTTTCGTTTAACTTTCAATAACAGAAGTCAAAGCTTCAAATAAACACGAATGCTCTTTACATCTGTGATTGTGTGTTTAATATCGGTTGATAACAGGATATTTTGACAGTGGTAGTAGTTTTCGTGCTCACATTTTGAGGCGAAGGAGCCATCGGGGGCCCCAAAACTCACCGAACGCGAGAAGGACACTCTACTCACTACATCGCTGAAGACAAAACATCATGGATATAAGTAGGCAGGTAAGATGACCACTAAAACTAGGTCAAGCCTGAGACCGATGAAGTTCAAAACAGTGACGAACTCGCCACGGCAGCTGCGAAAATGCCCGGAAATCGTCGAATAGAAGTCGTCGAGAGGTCAGGTCACGAGACCTTGCATCGACGGTACTCGTTGCTATCAGCAAGGTGACAGAACTGCACTGTACCGTCGTTGAACATCCGCTGCAGCCTCAAACGTACTTCAGTTTCACACTGTCGAGTACAGAAAAAAAAAAAAAAAAAAACTCCCACTAGTACATCACATCGCGGCGATAAGAACGGTCGTCTCTTAGCATCACCTGCCCCAGCCTGCCCCGATACAGCAATTAACGAATCTAACATAGTAGTCGTTACGATTTGTAGTCGCCACGAATGAAAGATATAAAGCAAAATATTCCTAAAAAATCGCGATCACCAAAAAAGTTACGGAGGACACAACAAGGCGCAACTTTCAACTGCATTTTATTGAAAACGTGTTCCGGTATATAGTCTCAACCATCGTCACAATGACAACAAACGACAAAAGTAAAGGGAAAACACCATCACAGAGCACAACTCGGAAACAACAGTGTCTCGTTCTCGGGAAACGAATGAAAGATATAAAGCAAAGTATATAAAAAAAATGCGATCACCAAAAAAGTTACAGTTATGGAACGATACAGTTTTCTGAAGCCAAGATTCTACTCGCGAGATAAGGAAAATTGACTGAAGATTGTCTCAAAACTCAGAAAACGAAAGAAATTGAATTTTCGCTGTTTTATTACTTAAAAGCGCCGCAATCTAATGCAAACGGCAGAGGTGTCGACAATCAGCTGATCGCCGAGATCATGCACTATTCAACGCGCTGATCAGATTGAAGGATACGCGCTGCAAGTGTAAATAAACAAGGTGGTAAATAACAATACGTTACAGCTATGCGAAAATTAGTAAGTACATACGAATAAGCTCGTTGACAGAAGAACCAACGGGAATACAGACGTGAGCCCCACAGCTCCGTACGTTTCTCGGTTAGGGCTAACACGCCCTGAAAGTGGAGAGCCAACTTGAAAACAGGGGTCGATAAACACTTCACGCGACAATATTTCGCATCCTTGTCACAATCGAAAGTCATTTTGTCGAGACCTTCACGCTGATGTAGCCTAAAACACTTTGCACAACCAATTTCGTCCACCGCGTCGACCGCGACAAACCAGCCGCCATGTTTTTAATCCAGGATTAAGAAACAACCAGAAGCAAAGCGCCCAATGTTGGGCGCTTAAGTTAAGCGTAGTTTAGTGCTAGGTTTAGCGATAAGCGAGTTTGGTGCAACCGAACGAAACCGAAACTAAGCTTAAGTTCCCGGCTAAGCTCCGCTTTGCGCTAAGCGACGTTGGTGCAACCGGCCCTTACATGTGTATGTGTTCTAATACAGAAGATGAGTGCAATGTGGAAACTGAATGGCCTCACAAACAATTGTCAACGAGTTGGAATTTTTGATGAATTACCCTTTGTCGAGTCATCCTACTACCGATTGGCCTCTTCAATCAATTGCCCGTCGACAAATATTGTTGTTGGTTTATTTGCCATCTGCTGTGAGGGGAGAGTGTGGGGCTCGTCAAGCCGACATCTGCCAGCATTTTCATCACGCCTCCAGCGCCTGTACCGACTGACGCCGACGAGTTGGCCTAGAAATAAATACCCACGGACTATACTATGGCCGCTAAATATCTCTACGCGAACATGATTTGTTTCCAAAGGGGCACCCGCCTGTCGGCGCTTCTTTGAATTATACATACGTCACGGTCAAAACGTTCCGCAGCTAATGAGTGAAGGCCGACCAACCTATTTTGTCCAAATGTCCGTGTATGGGAGATGAGAATGCCACTGCGTCAAAGGCAAGACGTGTGCGAGCGTCGCTAAAAATGGAGACCACTAGCGATGTTTTAGTATACATGGTTTCATTCTTAGTCAGAGCGCAAACAGAGGTTAGATGTCACGAAAACACATACACAAAGACAAAAAGCACGTTATCACGGCGCATTGTATGAGTTGTTATATTAGTGGGTGGAATCACCCAAACAAAGATAGTGAACGCCGTGGCGTTTAGGTGTTGAGCTGTTGGTGATGCTTGATCGGCGCAATGTGTCAGTCGAGCTCCAACTGAGGGTGATATGAGGCGGGGCAGCTCTGTGGTTTTACTTGTTGTGTTGCATAGTTAGTTTCGGCCGTCAGCAAATAGTGAAAAATATCTATCTACCTATCTCTCTCTCTCTCTCTCTCTCTCTCTATATATATATATATATATATATATATATATATATATATATATATATATATATATATATATATATATATATATATATATATATATATATACAAAGGCAAAAATGCGTACTGTCAGAGTTACTAATTCGAAGTTTACTACGACGTTTCGAGCGGGGACCACTCTTCATCACCTAATGAAGAACGGTCCCCGCTCGAAACGTCGGAATAAACTTCGAATTAATAACTCCGACAGTACGCATTTTTGACTTTTTATATATATATATATATATATATATATATATATATATATATATATATATTTTACTAATACAATGTCTGGACATTTACACTTACCAAGTACCAAGACTGCGTTGCGCTTATCCCGCTCTTATTTATTTATTTTTTGTTTCTCTTGTTTCTGGCCTTTTTAGTATAGGCTTCCACCAGCTCGCTTGCGCGTGAACTCTAGTTTGTAAATTAGGGCGACACTATATAGGTTTGAAATCCTATACCAATTTTATTGCCATTTGGTGAGCCACGTACGAATTTTGAAATATATCTTTTCATCCAAATAATCGATTAGTAAATCGAATAGCGATTCGGACGAATTTACTACGGCGGGAAGAAGGAATTTGCAAATCTCATGGCAATTAGGAAATTTCAGCCATCCTTGGTTTCCGATTGGTCGCGCTCAGTAGCGGCTCCCTCCGCACAGAGTAGCCTCGAGTCAGAATTCGCGGAGTCTCTACTGACCGGCCAAAAAAGTGCGGCGCTTCAACTGCTCCCGCCCAGACGACTTGATGTATTTGTATACGCCCATGACATCGGCCGCGATCGGCGATTGAGGTTCCGTTAGCCGACGCAAGCGTCAGCGGACGTCTCATATTTCCATACTCTCATTTAACTACAGAAACAAAAACAACAACAAAAAAATCATCCAGTTCATGCTCACTATGTTCACCACTGACAAGATAGTCGGTAGTTTACGAGTTTCCGTGCAAAGCCGATCAAAACGAGGCACCAGATCAACTTTTACGGCTGCCACCAGGAAAGGTCTGGCTTGTCGCGTTCCCTCAACGTCACTCCGAATATTGTTTGTGCCCCACGCACCATCCTCTTGTAGCAATATTTTTATTGTCCCCATGTGATTTCTTTTTTATGTTCTTACTGGTGTTTGATCATAATTCGGTCATTGAAATAGTTTTTGCTGCCGACCCTACCATTATTTTGACCCTCTGGCAGCAAAGGAATATTATGCCGGCATTACACACGAAATAAGAATGTAGACACTCCGTCCCATATCTCAAATTACATCACAACGTGTTTACACAACTGTAGTGCAGAGGTACGATGAGCAGGGTCTGAGAAAATATTAGTTTCAGTATTTTCAAAAGAGCGACGAAACAAAATAAAGAAAGGACCGCCAATCGGCAGCGCGTGCAAGCAGAGGCAGTAGTGACAGGAAGCGCGAGGTGTGTCTTTCGTACGGCCGGCATCAACTCACGCACTGTCCGAAGATGTACTCTGTTTTACTCGTAGGATTGCAACGCTGCGGAATGTAGGCGTGTGATTTCAGAAAGCGCGTCCTACCATTTCTACGCGCGAGTGCTCATGCAACCCAAGCATTGTATACAGTTACGTCCTCGCGCCCGTGCCTTGGCCAGCCCCGTACACAACTTATGCAGTATCGTGGGCGCGACGCGCCAGAGGGTGAACACGTGAAAGGAGGGGCGTAAGAGTGGAGAAGGAAACTCAAGGTCGCAAGCGACGGGAAAAAGGGTTTCGAAATTGGCGCGCAGGTTTTGCAGCATTTGCTCATACGGACAGCCAACGCCGCCCTGGTGGTTCAACTAATGTTTTGTTCAAGATGGCCGCCGTGGTACCGCAGCCTTAAACCCAATCTTCACCTGGCCATATGGCTCACATCCACAAAACGTTAATTTGCACGTTTTTTTTTTTTTTTAATATCTAGTAAGTAAAAAAAAAACAAAAAACAACGCTGTATACAAAACAGAGGGCAGTTCTTTTCTGATATAAATAAAGCGTGAGGCACGCGTCTTGCATGCATCTTTTTTTTTTTTTTCGGCCTATAAAAACAATTCCCAAGACATTCGAAATTGAGTTTATGATGGCGCGGGTACTTTATCACGGGGTATTTTGTCATGTTTCATAAGCTTTGTTACAGGTCAGAACGAAGCCACGCGAGCCGTATCACGTTGCAAACAGCTAATTCGTATATTTCTCAAGGAGCTCTAGAACTTTCCAATTGACATTTCGGTTCTTAATACATTTGAAAAAGTTGGGTATTTAGTCCTAAACATTTAATTTATGAGGCGTAATTAAAAATACTGCAACTCTCGCAAGACGTCTGCCCAAAAGAGAAAGTTGGTTTCATTGGCGTAAAGTGGCTGCGCTCTAATTCCGCGTTACAGCGATTTGTAAGCGTCTTTCATTTTTATGCCTTAAAGATTCGTGAAAAGCATTCGCGACCTTATCTGTCAAGCCGCGTACGCGGACAGCGCGGCCTCCTCGACAAGTTGTTCCCTCATCGAAGACGACAATGAATAAAAGGTACGATGAAAATCTTAATTCCTGAAGAAAGCTCAAGTTTAAAATAATTATAAGAGTGTCAGTTGATTTTTTTTCTACTATATTCAAATTTCAACACTCGTCGCAGGCAGCATGAAAGGAAGCACTGCACTCTTGGCGCAAACCAGTGCCCAGTCAACGGTCCTACACTCAAACACGCATCACCACCCGACCTGTTTGAAAAGTAAATAATTTCCAATAATTTTGGCAGAAAAGGCGAATTTTCTACTGAGCGTGATGTTTTGTGGACCCAAAAGTCCTGTAGCCGAGATCGGTAGTTCATAGCTTCAGGGAGACGAAGAACGGCGGATGCATTATTTCCCGCAGAAGCACTGTTTTGACGTTGAATTCCACATAAAATTGTATTTGCACAAATTGGGGTGGCACAATACCGAACTTGCTCGATTACTTTTCTTTGAGAGACAACATAACCAGGCTTAATCTACAGATATTGCAGAATTTATTTTAATTCGCGTGCAGCGCGAAAGACAAGTATGGACATTGTGGGAGCCACTGGTTTCCCTCCCCCGAGAAGGCGTAAGCCGCGGACGTGCCGGCCGGAGTTGCCTGGCTTCGAGCTGGCTCGTCCCGTATCGTGTTGGAGAGGGTGCGCCACCTTGCTGGCCTACTCTCTCGCACTCCTCCGCGCGTCTCCCCGATTTCGGGGGAACAGCGACATCGCGCGAGGGAGAGTCGGGCCTGCCCTCCGAGTGGACGGCCGTGTGGTCGAGGAGTCCTTAATCGGACTCCGGGCGACGGGTCGAGTCGCGGCGCGAGCATCGTCCGACCGTCGATGACTCCACGCTAGCGATTCCCCGGGCTCTGACAGTCGGCGTCCCCACTACCTGTGGACGTCCGTCTGCCGAGAGCCCCGGCCCCGAACTCGTGCGACGACGGGTAGCGGCGTGAGCTCGCCCGACCGGCGATGACTCCGCTCGCAATTACCCCTTTGGCTCTCAGGTCGGCGGGCGATGCGGGCACACTGTGTCCGCGGCGGCTCGCTTGACCCCAGTGTCTTGTTGGGGACCCCTGGTACTCAATAAACGCTGCTGGATACCGGGATCATCGTTGTTGGCATGGCGTTGGCCGAACCCGGCGCGGCGACCGCCCTCGCTGGTAGCCGTCGGCTGCGCGGTGGGATGGGCATTGGATTTCCCCTTTGACCGGACAGGTCCCCGGCCGTAAAGGTGCGTGATCTACCCTCCTTTTTATTCCCACAAAATGGCGCCCAACGTGGGGCCATGGCACCTATTGTTGTCGTGGCACTGCTGCGCCGCGCCATGCCAAGATGGCGGAGCCTCCCTTGGAGAGGCCGGCTCCCTTTGTGAGCCGCCATGTTGCGAATCCCATCGGTGCCCGGATTTGGGAACCACGTCCAAGAGCCATCCCGGAAACCTGAGTGAGTCACGATTTGTTCATTCTTTTTTCGTGTCTTGCCGCAGGAGACGCTTTATCGTACCTGTCCCCTCTGGTGATGGGCGTCGCTAGCAACAGTCCCCCTTTGCCTGACAGTTGCCGACTCCGCTGCCAACCCCCACCTAGTTAGAGGGTTGCCGCCTCTGGCGGCGTCCTCAGAGCCTCCGTGCCACGGAAATCGCGTTGCGTTGACCCCCGTGGGCCTAGCGACGAATGCTGTTAGCAGCAAAGAGCTTCTTACGGGTCAGCGGGACAATCTGGGTTTGTAAATACGCGCGTTTCTTTGACACTGAGTTGTCGGACTCTCCGGGAGAGTCGGGCGGTGCGTCTGCCATTAACGTCGCCAAGTAGCTCGTAATGCTACCGACGGGCTCCGGGAGCCGTAGGCCACGCATCCGCCGGCGTCCAGAAGCAGTTCTCACACTCTGGACGCGCGCGCTGTATGCCACTTGTATTGTGGTTGGCGCGAGGGTTTTCTTCGGGATAGATTGGTTTTGCTGACACCTTTGAGCTTCTGCTGATTTCCGAGAGTAATGGCTTTGCGTTATAAGAATGGCACAACGCACTAGAGACGGGGAGGGGCGGCTTTTTAGCTACCCCGTTCCGTGCGCTTCGCTAGGGATGTGTGCAGCTCGAAGACTCTACGGAGTTAGTTGTTTTCGCAGTCCCCGGCCCGGCTCCTGGTGCAGCCACCGCTGGCAGCGGAGAGTCGCCGGCTCCCGGCGACTTCAGTTTGCGTACGCAGGGTGCCCTCTAATTCAGTTAGTAGCACCGCGTGGCCTGCCTTCCAACTTGAGCCTCCCATCCTGCGGTAGGCCGGTTAATGTACGCAGGCAGCCGAGTCCAGATACAATGAGGACGCGGCCAAAACCTGTTTTCAGGGACCATTGCTTCCCCTCGGTGGCAGTGTGTCGACCGAGAACAATGACCTCTCCCTTCGACCTTGCCATACTGCGGGTCTGGAGAGGGCGAAGAGATATTTGCGGGGTGCTGCGTGGGCTCTCCTTTCCGTCATTTAGGAAGATGCTCGTGCCCCCCTCTTCCCTGCCATCCCCCACAACGCGCGACGGCGTGGGACACGCCGAGCGGCTGGGCGGGACCTGCCGGATCTGCGTCATCGCTGACGCTGCCGGGAGTTTGGGCACCCTACGGCGGCCAGGAGCGGCGGACGGGGAGGGCTGACTTCCGGCCTACGCAAGATGGCCGCTGTGGTCCGGTCGGACTCGTCGGACCTCACCGAGGCGCCTAGCTGAACCCGGCTTCCTGATACGGGCCTGGTCACATCACCTGATGCCGTCCCCGAGGTGCGCTTTCGACTTCGGTTGCCGGCGTTTCCCTCACCTCCGGTCACCTGCACCCATGTCACCTGCGCGAGTCACCGTGTCCCCTTCAACGGAGGTCGGACCACGGCGAGTCGACGACGTGCAGAGTGAGCCGAGCAACACCGCCGAACATCCACGTCTGCATGTGAGTGGCGCTTGGTATTTTGAAAGAACTTCGTGTCGACCCCTTCGTTCGTCCGACATCGAGGAACGTTTCTTGGCTTAATTCGACGGCACCGGAGTGCATCGCCCCAGCAGAGCGTCGTGAACTCCGGTATGTTGAACATTTACGGCAGCAGTTCCGGGGGCTACCAAGGCCCCCGTTTTTTATTTGTAAGCGCGACTGGCACCCGTGTTGTCAGCGTGCAGGTCTTGTATTTTGGGGGTTTGAGAGCCGGCGCCCCTTTCTCTGAAAGGGGTGCCAAATGTTTTAAGGAGGGGGGGATTGTGGGAGCCACTGGTTTCCCTCCCCGGAGAAGGCGTAAGCCGCGGACGTGCCGGCCGGAGTTGCCTGGCTTCGAGCTGGCTCGTCCCGCATCGTGTTGGAGAGGGTGCGCCACCTTGCTGGCCTACTCTCTCGCACTCCTCCGCGCGTCTCCCCGATTTCGGGGGAACAGCGACATCGCGCGAGGGAGAGTCGGGCCTGCCCTCCGAGTGGACGGCCGTGTGGTCGAGGAGTCCTTAATCGGACTCCGGGCGACGGGTCGAGTCGCGGCGCGAGCATCGTCCGACCGTCGATGACTCCACGCTAGCGATTCCCCGGGCTCTGACAGTCGGCGTCCCCACTACCTGTGGACGTCCGTCTGCTGAGAGCCCCGGCCCCGAACTCCTGCGACGACGGGTAGCGGCGTGAGCTCGTCCGACCGGCGATGACTCCGCTCGCAATTACCCCTTTGGCTCTCAGGTCGGCGGGCGATGCGGGCACACTGTGTCCGCGGCGGCTCGCTTGACCGCAGTGTCTTGTTGGGGACCCCTGGTACTCAATAAACGCTGTTGGATACCGGGATCATCGTTGTTGGCATGGCGTTGGCCGAACCCGGCGCGGCGACCGCCCTCGCTGGTAGCCGTCGGCCGCGCGGTGGGACGGGTAGCGGATTTCCCCTTTGAGCACCGGACCGATCTCCGGACGTGAAAGGTGCGTAATCTTCCTTCCTTACGTAATTCCCACAACATAAAGACCACAATAGAGCTCTGCCTTTCTACTGCATTTATTTCTGTACTTGTGGACAGTTCGTCCGCATGACTATATTCAAAAATTGCAAAATCGTTTAAGCCTACCCCTTTTTATAGTTTTTTTTTTTTTTTTTCATAGATGAATTGTGGCGAATCCCGGCTGGTTTCGGGTAAAGATCTCCCACGTGTTCAAGGACACATTTCGGCATGATTTCCCGCTTGGTGACGACGTTGAGCTGGCCGCTGTTCCGCTTCTTTTCTAACTAGGCCGGGCAACGCTAGACGTCTAAATTAGCCAAGCAGCCCCAAAACTTGCGGTAGTACACAGACTTGTACGTAATCCGTTACAAGTAACGAAATTACTTGTAATCCCTCACATTTATCAGTAATTTAGTAACGGAATAATTACATATTTTCTAGAGTAATTTTAAAGTAATTCCCTTACATTTTTGACGTAACGAATTCCTTGTAATCCGTTACATTTTTTTGTCAGAACCACCCCCCCCCCCCCCCCAATCTAAATAAAGTTTTTTTTTTTCTTGTTTTTTTTGTGAAGTCGAGCGCAGTGACACTGTCACGCGAATCGACCAGCGCAAAGGAAGGCTTGGCACTCTTCAGTTCCCCAAAGCCTTGTTTTGCAAGACCGAGCACCTGAATCTATCTTTTTTTTAGACCCTAACGTCAATGTCAAAAAATCCAAATAAACAATTCTACAAAAAAAAAAAAAGTGTGTGTGTGGGGGGGGGGGGCAAGGTATTTCCGCTTTGTTTTTAGTCCCTTTGTTTTTTCTTTGCGATTGAAGGCGGGGAGAGGAGGACACCAAGTGATTATGCGTCTCTTCGAGAAGCTCGAGGCACATGGTTGAAAAACCCCGAGACTGCGGGTAAACGACACAGCACTAAAAAGATTTTAGAGACTTTTTAGTGCTGTGTCGTTTACCGCAGTCTCGGGGTTTTTCAACCATGTGCAATGTACACCAGCTCGTTTGCGCCCTCACGTTTTGTTCAAGCTCGAGGCGGTAAGTGCACTGAAAAGAATTAACGATGTCCTTCTCGGTTATAGTGACTACGACCATTTTCTTAATGTTACAACACGAGACAACGCTCCGTCTACCCTACCCTTTTTGTGAGTCAGCTTTTTGTGAGCACTTAGAAAATGGTAATAGTCTTCTTTTCTTCTTCTTCCTGTTTTGCCCTAGCATGACGCATCTCATCTCAAGCAGATATTTTTACAAATAAAACATAATGGTGGCTGACCTAGACTTGATATTCTGGGCTTGAGGAGAGAGTGAAATTCGTGAGTGGGGCCATAGCGCGGCTTACTTAGTACTCTACCCTTTGCTGCCTGTGGCATCAGCGGACGTCTATCTGGAGAACACCGGAGAAAACTGCAGTCGGTTGGTGCTCCGTGCTTTTTTGAACGGCACCAAAAAAAGTACACACGGCGAACGTGCGTCTACATATTTTTGTTGTAGCTGACGTTCTAATTAATTCTTGTTATGACTGTCATTCTTTTTCTTTTATTACTTATATTTATATACTGGAAACTTTTTTTATTCACCAACGTCTAAAGTGAGGCTCGAACTGTTCAGAACCAAAGGAAGAAGAATATCGAGCCAAACCTTATTTATTATTTAATTATCACCTTATTGTTACAGCCATGTTTTGCTATTGATGACTTCCACAGCTTCGCGATTTAGACAGTGGAGAATTTTAGTAGATCGGTCCGATGACTCTGATAACGATATCCGATACTTCGCCGCCGTCTTTGCGTATGCATCATATCGTTATCGGGTACCGTTATCGCGGGTATCGGAGGTATCGGAAGGATCTACTAAATCTCTCCAATAGCAGGGAACGGCTGCAACGACGAAGCTTTGCTCTACATTCGAGGTAAATAGTAGTTCCCTTGCTTAGCTGAAAAAGCTCAATGCAGAGCATGAAGCCTTCGTGAGGAACAATATGGCACTCCCATCCAGTGCCTCAGCTCAAAGGGTGTTCAGCGTAGCAGTCGACATATAGAGTAAGAGATAATGCAAAATGGGGGGTCTGACGAGACCTTCGAGAGCCAGCTGTTGCTCAAAATACTCAAGGTCATTAAATGGAACAGGTGGCAACAATAAGAACTTGAATAATCCTCTCCCATTTGTTTCTTACTTGAGGACAATAATGTTAAAAGTAACGCCACAAAAGTAATGGATTACTTTTTGGGGTAACGGTCAGTTACTTTCATGGGAGGGTAATTGTAATTGTAATAAATTATAATTTAGCCTCGAGTAATTGTAAATGTAATTCCTTACTATTTTTCAGTAACGTGTACAAGTCTGGTAATACACCTTCCGAACTCCTTTTTTTTTTTTTTTTTTGAGATGGTCGTTGGCTTTCTTTTTTTACTCTTCTTAGTAGCTTCAACGAAGCGGCCGTCACTCTAGAAAACACCTGTAGTACGAACCTATATATTATGCCCCAGAAATGGTCAGACTGTGTCCCTGTGACTGCAATATCCTTGACTTGTAATTACTCATTATTATTAGTTCGTACAAAAAACAGAAAAACAAAAACACAATAGCGATACAATCACTCTTCGGTGTGCCATTGTTAGAACGACCAATTTTCAACTGTCTGGGTAGAGCTCAAAGTTCAGATAAAAATACCCCTTTTTTTCCTTCTGCTGCGATGTTTAAGTTCCGTTCACTCGAGATAAATATGCCGTATACGGTGTTGTAGCGTATGTGGCCGCACGCGGAAGTATCTGAATGTAAAATAACTTGTTGTTGGGCTAGTTGGTGTTGACTATCTGAGTGTGTTTTAGAGCCGCAGAAAAAGAGTAAAAAAAATAAATAAATAAAAAAAAAGAAGAAAAGCGAGCCAGCCTGAACCCTTCCGAGCTCATATCCAGCCTGCCTAACTAATCCCTGATGTTTGGGATTGAAGCAGAGAACCTTGAAGGGCTACAGAGATTTTGTCGGGGGGCCGGTAAGCTCATTAGCACTCGTGCGAGAAGGCCGTAAAAAGGCGAGGAGGAAAATGGAGGAGGAGAAGGGAGGAGGAAAAAAAGAAAAGAGGGGGAATTTCTGCCACGCTGAAGAAAATTTTGAGCGCCCGCCTTTAAGGCAAAGAATAGACTTTTTGTAGACTGTACGCGTTAGAAATCTACACTACTAACGGGAACATTTGCTGTCACGCTGTGGCGAGGCAGAACAGAATTCATATTCTACTGTTTTTGTTAAAACTGCTTCACGCACGGCAACCAGAACCATGCGGTAATAGCAGCATCAAGGCACCAAGGCCGACCGTTCCTGCCTCCGTCTCCGCACCGCCGCTGCCGTCGTCCCCGCTCCTTTGGTTCTTCGTTCGTCCGGGAGAGGGCGAGCGGCGGGCTGGAGTTGCGATTAGTATAAAAGTTTTTCTTTTTTTTTTTTTTTAAGATGGCAAATAAAATTTAAAAGAATGGCACAGAAAACTAAAATTCATTTCCTTCCGGAAACGTTATAATTTTACACTTTCTACCTGCCCTCCGCCGCGGACATCAGGCAGAAAGCGTAAAATAATGATTAGCAAATTAGTTACCTAAAATCCGCGAACTAACTCTTTTCAATGATTCGCCTCAAATTGCACATTCTAGTTAGACATGTGTTGCCCGTCGTCAAAATATGCCATAGCTGCACATGTTAGAATCCAGACGAAATTCTGCTACTCGCCATTTTCTGGCAAAGTTAGGCCTTGAGCATACGAGAACCGAGACAAGACAGACAGCGCTGGGGGTCCCACCCGGAAGTGACGTCGGCCTCGGCGGTGGACATGGGTAGCGAGTCACCAGTGGTCACGTGGCCGTAGAAAGGTCGTGTTTTACTCATTTATTTATTTATTACCTACATCGCCCAGGAGGCATTATTGAAACGTTTCCTTTATATAGTGCGAAATAAAGTTTTCCACGTATAAATAAAAAACATAAATATTTCACTAAAGAACAATATATTATACACACAGGAGTTTGGTACTATTACACTTAGTTTATTCGCGACTCCAGCGACCTATAGGGGGCGCCACCACCAAACAAACATGGCGGCTGAGTCCAAGTCGCGTCGGCTCGGCCGGGCCGCCTGAATGGGTGGCGCATTCAATTTAACAAATTTTCTTTTGTTGAATGCCCAATTGTATGGGTATTTGAACTGAGACAGTTAAGTGTAGCCGGTGCGCATAAACTTGCCGAGCATAGTTTTGTTTTGTCGGTGTTTTTTGTTCTTTTCATGTCAAACTTTCGTTTCGGAGACTTCGATCAAAACCGAAACTATGGGCTCCGAAGAAACGGTAATAGACTCTAATTAGTTTTGATCATCTAAGGAAAGCAGCGAGGGCTACAAAATTGTCCCACCGAGAGTAATTTTTAGCTAACTCGCATGCCTCGACCATGCGACTTATCTGACCGCGAAATTGAGCTTTTGTGCCTGTCCGCGTTTCAAGAAACAGCTCCAGTCGTATGCTCGGTCAAGAACACAAGCTGCAGGAAAATTACGCAAATTAAGCAAGCGCTTCTTGAGCCAAGGAGCATGTCAACTCGCTGGCGCTTCACTAAGCAGCTGATACTCGTATTTCAATTCAGGTTTTAGTAGCATTCGAGAAGTCATTTTGATGAATATGCGGATTATGTATTATATTACGTACTATGGTCCCACCAAAGCGATATTAGTATATTCTTCGGGTTGAAATATGAACTTAGTTGACTAACTATTAGGTGAACTGCTGAATAAAAGTATATTTGACAGACAGAGAGATACTACTTAAACTTAGCCAAATGGTTCTAGCGGGCAGAACGGAGACGAATGCGGACAAACTGAGGAGAGTCTTCATCGGAGATTCACTCAGACCTCTCTGCATTGAACCTGACTTCGAATCCTCAACGGATAAAATGAGTATTTTTTTGTGGCCGGTCAACCTGAGTAATGTAGACGTATATTGCTGCTGGCTTCGACAGGGCTTATAATATAAATATTGGATGCGCGATAGATCCTAATGACGTGACAGCTTCTAACTTTGCGAGACACGTCCCCCACCTTTTGAAAGCAAATAATTTCCCTCATTAATCATATGCAGCGAGCAGGTTTTCTGAATCAAGTAATTGCGAAATTAGCCCAACTCCTTCAATGTGGTCTTTTTCGGCGAAAAGCCGCGAAGATGAATAGCCAATGCACCGGCCGGCGTTAGTGGCTCAAATTAACTTGAAGCTAATCGAGCACAACCAAACTCAAGGAAAGCAGCTATCGAACTTTTCCATTCACTTGACTGCAACATTGGTGTTCCCTCCAGTGAAACACTTCGTCTGTCGACCTCAGTCCACTGTTCTACACTCTTATAAAGAAACCACTTATCAGTTACCAAGCAGTCGTCACTTTGAATGTGATTAGAGACAGACGAGAAATCAAAACGTTTTTCCGTGATTCCTCCTCATCCAAAAAATTGAAAGCACGCGACCGTGTGTTATGGAGTAAACGGGCTTTCAAACACGTCATGGAAGGAAACAATCTACTGAGGCTTCACCACACTAATGAACACTCAGGCAAACTTAAGAAATTTTCGGACCTTCGTCAAATTACATTGCTCGCCCCAGCGCCGACAGCACGTGTCCGCGAAGGCCATCAGAGACGCGGCGGGGCGCGGAGCGACCTGGACCGACTGGTTACCGGTTTTCCCGCTTGGCGGCGTCCGTTTTGCTGGAGTCGCGAATAGGTACGCAGGAAAGGGTGGCGTTTTATGGTAAATTTAATATACTGACATTTGTTAATACTAAAGGGCATTTTTCATCCCCTACACCATGTCAGTCTGAACTAGAAAAATATCATTATCGTTGTTTACGATGACTAACACAATCATCCCCGCATAAACGGATGCTGGATGTTATGTGATCAGTTCAATCATTACTATAAACTAAAACAGAAGTGGCCCAGTATGGAGCCCTGGGGAACACCTGATTTCACCGCCGCACGCTGAAATTTAAAGCAATTAACTACACCTTAGGTACGATTATATAAGTAATATTTCATCTATCCCTTGAGATGGCTAGGCAAGTTCATATTTGACAGTTTGTGTATAAGAAGTGAATAGGGCAGTCATGTCCCTATTCTCTTGATACAGTGATACAGTGATACAGTCACGTCCCGTTACACTGTAAACAAAAGGGTGTCACTTTACACCCTTTTGTCCCATATGATGCACCCCAAAACTTCATTTCGACGTACAGAGCCCTATAGTCGAAGAGAGGGCCCCAAATTTTACGAGGGGCTTCATAACAGTGCAATATAACTTATTGAATAGCTGAAGTACGTATCAAAAACCACAGAAAGAAAACAGTGAGGTTTTGCAGGAAGAACAAGAAAACCCCGATTTTTTTTTTTTTTTTTTTTTTTGTAGTCAGTAACATGTACATTAGCTGTTTTAATAAGTTGTACCACACGGCTATCAAGCCTCTCGTAAAAGTTAGTACTGTCTGATCGACGTCAGTGCTCTGTACATTGAACTGAAGTTTTGGGGTGTCTTATATGGGACAAAGAGTGTAAGAATACACCCCTTTTTTTCTGAGAGTGTAATATGGACACCCTGTTAGTATGGATGCCCATTTTCGGGGACAAACTTAGAAAATATGTGTATTTTTGCCTCGTTGTTATGGAGAACTCACATTATGGACGATTATCTTTTTTTTTTTTTTTTTGGGGGGGGGGGGGGGGGGGAGTGAAGGTGTCCATATTAACTAGATAACACTGTATATTCGCTGAGTCAGTTTCCCCACAATATTTAACGGAAATATTTTTTTTTTTTAAATTGCAAGCTCTTTTACAGGTGTTTGTCTTCTAATGAATTTTAAAGCATCGTTCCTTAAATGGAGGTCGCTGCCAATTTTTGTTTCTGTGTTGTAATGTCTGAGCACGGCGCACGAAGGTCAGGCAGAGCGGAACTGGCTTTTTGTCTTTTGTGGGTTTTCACCGCTTCAGTTCGACGCGTCACACACAACTCGGAAACCGGTTAAAGGAAAGCTCCGAGAAACCAGCCGACAATAAATAGAGCAAGGGGAAAAGCTGCGTCTTTTCAAAGTAAAAAGCTGTCGTCCCGGAAGGTGAGTTTGTCGATGTCTCTGATAAATCTGCGTACCTTTAAAGGGGCTGTGTTAATATTGATATCGGGTAAGCAGGTGTTTTACTTTGCACAATCTTACTGATACTATTGGGACCCAAATATACTCGCACGCAAAGCCTCTGACCAAGAAGCTTCTTCTGTCGCCGCGTAACTTCAATGATAAAAGCGGACGATATCTCTCAGTCTTTCCTTCGCGAAACTTGACGGCGAAGTTGTGGGGATTGCAATGCTGGCGTTGTCAACAATGGGATCTTCAGGATTTCGTCGTCAAGCTATGCGATCCCTGCGGCGATGATATTTAGATGCAGTTCGCATAGTGGGCGCGAGCCCTCCGTGAGCATTCGATTTGGGCTCGTGACAATCAATGCCTCGACATGCACTTCGGGTAGTGGAATTGTGCCATTGCCTCCTCTATACTCACAAAGCCTGGCAGTTCGATGACGGAGCCGTAGAGCGCTCGATCGCAGATTTGGAGCACGAGGATCTGGTAGCACAGAGCATCAAAGAGCCATTGTTCGGGGAACCTGGACGTCAGCGCACAGCTTTTGCAGCGGCAACGACCCGAAACACACTTGGTCGCTCGGGAGAAGTGTGTTTCACGTGTTTCAGTCCCGTGGCTCTCCTTTCATCCGTTGTCTGCCGCTCGACCTTTTCCATTTCGGCGGCCGCTTTTCGTGGCGGTCTGCCAGGCTTTGTCAGGTTATAGGAGGCTATGCTTGTGCCCAATCGGTGCGATAGGGGATATAGCCGAACCTTACAACTTTGTGGAGCTCAGCGCGTGCCCTGTCCTTTCCCAACCACAGCGCTTGTCTATGAACATTGACGCTTTGCAGCAGCTGTGTATGGGCGCCGCCATAACCGACCTTCAGTTTTTGTTTCCTCCTATTCTGATCACTTCGCTCCATCATTACTACGGCACCACAGGTTTTTGCCATTTTATATTCGAAATGCGTCAATGGCGGCTGTAATCGGACGCTCGTGCAAAGCATCTAGAGCCTGTACATCAACGCTTCGATCCGACTTTGGACAGTCCGCAAAAATCGGTTTCTTAACGTATCGCGCTACGATTTACTACAGAAGTGCGAGGGGGTGCACGCATAAAGTTATAGAATACCGACAGATGAGCTCACCTTGTTAAAAAATATTAAAAAAAAATGTTTCGGGATGCCTGCCGCGGCGTTTACAGACGACGTCATGACCGGGCTCGCCAACTTAAATCTGCCGCCGACAGATGTCGGAAGTGTTGACCGCGTCGGCACGAGCTTAGCAGACGATCTTTGGAAACTTTTCACTGCGCTGGCGCGCTCGACGCTTCCGACATCTGTCGGTGGCAGATTTAACTAGGCGAGTGTCATGACGTCGTCTGCGAATGCTGCTTCAGATGGCCCGAAACAGGCGTTTCCTTTTTCTTTTTTCATTTCTGAACAAGGTAAGCTCATTTCTTGATATTTTTAACCCCCCGCGTGTACCACTTAGCCGCTCCTCTGTAGTAAATCTTAGCGCAATACGTTTAGAAACCGATTTTTCCGGGCCGCCCAAAGTAGGATCGAAGCGTTAGTGTGCATGGTGTATAATTGACGGCTCCAGCTCACGTGGCCGCTTGTTCTGAATGCGAGTCAAAAAGAAAAACGATGCTTGGTTATGAATGTCAAGGAATAATTTTAAGCGGCATTTACTGAAAGTAGGAATGATTTTTGCACTTTGCACAATTACCACTTAGCATGATTCAATGGCATTTATAACGTATAAAAAAAGCAAAGGTATTTTTCTCCACGCAGTGTTAGTCGTAGAATATTATAAAAACGAGCAGTGTTCACCCCCTCAACTCGCAGCCAGAACAGGTGGCCAGGACAGATAAAGAGGGGCAGATAGAGTGCGGACGCGTTTTTCCAAGCTCCCGGTTCTCTGCGCTTGTATGGTACCACGCAGGCTCAGACCTGCTGGATCTACTTTAGGATGTTCATTTCTAATACCCTAGACACACGGGCAGCACAAAGGTACTTTTGATATAGACGCTTTCAGCGCGCGCCAGAGTGAGCCGCCATAGCCGACCTTCTTCCGTCTTACCGGGGTGCCGAGCCACGAAGCGGGCGTTGACGAGGACACAGTAGCACTTAAAATTGTAATAACCTGTCCTGCTGTGGTAATGATGAAGCGGAGCGAACGGAATCAGAGGGAACAAAAACTGAAGGTCAGTTATGGCGGCGCTAATGCACAGCTGCCCAGAGCCATAAATGTAGAGAGTTTGGCCATTCGTTGGGAAGTATAGGAGACAAATGAGGGGTCGCCATTGGCCGAAAGCGGGCTGGGCGTGTTCCAGCGCGTCTTCAGAAATTCGAATGGGGCCAACCATAAGCCGAAAATAATACCCTGGTGGTGGTCGCGAGAAACAAACCTGATAACTGCATTGGAGTAACTCTCAATGGCTGAAAAAATGGTACACGTGATGTTTCAATCATGCTAATCCAAAATGATGGTGGAAGAGTGCGACTAGCGGAACGATCGACATAATCCTTACGCCAAGCGCCGAGGGCCGGGAATCTGTCGTCCGAGCGGTCACACTCTGTCCGCGCTAAACAGATTTGCGCGGCGCATTCGTTTCTTACATCTTTCTGCATGATCATGATCAAAACAACACGCGCACCCTATTTTCAACCACGAAGAGTTACTACACTTCACTCTTACACGCTTATTAAAACCATATACGAACATAGACTTTTGATCAGAACTGTTTGCCGTATACCACCGCTAGGGATTCTTTTCGGCTTCTGGTTGGTCAAGAGAGCATGCCAAGCCCTCTTTCCGACTCTGGCGCACACCCTGACTCTGCCCGCGCCTCCCATTGACCAAACTCTCTACATATACGGCTCTGCAGCTGCCTGAAAACATCTACAGGCCCCTTTGCCATCGGCCAATCAGCCCGCGCTCTTGCGTCGCGAGCACATGACTCGCGCGGAGGACCACGATCTGATCCACTGCCGGTAATAAAGGGGTATTCACATGACGGATGCCTTTTGGGTAGGGATGTGCGTGACGTCAGTGATCGGCGAAGCCAGCGGAACTCCCTCCCCAACTCCAGTATTCACACGAACGGCGGAGGTATTATCAGACGATATTAGCGGTCGCACTCTCGACAGCGGGGCTAAGGGCGCGCTGACGAAAGTAGAAGAATGAAGGCGTACATGTGAAACAGCGTTACGCGATTGTGGTTAGATGCAGAAGCGGACGAGCTGCTACATGCTAAAAAAAAATAGATGTTTCTTGAATGGGTGAATGCAACACAAAGGACGTGGAATCAGAACCCAGCTGTATGAGGGGCGGCTTAAGGACGGCACTGCTGAACATGGAAAACTCCTTCGGGTGCCTCGGACGAGATGCTCGACAGCGCAGGCCACGACAAGTTAAACCACTGATCTCTATTGTAGTAGGGTGGATCGCAGGTCGGGAGCCCGTCGGTGTTGCCACTGGCGGCCATTGCTTGACACCAGGCAATACACGCTAGTCTATGGGAGAAACGCGTAAAAGATAAGAATACTGAAGCATGTACGCTGTGCTCGTACGCTAGTATTTTATGGTGTGCTGCGATCCTTGTGTCGGGTGTTTGTAGATCCAATCAGTATTTTTTAAACATTCGAACGCTGATTAAAAAAAATATCAAACGTACCGGAGCACCTACGGCTGACTGGCAAGCTTTCTCTCGTAGTGAAGTAAACAAAGGAACCTGCCGTCAACAAGACCGTCCTCGGGGAAGCCCAGAAGTTGATGAATGTCGAAAGAGTTCCATGTTGACGGCGGCTTTCCGGGAGTGAGCGAATTCGGCGTTGGAAAGCCCTGAAGCTTGTCGTCTGCTAAACCCAACTTGTCGAAACCGCCACCGATTCCGCGGTAACTCTAGGTCTCTTGTCTCATTAAGCTGACCTACATTTCTTGACCAGCGGAGTCACTCTCGACCACAAAATATTTATTTATAAGAACTCTGAGGGCTATCAGTTTTAATATTTGTACACACGCTATTTGACAGGCTTCCCGAAAAGCATCCAAGAAGTTTCAGTGCCAACAATAGCTTAGAAAGGGGGAAAGAGCACTTTTTCTCGTCTTTCCCAAAGAGTACCATGCATTTGGTGGTGTCCATCAATGGCCGCCGGTGGCGACACTATGCCCCAGCTGCCGAGGCCGCGTTCCATAATCCAGCCTTCTACAATAGAGATCAGTGAGTTGAACGATCTCGATGCCACCGCCCGTATCTCGGTCAGCAAAATCTAGTTGCCAGAAATGCGAATGAAATACCGCCAATTGCAAAAAGATCGCACACCAAGGCGGGGAGCATTTGTGCAGCCAGAGCAAAAGCTCTTACAACCCCCTGGAACGTCTACGTCAGCGCGTCTCCGCGCAGAAACGTGAAGTTGATACCACGTGATGTGCATCCCGGGGAGCAAAGGGTGGGATTTCTCCCCCGTGTGAATTTACACCCTAAAGAGCCACCGACACGCCAAAAAAATAATTTTTTTTTTTCATGCTAGGCGTTGAAATGGCATATCAGGGCATTACAAAACAAATTGTTTCACTATTGAGTTGCGTAGTTTTTTTTTATAAAAAATAGAAATACGAGGCCCAATTCAAAGTTCCCGCCAGTGCACTGTGACGTAACAGTGTACCGTAAGGTATTGGGGCGGTCAGAAGGGAGGCATCGACCTACGTCACTAAAAGTGGGTTCGCCGGGAGTCACGTGAGTTTCACTCCTCGTGCTCTCCGCGACCGTGCCTTTTTTTAATTTTTATTTGTTATTCTGCTCTTCGTACGAGCGATCGTAGAAAACGAAGTTTCAGCTGTAGAAAACGAAGTTATAGCTCTTTATTGGTGCACCGTTGGTTAGTTTGCGTGCTGTAAAAGTTGAGGACGAAGAGTCAGTGGATCGACGTGATGGAGGTCAGTGATGAAAGCGTTGCGAGTACAAGCCAGTGCACGAGTGCATGCCGTCAGTCCGATGATACAGAGCTATACTGGGCACAAAACAAGCTATCGAGTTTTGAAAAAAAGAAAAATTTAGAACGCTCGCAGAAATTAGGATTGCTAGCATACGACACGCCCGATCGCATTGCTGAAGGTTCATACACCGAGGTCGTTAAATCATCGGGTACTCTCCAGGCTGAAGATGCCTGCCGTCTAGAGAATACGAACTGGTGAGGGTGCCAAGTACAAGTAAACGTTAAGCATAAAGTACGTGTCTTGTCTAGAACATGAGTAGAGCTTTTTTACTAGGTGCACATACAGCAGGGGTGCTATGTTGCACTTTTTGCACTCCCAGGAGACTTGGAAGAGGGAAGTGACGTCAACGACAAAGCAAATGCAGATTGGATGTTGACAGAAGAAAACGAAATCAACACCCAATCTTCATTTGCTTCGCTGTTGACGTCACTTCTCTCTCACTAGTCTCCTGGGAGTGCAAAAAGCGCAACATAGCCCCCCAGGGGTGCTATGTTGCGCTTTTTGGACTCCCAGGAGACTTGGAAGAGGGAAGTGACGTCAACGACTGGAGCAAACGCAGATTGGATGTTGACAGAAGAAAACGAAATCAACATCCAATCTGCGTTTGCTGTGTCGTTGACGTCACTTCCCTCTCCCTAGTCTCCTGGGAGTCCAAAAAGCGCAACATAGCACCCCAAATGCGTCGTGATGCCTGAATTCAAGCCTCTTGAGTGCCGCTGCTGAAGGGAGAACAGCAGGAAACTTACAGACCTGCAGTTACGGTCTCACATCGAGACCAGCGAGTTTTAGTAAACTTCGCCTAAGGTTGTAATCTTCATCACTAAAGTGCATCGAGCATATCCATCGCCTACCCACGGATTCTAATAGCTGTCCTGCGGGAACTGCAGTCAGCCACCGGTCCATCTCTTGTATGTCTCTCGGAAATGCGTGCAGTGTGATCTCTTCTTCAGTGGCTGAAATACCGGGACAGTTCCTCACACAGCACCTTCTAGGCATTGTAGTTGATCACGTCAATTCACTGACTCCTCTTCTTTTACCTTTACAGCAACATTAAGCGATGAAAAGCAAATAAAAGAAACTTTGCCTGCTTGGATCACTCGTGAAGGTGCGGAGAATAACAAAAATATTTAAAGAAATATTACACGCGCTAGCGGTATAAGCACGAGGAGGGATACAACTCACGTGACTACCGGCGATGCCTCCCTTCTGACCGCCCCGACACCTTGGGGTACACTGTTACTTCACAGTGCACTGGCGGGAACTTTGAATTGGGCCTCGTATTTCTATTTTTTATAAAAAAAATAATAACTACGCAACTCTATAGTGAAATAATTTTTTTGTAATGTTCTGATACGCCATTTCAACGCCTAACATGAAAAAAAAAAGTTTTTTGGCGTGTCTGAGGCCTTTTAAAGGATATAGAAATGGTTGTGCATAACTAGATTTCTAGGTATTTAGGTAAAGATATTAGTATCCATCAGCATGGTTTTCTCAAGAAAAACCATGCTGATTTCTCTATACCGTCAGACGGTATAAATTTCTCTGTACCGCCTGAACGTCACAGAGGTTAAATTGATGCAATATATTCTGACATGTCGAAGGCCTTTCACCATGCGGATCATTTTTTACTCCTTTGCGAGCTTTTTTTTATGGCCTTTATAAGCTCTGTGAATTATTCAAGAGCAACTTTAGTTTACGCAGTAACACCGTTCGTGTTGAAAACTCATTTTCAAATTGTTTTATAATTACTTCTGGTGTACCCAGGGGTCAAACCTCGAGCCAGCTGTTTATTTTGTTTGTAAACTAAATAGTTTCATGCGTCAAGCACTCAATTGTCCTTCTTTTTGCTGACAAACTCAAACTTTTTTTTCAGCACTAATAACCATGTTATACTAACAAAGTTCTTATACTTTTTTTTTTTTTTTTTTTTTTTTGCAAACTGATATTGGTGCGATTTCCGAGTGGTGTGCAAAAAAAGTTTTGTCGCTAACTCAGGAAAAACTAAATTGATTTCTTCAGCAAGAAAACATGTCGATATCCCGTTCCCTTATGTGCTTGAGGGCATTGGGATAGATCATGCATCTCATATGTGAAAGATCTTGGCGTCTACATAGACAATACTCTTTTATTTACTGCGCATGTTTCTAAGGTTGTTGATTCAGCGATAAGAAAGTTTGGAATGATCACTCGTGTATCACGCTCTTTCACTTCACCATTATCTGTCGTGCGTCTGTTTTGCAGCCTCGTACGCTCGGGACTTGAATTCGGTTCAGTCATTTCGAATTCACTATCTTTAGTCCAAGTTGAAAGGACTGAAAATGTGCAAAAGAAATTTATTCAAATTATTTACAACCGATACATTCCAAACATGTTCCAAAAACCGGGATTCATGATAATAAAGAAAACTACACCGACTTGACTTAACAGTATTGAAAATTTAATCAGACGTTTCGTCTCGTTTGCCAGAGACACAATCAGTGCGTGTTCAGGGACAGGAATGTTCGAAATTTATTTTTTAGTTACCATTCTTTGCTTTCATTATTTAGACTGGAAAGGCTTTCAACGAGGAGGAGTATCAGAGAAATTAATTTAATTTATAAGGTATGTTTGTGTAACTGTTACATCCGAGAGTTTATTTGTTAGTATTGACTTCCATGTACCCACAAGAGCTATTCGTCATTTTTTTTAAGTTTTGTCCCCGTAAAATGTGTGAATTCTCACCATTTTCTCGAATGTAGTGATATATTTCTTGATTTTGTTACAGTTAAGCCAGCCTGGCAAAAGTATTTTATCTGTCTTGAAGTTTGTGCAGAAGTTGATGCTGCTTCACAAAAATGTAATCCTGTCTCTTCTCATGTTAATTTCTGCACATTTTAAATTGTGTTGCTCTAAACACGAACTGGCACACATAAGGATCCATAGCTGTGTGGGGGCACTAAGAAAATATAGAGCAATATTATTAACATTATTATTGGCACTATCATCATCGCCATAATCGTAATCATCGTCGTCGTAGACATCATCATCATCATCATTATTATAATTATTATTATTATTTTGTTTTCTTTTTGTTATTTTTTTTCTATGTGCATTCTGACCCTTTTCGCCTGTCCGACTAGACACTAATAATAATAATAATTATTATTATTATTATTATTGTTATTATTAACCTAACCTAACCTATAACCTAATCTAACCTAAACTAACACATTCCTAATCGACAACTACAGAACCTAACGGGTTTGATGACTCATTAGGGTCTGTAGTTGTCGATGTGGAATGTGTTAGGCAACGTATTAAGGAAATGAGACCCACGTTGTCTGCAGGTCATGACGGGATACCCGCTGCAATTGTTAAGTGTTATCAGGAATTACTTACGCCCAACGTTACTAAAACACTCAGTTGGGAAACTCCCATAGAGAAAGCCCTAAAAATATGGCCCCAATCTGTCTCCGAGCACCGAGCTAATGACGAACACAACGCCACCATTTCTCCCGCAGCGGCCACTCAAGAAACTGCACGTGACTTCTATCTTTGGCTTTGACAGGGGTGAACCCCCGTCTCTCCGGCGGACGCGCCGCGTTGAAGTACTGAAGTTAAAATGCACCTAGGTCGGGACGCGCTACCTGAAAGGTCCGCTGAGGCATGGTTTTATAAAAACAATATTAATTGTTCCGCAAAACCTTGCGAACTAAAGATGATACAAACATCACGCGCCCATCATTTGGTACTAAACTCCAATAAATTTCATACAAAAAGAGTCTTTTCCGTTTGTTTTTACGCCAAAAACAGGCTTTCAAAAAGCTCGAGGTGACCATAGTACAGACAAACGAAAAAGAGTGGCGCTGTTGTCGCATTTAGCTCGGTCTCGGTGGACGCCAGCGGCCCAGGGTTCGACGGCGAGTTTCCCAACTGAGTGTTTTAGTAACGTTGCTTACGCCTAAAGACCTTTTCCGCTTACTCTCGCCCCCGACCGCCAAGTAGGCATATCCGGTATGGGCGACGAAAAAATATGACAACGTTTCAACCTGCAAATAGTAAGAAAATAGAGGGGAGACAAAACGAGAATGGGTGACGGTTATGCTTATCTCCTAAATGCATTCTGTTGGCGTGGCAAAGGCAAAACAATGTTTTCGCCCACAGTGGAAGTGACGATATTTCAAGATGGCGGCGCCCTTGTGAAAAAGGTCTATACTGTGCACGATTTTTAATAACACCTTGACGTCAGGAATATTTTCTGACGACTGGAAAGTGGCAGTGGTTGTTCCGGTCCAGAAATCTGGAAATAATGCTGATGTTCTTAATTAGAAACCGATTTCTCCTTCTCTCTTCTTTTTCCAAACTCTTTGAAATGGTAATCTATCAATTCCTCTCCTTCAAGTTTCGTAGTATTGTCATTCTCAATCAGCATGGTTTCATGTCCGGCAAATCGACATCTACCGATCTCGTATCTTTTACGTCTGCTGCCTCTGAAGTAGTTTGTAATAGAGGTCAGGTTGACGTTTTTTTATTTCGACCTGAGTAAGGCCTTCGACGTAGTGAACCACCACATCCTCTTATACAAGCTTTCCTCGTACGGAGTATGCGGTTCGGTATACAATTTGTTAAAAAGCTATTTGTCTGATAGGCAAGCCTACGTCCGCGTCAACAATACTACCTCACCATTGTACAAGGCAAGCTGTGGAGTGCCTCAGGGATCTGGCTTGGGCCCCATCTTTTTTAATAGTTTTGTAAATGATGACTCTCGAGTTATATTAAATTCTTCATTTCTGCCTTACGCTGATGATATAAAACTTTACCAAAAAAATCGACCTTAGAGGATTGCATCGCGCTTCCGAATGACGCATATTCCTTCGGTCGTTGGTGTTTAGACAATGACTTCCGTTCGAATCATTCTAAAACAAAATTAATGACATATTCTCGCAAGATTCATGATATATTTTTTTCCATATAGTTATCATGGCGAACTGCTGCCACGTATAAGTGAACTGAGAGACCTTGGAGTTGTCTTTAATTCAACCCCGAGATTTGAAACTCACGTTACCAGAGTAATTCAATCGGCCTTGCGCACGTTAGGTGCCGTGTCTCGCATAACGAAGGAATTCAAAAGCCCGTCCGCTTTTTTTCACGCCGTATTGTTCCTTAGTTAGGTCCCAGCTAGAGTACGCCTCGATTGTTTGGAACGGCATTTCCAAAACTAGCAGTTCATTTGTCGAGCGAGTCCAAAACAAATTTATTTCTATCTTTAAATATCGTTACCTTGAGAAAGGTGATCCTTGTTTTAACTTTGGGTGTGACTCGCAACCCGTCAACTTGTTGAGCCCGCAAGCCGTTGGGTGAAGGCAGATCAGTTGTTTTGGTTTAAGACCCTGCACGGCTCGATTAACTCTCCCAGCCTTCTGTCCGAAGTAAGCCTTAGAGTTCCACGTGTGCCTACACGGCTTCAATCACCTTTTTAAATAGCTCGACATTTTAGCCACTTAAACCCAATCCAAAGATCGGCTGAGTGTTACAACCACGACTCTGATTCACTCGATATTTTTAACTCATGCGAGAGCAAGTTCGGAAACGCTGTTCGAAACTTCCTTTTGCAAGAGAAGGGCTGATCAGTTGAAGGGTTGATGTTTGTAGTAAGATATCCAAGTATTTGCTTTTTGCTCTGACGCTTGGGGAGTCTCTGTGTTGTGCTTTTAATTTCCTTTGTTGATTTTAGTGTCTTTCGTACTCGTTAATTTTTTTTTGTTTTAAGTGTGCCATCACTAAGACCGATTGGTTGTTCCTGGACACTTTAATAAGCACTGACTGGTTGATTGATAACGGTTAGTTCTGAAATTCGGGCATTTGGTTCAAACCGTGCAGTAAAAAAACGTTTTTGTACATTTTTTTGTACATTTAAAAAATGTACAACGTGTACATTTTTCTAATGCACACTTTGTACATTAGACAGAGAACGTTGCTTTTCCGCCCGGATAGTTGGCGATATTTCTATCGTGCGATCGAGTGCGACTCATACCCTCGTTGTTCAAGGTCGATGATATCTACGCGCCAGACAGTCTGCGAAGATAATGTCGATGTGGGTAGATCCTGCGAACTGCCTATCGAAAACGTCTTTGATCTTTTTTTCTTTTTTCTCCCTATGCATTCCTCATGGATGGTAAACACTAAAGCCGCAGTCGAGAAAAAACTTTCGCTGCTATGATTGTGCGGCAGAGCATGTTCCGAGCATGCTTTGTCTGCTTCCAACGTGTCTACAGACGCTGTATGTACGATCAGTATGATCGTCATACAAGGAACGGCGTTACCGGGAACCTAGTATTGCTGTCGTTGAATTTTAAGAACAGTAACGGATATTACTTACTTACCTTACTTATTTCCTTAGAATGGGAAATAAACAACGCGCCAAAAATACGGCCAAGGACAAGAGGGAAGATGCGAATGACACAAGCGCTAAACTTACAACTAATTTATTAAAAAAACACACCAACTAAAGGCCCGTTCACACGATGCATTTTTCTCGCGCATCTAGTGTCGCGAAACCTAGTTTCGCGAAATGGTTGCGCCGTCTGAACGAGTCCGAAAAGGACGCGCGCATCTAAAAAGAAGTTGCGCGCACACCTCGCTTCTGGAGCGAGCTTTTGCTGAAACTTTGCCGAGTCCAATCACTCTGAGGGCGCCGCCAATGGCCGCTCAGAAACGCTGTCACGTGGCCTTTGAGGGGGGAGCGAGCTGTTTGAGAAGACCACTTCACTGCCGGTGTTGTAGCCGAGCCAAATCCGAAAAAAACCGAAACCACGAACGATGGATACTGCCGGCGCTTCCGCAAGCACGTCAAGCACCACTGAAGGAAAAGTGAGTAGCATATCGGAAAAAAAATCCAGCGATGGACGAAGACGTAATTGGTGATGATGATAATTCGCGTCTATTTTTAGTTAAAATTAAGAAATAAAACCTTGAGACAAGGAAACAAAAAGAGACGTATTGTCTCAAAACCAGCACAGCGTACAGCTCTCATTTACTTCCACAACAGTCCTCTTCTTTGTCAACCTCCATCAAAATTATACATATTCAACAGTAAATAAAGTAAATGGCACTAAATGACAATTCAACAACTATACTCCGTTTCACCTTATGTTGTACCGCAGCGAAGGCTAGAAGCGCGGGCTCGTAGCGTTGGCAGTTGCCCTTAATGCACGAGAGCCTATGCCGACGAGATGTACCCTAGAACAAGGAGCTCGTGCCTGTAGCCTTTCCTGCGATACATCATAAGGTGGGGGGTAAATGACAATTTAAGAGTAAATTAAGTAAATGGAAGTAAATGACAGCTGTATGCTGTGCTGGTTTTAAGACGGTGGTGTGTAAATTTTGTTTCCTTGTCTTAAGGTTTTATTTCTTAATTATGATTGTTCACCAGCTCGCCTGCGTTTTGACTTAGAATATTGGCAGGAGATGGAGAACACGTCGCTGAATGGCTAAAGGTGGTGATGGTGATGTTGGCTTTCAACTGAAGCGCCACTTTATGGTCAACACCCAAACTATTTTCGCGAGTCTAAACGTCATCGTTGTTGCACGTGAAGCGGTACGTGTGAACGAGCACATTTCGCGAAACTTGAGTGTCGCGAAGCTGTTGCGCGCCTCAAAGATGCATCGTGTGAACAAACCTTAAGTAAACCGCACTATAGCTTGAGCACGTGTAAAGACGAGAAATTTATTTTTTGTGGAGAAAAACCGATGTTTGGCTGAAGCATGCATCTTGCAAATTCTTTGTTATCTTATACGCTTCCAATAATTTTCTGGAGGTTTTATCTGTGCCCCTCCCGGTGATGTTATATTGTTGAATTTAGGCTGGCATTTACAAGCAACCGCCAACACATGGTTACTGTTAAAAATTGAGTTGTCTAAGTGTAAGCAATTCAGAGACTTCTTATTTTTACGTAGAGTTGTTTATGCCGGAGTGCAAACAATGAATTTTTGCAGTCGATAGATTGTCACGTGCCGTCTCGGGTCAGCCGGAGCGTCTCAACCTTTTATCCGTCATGTATGTCTTTAATGTTCACGTAATCAGGAATTCAGAAACATTATAATACTGTACATCGAGATAAATTTTATATTTTTTATTTGTTTCGATGATTCTCATTTACATTGGGCGTAAATAGATGTTAACTTTCCGGGTACGCCAAGGCATGTCTCGTATCAGTCTTTGCTTTGCTCCTCTAGCGTCTGTTGTTTGAGTTTTAATACTGGCTTTTCGGTTTGATGTTAGTGTGCACCACGCAGGAGGCCGACATGGTTGTATGCGGGTATACGAGCAAAATGAAGCGTTCTTCTTCTTCTTCTTTTTATTTTTCTTCCTCTTTTTATTTTTATTTTTCTTCTTCTTCTTCTTCTTCTTCTTATTATTATTATTATTATTATTATTATTATTATTATTATTATTATTATTATTATTAATAGCAGAATCAGCGGTCCAAGTGCATGACTGACAAAGCGACAGCTCATTGACTGGTCCTGCCGGTATACTGATGCCCTCCGCCGCACTGTCAACTATGGTATATTACCGCATTTTCCGGTTCACACTCTGTGTACAGTTAGGAGGGGCAAATTGAGGTTGAAAATGGTTTCTTTAGATAGCCCGCCTTTGGAGTATTGTACGCACCTATAGGCTAATCCGTACGCCAACATTCTCGTACGCGGCACACCTTGACAAATGTTTGCTTGATTAGCTCACAATATAGATCATCGTTAACATAGTCTGCCATTAACAAATCATGTCACTCCTTCATAATGAACGATCTAGAAACCACACCGCGTAAAATTGCTATGTTCAAACGTCTATGGTCCGCAGACTACAGTCCGGAAAGATGCTGTAGTCATAGGCTATAGACTCATCTTCGGCGTGCCCGGAATAACTCGACGTTTTCCCTTCGAACGTAAACGGAGCGGTGTGTGGACTTCAACACTCGTCACTGCTCCCGTTATCCAAGGCCTATCGGATGATTGAGATAAGCTCAATCCATGAGAAAAAAAAAAAAAGAATGCCACGTACTTGTTCGCTCTCAAATTGCGAAGGGGCTCTGTTGGAAGTAGTACTGCACTTGGCTACTGGAATAGGTGCGAGAGATTACTTTTAAGGTAAGTCTTTTACTTTCGCTGGGTCAAGAAAACCATTTACGACCGTTCAAATTATACGAGGCTTTCGTTTTAGACTTTGTTAAAGATAAAAAGTAAAGACGTCTCACTTTACTAATGCGGTTTGTGCAGGTTGTTGATGAATTTTTTAGTTATTGGAGATAAGGATATGGTTTCAATTAAAAACTTGCTGAACTTCATTAAAAACCACTATATGAGTAAATTTTAGAAGTACCTGGAGCGCGTGGGAAGTGCGCCAAAGTTACTACTCGTGCCACAGGCGTAAGGTTGAAGGTACGAAAACGTGATCGGTCGATTTATCTCGCCTATCACCAGCATTTAAGTACAGCCAGCTTTGCACCTGTTAATCGAGCGGCAAGTTTAGCGCTCTACCCCGCTTCCCACACGCTCAGTCTTTTTGAAATTGACCGATTAAGTGGTTTTCAATGATACTCAGCGAGCTTCTAATTGGGATCGTATGTTTATCTTCACTAATTAAAAACATCATTAACACAATTTGGTTATTCGGCCTATCGGGGTAGTATCCCCTTATGCTATGTCCCTAATCGTATAACTCACCTGCACAGACCGCATTAGTGTAGCTCTCGTGGATTTTCTCAAACATATATGTAAAGCACAAAAAAAAAACTGTCTCCGCGCACGAAGAGAACATGATTAATAAAACAGCGCAAAAGGACGGGACGAAAGTAGCAGGAGCACACAGGGCAGACTTTCATGTGTACTTTTGTCCCGTATACTAGCTTTTGCGCTGTTTTCTAATCATGTCGTGCAACCAGCCAACTAGCCCAGCAATCCCCACCTTTGCATGAAGAGAACCTTACCCCCGAAAACATATATTATTGGTTGTTCTCTACACTCCTTGTCATTTAATTGAATTTCTGGTTTTATTGTGTCGTCTACCTATAGGCATGCAATTTTCAGCTACACTTTGACTAATGATGTAACGCAGAGGTATTGTCTGTTTGTTTAGAGCAGGAAGTTGGCCCCAGTGAACGTCTCGTGTCTTAGCTGCAGACGAAAAGTTTCGCCAGTGGAGTAAGACTGCTAGCCTAGGGTCTTTAACGTGCATCCAGCAGGAGTGACACACGACCGCACGCCGGTACCGCTCAATCCAGATCGGAACGGGCAGGAATGGGGACTGAACCCAGGGTCCTTATAGGTCCTCCGGCGACGTTCTTTCACTACATGTGCTCCGAGCTGTTGTGTTTGGGCCCTCAGTCTCAGTATTTCAATTATTAAAGGAAATTATCCCTCTTTGTGTATTTTAGTCGATTGCGACGCGCGCACCAAGATGGCGGAGATCACGCAGAAGCCCCTGTGGGACTACTGGTCCAACCGTTGGGAGACCGGAAACACTCCGTGGAACAGGCCAGACATCCATCCGTGAGTTCAGAAAATATTTTATCTTCAGTACGGGACTGACTGACTCACATTATTCATGTTTGCAATTAGGACCTCTGGGCGCTGCCATCTTGCTGCTGTTTAGATCGTCTGATAGTAAAACCTTGCTAAAGCGTACCGAAGGTCGCTAGACTGGTGCCCTGACAAAGCATTCTCCAACCACGGTGGTCAGACTCGCTCTTGAAGCACCTAAACTGGCTTTCTACATTTCAAGCTTCTAAAGAGCTGTTCTTACAGGACAAAGCAGATGCCGTGTACGGCATTTGCTGTACATGCTGGAAGTGGGGTTTTTCCTCCGATTCCGGTCTGCTTTAAAGGAATACTGCCACGAAATATCGGCGCTTATTTTTTGGTCTATACATGTTCACAGGAGCAGAATCATATCGGACACACCAATATCTTGTTAAAAAAGTCACGAAAATAAATCTTAAAACAAAAATAAACGATTAGCGAGGAGCACCTGTGGATGTCGCTAAAGCTTCGTTTGTAATGCCCGTCCAGGAACCTTGACAGGGAGTGACGATAACTGTCTCGCCTAGAACAACACATGCTTTGAACATGACGTCATCCCGACAGCTCTACGGCCAGCACAAGAGAAAAGGGGAGGAACTCCACGATCAACAGGACTCTCTTTAGTGTGTCCCAGACGTCGCTATTGTCCCTCTACAAGATTATAGAAGATTAACCTGTCACTCAAGATTCACACAAAAGCAGCTTTGGGGTTAGTTGCGGTGGCCCGATTTGTGGCGTGCTTCGACCACTTCGGTGGCTGGAACGGCTAGGGCATCCTGACGACGTCAGCCTCGCCAAAGCTTTGCTCATCCCGAGACAGATTACGTCACGATAACGCCGGACGTGACGTGCCCTCCGCTGGCTGCTCTCCGAGCGCTTGCCAGAGCGGGCCGTTTCTAACGAAAAATACAGCCATCAGGCTCAAGATGGAAACGTGCGATTGTCATTTACGGATATTGTGGATTATATTCAGCCTATTTCTGAACACGGCAGGTATATTTCAAATTTCTTTAAGGCGCGCGATTGTTTTACAACTACGTCTGACCGCAAGGATTCTGGGCACTGCACTTTCTTTTTAGTCTGCGCAAGCCCCGAAAGCTTACCGAAACTCTACATGGCTTGCACATGACGTAATTCAAAGAGCGCTCCGATGACCACCAGAGAAGAGGGGAAGAAGGAGCTCCCCTCTTACCAGGGTCCTTTTTTGTGCCTCCCGGATTTGCACACACGTCGCTTTTCTCCTCCCAGAAGAAATATAGAAGATTAACCAGTCACTCAAAATTCTTACAAAAGCAGCTTCCCTCTCCTCCTCTTACATGGTGGTCAAAAGTATGCCATGTGACGTCAGTCCAAGCCATGTATATAAAGCAGTCGCCTTCCAAACAAAAAAAAAAATCTGTAAGCAGAGAAACTTTACAGACGGACAAGCTAACGCCAGAGACACATAGGTTTGTCTCTATGCAGTGTCTGCGGTAACGTGTTACAAGTAATGGCCTAACCGGTAGCGTGTTTAAGTTTTCGGAATCTCTACTTTTTTTTTTTTTTTCACAACAGTAGTTTGTAACGTACTTACGTTACTTATTTCAAGTAACGTGTGACGTGGTTACGTTGCTCGTTACTTTTTCTTCCTAAAAGTTAAAAAAATTACGCTTCATTTTTTCCGTGTTTTTGTCGCCAAGTCACGTTAATTTTTCAGTTTTTTTCTTTTGCGGTTTCTCTGCGTTTTTCTTGCGCAACTATTTAGGTGAAACCGTAAAAAAAATCTGCTTGAATATATTGTTTTTCAAAATATGGGGCTTGCATAACTGTAACGTCAAAACAGTACAACGTGTCAAAAATAACGCAAAAGTAACGTGCGTCACTTTTTATCGGTAACGGTAACGCGTTCCTTTTATTGTGAGGTAACGTAGCTTAGTAACGCATACCTTTATTTTACACTAATGAGCAACGTATTTCATTACTTTTTTCGATAACGTCTATGTAAACGCTGTTGCTATGTAAACGCAGTTGCTATGTAAACACTGTTGCTATGTAAACGCTTTCCCTGGAAAGCGCGAACACCTGTATAATAAAAGCGTAAAAATGCACGCACATACGTTTATCGTTGCGCAGATTATTGACAGCGCACGAGAATGAAGTCTTGGCCAACAAACGAGACGCCCAGGTGTTTATTCCGCTTTGCGGCAAGGCCAAGGAAGTCAAGTGGTGAGCTCCTCTTCTTTCTCGGCCTCTTTTACCTTCTTTCATTCACGCGTCGTATGCATAAGCATAGCCTCCTGTATATACTCCATAGCCTGGCAGTTCGACGACGGAGCCATGAGTGCCTGGTCGCAGATTTCGAGCGCGAAGGTCTGGTAGCACAGAACATCAAAGAGCCATTTCTCGGGGAACCTGGACGTCAGCACAGAGCTTTAGCAGCGGCGAGGACCCGAAACACATTTGTCCGCTTGGGAGAAGTGTGTTTCGGTATCTCGTCGCAGGGGGGCGCCAGCTACGTGGCTCTCATCCGTTGTCTGCTGCTCCACCTTTTCCGTTTCGGCGGCCGCTTATCGTGGCGGTCTGCCAGGCTTTGTCAGTATATAGGAGGCTATGGCATAAGCCGCAGCCAGCCGATAAAGGCCCGTATACACCATCGCGTTTGAAAGCGTTTGACGCCGCTGCGTCCAGTAGCAGAAGCGAGTCACCGGCACGTATGCGCTTCGTACGAAGGGCGGAATTCGTCTCAAGCAGTAGCTTGGCATGTGATATACGAAGCGGGGATGTCTCGGTCTTTTGCAGCCACGACGCTCTCGATCGCTCTCAAACGCGACTGTGTGTATGGGCCTTACCTTGGAGGAGTGCCTGTTTTTCGTTCAGACTATCCGAGCGCAGGCTGCGCAGCCAACGCTATGATCCGATGGAACCGATCAAACAGCGTCAAAACTGCTTCGTCACGGCCCTCCTCGTCTTTGTGCATTTCCTATCACCAGACCAAGCACAAAGACACATATTCACTGTGTGTGATTGGTTTACATTTTGATAGAAAACGCCCCGAAGACGCCGTGGCGAAGCATTTTTGACGCTCTTTGGTCGATTCCATCGGATGGTTGTTTCGGTTGCGCTCCGACTTGGATCAGAGTAAATACCTTCCGCATACGGACGTGTCTGAAGTAGGGTTGTGCGAATAGTTGTTCGAATCTAATAGCGCTGCGTCATTCATAGCCTTGACAATGCAAGGGAAATTTAAGACGGCCGGTTTTTTTAGGAGTGCAGAAGCTAGGGATGACGCTGCGCTATTTGATTCGAACCACTATTCGCACAACCCTAGTCTGAAGTATAGAGGTGCGCGAATAGTTGTTTGAATCGAATTGTGCAGCGTCATCCCCAGCTTCTTCACTGTTGAAAGAACAGGGTCTCGGCTATCCTTTGCATTGTCACGGCTACGAATGACACGGCGCTTTTCGATTCGAACCACTATTCGCAAAACCATGGTTTGAAGGCTCCCTGCTTTTGCGAAGCGTGCAGCGAAGCCCGCGACTCCCGAAGGAATGCCGGGAACTGGCTGTATGGCGGATGCCGTAGCAGACGATGGAGGATACACGGACGTCGAGGGCAGCTGGGAAGCAGCTACCGACTCGACAGCTCGTACTCAACGAGGCTGTAGTGCCGGATCTTGCGCGTTACCTATACCGGCACGGGGCACGAGTTGGACGCGAGTGCCGCGTCGGCGTTCGGCTTCAATTCGTGTCCACACTCATCCAAGCCGAACGCTGACGCGGCACTTGTGTGAAACCTGAGCCCTCTGCTGGACTCCGGGAGAGGACGTGAAAGATACTGCGTGACTATCAAGGTGGTGTTCAAAGATTACAGGAGAATACCTAATACCTCTGTCAGACGGGCACCTGAAAGGACCTTTACGTCAAAGGGCTTTAAGATTTTCAAATGACCTTTAAGTTCTGACGTGCCAGACAGCGCAAGTAAATGCCATCTAGACGATGTGTACAGCGATTCATGCCTCATACCTCGTTCAAACGCGTAAACCACGTTCACGCCAGAAGTATTGTGGCAATATACATATTTTTTAAGTCTTCCTTAAGGAAACAATATATTAGAAAATACAAAATGACGAGTTCAGTCAAATGATATTACAACGAAGTCCATTTTAAGCCCAAGCAAACTGTTTTTGTTGTTTTTTTGGCAATCAGCGGCAACCCTGAGCGTTTCCCGCTCACTCAGCGTCCTAACGTTGCGCGGAGCTCCCGCTCCTTCCCGTGCTGCTGCTATGCTTTTGCTTTTTTCGGTCCAGCCGATCCTTCCAAAGTTGTATCAGCGAGCAGGTCGCTTCAACGCTCCAATGGAAGCGGCGACCCCTTCCTAGTCGTGGACGCTCCTCCGTCGTTCGACACATCACACGACGCGAGAGTGAGATACAGAAATATATATCTACAAGAAACAGTCAGCAATGCATTATTAAAGGATGATAAGATATATTGAGTAGAGAAATAGAAGCTAGATAACTATGGTTGTAAGGAAAATCGATAGAAGGAAAACCGAAGTGCTGAAGCGGACGACGCGAGCAGGCGAGCAGCGGGACTCTTCAGTTGCCCGTTTTTCGCGGTCACAGACAACGCTGGCGGCGCTCCATGGGGCAGTTCAGGCTTTCGCATTATTATCATGCGACAGATGCTGCGGGTGTAAATAAGAACACGCAGGATGTACCTATCACTCGTTGCGCGTGTTGCCTTTTGTAATTTTTTCCAAATCGTCTATTGTGTATGACTTCCTCCATTACCCGCTCAACCTGAAGTCACTGGCGCTGATGAAATCGCATCGCAAGCCAATTCGTGTCTGGGCACCGCGGAGGGTCGCGCTTATTGCCGGTTCTTGCGAGACCTATTGCCCATGACGACAGTCGCACGAGTTCAGGGACGGTAATCAAAACCATTTAAGGGTACGTCAATTAGCAAACAATATGATTCGAATCGATAACCTTTTGAATCGAGGGGTGACTTGAGTCACCTAGCCACAAAGAGCATGCAGAGAGCGAGCTCTGAACAGGTAGCTGAAGGGCAACAAAACCAAGTGATTGCAAAATACTTTTTCCAAAATAATCCCGAAAGGCCGCGCGCGAAGTCCTGCACGCTCCTTACCCTCACATGACATTTAAAACAGCGAGAGGGTAGCGCAATTGCTCGCCTTCCCAGCACATTTGCTTGCATATTGTCTGCAGCATCAAGGCAAAAGACCAGATGGTATGACGAGGCCTCGACACCGCTATAAAACAGGAATACAACAATTCACCACTGTCGGCACCAGAACAAAAAATAAAAAGAAACGCTCCAATTGTGTACAGTATGCATGTTAGAAAAACGAGGCTTTGCCAAATACGAACAAAACCAACAAAAATAACATTTAATAGCGTAACAATAGTGTAAAAAGATAAGTTCACTTTTCATTAAGTTTTCTGCTGATCTTGGTTTTCATTCATCAAAGCTTCCTTTAAAAGATCCTTGTATTTGCTTGGTGAAAGCCTACTTGTCAAACGTGTCTGAATGTGGCTAGACATCTCAAAATAATTTTGAATATAATATGCTAAAGTTTTGTTCGGCCATATTTGTTCTGATTTTCGGGAGTATGAACTCATCATGGCGTGTGCTATAATGATGGTCAGGTCGAATACCGAGTGATGGGTGAGCTGGTGTCAGAACTTTACGGTCCTGATAAACGTAGATTGCAAGTTTATATATGAATAAATAATGAACGCTCAATATTTTATATTCTTCAGAAAGCAGTAATGTGTACGCGTCATAATCAGGATTATGTATTAGGCGGACAGCTTTTTTTGTAGTCGCTGTAAGTGGGATATATTTGCTCAGGTTGTCTAAGACAAGAAAGCAGTAATATACCGTGGAGTATATTAGAGTGTAATAAATTTGATACTTCAGCCGATCCGGTAATAAAGGTTTTACAGAGTGAAGCAAGCCTATTGATCTCGAGATTTCGATTCTTATTGTGTTGACATGGTGCGTCCAATTCATGTGCTCCCCAAACCCACACTCCAACAAATTTGGGGTTATTTACACGCTCAAGTTCGGAGTTTTCAAACATTAGTACGATGTTCTTTGTAAAAACCCGGTTTACTGGGCAAAAAAAAAAATGTATATATATTTTTTTTTTATATATAGAGATAAGCCCAGATGAGATTGCCGAATAAATATTTATTCGTCGTAATTTCTAGCGTGTTAAGCTTGGCTCCCGAACAGAATAGATTTGTGTCGTCCGCATATAAAACGAAGTCTTCGGTATAATGTTAGGCATATCATTAATATAGATCAAAACGAGCAAAGGTATTGAGCCAAAAGGCCGGGCGTCAAGTCCTGTGCGCTCCCTGGCCCCACGTGACACTGATTTCTCGGTATTCCTTCTAGCACCGCGGACGCTGCACGCTTTGCAAAAGTTCTCTTGGGGTAAACAAACAGACAAGGTGCGCATATTGCAGACTAACTTGCACGCCGTAATACATGCCTCGAGTTCACGTCACATAATCGGCCATTGTGATGGCTTTGCTGCTGAGCGCGTACTTTCTGCAGCATCCATTTCGCTCTACTGAACTTCTTTTTCTCAACAAGAACAAGTGAGAAAGACCACCAGCATGGATAGGCGAAGAGGAGGGGGACGACATCGCCACCAATCAAAACGCTCGTTCAACCGTCGCAGGTTCTACGACCGCGGGCATCGTGTTGCGGGACTCGAGTACGTGGAAAAAACGGCGCGCCAGTTCTTCGAGGAAAACAAGCTCCCCTACGAAGAAGCCACGTGCCCTGTGATCAATTGCAAAATTCTCCAGGTATGCACGTTTGGCGAGCACTCCTTTAGCAGGCGCGCCTCTAGGGTGACCACCTTCCTGCAAGAGAAATGCGGTACAGCGGGGCAGTGAGGGCGGAAGGCGGGAGGGGGGGGGGGGGGGGGGGGGGGGGTAGAGGAAATTTATTAACGCGCACATTACGAACCGAGGCTCTGTTAACACATTTAATATCCTGTGCTCTTTATACACCTTCTAATTGTATTGCAGGCTCAGCAATTCAGCTCAAATATTGTTTACTCCCAGTGATATACTTTTTTTATGCCAAATGTGTTATTAAATGTGTCGAAACCTAAAACATAAAAATCAACTGAAGCAGAACTCAATGCATCAAATGGAAATAAGAAAGCGTAAATCTTTTTCTGGTTATTGTTTCCTGTCAACGTTTACTTTTATCCCCCCCTCCCCAACATGGTTCTACACTCTAAGAAAAGTCCATGGGTCTACTTTCACGCACAAGACTCGGCAGGCCAATCACCGCGAGTTAAGGAGGCAGCTCAGCGAAGGACGATGCCGAAACATACGTTTAGACCGAAAAACGCAGTCGGAGTTTTGACTTTAAGCAATGCAAAATGTCACGTTTGCATTGCGTAATGTCACAACTCAGATTGCGTGTTTTTTGTCTAAACATATGTTTCGGCGTCGTCATTCGCTGAGCTGCCTCCGTTACTCGCGTTGATTGGCCTGCCGAGTCTTGTGCGTGAAAGTAGACGCACGGGCTTTTTTTAGAGTGTACACACATTTTTAACAGTATGTTCTTTTTCGACCTTTGTAAGGAGCAGGCTTTTTCCCTTGTGTAGTTGTCTTCACAAAAAAATAAAAAAAAAAAGAAATCCACGGCAAACCTTTTTCTGTGACACAGCGATATGAAAATTATTACAGTATCTTATATTTAAAATTTTGGCGGGCAATTTTTCTTACAATATTTTGCCAGCAAGGGGAGAGGCGCAACGGAGCAAGCGAGTCGGTTCTCCTGCAAGAACGACGGTTGCTTCCCGCAATGCTTAGATAGAAAATGGCTTACCCATGCGATTCACACGATTACCAGCGACCTCCGCGCTTCCCTGTGCCCCGTTGTTCGGAAGCGCCATGAGTTGCGTGGTCGAATGCTTCGACAATGTGAAATGCGGGACATTTTGAAGATTTGGGAATTCCTTGCGGGACGCGGGACACGAGCCCTCAATGCGGGACAGTCCCGCGAGTCGCGGGACGGGTGGTCACCCCTACGCGCCTCCGTTATAAACACAGACCAATGTACTTCTTTCTTCTTCTTTTTGAGTAACGAGCACCGTTTGGGGATCTGTCTGCGAACTACAAATGAAGGGCAGCCCAACATGCCTCCACCTGTCAGAACACATTGGCATCGTGCCGTTGTATCGGTTTTCAGTGCGTTTTATACTACAAATACTAAAAGAAAAAAAAAATCACCGAAAAATACGAAATACGCGCAGAGGTAGGTGTTGACAATGTTTGGTCGTGTTCGACGGAGCCCTCCGAATATGGCGACCGTGGGAAGCACGACGGGAGAGGGTATACGTATGGGCAAAAGCTTAGCGGGAGAAGGGTCATTCGTTGATGCGCTTAGTTTGGATTCGTTAAATACAAAATGACAGCGACGCCCTCTTCCGGGTCTGCCGCCAAACAGGCCTTCGTGCGATGATAATGCAGAAATCAGCGTTTAGTGGCACTATGTCATTTTGCTGTTCATGTGGAGCGCGATTCGCCGTGCAACTTTCGATTCTCCCGTCAACGGCAATGCGATGGCTTGAAACCTTCGTCATGTGAAAGGTTTAGAAAAAAAATGTCTGACGTACGCCTAAGGAATGCGGAGTGCAAGTGAGTTCGTCGTCTGCTTTTGCAAGAGTTGTGGTGACGTCAGAACACCGAGTTCTGATTGGCTAAGGTTGAAGGATAGTGGGTGGACCTCAAAACAACCAACACAGGTCTCCCCACTATCCTTTAACCAGAACCAATCAAAGCTCGCGGTGTCTCTCTGACGTCACTACAATTCCCTGCAAAAAGAAGCAGACGACTTGCTATCCGCATTAGTTACGTCCGATAATATAGTACTTTTTTTTTTCGTATTTGCCCGATTTGCACTAAAAACAATAGATCGCCTTTTTTCTTTCTGTTTGAATTAAACGTCTTGTCAAAGCATAGCCTGGTGGGAAGGATGATTTGTAGCACAACTTCCAAGTGATAAACTGTGTTGCCCACCAGTCTATCTTTCTCGAAGTAAACTACAAAAAAACAAAGCGCGGATATTATTGCCCTCGAGAATTCATGGTTTTCTGAGGCACGTGGCCACAATGCGGGTGGAAACAAAGCATCCGCACTAACGGCACAGAGCACGGGCAAGGGTACACTAGTGCCACTAAATAAGCTACGCTTCAGAGTAACGACACTTGGCCATATTGTGGCTTAAAATCATGGTTGCCAGTTATCTGAAGCTTTATCTGAAATCACAGAAAATGCTTTTTCGCCCTCCACAAATGTTCAAACCGTTCGCGACAGGGCAAAACAATATTACATTACCTTCCTAACACCGAATCTAATGGTGAGGAAGTCGTACTTTTGAATCATGACGATCGGCCGGTGCGTCTCTTCTGCATACGAGCCAAAATGGCGGCGCCCACAACAATGTCGGGGAACGGAGTGCCGATACTCTAAGCGCAGCTTATTTAGTGGCTCTAGGGTACACAGCACGAACTCTTAGCAGTTGATTCCTAAGAGCGAGCGCTGCTCTCATGGTTTCGGCCCCGAGTCCGTAGCATTCGTCTTGCTCCAAGTAAGTGTAGAACAAAGCGTAGTTCTGCTTTACACCAGATGAGCCGTGTCGATCGAATCTCGAGGCGAATAGCATCATTCGCCAAAGTGAGCAAGGCATGGCCGGAGTAAATCGGTAACTTTTCGTTTTTGTATTTGTTTGTTACAGACGGTTGACAAGCGGTTGCGTATCTTCGTCTGCAGCGTGTTCGACTTGAAAAAGTGAGTGTTTAAGTGCTCTGACAGCGTCACCACTGGGTAAAATTTGTGTCGTTCTTCAAAGTGAAAGTTCAACGTTTTGGCTTTCAAATAAATATGAGTCTTAGTGATTCACTCCAGAAATTAAACTGTTGTCCCCAAAAGCTGGTTCGGACTTTCCGGATATTTAGACACAAACTCACTCTAGACCTTTTAGCATTTCAGAAGAGTGCGTGCAGCGTATGCTTTAAACCGACATTAGTAGAACATAAATATACATGCCTTGCAAGTGACGTCACGCTAGGGAAGGACAAGGCCCCGCACCATACTTCACACTGTGCGGATGCGCTTACCAAGGCGTAGGATGCTGCTAACGGCCCGGACATGCGCTAACGTGCACCATATACAACCTAGTTGTGTTACACGTGAACTTGGAAAACCGTGCTGAGCTTACGATGACGACGTTCATCCAGGACGTGCGGAATTTTTTGGCATTGCGCTACTGGCAGAAAGTTTGAGATTGCGATACCAGCAGAAAGTTTCAAAATGCCGCCGACGAAGTTTTGACGCGAAGGACTGCCGTGTCGCAAAAAAAAAAAAAAAAGAAGAAAAAGCCTAATTGCGTGTTCCATAATTTGACGAGCGGCTCTAGGCGTCAGTCGCAGGTAGAAAATGTTTTACGATATTGCGAAATACTGGTAAAGAACCCAATGTTACCATCATAATCTAAACCCTGAGACGAGGATAAAAAAAAAAAATGACCGCATCTCCACGTGGTTAATGATGTCGATTGGGGCGAAGCTCTGGTGGTGCTGATGATACTGATTTTGTTCATAGGTAGTGCTGATGGCGCTGATTTTCTTTTTTTTATTATTGCTCATGGGTAGTGCTGAGTCCCGGGTTACGCTTCGACTTCATTAGCCAATGCATGCAAAGTTTAACGCGATTATATACACATTTGACCGCAGCGCCCTCTCCTGTATAGACGTTGAGCGACTACATGCAATCATTACATCCGTGACAGAAACCTCAGCTCTTTAGTTACTACCACATCTCAGAGCCCCCTACTCGTCCCGCAGTCGTGGCCGAGTGGTTAAGGCGATGGACTAGAAATCCATTGGGGTCTCCCCGCACAGGTTCGAATCCTGTTGACTGCGCAAACATTTTTTTTCTTTTTTTTTTAAGAAGACAGATGGAGTGGCAATCGATGTGAGCACGGACGCCGGACAAGGCCAGACCCTAAGGAGCTTCGCCCCTTATAACGAACAAGACATGCAACTCTCATTATCTCGGGGTTTAGAGTATGATGTTTCCTAACCGGCTCGCCTGCATACTTTCGCTCCTTGCAAAGGTTACCGTCTCGCGGACGGCACAAACCGATGCCCCAGCGGCGGCGTCTCGGCGAGCTTGCACACGGGGGCCATTGCCGGCCGATCCGTCTGGCCGGGCTCGCGGCGCGACACTCGCCCGGACTCGGCCGGGAGCCCCGAAGGTGCGCTCGAAGCGTGGAAGCCATGTGGATACGGCGTAATGTAACGAAGGCCAAAGGCCATATACACCACGAACAAGCAAAAGCCGATGCAAAGGCGTGCGCTAACGTAAACAACGGTAGAAAAGTGCCCTCGCTTGCCGCTATGAAATGCATCCCACAAACTCGATGATCCGCGGCCGCATGCCTTTCCTGCCGCTCGTACTTTATCTAACTTGACGGCTACTCTGTCTCGCGGGGCATGCCGACGAAATGATCGGACGATCGTCGGGATACGCAGTAATTGCTACAGCCGAGCGCGGCGCAGTTTACCATTGCTCTCGCTGCGAAGGGCCGTCGAGTCAACCACCAGCATGGTGGATACCGGTGTTCGACGTCATCAAGTGACGTATGTGCACGGCATGTATACCATGCAATGCCCTGTATGCCATTATTTTTTAGATGCAATACAATAATGTATGCGAGGCAAGCAGCCTTTTATATAACCCATGGCCGCAATGGAGGAATATATATTTTAATTAAACGTTGCCTCAACGTTACGTGGCCACTTATTTTGCGGGTAAACTGCTCATGCCACGCAGGCTATGTCTGAGTGCCGTGGCCAAGATGTTATTCATTTATTTGTTACAGGGAATCTGTGGGGCCGGTAGACATCATCTGGGATCGAGGCGCTCTTGTAGCGGTTAACAAGGAAGATAGATCGAGGTAAGCTTGCATCTATTCTTTTTTTTTTTTTTTTGCACAAATAAAGGTGCCATTATAAACACAATTAGAACAAACTCTTTATTTATGTATTTATTCATTTGCTTGCCCTCAGGGCCCGAAGGCATTACAGAGGGGGAGAGCAAAGTTGGGATCAAAACAATATAATGTATAGTTATTCACACTTTAAAAAAAAAAATTATTGGTAAGAGCACACCTAAAAAGCAGAGTGTCAGTTATGGATGCAACTGGTCCGGGAAGGTGGTTCCAGTCGAGGGATGTGTGAGGAAGGAAAGAAGATTGGAATGACGAGAGTCACCGCGTTGGTGACTCTCGTCACCAACGCGGTGACGAGAGTGACTTGTCCCGGATCCCAGACAGAGGCTGCATATTCTAACATCGGTCGAACTAGAGTTTTATGAAGAAAAAAAAAAGCTTGTGGGAAACAGATGCATGCATGCTAATGAAAAGTTGCGCCTGAGGTAACCTAACATAGGGTTAGCGTCAGATGGGATATACTGAACATGTGTTTTCCATGAGAGGTTAGAAGTTATATGTACGCCTAAATATTTGTAAGAAGATACCGTGTCAAGCTGGAGCCTGATTAAGAAAGCTATAGTTGCGAGTTTCGCGTGACTGGCGAGATACACGCATGGACTTACGTTTGTTAGTATTAAGCGTCACAGATCATACGTCACACCACTGGCAGATTGCGTTAATGTCAGACCAAAGCATGATGTTATCATGATCATTAAGTCTCACGGTAAATCACACAGTCGTCAGCAAATAAACAAATAAGCTAGGAAACGTTAAGAGGGAGGTCGTTAATATATATTAAAAAAGTAAAGGTCCTGAAACAGATCCTTGGGGAACCCTAGCGGCTAGAGATGAAAAGGAAGAGTTAGTATTATTTACTGTAACAAATTGTGACCACAATCATAGAAAACATTGAATCTGTGCAAGAACGTAAGCATCTATGTTAGGCTTGGACACTTTGAGAAGAAGTAGTTTATGAGATACTTCATCGAACGCTTTGGTGAAATCTAGGAAAATGCAGTCTGCCTGGGATCCTCGGTTCAGGATGCAGTGAAGGTAATGTGTGACTGATAGAAGCCATGTCTCGCATGAAAATGTTTTTCGAAATCTATCTTAGGATGGGCAAAAGAAGTTGTTAAATGTTATACGCTCAAGGAGTTTTCAAGGAACACTGGTTATAGCGATTGGGCGATATTTTAAAAGGGAACATTTGTCACCAGTCTTGTAAATAGGAACCCCTTTCCCCACCTTCCAATCTAAAGGGAGAACACGATCTCTAATGGATTTACCAAAAAGTTTAGTTAAAATAATGAAAGCGTAATGCTTTGTATATTTCAAAACTTTGAATTAACACCGCCCACTCCCGCTGAAGACGACAATCTTAATGTTTCTATGACATGATCAACACCAGCACAATCAAGCAAGATGGGGTCCATCGGTAAATAGTATGAAATGTCTAAAAGAGGACACTCCGTCAAATAGAGACTGCAAATGCTTGATAGAGGACAATCGACCTGTGATTCACCAGTTTTAAAGGTGCAGTGCAACGATTCTTATGTTAAAATATTTACAATTGTTTTTTTTCTTGTATTTTTTTTTTTTTTTTTGGGGGGGGGGGGCACAAGAAATAGAAAACACGCCACGTTCCTCTGAAATACTACAATTCCGCTCAGTAACTGCAAAGGAAAAAAACGCGTGTTTGCCAGATCTGCAGCTGTGTGTGGCGGTCGCAGGAACCAGAGTGTCACGCCATATGGAATACACAAGTTTTCATAGCGCCCATCTAATGAAAGTCAACAAAATCATTTCCTTTCCGAGGCGGAAAGGAAATAGTTCCCGTGACAAGACCCCTTTTGTCTCGATCGCTTGCCGCGACTTTCAAGGATGCTAAGCGAGTGCGGTGCTCTCTTTGGGAGTTTTAGTAGATCGTTTTGTTAACTCCGATAACGATACTCAGCCGACCCCTTTGAGCATGCATCCTATCGCTATCGGGTATCGTTATCGGAGGTATTGGACGATCTAATAAACTTCTTATTGTCTGCCTTAAAAAGTAGACAATCGCGGGGAGGCAGCCCTGAAGATGGACCAAACATTGTACTTCTCTGAAGTCACTACGCACCCAAGTCTAAAGACGGTGTGAGTTAAGCCATTACTGATATATATATATATATATATATATATATATATATATATATATATATATATATATATATATATACTAGCACACGCCATAAAAAATAATTCAAGCAATTAACTCACCAAATTTCGAAGAAGGGAGGCATCTTACCCTTCCCAATAACGTAGAAAAAGAAAAAAAGGAACGATTTTCAGCCCTAATGAACAAGTTTTGCAGACCAAACGTCAGAGAATCTGAACATGATTGTAAAATATGTAAAATTCCGTATAAACGCCCTACCCTGAGAGATCGCGCCCATCACGTTTTTGCTAGCTAAATTTCCATAAGGTTAAAATTCCTAAACACCGTTCACCCTCGATTCGGACATCACACGGTGTCCTACGGGATTGCTTCAATCTCGCGATCTGTGGTATCGGTACCCGTGACACAGTGAGTTCCTGTGTGTTTATCGCACCGCGTGAAGCGCGCATTTGCTGCGTCAGCAATTTACAGTATCGATACCCGTGACAAGCGAGTTCGTATAGTGGGTTTCCCCGTGTCTGTCACGCTACGTAACCCGAATTTGCCGTGTCCGCGATCTGCGCTATCGGTTCCCATGACATGCGAGTTCCCGCGTGTTTATCGCGCCATAGAGCCCAATTTCGCCCTCACCGCTGCTTGCGGTATTGTTTCTGTGATAGGTGAATTCGTAGAAAGCTCCCACATGTTTAATGCACCGCACCGGGGAGCGCAAATTGGCCGTGTCCGCGATATCAATTCCCTCGTCACGTGGTTCGTAAAAGGTTGGTGTCTATCGCTCGTTTTTAATAAAAGTTTGCTGTCCCATCCGGGTAGGTCGCCCGCCCGATACTTTTCACCATTTGTCTCTCCACTGTGGGTGGCCGTTAAATCAGGATTTCGATCAGCCCTAACGGTCAAGGCGAGAGATCGAGTAAAATTCTCCCGAACGTTTCCAGGTACATCAGCGTCATGCGGCCCCTGATGTCACCAGACTGCACATATATACTCATTTCTGTTGTTCACGACGATGACAGCTACACAGGTCAGTTCCTATTTGCCAGACTGCAAACTTCACCGTCGGCTGAAAGAGACATGGCTTCTTTTACTATTCGCATTAAAAGGTTAGTTGAGTTAACTGAATATAGAGATCGTTACTACTGCATGGGTTCGCAAAACTGGGCAAACCACACGTGTCGTCAGCAACAATTATGTTACAAAATTTGAAAAGAGTGGACTTGACAGTTTGCCTGAACTTGATTAAAAGTCAGCCAATTAAAGATGATCTTAAAGGAGCACTGAAGTCATTTTTGAAAAAGGTCGCTTTTGATCTTATATTGCTTAAAAGGTGTTAGTTCCTGAATGCACCAAGCCCTATATTGCAAAACTGCATATTCATCTCAGGGCAATAGAAAAACATGCGAACTCTTTTTTTCTCGCGGACTACATTGCGTGGACAAAAGAAAGCCCTACAATACGCGCAGATTTCGCATGATTTTACTATAACTCGTTTCGAAAAGAGTCTGATAGGTACAGATTCGGATAAGACCCCTCTTTTTCTCCGCGGGCAAAGCCATCGCTTGCAACTCGCCGGCAAGCGCCCTTCGTCGACCACTTCACTGGGAAGTCTTCCCAAAAAGGGCGTGTCACGATCTTTGAACACACTTTTAACGAGGAAATAAGCTACGCACGATTGTGATTTCGGGTTTGTTCGGATGCTTAGAGCGTCTAGGATTTAGTTGTCGCCAAAAAGGGCGATCTCAGAATTTACTTCAGAGCCCTTTTAATGCTTTAAAAACGTGTAGTTTTTGCATTTGCAAGAAATATTTGTCCCGGCACCAAAAGTGGGGTATAAATAAAATTTGAAATTGTCTACCGATTTTGTTCAGGTTTTCCGACAAGCATTCCGGATGACACTGTCCGGGAACTATTTGGTGAGTACATCGCTTCCTAATCCAAAATATCACTACGCTGTAAATACTGCAAAGGGGTCTCCAATCTAAGATTTGTTGCCCTTTTCCGAAGGAAATGAGAGATTTCGATTTGCCACAACGACGATACAGTGGGCTTAATTTCCAAATAAATATGCCCATATGCTAAAATGTCATTTCAATAAAAACTAACATGGTCATATGTGCTGCTCGCACATGAGTGTGGCACACATGCTGTATTCATTGACGTAAGCAAAATTTCCTTTAAGGGGGGGGGGGGGGGGTTGAATGTATTTCCAGAGAGGGGACTTTTATCCCCATAAGCACCCTCCGGTCCCCAGACTACGTCACTGGCACGTTCCCCAGACTACCTGGCCCATGTTTAGTGAACGTTTGAGGCTGTCGTGATTATCCTATGTTGATCATTATGTATTTATGTATGCTACGGTGGCTTTGTCTAATCATTCCAATATCATAACTAAATGCCAAAGCCAATATATTTCCATATTCAGCTGGCACTCCAATAGGCACATCGCTAAAATCAGTTTATCAGTCAAAACTGGAAAGCACTTTTAACATTTCGAGTCGATGCAAAGCAAAACGTTAGAAGGTTGTCACACTTATTCAGAGAATTTATGTGGGAACTTAAGGTAGTTGGACCATCCAGACTGCTTTGTGGTCAGCACTGCGACATGTCGTCGTTACTTTCCCTCGCAGGAAAAGAAATGAAGATAACAAAGATGGCCGAAAACAGACGGAAAAAGGACCACTTCTACATCAAGGCTCCAATTTCGGAGGTCCTTTGGTGCATCACCTTCTAAATGCAAAGCAGGGAAGAGCAGCAAGCACTTTGTAACCCAGACATTGCCTGGGCATCCCTCCAGTTCCTTCGCTTTCGTGCCTCCAACCAACACCTCTAGATAGCAAAGCCGCAGTGTTGAATGAGACGGCCTCGTCAGAGAAGGCCAACGCTGGATTGCTGTCCAGGGACAACCCTTCACATTGCTGGAAAGGGTTGTCCTCAAATGTTTGAAAGACTGGTGAGTAAATCCTGGTCAAGCACCTGCCACCTTCAGCCGAAGCGAAGCGCGAAGCGTCTTGATGGCCGGCTTGGGAAACATTCCTTCTACGTAGGCGTAAGCCCTGGAGGAATTAAAGTAGAGGGTCGTTGCGAATTTGCGTATCTTCTGGCTGTAGTGCCTTCCGGGAGCTGCATGCTCTATACGTTGATTAGAGTTCCATGTGCTGAGAAGCTCCTCCGTAAGTTCTCCGAACGATTCCAGGTCTTTCTCTGCACTTTCAGTCAGGAGGTGTTTGCTCTTCATGTCACTAATTAAATTCTGTAGCTTTAAAAGTTTGTGCTCATTCTTTCCACTTTTTTGTTCTGGCAGCATCCAGGGGCCCTAATCTGGACACTTGGCGGAAAAGTCGTTGAGAAATTCGGCGGCTATGATTGGCCGGCGCCAAGGTCAAGTATGGCATTGGCCAATCACGGCCGCCAAATTTCTCGCCGTCGTTTTCGCCAAGCGTCCAGCTTAGGGCCCCAGCTTGCGTTTTGTTGCCATTCATCTCGTCTTCGCAGTCTTCAGTATGCTCTAGGGAGCTCTAGGGATCTAGGGAGCCTTCATGTCCGCTTTGCTAGGGTGATGCCATTCTTTGTAATACCACTCGCCGACAGACCAGCAGCCATCTTGGTTCTCGGCGATGATCCGTGGGGCTTATAACCCTCCGGGAAACAAGCACCTTATCTCACAAGCTCGGAGCAGCGTTGTAGAACCCACGGAGGGAGGATTAGCGTTTTCCCCCTCGGATGAGAGGACCGATGAACACAAAGGCAACTTTCCGGAGCACGGGGAAACAATCAAAGGCACAAAATGGCGGTGGGAGACGATCTGGGAAAGGAAAACAGGCAGTTGGCATCACCCTATGCGAAGCGCACATGGAGGCACCCCAGCTGGATCGCGCATCCCCGCTTGGTCGCTGCAGCGCGAGTGAAGCCATCTGACGGCCATCTTGTATGTCAAAAAATCGCGTTTGTGGAGCGTTGCGGAGGCTGGCGGCTATGTGCTGAAGATACGTTTTCTACTCGTTCGTCGTCATTCGCCGAAGACGTTTTTTAAAACCCTGTGTAGGCCGTGAGGCTTGCCGTTGAGCGCACGTGCACATTTTTACGGAAGCGCAAGGCCGAAGGAAAAAGGCGAAACTCGTCGAAAGCAAGTTTCACTGGTCTCGCGGAGTGAGCAAAGCTTTCTTGGCACGCCGAAGCACTTCGCGCGCTTGATTTCCAATCAAGAATCGACACCGTGTGGTTGTATTTTGCGATTGCAATGTGTGTGAAATCGTGTGTGCCTATGGAGCATCGCTTTACTTTACTCTCACGACTGTATTTGTAACCTGCGGCACTCGCGGTACAGAAACCAGCTTGATCTAGCGTCCAGTGGCGACGCAGAAGGGGGAGGGGGGGTGGCATGACTTTTCTTAGTCGTAAGACAGTTTACAGAATACCGCGCACAGTAGCTTCTCATCACTGATAAGTGCTGGCTCATTATCAACTTACTTTTGTGATTGGTCAACAGATTGCACACGACCTTATGGGCCGCGCTTGAAAACTTTTCATGATCGCCGTCTTATAGTTTTGCCTTCGAAAATCCTCCTTGCCCCACAGAGTTGCTCGATTTGTGCTGCCATGTGATCCATTGGAGTAGATTTGGAATATAGCCATGGTTAATAGTGCACAAGGGCAACCGCACATATTGTTTTTTCCCTTTATTGATAGCAACTCGCCGGAACTGCTGGACGATCCAGAACTCCGTGGCCGATATATGAAGCAAAAACATCTACGCGCGACACACCTCCAAAACTTTGCCGCGGCAACGATTTTCGATTGGTATCCAAGAGGCACAGAGACGTAGCGCTTCGGCGTGCCAAGGAAGCTTTGATCACGCCGCGAGACCGACGAAACTTGCTTTCGACGAGTTGTGCCCTTTTCATGCAGCACTGCGCTTCCGCAAAAATTTCCACTGTTCTCAACAGCGAGATCTCACGGCTTACACGGGGTTTTAAAGAGCTTCTTCCGCGAATGGCGACGAACGAGTAGAAAACGCGTCTTCATCAAGCTGCCGTCAGCCTCCGCAACGCTCCAAAAACGCGATTTTTCAAAATGCAAGATGGCCGTCCGGTGGCTTCACTCGCAGGAGCGGGAAGCACGGAAATCTACTGGGTTGAGACATACAAATATCTCGGAATTCAAATACAGAAGCGGCCAAACTCTCTGGGACTGTACGAGGAAGGAATTCGCAGGCGTGCTCCGAGAGGTAAATGGATTCTCGAAAGGAAATCTCTCTGGGCCTTCAACAGGTTTGAGGTCATGAGGGGCCTGTGGTAGATGGTGGTGGTTCCGGGAATCACATTCGGGAATGGAGTGACTTGCCTGTCATTGGCCGCTCGCAACTTTCTTGATACAAGGCAGTACGAAGCTGGGAGGATGGCCGTCGGGGCCCTGTCGAACAGCCCCAATGAAACAGTCCAGGGAGACCTGGGCTGGTCGGGCTTTGAGGGCAGAGGGACGACGGCTAAGACAGGACACGAGAGATGCCTGGCTCGAATGGACCGCGCCAGATGGGTCACACAATTGGCCCTCCCCTCCTCCTCCTCTTCCCCCCCCCCTTTCATTTACAACGCTTAGAAGAAGAAGAAAAGACGGTGAGTGTGCAGGCGAGCTGGTGGTAGCTAATCATGTCGTATTACACCTGAGACTGCGGTGGAAGAAATTGGAAGAACTTTCAGTAGAAGGAACAGACACAGAGAACGTCTCAAGAAGAAGCCACAGAGAACGTTTCAAGAAGATGCCGCCTATTTGTCGTCGCGATTGGCCAGCGCCGGCCCTCCCGCCTTCCTTGGGGAAGTGGAGGGGCGCCTCAATTGGAGTGAGTGAGGTGTGTGAATTGACCCCGTAAGTGACTACGTCACAACATGGCGTCTGGGTCCAAACAAACCGTTGCTAGGGACTAATGCGTGGGGACTCCAGAACCTCCCCCCCCCCCCCCCCCCCCGGGTCATGGTCCTTACAGAGACGCTGTTTACGTGCCATGTAACGAGCTTCTAGTATTGGCATGTAAACACAATAACGCACACAGCAACAGACACATGCCGAGAAACATACGCTGTAAAATGTACCCCCTAAAATAAACTACTGAAAATTGCGGTATAAAGAAAATTGCGCGGAAAAGCACCCCCCCTCAACAACGTATAAGAAATCCCTCGAGTCCATACTGCGGAGGGCAGCCCTTACACTGTACCGACGATATTCCCCCTCGTCACACCACACTGCCGCCAGAGATGTTTTCACTACCAGACTCCTGCAGCACGCCCAGTGGCGGACTCTGCAAAACCGCAGAGACGTAGCCTCGATCAGGCTCTTCTGCCTAATGATGGGTGCTGGCCACCCTGACGTGCCTTCCCTACCTCGCCTCAACAAGCGAACTGGCCGGCTACAACCTCCACTGTCACGAACTTTGCGCCACAATACATCGTGCCTAATGCGTACTGCAGAAATTTGGAGGTCACTCCCATACCACCTCACAGAGTCAATCCCCTGCAACCGAGACGACATCCACGAGTTGTGTAGGAAAGTTACTCGGACCATAGCATAAGCTGTGTTCCTAATCTTAACCGAGTAACCTGCCTCCTACGTTAGCGGGTAATTGTTAAATACGAGATGTAGACCTTCGATGGTTGTCTAATCGATTTATTCCGATGGAGCCTCCGATTGAGCCTGGCGCAACGTTCCTAGCCTGGCGTTGTCTGCTCGTGCCACGCGGCTCTCAAGCGCTCGGTGCGAGCGCAGCCGATGGTCACGAGCCGATGGGCGCCAGCTTGCCAGCGTATACATAACAGTAATAATATCAAGTGACATCCTGACTAAACGATCCGCGACTCGATTTTGGAACGGCCGGAATAATCACCTGGATACTACGCGTATTGACTTCGTCTTGGGCTACGGCAAAAAGAAAAAAACAGCAATGCACGGGAGAAAATAGCAGACGATTCTTTTGATCTTGAAAAAAGCACTCGAAGAGACGATAATATCAATGACGATGCGGTGTTTTTTTAGGTGGATCCACCAGCTCCTTTTACACACCTTCCTTATGAGCTGTATATTGAGACAAAAATTACTTACTCCTTACAATTGGACATCAAAAGTGTGTTTTTATTAATCAGCGCGAGCGTCCTAAACATATATGCCACGCATTGTAATTTGTACCGATTATGTCTTGCAGAAATTGATTCCACACGGTGTAGTGGTACAGCGCGAAGGTGCTTTCTCAAGAATGATATGAAACTTACGTTCGCTTTGACGCGAATATAATTACAATAAAATCTTCGAAGCCTTTACTGATTTACAAGCGTTATCCTCTCATTACGAACACTCTGGAGGAAACAAAAATACTACCTTATCATTTACTGCGTTCAAACATTTTCAGCCTTGAACGTGAGGATACGGCATTCTTTCCAAGGCCGAGGACGAGAATACGGAGAAGCTCCCGTTTACGCTCGCACACTCATATTAACATGTATACCTTCCCGGGGAAGGTGCACGGTCTGGATGCAATGCAGTCAATTCATACGTAGAAAACAGCGAATCGCAATAACCACACATGCTGCACCTCATCCTTTCTAATTTCAAACGTCCGCCACCAAAACCAACGGAGCAAGCGAGCTTTGACGGCTGTCGGCGCAGAAAGCAGACGACGAACGTATTTACACGATTTGATCCGACGTTACCCACCGATCGAGGAGGGTAGCGTGAGTAATTACTCCGGAGTAAACAATCCGCTTCTGGAATGCGAGTTTTGACGTCATCGAGTAAGCTCGAGTAAGTTTTGGAACGCCACGGTACGAAACCTTTACTCCGGAATCACCTCCCTGCCCCCCCCCCCCCCCCCGCCCCCGCGCGTGTGTGTGTGTGCATGCGTGTGTGTGTGTGTGTGTATTTTCCTTTTCTTTTTTGTCTAGACTAGTCCTCCTCATAGCGCCGTCCGGTTGGTGAAAGGGACACAATATGTGTATGAGCGCATGCCTTTCCCTCCTCACGTGCACACCGAACGGCACCACAAACTTTTAAGTGCAATAAAATACTATCACTACCACTATTACTCTGGCAAGCGCTCGGAGAATAGCCAGCGGCAGCACTTGACATCCAACGCAATCGTCTCGGGACGAGCAAAGCTACGGCGAGGCTGACGTCGAGAGGATGGCCTAGTCGTTCCTCTGAGTCGTTCCAGCCACCGAAGCGGCTGCTTTTGTACGAATTTTGAGTGACGGGTTAATCTTCTATAATCTTGTAGAGGGACATTAGCGACTTCTGCGACACACAAAAGGGATTCTCGGGGAAGAGGGGAGCTCCTCCTTCCCCTCTTCCCTTCTGGTAGCCGGAGGAGAGACAAGCATCGTCGCTACTACAAACGAGGCGTTAAACGTGTTAAAATTCCTTTTCGTGACTTGTTTAACAAGATATTGGTGTGTTCGATGTGATACTGTTCCTTTGAACGCATGTAGACCAAAAAATAAGAGCCAAAATTTCGTTGTAGTATGTCTTTAAATGGATGCTGAACCGAAATCTGGATTCCACAAAACACGGCGGCAAAAGCGTGCAACAGGATGCTACAAACACCATAACATCACTCATACAGCGATATATCCAACGAATAACCGTATTTTTCAACAAAAAAAAAAGGAGGCGCATTTGACAGAAATGTTTACGTCATGTTTCTCCGGGAGAGAGAGAGAGAACGGCCTCGCGTCTTCTCCGCCTCGCCGCCTATAGCCTATAGTTCACATGCAGCGATTTTGGCCCTAGAGCGGCGCGATTTCTGCCGTCGCGGCGCTCGTGCCACTGAATTGCTGGTGCTGGCCAGAGCGCCGCGACGGCAGAAATCGCGCCGCTCTAGGGCCAAAATCGCTGCATGTGAACTAAGCTTATGAGGGGGCAAAGCGAAGAGAAGAGGAAACTAAGTATCGTCACGACACGCGCCTCGTCGGCCTGGTTCAATCTCGATCTCTTTTTCCAAAAATACGGCCGTCCATTTGAGATATCGCCTTACGAGTAGTGTTGTAGGGATTTTAGCGTCCCGCCTACATCTCTTGCATTGCTTTTTTTTTTTTTTTTTTCCTTTGAAATTTAAATTTCGGTTTATCATCCCTTTAAGGTGTGTTCACACGAAGGACTTTGTCCGCGGACTAGTTCCTACGAAAGGCGTGACGTCACCCCTTCTGGGGTATGCAATCGGCCATGTTTCTGGCGAAAACAGCAGGCAAACCAAGGGACATGTCCACGGACCTGAAGAACATGTCTTCGGACCTGATGTATCTTGCGTGTCACGTGGGCGAACGTCACCGAATATGTCCGCGGACCTGTCGGACCACGATTATAGGGGTTTTGAACGCGATGCAATTCTGACTTTTTTCGAGTCCTCTGTGTTCCGCGGACAAGCCCGGGAACCGATTGCGTGGAACTGCTCGTGGAACAATTAGTTGCACGAGCGGTTTTCTCTTTTTTTTTTATATGTCTCTCACGGTTCTCGTACACGTGTGGGCCGTGGCTCATTTTCCAGTACGATTATTACCAGGGTGTCGAACCGAAATGTTTTTCGTTCCGGTTTTCGTCCCGGTTCAGATAAAACGGTTCAGCTCCATTTCAACTCCGGAGTGAAAAAATAAAGGTTCAAACCGGTTCATACTCATACGTTACAAAAGCAGTTGACGGCACCAAAAGATAAACTACTAATTTTTAAAAAAAATGTTACATATAAAAAGGAAACGTTGACATTACTGAATGGAACAAACGAGCTAGTGCTGGGGCACCTCGGGACGTGGGTGATTCTCCAGATGTTTCGCTGGCGCCCTCGTTCGGTTACCTTTCGTGACGTTATTACCTTGTGAACAACAAGTTCGATGGTGTTTGTAACGGATATGGTGGAAGCCTGAAATCATAGCGCTCTCAAAGCAACACTGCCAACACCGTCAAAATTGAAGTCCTTACATTCCTCTTATTTTCGTCGATGAGACATCCTTTGCTGACGTCGTAGTCAGCATTCGGCCAATCGTGGTGGGTCGACCACAGCGACGCTTTCGTTCGCTCACGTCGCCAATAGCACAGTTTAATGTCAGTCAACTGATTGAAGAAGCAGGACGTCGTCAAGGATATTCGGGGAAAGACGGCTCCTCTGAGAGAATTAAATGAAGTTCAGTGCACAAAAGGCTCGCTCCACGCTTACCTGGGTCGTAGGCACTCCCACATCTACTTTGCGCCGATGCCTAGAACTCTGGATGGTGTTCTCTTCTCCCCGCCCAAAAGTGCAACGCATTAGCGTCCCTTGAAAGCCGCCGGCGCCAGCCTCATCCTTTCTTTCCTTGACGAGCGTTTCCAGGGCGTTTTCCGAATAATCTGGAGCCGCCGCACATCCAGAAGAAACGGTAGGATCTTGCTCGCATTGCAGAGCTGTGATTCGCCTCCAAGTCTTTTTCAAGTGCAACGTGGCTCGGTACTTTTGCTCATGGAAGAGAAGAAGGCGGTAGCGGGGATCCATGTACACTGCTGCACAGAAGATATCTTTGTCAGGAAGTTGTCGCTCCGTCTTTTTCATTGAATGAACCAATTCCTTTGTTAACGGCGACGATATCTTGGAAGTGTCCATGGAACATCTCAGCCATGCCCCGTATAAATCTTCTACAGTGAGCTGTTCCTTCTGCAATGTCTTCGTCGCCACTTCTGACGGGTGAAGCGATACTGCGAGCATTTCGACTTCCGCCCATGCGCCTTCAGCCAACCAGGAGCTTTCTTATTTTTAGAGGAACCATCCAGCGAAACCTCTTAGTTCAAGTAGCCTGGTGAGCATATACTGCGTGGACATCCACCGCGTTGGACGCTCAATCACTGTTTTCTTCAACCCTAGCTTCAACGCGAACCAGCCGAACCGCCGAGCCGAGGGCTTCGCAGAAAAGCAAGTAGAAAAAACACTGGCACAGAATTTCTCGCTAAGGTGGACTGCAGCGAACGCTAGCAGCTCGCCCAGCATATCCAGTGCTAAGAGCCCATATTCCCGGTTGAGCAGCGACGCGCGGAACGTGAAGTCTCTTTGTCCAATCATAGCGCTGAATTGCGAGGATGGCACGAAGGATTGGCCGCTGTCCATATTAGGTTGAAGCTGAGCATAACCAACGAGAGTCGTCATGTGTCTGAACGCTCCTGAGAGTGTGGACAGAGTACGGCAACTCGCCTGGCCCGCGTCGGCCTCCCGCCGTTGGTTAAAAGAAACAAAACACAAAAACGCACTTGGAGGGTGGAAAGAAAGCAATGCTCAGAAGAGCTGTGCGTATTGAAGTTTGTGTTCCTGAGGAGAAAACGTTTTGGTCCTTGATGTTTCTGCTACCGGAGATCGAAGCTGTTTTGCTGTTTTCTGTAGCTGTAACGGTTAATTGAATCCCACCTTTCCTTCCCCGCCCTAGACTTTCATTTTGGCCAGATTAATAAATCCGCTCAGTTATTTTAAAAGCAGATTAGATGCGCCAGAGTGTGGCAACTGGTGCAGGTTCTGAAATATCCATCGGCCTTTGTATCGCTTTATTATCTGATCAGTTCTACAATGAACTCAAGGCGTTTAAAGTAAATTGCACACAGCACTACAAAGTTAGACAAAAAAAAAAAACACCCACCAAATCTTGAGCTGAACGTCAAAAAACTGGACAAAGACAGGTATGGACAACACTAGGTGTGTTGTCTATACCGCTCTTTGTCCTTGTTTTTTTGTGTTTTTTTTTTTTCACGTTCAGTTTGAGACGAAAACCCCAGGTCACCGTTTTGCCGTCAAACAGGCTCATTAATTGGTCCCATTTGCTGACGTACAATTTGGATATGTTCTAGTGATAAATTTTCTCTGATTAACCATTTCTGGTCCCCAAGAAAAGGTTGGAACGAATGTGGGCATTTGTTAAAGAAATAGGTAAGACCAGAAATCTTGGATAATTTATAGTTATTGGGCTCATTTCGTTTGACTTCTCGAGACAAACTTTATAAATTATGAAGACAGCCATTATGTAACAACTTGATAATGGAACGTTATAGAGCTTCGCGCTACCTATTTTTCTCGTTCTTAGACTTCCCACATGAATGACACACCGCAAAAATAATTTATCAGTTTTGCCCAGGAACCAAAAAAGGAATATTTCGGTCCGGTTCAACTCCGGTTTGCGTGAAAATAATACTTTGTTGTTGCATTTTTTTTGTTTTGTTTAATATTTAGGTTACTGAGTTTTTCGCCACGCACTTTTCACGTGACCTGACTTCGCGTAGGAACCGAAAACCGCGTGGAGAACATAGCGGTTTTTGCCCCCTGAACGAAAAAAATTATTTCGTTCCGGTTCAACTCCGGTTCGCGCGAAAATAACGGTTTTTTCCGCTTTTCGGTTCACGGTTTGGGTTCGGTTGAATACCCTGATTATTACACGCAAGCTACAGCTGTGGAAGATGCTCCAGGGCTCCTGCGCATAGTGAAAAGAGGAGCCGAAAAGAAAAAAGAAAGAAAACGACTGGAAATTGTTTTCGATTCGAACATGGAGGCCAACAAGGCTTGACGAGTTGTTGTGGCTTGTGCCGTCATACTGGCGGATGAGGAAGTGGCGGAAGCACCTAATACCGACGCAAAAAACATGGATTAAGACGTGGATGTCCAAGAAAAAACTGGTTATACAAAATCTACCCTATCAAGAACTGAAATACGTCCAGCCATCCCAGCCAAAGACATACTTCAACTGACGCTGCGGTTTCTTGCCTCAGCTGTGTGATTATTCTGCTTACTTGTGTCCTTGTTTTAGCATATTTGAGAACTACGCTCGACTTAAAGGGGCAGTCAAGTGGTTTTTGAGTTCGTGTTTTGATAATGACAGCTGAATTTAGACGCCTTAAGTATCCCTAAAAACCAAAAAGTATAGTCATACGGTGATTATTTCTTTAATAAGAATGTAATTGAAGGCCGCCAAACCTCGGATCCATCCGAAAACGAAACCACTCTCATTGGTCGTCGCACGCTTATCAAAAGGATCTCGGGCCAATGGCGTTGGACGACGTTCCGTCGCGCAGTGATCCCGAGGTAGCCGCATCGGCCGAACCGCTTTGTCATTCGAGCTTCGATCATGGCGGAGTTCTCTGCGCTCGAGGACCTGACGCCGTTAGAGGTTGAAGTTCTTCGGCGGACAGCCGACCGGGGATGATTTCCTATGACGCCACTCCGACGTGCGATGTGGACGATAGCAGCGCTTCGGAGTCATGTTCGGGTTCCGAGGACGACGAAACGCAGACCTTTTCGGGCGTTCTTCGATTTGCGGTTGGGGCAAGTCGTAACCAAACCAACGTTTGACATCGCAGCGTTACCTCTGGTACGTGATGTCAAACGATGTCGCCACGCTGACTTTCGCCTCGGGAGAACGGGGGGAAGGCTGGTTCAGACATGTGCAACGAGCGCGTACCTACGACTGCGTTCGTTGCAACCGGAACGACCGCACTGCGCCGCGCGTACACACACCTGTAACCACTACAACAAGCGCAGCGGGTCGCCAGCACGGCGACCGCTTCTGTACGCCGCCGTCAGCTGTGTCAGCGGCCCCTCTAAAAAAGGGGACGCACTGCTACTCAATGCCGTAACAGAATATAGACAGACAGTTTTCTAGTCTAAAGCTTTATTATTTTTTCTTGATAGACTTGCAGGGTACAGCGAATGAAAAAAATAAAAAGATGCAGCGCCGTCTTGGACGATCACGACTCTAATACACGACATTGCAATAGTACAAATACACGCCTTTTCTACGATTATAAAAGACAATGTAATCTTAGCAGCGATATAGCAACGTAGAAATATGATTTCGTGATCAGATAGACGTTGCGAGCGTTCAGGATTGCTAACACTAATCACTTTTCTCCGGTGATGAAAACGTGTGAAAATTCGTATCCTTTATACGGTACGCGCCAGTAATACCTTGAACTTGAGCACACGCATGAAATGCGCCAAATCAGAAATCCGGGCGATGTTCGAGGACACAAATGCTTAGGAAGCACCACTGTAGTCGAAGTAAACAAACACGACGGCACGGGCGTTTCTGCTATCTTGAGAGTGCCGCCACGACATCGCCGCACGAGTAGGTGGATGTTCCCTTCTAGTACGTGCTGGGTTATCATAGCGAAACACGACGAAAATTCACAGTCAAGGATAGCGCTCTTACGCGGAACGATGAGCTTTCACCAGGCCGTCCATTCCGACGATCACCACCGACGCCACGTTTGCGGATAGAAGGAGCCGACCGGCCCGCGGGCCGCGACCGGCACGACCGGCCTGCAACGCGCGGAGATACGTGCGCTTCCGCGCATCCCTGGGGAACGGGAAATTCACCCCCCGCGGAGGAAGGCAAATAGAAAACGTAGTCCCTTGTTTGTGAAACGATAATTGCGCTATCGCGTATTCTAAACTAGAAATATTTTACGTCTTGTGAAATTATCATGCACAACATATTTAAATGAACTGAAAATTGTTTTTTTAGCGAAACTTTAAAAAGACCGCCAAAATTTTCAAACCTACGATAATTTCATTGGTCCTCGCAAGTACAAAAAAGAGTCCGCACGTATTTTATTCCTGCGTGATTAATAGGCGTTTCTGCCTCCTAAAACTGAAGATACTCATTCACTGACACTTCCTTAACACCATCACACCAAAAAGTAGCTTCTCCAAAAACTGCTTGAGTGTCCCTTTAAGCGCGGTTCAAACAGACTCGCAATACGGAACCCGGGAGCCGGAACCAGTACTGACGTAATCACTTCCGGCTCCCGTTTACGGGAGCTGACGTCACGGTTTGATTTGAACGGCGCGTTAGCCGTGTTTCTTGTGTCTTGCGAATTTTCAGGGGAAAGTCAACATTCTTTAAGCAGGCAATTCCGCATTAGCCACCGCGCCGTCAACTGGTTCCTCGTTGAAATTTGCGACACCATTTACAAGATGCTGGGACCAAAATATCTGGTGTCCCCGCGGACGAAATACGAGTGGCTTGCAGTAATGAAGAACTTTTACGAAAGATGGCAATTTCCGTAATGTATTGGAGCTCTGGACGAAAAACATGTCACAATTATCAAACCTCCAAACTCTGAATCTGTGTTTTTTAATTACAAGACCACCTTCAGTATCGTGCTTTTTACTCTTGTGGACGCAGACAGCAGGCTTTTGTACATTGATGTCGGCGCACCTGCGTCTGATGGAGATGTAGGTATTTGGAGGATGACACCACTGCGGAACGCCATCGAGAACGGAACAGCCGGACTGCCGATCTCCATGGACCTGGACCGGTCGGCCTCCCACCCGTCATCGGGGGAGACGACGCCTTTCCCTTGTCTAAAAACTTAGCTAAAGGTGTGTTGCCTACATCGTGTCAGTTCTAAACATCGTTTTCCTTATAGTTTTTTTTTATTATTTAAGATTAAACCGAGCCAGACGGGTAGCAGACAATGCGTTTGGCATTCAGGAAAACCGTTTTAGATTTTTGCACACGACTATTGATGCCGAACCAGGAAGGGCCACCTCATTCGTCAAGGCAGCGTGTGTGCTGCACAACTATTTGCGAGCTGCACCTGTGCTTTTACAAAGTGTGGAGGGAGGACCACCAGCGAAAAAGGACAATCTACTTCGGGCTACGAAGTTCCAAAGGGCGCTCCGGGGCAAGAGCTCTAGACGTGCGTGAGCGCCTACGGAGGTACTTTAATGACTAAGGCGCCGTCGCGTGGCAGAGGGAACAGGCGGTACTTAATCTGCAGATAAATAACAAAATTTAACCTTATTTGCATGTGCAGACAAGTGCGGAAGCAAAGAACGAGGAATACATATATATATAGATACCTTTTCATGGCCTGTATATTGTAACTTCCTTTACTTAACAATCGTTGATGCATGTGTTGGCACTTTGACCACCAAAACTTTTTGTGTTATACTCTAATTGTTCAACTTTATGCGGATATACTTCCAAGACCTAAAACGAAAGAAACACACAAGAGGACGAAACAGACGACACATCTTTGTCGTCTGTTTTGTCTTCTTGTGTGTTTCTTTCGAGTCAATGTAGATCACCAACACGCTCAAGTCTTTAATTACTCCCAAGAATCTTCAATGTTTCCTCATTTTTTTTTTATTTCGTCAGGCTATAATAATGGTCAAAATATAATTAACTGGCTTATTCCAACAAAAACAGCCATCAGTTGCGAATGTAATAAATACAAAAGGCAAAGGACACAAACACTCGTTTGTTTTCAAGTATCCCTTTCACTTACGAATGCGAAATGCTAATTTTGGTTTATCATTCTTTGGTTTAAATAGGGTTCGTCGTTTTAAATCTTACTGTTGGTCTAGGTAACGCTTGACTAGTTCCAATACCTGAATCTGACACCGAATAAAATTGGTTCCGTTCAGGTTTCTCATGTGGCCCGCCACTACTCTTCCGAAATTGTCAGGGTCGTCGCCATTTTTTTAGTTGCGAAACGTTCGGCATATTTAGTTAAAGCTACCGTGCGCTCTTTCCACCCAGAGCTGGAGCAGTCATCTGCATTCTTTTTTCCTTCATCGCACTTTGGACAATTCACAGGAGTGCCAGACGCTTCCGCACTGGGACTCGTTGTTCCGCGCGGTATGTGTGTGGAAGGCGTGCCAAGGACGGGTTCCCTCATCTCGGTCGTAACAGACGCCAATTCTGTCTCACTGTCCATCTGGAAAGGCAAAAGAAATGCGAATGCGTTATGATGGAGGAACTATATGTAAAGCACCGCTTGCACGGCAGAATATCGCTAGTGTCGATAACTTACTGTTCAGAGTATTGAATGAGAAATAAAGAGAGAGAGAGAGACAGAGCTTTAGTAGTGAAGGGAGGAGGGCGATTGGTTGCGTAACCAAGAGATAAATGTCACCATAGTATTGCGGGAGAACCGAGAGTTGTTTTTTAAAGAGATGCCGCAGGTCGGACCCATCGAAGGCTCACCGGCGGTCAGCCGTTTTACTTTCAAAATTTAAGAAAAAAAAAGGCTTACTCAATGGTGGACCCTGTATACACTCCATTTGAGGTCAAAACTGTTGCATGGCCGTGAAACTTGTATGAAACTGCATTGTGGCCAGGACCCAACGCGCGGGCCGTCGGTTGTCAAACCCTAGGATAGTGTCTCGCAGCTTCATCCAGCGACTACCGGCGCTTCAACAGACCTTGGCTAACCCGAGTGAACGAAAAAAATGCTGAAACGTGTAGAGCAAAGCCAAAGCTCGGACGTCAGCCAAGCTAATGGGATTCAGTGAGCTCCATTAACGAACGCTCGCCAATGTTTCATTCGATAGGTCTGAAACATCAAGTCGAACGAATCGGTGAACCCGCCAAACGTTACTCACTCCATTGGGATCCTGATGTTGGTAAGACTCGTTACACTCCCGGGAAAAAACAGGTTTGCTCCGATCCAAGAACAGGAGACTGCGGCAGAACCTCCATCTACCGTTGTACGTGTACTCCGCAGCTTGTCCACTCTTCGTCTTTATAGTCTTTTCCTTCTCTTGTCTGAAGACCGCGTTGCTCATTTTGAAAAAAAAGCCCCTCACCCCCTCTGAAGTATCAGACAACAATAAGCGGTCAAATTCAACTCGGAGTCGACACTAACTAGTCTGCGGTCAATGAACATACCTTCCGTGTAAGGCCCATACTGGGAGTATATAGCGCCGTTCCATATCATTGGCCATTTGTTTCGAGAGCTCTGATTTTATGCCGTTGCTGCGGTACTCGTCGTCTTGAGGGCAGCAAGGCTTTGGAAACTCTTCTACGAGTGATATTAAACATAGCGTCCTTTCATCGCTGAGGGCCTTCATCGTTGTCGTCTTCAATGCCAGGTTCGTCAGACGCTGGCGGGATTGGAATCGACCGTCACGTGCGTTGCGTGGCCGTTCTCTTGTAGCTTGGAACTCACCGAAGCACAGCAAAGACTCTCGGCGCGAGGTGAGAGCGTTGGGAAATACCGATCCTGAACAGTATAGCTCGTGCAGCGAAGGCAGCGAGAAAGGTACGAGCTCGGACTCGCAGTTCTCGCCTTGGTTCACGGCAACCATGGAGTATTAATTCGCATGTGCTCGGACTTGCACAAGTCCGCGGACTTGTCCGTTGTGACGTCGAAGCCACGTGATACCCATATTTCACAGGTCCGCGGACATCGTTCCCGGGATTTGTCCGCCGTGTGAATACACCTTATGAGTTCATCACGGGGCAAAGAATAATATAACTCTTCAACGTCTATACTGAAAGCGCTGCATCCTACTGGGTTATCACTTTTTAGGTATTCAATTACCGACGTTGAGTTAGGAATGCAAAATGGGTCATCTATTTGTAGCGAGTTAAAGGGGCACTGACACCCCAAAGGTCTTATTTTTTTATTGTCTAAAACGATGCAAGTTGTAGTCATAGGCACGCAAAAAAAAAAAATACCGCATCGCAAAAAAAAAAAAAAAAATTACGCGCGCGCGCCATTTTATTTATGGCGTTCTTCTCTCCCGCTTCTGAACTCCTCGCTTCTTTTGATTGTGACGTCACAAATCACGAAATTTGGAAGCCTTGTAGGCGACATTTCTATAAAATTTAATAACGGCAATCGCAAACTATGTTTTTTAACGCATTTGCGAATGCACTACGGCCCTTCTTTTCGGAATACCAAAAGTCGGAGTCCGGTGTGATGTCGCCTCCTGGATTTGTATCCTCCCTCGGAAAACATGGCGGCGCTCGACGCACATTGCAGAGGATGATCGGCGAGTTGGGAAATCGAACGAAGTGGTCTTTTTTAGGTGCCCGACGACCTCTGACTTGGAAAAGGAAATCATCAAACGGTTTGTTTTGACCGCTTGATTGTGACTTGGCCGGGGCAGCCTTTCAGACGTCAAGCGTCGTCTGCTCGCAGCGATAGACAGGCGGCACAGCACGCACGGAGGAAACCAAACCGGTTTTTCCCGGTAAGACGGCGCCCTTATCTCCCGCTCCTCAGAGCCGCTCCTCACCTCCTTGCTTCGGGTCGCGGTGGCAACGGCGCGGTTTGGACAAGTTTGGAACGGAGGCGTGAAAGTCGACTCGCACGACTCCGCAATATTCGACGTCACCGCACTAGCGCGGATCGCGCGGAAAGTTCAAATTCGGCATTTGAAATTTTTTTTTTTTTTTTTACTTCACAAATACTGAATTCCCAAGTTTCGAATTTTGAGGGTTTATGTCCCGGCATGGGTTTTCAATCGTTTCGGATAATAAAAAAAAAATGATTTTGATGTGTCAGTGCCCCTTATTGTAGATATGTCGAAACCGCCTAAAGCCACTCTTGTACGAGCTACCTGGCTACACGCGGTTTCGCTCTAGGGCACCTGAAGCCACCCTAGAGCGATATACCTGGCTTCCATCATACTCTATGGAACATAGTTTTGAAACTTCAAACGACGGGAGGCAGACTGAAGCGAGTGAAAGGGTTGTGAAACTCCCCTTCTGTGGGAGCTCCACAACTGAGGTTGTCAAGTTGTTCAATTTCTCGTGCAACAATTTCTATCTTACTGAAAAAGTCATACTTTGTAACAACTTAATTTTGCAAAAAAATAAAAAAAAATTAAAAATTGGTTTACATGATCCTATTTATTCGTGGAATGAAGTGAGCATGTTAATTATTCCAGACAACAAAATTTCGGTACATCAAAATATCCCTAAGAGCAGCATTCTGACAAAGTCGCCAAACATCAAGTCCACAATCATAAAATCGCTTACTGTATTCTAATGACAACAGGACTGGTTAAGAACCCCCTAGATTTCTCCTCGAGGTTTCTGCCCTTGACGACACTTCGTCGTGCGCCCAGCCAAAGCCCGGAAGAATACGATGAGCGTGCGCTAAAGCTTATGCGCTGCAGGTTCTTAATATCAAAACAGTGACAAATACAATAACATATTAATGTTTAGCGTAATGTGATAATGACTTCTATCAGTTTAGTTTTGATTAGTTTCAGCGCCACACTTTAAACTTACGGTAATGCAAGCACAGTAAACACTTTGTCATGCAAACCGGATTCTGAGTCTCACGAGTAAAAAAGATAAAACGAAACTCCAGGTCCTTTTGGAATGTTCCTGCCACGTGAGAAGCAGGAGGTTGGCACCACAACAGACGTCGCTAACTGTTTCCTAACCAGTTCATCAGCTTATCTTATTCCAAATAGTGTACCTTACCATCAGCGCCTGATTGGTTTAGGGAAGCCGAAACCGTACCCGCGAGATAGGTTGCGTGTGCTGAAGTTATCAGTTATGAAAATCCGTCTTAACTTCTCGGTTTATATCAAGTGTTTTGCATTATGCATAAATACAATGTTTTTCCTCACAATAACAGTGCAATGTCTTTCCTCGCAATAACATATCACAACTCTTTGTTCACCAAATACGGCAATATATTTAGGGTGACCACCCGTCCCGCGACTCGCGGGACTGTCCCGCATTGAGGGCTCGTGTCCCGCGTCCCGCGAGAAATTCCAAGATCTTTAAAATGTCCCGCATTTCACATTGTCGTAGCATTCGACCACGCAAATTGTGGCGCTTCCGAAGGACGGGCCACGGGGTAGCGTGAAGGTCATTAATAAACGTGTGAATCTCGATGGTGTGCCATTTCCTATACAAGCACTGCGGAAAGCGACCATCGTTCTTGCAGGAGACGGACGCGCATGTGCCGTTGCGCCTCTCCCCTTGATGGCAAAATATTGCGAGCGAAAATTGCCCCCTTGGAGTTGAAAAATAATTATTGTAATTATTGGCAAATCATACTGTGCAATGAGAAAGAGTTGTTCCGGAAAACTTTTTTTTTTGTGAAGACGGCCACACAAGGCAAAGACCCTGCAATTCACAAAGGTCGAGAAAACAATATAAGGTTCTGATTTTATACAAGAGCATGCTAGTATAAGACTAAGTATCGTCAGAAAACAATAAGCCGGCAAAAAATTTACTGTGTCTTATTTCGCCTTCATGCATTGGGGTCTGCTGCAGTCGATTTTTATGTTTTCGACTTAGACACACTAATGTCTAAGTTGTATGTCTTAGACATACAACTTAGTCTTACAACTTAGACATACAACCGTAATAAAATATTTTTCATTACAATTGCACACAAAATGTATCACTGCGACTGAAAATAATTTTAGCTTAAGGCCACGGTCCCACTGAATGTGGCAGTTTAGGTACTTTTTGGCAGGTCATTACTCATCTCCTTTTAAATACTGTTTTATGGCATTGATGTCATTCGAAAGGCAATGCAATCCTCTTTCATTTGATATTATGTGTGTGTTGGTGTTTACTGTTCATGCGCATTTGTAGCGTTGCGAATATGATGGCGCGGACCCTAACTTGCTCCGCTAGTTCATGTTTTATGAACGATCCATTAAAGATAACACAGTTCCAATATAGCAGTTTTGTTAAGATGATGTCGGAGCAAAATGTAACGATACACGTTTTTGGTATTTGCACTACTTTGTTTTTTTCATCCCTCCAAATATTGCCCTAAAATTGACATTTTTCAGCTCAAATATGTTTTTAATGACAAGAGCTAGGACAATGAAATTAGCTACAGATGTAGTGCTTATAATTGGTAATGTGCAAAAAAAAATTTAATGTTGTGCAAATTTTGTTTTTTTTTGTTTAGATATTTTATATCAAGCGTAGCACTTTTTTTGTGATTCGAGTCATGGTACTTCAAATGCCGCTGAGGAAATAATTAAACTACGATAATATCTTTTATACCATTTAGATCTACAATGGTTGCCCAAGAGGTGGACGATGGCTTTTTTTCATTTTCAAAGTCATAACGCTCCGGGGGCCCTTCAAACTTCCCTGTTTTTGACGCATATCTTTTTTGGACATCAAACAGATTTATTGGCATCTAATAACATTTATTGTTTGGAATAGATATACATTGCGATGTCTTAGATTCTCAGAATGATCTTGCTTTGGTTTTTTATTAGGTGTACAGCTTAGCTAATTTTAAAAAACAATTAAAACTGTTAGGGTGTTTTGTTGCGCTACCTGGCGGATGGCAGACAAACTGCTGATTTTTAATGTTCAAAAAATTTCCGAGGGCGGCGTTGGCGTCTGTATCATCATCAATCTCAGTGTCTTTTTACCTTCACATCTAAAAAATATATTGGAAGATTTACTATCGATAAATGAATGGTTTAAGTACTGGGTCAGGTTAATAAACCTAATACAAATAATTACACAAGCGTAGCGTGATATAATGTGTTCATCATTCGATATGATTGAAATTAATAAACAATAAAGACGAAGAAGAAAAGAATACACCTGTGTTCACTTCATGCCTAGAGTCACTAAATGAGCTCTAAAGTATCGGCACTCCGTTCCCCAAAATTGTTTTGGGCGCCGCCATTTTGGGTCTTGCTCAGAGCAAACGCAACTGCCGATCATCATGATCCAAAAGTACGACTTCCTCAGCATTCGATGCGGTGTTAGGAAGCTGGTGCAATATTGCAATGCTCTATCGCGGGTTGTTTAAACATTTGTGAGGGACGGAACAGCGTTTCCTGTGATTTTAGATAAAGCTTCAGATAACTGGCCACCATGATTTTAAGCCACAATATGGCCAAGTGTCGTTACTCTGAACCGTAGATAATTAACTGGCACAAGCGGGAACAATGAGGAAGAGGCAGGTGTCAAAAGGTAGTGGCTTGTGGAATCCACGGGGCTTACGTCATGGCCCCTCCAGGTATTACAAGCCTCTTGAACAAGAGCATGAATAGTGCCATTAAATAAGCTACGCGTCAGAGTAGTGACACCTGCCATATTTTGGCTTAATATCATGGTTGCCAGTTATTTGAAGCTTTATCTGAAATCACAAGAAACGCTATTCCGTCCTCCACTTACAACAGTTTGCGACAAAGCATAGCAACATTACATGAGCTTCCTAACACCGAATCTAATGCTGAGGATGTCGCACTTTTGAATCATGACGATCGGCAGTTGCGCCTGCTCTGCTCAAGCACCAGAATGGCGGCGTTCACAATACTGTCGGGGAAGAGAGTGCCGATACTCTAAGCGCAGCTCATTTATTGGCTCTACTTCCCTCAAATCTTCTTTCCCCTGACTGAAACTGAAACTAAATATGAATAATACGCTATTATTATACCTTATTTAGTTATAACCAACTACACATGATGAGAGGAGGAAGCGGCCGGGTAGGAAAAACGCGGGTTTTATGTGCAACCGTTCTTAACGTCTCAAAAGAAAGAACGCGCGAGCTTGCGCTGGTTTAAAAAAATACGATCCAAAGAAAAAAGGCGGCATACTGTGTTCTTTGTGATGGTGCGTCTAATTGCTAATTGTTGTGGGTATGTTTATACAACCGGAAGTTAGTCTGCCTTAGTGGGCGTCTGCTGTCTCAGCTGTAGATGAAGAGTTTAGCCAGTGCGGTACAACCGCAAACCTGGGGTGTTTAACGTGCACCACGCCGTAGTGATACACGACCACACGCCGGTACGATGTTCTTCCAGATCAAAACGGGCAGGGGCGGGGAAAGTTCTGCAGTGCGAGCTTTCGCTCCACGTGCTCCGAGCTGGCGTGCGCTATAGACGCTTTGCAGCAGCTGTGCATGGACGCCGCCATAACTGACCTTCACTTTTTGTTTCCTCTTATTCCGTTTATTTCACTTCATCATTACCATAGCAGGCCAGGTAATTGCCATATTAGATTCAAATGTGTCCTTTTCTAAGGCATCGGCCTTTGTAGAGTATCGTCAACTACCGTTTCAGTTGCTCGGCATCTCGGTAAGACAAGAGAAGGTCAGCAATGGCGGCTGTAATTTGGCGCGTGTGTAAAGCATCTATACTCCGTTTCACCTTATGTTGTACCGCAGAGAAGGCTAGAAGCGCGAGCTCGTAGCGTTGCTAGCTGCTCTTAACATACGAGAGCTTGTGCCGCCGAGGAGCAAGGAGCTCGCGCTTGTACCTTTTACTGCGGTGCATCATAAAGTGAAACAGAGTATAGACCATGCACTCGGCCACCGATCCCCCCCCCCCCCCCCCCCTTTTGTGCGTCTAATTTTTATACAGGTAGAAGTATTTGAAGATCGACGATGGGCGTCGATCGTCTCAAGGTATAATATAACGTAATAACATTATATAAACGATAAACATATTGAAGGACTGAACGACTCAATTTTTTAATTCTTGGATTGTAATAAAGCGGTAGCCTATTGCACTTACTGTTGATGAAGAGCAATATGAGGTGACGAGGTAATAATTAAATGATGAGGCTCTATAAGGACGACGACATTAGTGGGTGTCGAACCACAACGTACATTGTTAGACTTGCTTCAAGTATCGTGTACCCAAAGACCTTTCTTCACCCGCAATAGAATATGGTAGAATCAATGACGATGCTGCTTTACAACTGTATGTGGAACAGGAAAACTGCACTGTGCAGAAGTGCGGCTTATTTGTTAATATGAGAGACGGATTTCTAGCAGCACTCTCTGATTGACTGCTTGGAACAAATGGCTTCGTTGACGTAAAGTGTCCCCGTTCCAAAAGATTCTTGAAGGCTGCTGAAACCGCAAAGGAGTATGAGGCGAAAAATAAGAAAAATGAGCCTGGTGTGAAAGGTCCAAATCACCACTATAGCTTCTACTACCAAATACAAGGGCAGTTACACAATACACAAAGAGGGTTTGTGATTTCTTTATATTTACAAGGGAGGGCATTGATATCCAACGTATTCAGAGGGATGACACCTTCTGGTCAACCAACAAAGAGCCTTTTCTACTCAAGTTTTACATGGAAGGCCCGACTTCCGCTGAAATTCTTCAGGTAGACGAGTTGTCCGACCGAATAAACTGCCCTTACTCCCGATCTGGGAATCTCTCGATCTTCGTTCGTAGGCCATAGTATCATGAGATCGAGGGGTGTGGCTCTTTGTCCGCCGAACATTGCTTCGGCGGGTGTTTTTACCGTATAAGATGAGACCTTCGCGTGCTGCTGGAACAAGAACCTGGCGATTCTTCACTGAGCTGCTTCTTCCGTAAGCTTCAAGGGGGCTTTCTTCGTTTCGCACAACATCTGTTCTGCTTGCCCGTTAGTTGGAGGATGGTATGGTGCACTAAGGTGATGCCTGATGCCGGTTTTCTTCTTTTTTTCTTTTTTTTTTTCAAAAACTTGTTTATTTTATTTGGAGCAAGATTTGGCGCTTTATCAGAGAAAAGTATTTTTGGTAGGGCAAAATTAGGAAAAACAGAGCGTAGAACGACAATGACGCCTTTGGACGTCGTGGCAGGCATCGTGTAAACTTCCAACCACTTAGAGTACGCATCGACAATGACTCCGCAAATGCGGATACGTTTCGCCACCCACCGACTGAATAATGAATCGTTTTCAATTAATTTTTATGATGGCGCTGGACTTGAGGAAGACTTCGAGTCTTTCCACAAAGTTAGTCCGGGTGCCAGCAGTGTTCGAAAAGTCGACAACGTCGGTAGCCACGTGCTGTGCTTCATACTGGACGCTTACCATTCGCTGAGAAGAAACTTGCTCGTTCGTCTGCCACGAGTCGTCCGATATCAGGTCATCACCGCTACTCCATCGCCTGACAGAACAGATCTTCATTGTCCGCATGTCCATAGTTAGGAATCACGTGAACTTACAAATCACCGAACGCTCATAACTTGCCGTCGCTAACGCCGTTCATTCATAGCCTCTTCATTGCAAATAAACGTCTCCCTATTCATTCTGATGGTTTTCATCATAATCCTCCTAAGCTGTACTTACAACATTATGTGTGTCGGTACTTCCGAATATATTGGAACGGCGTTTGTTTTCTGGGAACCCTATAATGTAACAACCTTTACAACATCGTCCGGATCCCGTGAAACACAATATTTTGTGATGTTACTTTTCAGTCGTCATTATAATGATGAGGTAAGTACCCTAAATCGCGGAGCAGTTTACTTGACGTCCGCTTCCACTGGTATTTTGGAAGATTGAGTCTACTGAGCGTGCATTCCTGCAGAAGAAGTTTTCAATGATATAATATTGATACGTCAATCAACAAGTGAGTCCTTCTTGGTAAGATTTATTGCGAAAACCCGTGTCGACCGCCGAACCACATTTATACCCAGCCTGACGTTTTCGCACAGAGGAGTTTGCTAGGCCACGCTACTTGAACCAGTTGAGCACAGCTGGCAGCGGCGCGAGCAAGGCCACGAGGGGAACGTGATGGTGCTCGAGCCATCACTCCGTGAACCGATGTTTCGACCACCCCACTAGGGTGCCTGCATGTCTGTCTGTCTCAGGGTGAAGACATCCATTGTTGCGCTGAATGCCAGCGCGTGACGCTCTCGCGCACTCGGTGCATGACTTGGGCGGTAAAATGGCGTCTATGCATCAGCCAAAGCTACGCGCTCGAGCTGAGTGACACCGGATTGCGCGCACTTCAAAAGGCATGAAAAACAATTGAGCGGAAAAATGGCTGAGATGTCACCACTCAAGCAAAAGCGCGTGTGTATGAAGGCACTCTACATGCTCTACACCCCACGGGTGCGTGTCGCCATCTATTGGTTGAACTAACGCTTTGTTCAAGATGGCTGCCGTGGGACCGCAGCCTTATAGCGAGTTCGTTTCACACGCACTGGCACCGTTCGAGTTCTCTCCCAGAATGCATCGCACTCACAGAGTGTTGCACGGAAAACTGGACTCAAACGAACTCGCCAAATGCACCGAGTGCACAAGGCTGATGCTGCCGCCATCTATGTGGAAGAAAAGGTACCGACTTCAAACCGAAACTAGCGCCTTTCTGTTCCGAGCGATGCGTGGGAATGCGAGAATGCAGTCGCTACCAACGTTTATCTACAAACGTTGGCAACTGCAACCTGTAGTTTATAGTTGCGATGTCTTCAAGCAGCTCGACTTCCGTAGAGATAGTTACAGACGGCGTAAATTTCCGCAACCAGCTGTCCACAAAGCAGCTGGTTGCGATCTTTCAATCCTTATAACCGTTTACACTGAAGAAAACTGATGATGCTGTCCGAGCAGAAGCTTGATCCGTTTGAGCATGGTATTATGCGTGAACCACTGAAAGGGTACGGCTTAAAGCTAGCCTGTTGGAATATCCAGCAAAACTGGGACTTTCGATTTGGATCGTCATTGTGGATTAGATATTAGCCTTGGTGAAGGCGTCGAGAACGAGAGCTCTCGAACAAAATACGACGGGGCAAGTTAGCTGCGTAGGTAAATGTTAAACATGATGATGTTGCCCAATCCTCGGGTAAAGTCACCATCTTTAGCTTTCTCTTACAGTTGAAAACGAGCGTGTTGGTTAATAGATACAAAACTTGAAAGTATAAAACAGAGAGGACGAGGACGGGAACAGGACATATTTTTCATTTAGCAACAACATAGAATGGCACAACGATAAAACCGCCCCCCAAGGGTCTCAAGACCCTTGGGGGGCGGTTTTATCGTTGTGCCATTCTATGTTGTTGCTAAATGAAAGATGTCCTGTTCCCGTCCTCGTCCTCTCTGTTTTATACTTTCAAGTTTTGTAGCTTTCTCTGCTGCTTATTGGGCAGTCAGAGGTTTCTGCTGGGGGAGTTTTATCGAAAAATGTTAAATTTTTCACCCGCACACGGATGGTGATAGACATCTCGGGCGCCGCTGTTGCGTTTGTTCTGAGCATTTCTTTACACACTGGTATATTTCAGCGTTTGTACGGCAACAGAGCGATTTAAAACCTGCAAATAAATCACGGGTTGTCAATTGCTTTCTTCGTGAAATAGCCGACGCTCACAATTCAAGCTCGCGTTTGATTTCGTTGCCCGCGGGACGCGATTTCTATCAGAAAATCTACTCTTTTTTTCCGTTCGGTTCCGCGACACATCGTAGCAAACGAACCCTCGTCGTCTGCTCCCGCTCCTCGCCGGCCCCGCCGGAGCGAGGCATGACGGGATTGCATTTTGGCGCACTCCCGATTTTCTCGGTGCAGCGAGTGCATGCACGCGTGGGGTGTCAGCGCTGAAACGAACTCGGAGAGTGCAACCACTCGTGGAGCGCCGGCCGAAACGAACCCGTTCCACGCTGCGAGTGGGCACGCGTGGGCACGAGTGCCGTGAAACGAACTCGCTATTAATTGCCACCACACAAGTTTAGGTGTATAATATGCTTTCGGGCATCACAGGATATGGGGGTGTGCGTGATGGTGAATTTTTTTAATAAGTTTATCTTGAGTCGTGAAAATACCGTCGTCCTCTTCCTCTTTCCCTCTCCCTCCCTTCCTTCCTTCCTTCCTTCCTCCCTCCCTCCCTCCTCCTCCTCCTCCTCCTCCACCCCCCCCCCCCCGCCCCCCCCGGTCACGGTGTCCCGCATTTCGCCTGCAGGAAGGTGGTCACCCTAAATATATTGTTTGCAGCTCGAGCTAGTATGTTGGCAACAAACATTCCTTTTCAACTTCAAGTTCCCCTGCTGCCCCCTGCTGGGAAAAAGTTGGACCGGATAGACGTATCTCTATGGGATAGACCATTCCATTTAGCGCTCTCTGGGCAGCACCATTTTGTTCGACAGCAGCGCCCTCTCCATACATCCGGGAAATTCAGCGGGTTTGGCGGCGTAAAACGAGAGAGAGGGCACTCGCCCGACTGCGCTAGCAGACGACAAAACGGGAGGTTGCCATTCTCCATCTTTGGGCTGTATCGGCGGGCTGTACGGAACATGGAACTCTCGCTCGTGGCCGCCGTTGTGAAGTGGTTCGCGTTCTTAGAATAGTTATGGCTACTCCAAAATCAGCCTATAGCTCTCTGTCGTTCTATATCGGTAAATTATCAACTGACATATCTTTTTTCCGTTACTTAAATAGCAGTTGAGTCAGCCGGCAGTACTACCCTCAACTACTGCGTGTAATGCGGCAGGAGAGCACGTTTTTATTTATTATTTCAGACATCCACTCATGGTCGCTAAAGGCCTACACCAGTACGAACTTTGTATAACAAAAAAGGTATAGCCACCGGATTCACTTTTCGCCGGAGACCGGCCAGTCTCCGGCGAAAAGTTTTTATTTGCACGCAGATAACAGCGCAATTGGATTCTGTTAGTCTTTTTGATCTAGCATAGTAATACACGATAACTGGCATACCAAAATCTGCGCATCTGCGCTTGAAATTCCCAAAATGACGCGATTTTAAGCTGAGTTCGTACGCCAGCCGGATGCTAGGTACTGCCCACTCGGCGGAGCAGACGAAATGCGGGCAAAAGGGGGAGGGCATTTTTTCTAAAAAAAAAAATAGTCAGAGTGCTGGCGATCTGGTGTAAGTTGAATATGATTGAACATGATGACAAAAGAGGAGACAACACAACAGAAGGTAGTAAAAGAGGAGACGTTGCCTCCTCTTTTACTACCTTCTGTTGTGTTCTTTTCTGCCCCAGTCTCAGGTTTACAATCATGTGCATTTTTTCTCTTGTTACCCTCTCTGCTATGACCCTAATGGAACTGTCTATACACACTGGATCTACAATGGACTTCTTCCAAAACCGACGCGCCCTATCGCGGCGAAATATAACGCAATGCACTCTGGGAACTAGTTGGCCACTCAGCTTCAGTCAACGTTACTAAAACACTCAGTTGGGAAACTCGCCGTCGAAACCTGGGCCGCTGGCGTCCACCGAGACCGAGCTAAATGCGACAACAGCGCCACTCTTTTTCGTTTGTCTGTACTATGGTCACCTCGAGCTTTTGAAAGCCTGTTTTTGCGTAAAATCAAACGGAAAAGATTCTTTTTGTATGAAATTTATTGGAGTTTAGTACCAAATGATGGGCGCGTGATGTTTTTACGATCTTTAGTTCGCAGGGTTTTGCGGAACAATTAGTATTGTTTTCATACAACCATGCCTCAGCGGGCCTTTCAGGTAGCGCGTCCCGCCCTAGGTGCATTTTAACTTCGGTAGCTCAACGCGGCGCGTCCGCCAGGGAGACGGGGGTGGCACCCCTGTAACCTCTACCGCTATACCTGTTCTTAACGCCGAAATAGAAGTCACGTGCAGTTCCTCGAGTGGCCGCTGCGGGAGAAATGGTGTCGTTGTGTTCGTCATTAGCTCGGTGCTCGGAGACAGATTGGGGCCACTTTTTCAAAGCTGTCTCTATGGGAGTTTCCCAACTGAGTGTTTTAGTAACGTTGGTTTCAGTTTTGACTGAGCAGCTTCATCTCATGCTATCACGCCGCGACCGAACGCGCTGCTTGCGTTTTCGATTATCGGACTTTTTACCAGTGTGTCGAACCGAAAACAATACGGGTTCGGTTACGGTTCAGGTAAATTTATTTTGTTCCGGTTCAGTTCCGGTTCGATTAATTCGATCCGCGAACCGGTTCGCGAACCGGTTCGGGGCGCTGAACCGGTTCGCGAACCGGTTCGGAAATTATAAATGACAAATTGCAACATCAAAATAAATGACAAATTGCAACATCAAAATAAATGACAAATTGCAACATCAAAATAAATGACAAATTGCAACATCAAAATAAATTAGAAATAAAACATTTGAAATCGGCACATACGAAACGGGATACATCGTAGTGTAAGGCTCAGGGATTTCTACCAGGAATGGTTTCTTTATGTACACTCAAAGATTACCTCACCGACGTTTACGCATTCAGACGACGCAGTAGCTGTAAAATCCGCGACCTCCTTACAAACCCACTTACAAGTAGAACTCGCTAACTATCCCGCCACCTCGGCGTGTAAGCAATTGAAGGAACAGTGGGGAGAAAATACAGCTTTCTTTATTTGAACTAGCCTTCTTATGACACGAAAACTAAACGGTTAGATTATGCTTGAAATGGAATGATCATAGGCCATTTAGTATATACACCAAGTTTCGCGATTTTCTGGTGACCCGGCAACACTGCCCAAGTTAGTCACACCATGGTGTCCATAAACCACGTGATCATGAACACTCTCTCATTCTAGGCGCCCCCCTGATCGCCCAAGCTCTCCTCGTCGAGGCACGATCAAAACCGCTCACACAACTCGGTAACCCGAAAGCTACTTTAGCTCTCGCCCCCGGCCCGTTGACCTTCCACCCTGCCTGCGCCTGCGAGATATTCCCGGACGACGGTGACCACGGCGAGTTCGTCCGTAACTCGTCGTCTATGTAGCTGGTCGCCAGCTGGTCGCAGTCAAAATGAACAGCTTCCAACATCTCTTGGTAGCAATCACTCTCATCGCTGCTGCGATCAATGTCGAACACTTCGAAAAGGCGGGCGATGCCGTAGACGTGATCGTCACGGACCGCATGCTTGAAACGTGGAAGGTAAACGAGCAAGCTGAAGCTCGATGGGCCAAGAGAGCCAAGTCCGTGAGTGCGTGTAAGGAGACACCGCGCTGGAGGCTGGCTACGTAGCCAACCTCCAGCTCCGCCCGGATCTGCCCCTCCGAGGGGCCCGCATATAAATCGACTTATCCACGAAACTATCGCGCCATTTTCAAAACAAATTTAGCAGGATTATAGGAACATAAAATGGGTCCTAGCAGCATAGTTATGTCATCATTTATTTTTGGCGTGTTATAACCCCTTTAAAGAAGTTTTCATTAAACAAGATAAGGAATATGAAAAACACTTCACCGAACGCAACGCCAGAAGGACGTAATAGGATAAATATTAAAATAGAAGAGTTCGCTGTCTCATAAATATGTTAGCTTCTAAGTGCATATACGAAACCGGATGCATTATTATCAAACTCCACAGCCTCTTCTTTTCTCATTCCGATGGAAGCTAGAGCACTATATAGCTCCTTCGGAGCCATAGAGATCATATACTAAATCTAGAGGAAAAGGTCCGCCATTTTCCCATACATTCTGGCTGCCGCAAGCGGCGGACCATGCAGGCAGACCCTCTGGGTCCCAAACACGGTTACATCATCAGAGCAGTTTCGTGAACTTCAACAATCCACGAACTTACCGGTGGAAAGATACTCGCGTTCTTTTCGAAGGTTTCTTTTTGCATAGCGCGCAGATGTACGGCCTCGCGTTAACGCTAAACTAAACCATATACCCGGCTTCGCTGGTGGGGCGCGGCTGGGCGCGGTTGAGGAATACGAAACTGCGCAACCACCAGGTTTCCGAGATTTCGACTGAAGGGAAGTTAATGCAGCGTAATGACTTTATTGCTTTTTATAAGCGTTAGAATAGCTCAGAATTTAGTTTACAACGTTAAATTATCACTGTTTATATTGCTGAGAGTTTTCACTCTCCGTGTTTACCATGGCAACGTTGCTTTCTTTCTCTTGTGTTCTGTCGCTCTCTTTTGCGATCGTTCACTCGGGACCCAGGATGTCGGCGCACGGGATTTGCCACTCCTCCTCACCCACCTTTACCCCCCTGTTCGGAGCAGAGTAGCGCAATCTAGAACGCCGCCTCTCGGCGACTAGCGGCGAACGCCCGGAGGTTCCAACTGCGGTCAGAAATGCATGGAGAACGTGAGACAATCGCTGTTTCTTCAGTATTGTGGGGGTGTACGGAGTGGCAATTGTTTTTGACATAATAATGGAACATTTTAGAATAATTTGCGCTAAGTTTTGTGCCCCGCAAGGACCTGACTTTTTTTTAAAAATTGCTTGAGCGGCATCATGCAGCAGACGACACGGCGACGTCACACCATTCACGTGACCCGCTCCGGCCAACCCGAAAAGCCCATCTCCGCTGCGAGCAAAAGCGTCTGCTTCAAACGCCATTGCCTTGGAAATTGCCTTCTCAAAATTTGCACACGCATCCGATATTATTAAAACTTTGATAAAGTGTTTAGTGCTTTACTAACTTCACGGCAGACTAGTTTTGAAAAGTGTGAACTCGCCGTTCATTTTTTAATCAGCCGTGTTGTATCGATCTCCATGTATTCTCCCATAGGGCGGGCCGCCTCCTGGAACCCTGAGTACCACGTGACTCGCGCCGAGCCGCTCTGTCGGCCATGTTGTCGGCAAAACACGGGGTTCAAAGGATTGCGCTACTCTGCTCCGTAGGAGCTATATAGTGCTCTAATGGAAGCAAGCTTCAAGAACTCGCGCGTTCTAGAAACGTGTTATGAAATGAGCACACAGCAGCATTTAGGATTTACGAGATTGTAAAAAAATAAAATCCCGTGACGCATTTTTTTTTTTTTTTTTTGCACAGCTTTTTAATTTTTTTTCTTCCGTGCAAGCCGGGAACAGGCTGGTTCCTATGTCAAGATTCATGGATGCAGCGTTTGTCAAGATTCATGGATGCAGCGTTTATAAGACTGGGTGGAGAAGAAAAATATGTAAGCGAGGTGTGTGTCAGTTGACGGCACTTAAAAAACAAATGGCATTGATAGCACATTCATTGTCAACAGCGCGTAGCCGAACCGTTTTGACATGAGCCGGTAACCCTTATTTTTTTCCGGTTCAGTTCCGGTTCGGGTTCATCGCGATAACAATATAACGGTTCGGGTTCGGGTTCAGTTCCGGAAAAAATACCGGTTCGGTTCCGGTTTTCGGTTCGGTTCGATTCCGGTTCGACACCCTGCTTTTTACGAATGTACAATACACTCATTCTCGAGCAATACAAAACGAAGACCGGGGCACTTTCCTTCGTTCCCGGAACACCGGATATTGTGCGTGCGTCGCCCCACGAGTGCATCTTTCAGCACGATTTCAATAATCCCGTCTAGTACCAGTGAACTACAACTGGAAATTGGTCACCTTGAGCCTTGCACGTATTTTGTTTGCCAAACGTCCGCTTCTTGTTACTTCATTGGGCGAAAAGCAAGCCGCATCCTCACAGGAGTATCAACGTTGAGTCCAGCGTTGACGCATAAACTTTTCAGGAAACGCAATAAATTCGACCTCACTACTGCACAAAAGTTACTTTGATGTCTTCTTTGTGTCATCATATATCTCCCACTCAAATTTTATGCATCAGCATAAAGGTTAAGTTTTCGCAAACACTGAGATCGGCTAGGTACGACAGAGGATAGCAAGTGTCCCCTACTCCTCGCTAAGCCTTGTTGGACGAGGTTTTACTGACGGCGTGACGCCTAAGATCTGTGCCTGAATCGTGTCTGAAATTATCTCGGCATACTCAGTCAGGGAGAAAGCAAACACTTAACAAATACAAATGCGCTTTGAATATTTTCGTTCGTTTGGCACACCGTATAAGGGTTCATGCCCGTCCGGCGCACTTCAGACGAACGGTGCGACATTTTTCACACAAGTGCTTTTGCTTTCTTAAAATTGTCTGTATGTGCGAATGGTGCCTCTACGATTGCAGGATAACTTTATGCGCATACGCGATGTTGAATATTAATGGAATGCAAGCGGGTGGGGACTTCGGTTCGTGCAATGCTGCGGGTCAGTACAGGAGAGATAAGAAGTGTGTTAAAATTGAGCTTTTCAATGGCGCCTCCGAGTTTTATCTCGCGTACTCACGCGTATTAAGAAAACCAGTAATTGCAAAAAGTTACATTTCGTTCATGGACGCACGAAACAAACTTCTTGATCAACAGCACTAATGTAAAGGCGGGAGCTCGGTGTATGCATACTTATTGGTTGCTACAGCTTGTTGATTCGTACACGAGCATGATCCCCGAGCTTCGATGCGTCGAGAACCGCTAACAGAAATGCTCAAGCACAAAAATACAACAAGCATGTGTTAAGACAGCTACAAGCTATAAATACGTCTTGGGCTTGCGCTAAAGCTTCGAGGTCTGACCATTTAGGTTAGTTTAGAGACCACAAATGACGCTCTCGGGACCAGAAAGCATGAGATAACGGCCGTTAATAGTCCACGCTCTGTGTATAATCTCTTGTCGACGTGTCGATCGAAACCGAAACCATGTCACTCTCCTCCCTGGCCAACTAGTTCCCAGAGTGTAACGCGTGCCGTGTTGCTTGCAGGGCTTTATGGAAATAGTCTATTGGGTAGGAAGAAACTTCCAATCTGAAAACAGACAAAGAATTCCCGCCGAATTAAACCCAACGTTTTTTTTTTTCACACCCAATTTCAGGTCTGGACCGGATCCAACATTTTCCATTTCAGTTTTGATTTGACATTTTCATACAAGTGCACACGCAACTTGAAAGACGGTGTAGATGTGCAACATACCCAAAACTTCAACCAGTTTTTTTTTTTTTTTTTTTTTTTTTAATATAAATTAGGGCACACCAAGTGGTTTTTTCTTCTTCAGCCTGCTGATGAGACAGACACTAACTCTCATTAAATATGCTACGCTTTGAGTGTTGGCACTCTGTTCGCTGTTGAGGGCACTGCCACTTGGGCGATTTGTGCGATAGTTACAATTACAATATGATCCAATTATTGATTCACCACACAGACTAATGAGGTGAATGGGAGGCCGAAGAAAAAGCTGCCCAAACGCACCTTGACCTTCCATTCAGCAGCTGTGACGGAGTACGCAACAAAACGCGTTCAGTAAAATGTGTGCATGTATTCATACCCTGCTGGAAATGGCAGGCCTTTTCCAATTGAAATGCACAGCCAAAACCTATGAGCATGAATGTGCAATTGGCGCCGATGAGAAAATCCGATGTTTTGCACATTGGTGCAACTGGAAATGCTGCAGAGAAGCCGCAGCACGGGGGAAGGCAAAAGAATAGGTCGAGGGAAAGTCAACTTTAGGGGGCAAGCGCCACGATGCCAATTGTGTCAATGTGCACGACAATCAATTTGCTCATTGCCGCTCATTGCAGCCTGTGGCGCTATGTGGCAGAGCCATTGTGCGGGAGACAGCAATGAGCCATGCACTGCAGAGAAGCGAAGTTGGCGCAGTATGGCAGTGGCAATGCTCAATTGCCAAATTAGCACACACTAGCAAAAAGTTTCTATGGGACCGATAGAGATTTTAATGGGATCAATAGGATTTCATCGTACCAATGGGCATTTCTACTGGGCCGATAAAAAGTGTCGTACCAATACAGACTTCTCTTGTACCATTAGGAACTTCTTTGGGACACGTAAAAACTTCTATGGGAACAACACGAATGCCTTCCGGTCCAATACAAGTGCCTATTGGTCCTTCAATAGGAGCAATAAGAAGTTGTAATGGTTAAACTGAAAGCTTCATTGGTCAAATGAAATGCATTTCAAATCGAGAACTTTTAATGGTCGACTGGGAATTTCTATTGGACCATTTGAGATGAGGATCATAGGGAACATGAAATCCATTAAGTGGGCACCTATCAAGTTAAACAGTATGCTTAGTGGAGAAATTAAAGGTGCTATATACTAAAGTTTTATGTTTTGTGCACAGGAAAATACTTTTTTCCGCAAACATACCCGATGGCAGGCACACAGCCAGGATTTTGATTCGCCCATGACAAAATGCTATATGAGGGGGAGGGGGGAGAGGAGGCCGCACCAAATGGAAGGTTTGGGAGGAGGGGGGCAGGCCCCATGGGTCCCCCTCCCCCCTGCAGATACGTGCCGTGCCGGCCCGATGGGTTCCTCTCTGCCAAATAAACATTTTCTTTTTAGCTATATAACTTGGGTTGGGCCATATAGACACTAATTAAACAAAACTTTCAGTTAATAAAGTGAAGTTGAACTCTTTTTGGCACGTGTTTTAGAATTTCCTGATCAAATATTTATTTTGTCCTCTTTCGTATTATAAAACATGTGGCTGCCAGTAAAACGTAAAAAAAAAAAAAAGACTATGGGGAACGGGAACATTGTGTGTGCACATAGTATGCACAAGATTCATGAATAATTATATATAGGCAAACCACAAAATTCAGTTATCATCGGAACTTTGCAGTTTTAGCGGTGTATTCTGTCCTCTTGTTTTCCAGGATGTCTCAGTAACAGTAATAGCGTAAACGATTGCACTAACTGGATTATGTATTCACATTCGACTTTGCTCCGTTTTATTCAGTTCTACCTGGTTCCGGAGTGGAACCTTCTCGTTTTTGTATAAATTTCGCTCCAGAACCGAGCAAGTCAGAGTAAAACAGGGTCAAAAGCAGAATAACACTGACTCAAAAATCCTATTATCATCTTCCACGATTGGCCCAAAGCTCTCCGACTTCCGACATCAGACCTTTATAACTTTGGCGGAGTTGGCGAAAAAATGCGATACTTCAGGCTTCCATTTTGCCATGTGAACGTATCCTGTTCGAGCCCTAGCAGAGGCTACGCGCTCGTTCGGGGGCGGCAGATCACGTGCACATTCTATCGTGGACATGCTTTTTATTAACAGAAAAGAAAAGCCGGTGGTGTCGAATAACATCGAATAATTATTAACACCGTAGACGTCATAAAAAAAGCACATAAAATTCACACACACTCACAAAATAAGGATGACCTTCCCAAAATTATGATTGCACCTTGTTTCACGCAAAGTAAGTGTCAGGCAGCGCTTTCCACTTCGTAGTCGAGCAAGGAAGTTCCTTTTTGAAAGGCAATTTACGCGCTTGTTAGCAGTTTGGGCCTTTAGTTTGACTTCTGGCTTCCCAATGCTGTACTTTTCCTTGGTGCCGGGAAGAGTGTACACTCCAGCAATGAAGTTTTCGAGATTCAAAAGCCCTTCAACCTGCGTCCAATTAAAATTAAGGTCAGCCGAAACAGGGCACGTCTGACTCGTTACATTCGTCTTTGGCAGTAACCGTTTCGGAAACTTGGACAGGAAATTGTCTTCAAATCTCCCGTCGCCTTTCACAATTTTATCACTTGTGTCTCCACTAACTGGCCCAGCACTGTGACCGCTTCCGATTTCATTGGTACTACTTAGTCCACGGGGACTTTTTGTCTCACCGTACTCCGAGACAACCGAGCTTACAGAAACTGCTGTCGGCAACGTCGGTTGGGTCCCTCACCTGTTGTAGCATTTTTCAGGACACAACTTCGTCTCATGACTGTTGTCCTTGGCAAGCTGGGTATACTTCGTGGCTCCAAATATTTATTTTGTTTTGGTTCATGGTCGCACAGCGCGACACCCTACGTGTCTCAAATTGAAATTTTAGAATTCGCGCCGACGTCATCCCGCAGCAAATGCAAGTTTCTACTTAAAATGACAAATAAAAAATTATTTTGTTATAAGTTTAATATATATTTAGTATTTAAATTTGACAATTAATTAATACTATAATTTTTAGAAACGTTTATTATTTTCTTTAGTGCATCAGTCCGAGCTTGCGGGACTTGCGGGCTTGCGGGTTGCACCACGTGACAATATAGTGTGAGCTGGAGTCATTAGAGTGAGCAGTAGGGTCACCCGCATGACACATAAAACAAAAATAAGTTTTCAAAGTGCAATTTATGCAAATGTTTTGCTAAATTAAAATCAATAAATAAATCTTTTAAGTATTTGTTTACTTTAGCAAACAAAAACAAGGGTTAAAATACGAAGTAATAGAGTCACGTGATACATCCCCTGCATCAGGAAGTCTGACGTGATAAACTGAACGTTCCGGCCGGAGGACAAGGAAGCGGGAAGCGTGGAAGCTGTGGAAGCACGTGGATCCGTGGATGAACCGAAGCGGCCGAAGCAACGTTCGCGGGAAGTCTAACGGTCTAACCGCCTGAAGCACGTTGCAGAGTCGAGAGACTCGAGCTACCGGAATTTTACGAACGATTATGCAAGCGTGCGTCTTGAGGACGACCATGAGCCACATATCATCTCAATTTCTGATATGGAGAATTTCTGCCCGTCAAGCTGGTGTGACGAAACGGAATCGGACTTCAAGGCGCGGATCCTAAAGCTGTTTGGTAAGTTCTAGTCCCCCTACGCGTTAGGCCCAGTCTAGTGACCATCTCTTTTAAGCTAAAATTTGAAGCTTTAAGCACAATATGTGGGAGTAACTCTCGGCGCCGGTCGTTTCAGGATCGCCGAGTGACGCGGAAACCCAGTGACAGCAAGCGGGTGCTAGTACCGAAAGTTTCCTCCGTCGAGATGAGTGACTGCCCGGGAGGGCTGGAGGAAGCTTGTATGAAACAGGTAATCGTCATTTCATTTTCAATTCATAAGACTTATTTTAAATTTGAGATTTTCTTTAGTTATACCGCCACAAGTACAAGGAACTTCATTGATAGGGGTGCCGAGTGTTTGTGTTCATATGCCCAGAAACTAGGTAAAGTTTATGTGTCTTATGATTTTTTCTGTGCTGATAAGTTTAAGCTTAGAATGAATTATATGTGTCAAGGCGTGGCGCGGTCTGTGTCTATTTGGAGAAGAGGTGTGTGTGTGTGTGTGTGTGTGTGTGTGTGTGTGTGTGTGTGTGTGTGTGTGTGTGTGTGTGTGCGTGTGCGTGCGTGCGTGCGTGTGCGTGTGTGTGTGTTTGGGGGGGGTAAAGAAAGAGAGAGAGAAGAGATGAAGAATTGGAGGATGAGGGATTATGTCGAATCATTTAAATCGTTAACTCCGGCAGTTATAAGGTAAGAAGGATAACTGCTAGTTACACCGGTTCGGTTTTGTGCCAAACTCAAATTGTGTTTTGCCGCGTAAATATTGCTACAATTTTTTTTTCATCAACAAAATTAATTTTGAGGCATGCCGTTGACAAATAGAATCCTGTTTTAAATCCAAGTACAGGTTATATTGTGCTGGCAAATTTCCTGTACATAGTGCTGCTTTAAAGATAACTGAAGTTTATGTCTTCTATGTGTGCATTGGTAATGGCATCTGGCTCAACAAGACTTTACGCAACACTCAAATAGAAGAGGGAATCAATGTTCATCAACTAAGGTTCGGTAATGATCTTCACCACAGATGGCCCTTGGCGAATTGTAACCGGCAGACCTTTAAACCGCACAAAGGCTAAGCAAAGCCACAACTGGTTGTGGCAAGACTAAAAGCTTTATAATATACTATAAAGGCTATAACTTTATAGTCTTTTATAGCTAAACATACTGATCTGAAAAGCATTGTTTTTGGTTATTCTGAAGTGGTATACGAAAACTTCATCATATTCTATTACTTCTGGTTCACTGCACATTTAAAAGGTTTGTCTACGTTGCTGCCAGAGCAATATAGCTTGCGATAAACTAAATCAAAGTTATGACTGCTGGTGTCATGTACATATTGAGAACATTTTTATTAAAATAATTGTAGTCAAGTGTTTTTATGGGTTTTAGCACTGTGATTAAGATACAGCAATGTGTTTTGTAAGAAAGACTACTAATTTGCAGTTTGTATCTTCTAAAATATTTTGTAGATCTAGTGAGCATGTATTCATACTTGAATATGTGCCAGGCATTCCCCAGTATGTGTATAATTGTCTACTAGGTCTGTAAGCTTCCCCACTACATCATTGCCGCTATGTTAGCACTCCCCAGCTATTATTAGAGAGAGATAAGTGTTTCTCATGATGAATTAGGTTGAGATTGTTTAGCGTTAATGTTTGTGAGTCCCCTATTTTAAATTCCTGACAGAGCGCTTTAATGTTCCTTTATTTTTGGTTTGCCGCTATTTATCACCACAAGCTAAAACATCACGTGACTGGGATTAACCTGAAGCTCACCTCATGATTAACGTTGCTGCCGTCCACTGTCTTGAGGTGGGCCTACGTTCATGGGTACTTGTCTAGTGGTTCTGGAGTTGATGTTGCTGAGATAACCGAGACGCCGATTTCTACGATGGCCTCCTTTGGCATCACGGTCAGTTACAGCTGGCCTGAGACCGAACCAGGCCAACCAACGTGCTGGCTCGAGCCCAGGCTTTCGGGTAAGCCCGTGCCTAGTGGTCTAATCTTGAGTCCAATTGCCATATTGAGATAAAGACATCAAAATTCCTCAGTTTAAAGGGACCATGAAATGATTTTAAAATCGAATTTCATCCACCGCACGTCGTAAAAGGTGTGAAAAAAAACACAAAAACACAAAATTGGGAGCCAAAAAAAAATTGTTTGCTATAGAACTTTTAAAAGAAAACTGGACTCTTTTGCACCTCTTTCTTTCGCCTTTTCACTACGATGCATCCGCGGAAACGGGGCACGTCAGCCGAATCCACGTCGCCTACTGGGTAAGAGCCTACCTCACCAGCACCGCGATCGTAAACAATAAATAGCCGGCGAATGTTTCCTAAAAGTTTTGTTAAATAATATTCAGATCCACATTTTGTAGCATAATTAGAGATGTGTGGCAAAAATTGCCAAATTTGATAATGCTGAGAGCCAAGCGCCATCTATCGTGTGGTAAACGAAGCAACTACTGCGCGTGCGCAGTAGCGCAGGGCCGAGTTCAGTTACTTGGGTTGCGACGGCCGACGAACGTTTATTTCTTTATTTCCTTTGATTTCCTTCCTCTCAAAACTCTGACTGACTGAACGTTTATTTTTCTATGTGTTCTTCTCGCGCGTGCCGACTTCAAGCAGCAAGAAAAAAAGTACTTAAAACAGACCACGACGAACAAGAACGCTGGCCACGAATCGACCGACTCCGACGAAGCGAGCTGCTTAGAATATAGGCCTAGCAGGCACTCCGACTCGGCGCAGCGTTGCTTCGTCGCAAGACCGTCTGACTACGACCGGCTGGCGTGCTGAATGGAATATACCTGTGCTACCCTTGTGGACCCTTCCCGCATTATAGTTTGATTTCTGACCTCAATTTTAGATTAAGAGGTGAGGTCAATCTCTTCCCCTTGTTTTCCGAGGCAGTGTTGACGAACACTCGTTGAAAAGGGACTCTCGTCGATTCTGTCTTCTTGTTTTGTGTGATATAGAGCTGAAATAAACGCCGTATGGATTACCTCCGTAACACGGTATGTACACTTTGTTATTGGTATGCCATTTTATTCTGACAGACTGCACGTCACTGTCGAGCTATAACAGTTCGTGGGAGGTATACGTGCAATGCCGGTCCAACCTTTCTTTGCCGAGTGTCGCGTCAGTGTCGAGTTGCAATCGTAAAAGATCGGTCCCGAAGCGCTTAACAACAGCGTGAATACAGCACTTCCATCAAACGCGCGCGTCCGCTCCAAATGTGAACAGATATTTACGTGTCTCTTGCTGACACTTGTAGTTCAAACGTATCTTTTTTAACGTCGGCTTGCTACTGCATCTCCGAGGCCGCGAAAAACGCCGCGGCAATTTGTTTCCATCTACGTCGCTTTGCAAACGACTGACACGGGCTGCCTTTTACCAGCAATGACAGTTGGGTTGACTTCTGGAGTCTTCACCGGAAGACTCGCTGCACTTAGGCGCCGATTCAGAAAATACGTCGGGTGACATCAGCGCAGGAAAGCCTACCGGCGCACCCCAACTCGTCGCCGCTAACGCTCCCATTCTCCTACTGCCGAGAGAACTTCCGGTTCCGGAAACGGCGTACGTCGCGGCTTGTTTTGCGGTCAGTTGGAGAGAAAGAAAAAGTCTATATTTCATTAATTTTTTGTGTAGAAGTTAATAAACCAATACGAAAACGGATGCCTGTTCGGCATTCAGTGAACATTGACGGTTTAATGTAAAAGTTATCTGGAAAAAGTAAAAAGGTCATTTCATGGTCCCTTTAAATGTCGAAAGTGCATCAGTAAGAGCAGGTATAATTATTAATAGCAAATTTAATGAAGATATGGATGCTGATAAACACCTGCCAAATTTGACTAAAAATAAACAAAGATTTAATCCCTAGTTATGGTTGAACTAAGCGGCTGCTATGTGGATTTTTTTTATGTTCGACAGCTCAGCAAAGTCGCCGGATCTGGTTATGCCTCCTGTACGAGACGGATCACAATGCGGTTCCTGACTGACCAGTTGGGGCGAAAATTTTTGTGGGAAGGTCGTAAAGGAAAGTTGACATTCAGGAATCTTCATTCTGCTGAGTGCATCATAAGTAAGTTATCTCTGGAAAAGTACTGCAGATTGCTTCACATGGAATCATATTTATGGAACTGTTGGTGTCATATGTCTGTTGCTTTTTTTTTTTTTTTTTATCAGACGCAGTGCGGAGCTGCCATAAATGTGAAGACTTCAAGGTAGAAACCGTAGTCCGTCACGCCTGCCTGACATCAGTCATCTCAAAAGGTAAGCTAACGTCAGCACATACAAAGCATAATTTCTATGTGAGAGTATTTGAATGCTTTTAATGTTAAGCCAGCAGCGATGTGATTGCTTCGCCAATTGCGCCAAACAGTGCCAAGGGGCTAACCCTGCTACATCCTGCTACATTTTGCCAAAATATAGGTAATCTGTGCCAAGCCTGCGCCCAATGACTAATTTCGGTCGCCTTTCAAAACTGAAACTAAGCTGAGAACGTAATTGAGCATGCATGAGCTAGGTGGCGCAAGCAACCGCCCGACACAAGGTGCCCTGCCTTCATCCGGTCTTGCAATGTTTTTGCCGCCGTCTCCCGCTTCGCACCTCGTCGTCTCGCGAATCTCGTCTCGCCTCTTTTTTAAATTTTTTCAACGATAGACGCGGGCGTGTGCGGATGCTCCGACGCTAGTGTGCCGGGTGCCAGACATGCCGTCATGCTGTGAAACAAAACCACGTTTTTGCGCGACAAGAGTTGCTTTGTGAGCTGAAACGCTGGTCGCGCGATGTCGGGTGTTGCCGTCCCCACGTCGCTGCAGATATGGTGCTTTCTAAACTTCTTCATTGACATTCCTGTTCTTGTTTAAATCATACTCTACTACAAAAATCTCCCTTTAAAGGGATACTACGACCAAATTTAGACACTTATCTCCTGGTCTATTCGTGTTCAAGGGCTCCAAAGGCCACTTTTGCTTCTCCAAAACACTGTTTTGGCTGCTCCAAGAGGTGCTCCAAAATGCTTAGGCCAATCACATCACTGAGCTAGTGACACCTCTTTTGGTTCAATTTGATATCAAATACTACAGGTGTGAACAGCATTGAATAATTTTAAATTGAAAAATTTTCTTTGGAGTGTTTTCCAAAGAGGAAAAATTTAATAATATAATAGTACCTTATTTTGTATTAAAAAGAATGCATAGAAAACGAATTTCAAGAACACTGTGATATTTGATGTAAATCTAACAAACAAAAGTTGGCAATACAGTACACACATCCAGCATGAATGTGCTGTAAAAACAAGGCGTAAAATAATGGTGGTTTATCTACATCAGCTCCAATTCTTGCATATTTGAGTCACTTCACTTTGAACTTCACTGTTTTATTAGTTTTGCTTCAAAGCATGGTAAACCACTGCTCACATATTTTAACATAACATTTTTCGTTGCTTTTTCAGGAACATTCTGCACCACAGGAGAGAGCGATGTGAACTGCTTTAAGTGAGCCTTGAATGCACTGAGCTTTTTATTATGTTTATCAGAAATTTTTTTAACCTGCATTGTTCAGTAAGTATACTTTATTTTGAAAACCTTATGCTATGTATGCTGCATTGTTCAAATATTATACTTTATTTTAAAAACATCAAGCACTGCTCGTATGTCTAACAGTAATAATAAAGAGTTAATGGCAATTTGTTTGGCACTGCGACTTTTTTTACAGAATGGATGCGCATGCCTGACAGGCTGGGCAGAAATTTAGTGCGCTACTCACGTTCAAAGTTACGCTGCAAGACTGCAGCGGTATCTTTCGCCATGCAGTCGGTACTATAGCTGTCATGGGATTCTGGTGTCCTCGTCACTAGAGCACATGTCCTCGCCTTACTTCAGTAAATTCCTCAGGGTCGTTGTCATAGCATGTGACAATGTTTGTGTCCAGTATTTCACAGTTCTCTCGCATGTGGCGGAGTCCACCTCACTATAAAGAGTCAGTATCACCAGTGTCGCCTTCCTTGTCAGTGTCATCTGCATTGATCCTGCGGTAAAGCTTCTGAGCTTGATGGTGAAAAAAAACTTCAAAATAGAGAATGTCTGCTGCGGGCCTGATTGCTACATTATTCACCTGTAATGCGCCATTTGGGTATACATTGAGAGCATGCACGGGCTATACAGCAAATCTGCCCTCTGAGCTCTTGTTTTGTAATGAATTGGACTCATATCTGTTTAAAGTTTTTTGTAATGCAGTTCACACGCTATATGCTAGCATAAAAAGGAGGCTGCTTAGACACTGGCAGTACTATTGTGTTGCCTTCTGGCATAGGGCTGGTCCCTATACCAGGGAGAGTAATATTTCTGAGGTATGTACATAGTACATCTACAGGATCAGGCTGAACATCCTACAATGGTCCTGAATGTCCAGCTGCATCATCCAGATTGCGTTAGTGGTACGTTTTCTGGGGAATCATTTTGCACTGTACACTACATACTTTCAGTGTTAGATGGATCATAGCAGATATCTACTGAATATGTTAAATGTCCGGACAACACATCTCTCAGATGTTTAATAGACGGTTGCTGGTTGACTGGGTACCATGAAATCAATGTGCACCGGGGCACCTGTTGCCAATTATCGCTCATTGGCTTTCGCCCCCTAAACGCCATCAACCCAATGTGCACAGGGGTGTCTGTCGTCAATCGCCGCTTATTGGTTTTCGCCCCGTATATACAATCAATCCTATGTGCACAGGGGGGCCTGTTGCCAATAGCTGCTCATTAGGTTTTTCCCCATAAATACCATCAACCCAATGTGCGCAGGAGCACCTGTTGCCAATCACTGCTCATTGGTTTTTGCCCCATAAATGCCCTCAATGCAATGTGCACCGGGGTACCTGTTGCCAATTGCTGCTCATTGGTTTTTGTTTCATAAATGCAATCAGCCCAACGTGAATTCCCTAAAGGATTACCAATTGGTGCACATAGGTTTTTGCCCCATAAATGCCCTCAATGCAATGTGCACCGGGGTACCTGCTGCCAATTGCTGCTCATTGGTTTTTGTTTCATAAATGCAATCAGCCCAATGTGAATTCCCTAAAGGATTGCCAATTGGTGCACATAGGTTTTTGTTTCATAAATGCATATTGCTCAGTGTGTCTGGACCTACAGTTGCACATTGGTTCAATGTGAATTTTGGCCTCATTTCACTTCGCCCATTTCCAGCAGGGTATATATTAAATGAACAATTTAAGGATGCAGTTGTTAGACATTCATATGACATATAAAAAAAAAAGTATACCGTAGAATACCGCGCATCCTCTAAAATCCGCATTAAGCGCCCATTCCCAAATTTTTAAGATTTGAGAAAATATGCACAGTAGATTGATATGTAAAATTGATGACCGGACAAGCGCACATCTCCCATTTTTTCGCAATTATCTCTAAATTTTAAATGGACGCTTGTCCGGTATTTTACGGTAGCTTATTTTCTGTTTCTCAGTTTGTTCGGCACTTTGGAAGATGCGACAGCTGATGATGTCTAGACGAACAATGTTCAGTTTTTTTCTTTAAATCAGATAACTCAAGTTTTGTACTAGAGAATCCATATGCCACATACTTGTGAGCAATTGTCAAATAATTATAAATTTGGTGTATGTTAAGTATTTTGTATAATTTAAACAATGATTGTGTATGATGAGTGTAGGAAACATTTGCAACTATTCTTATCACCTTCTTTTGTAGTAAAAGTATTTAATTTAAATTGAAGTAAGATATTCATCCCCAGACTAGGTGGCAATAACACAAATCTGAAAAAAATTATATAAAACCTTTCTTACGCTTGTTGGAAGAACACATCTGTGCTTGTTAACAATTCCTACAGATCTGCCCAGCCTAGAGCAAGGGTATTTAACATATTCCCAGAGCATATCACCAGGACAAATAACCCAAAGCATTTTAATGCTCTTTACAAATTCAATGTTGAATGACCCAAATTTCAAGGGACTGTAGAGTCCCTATCACTCACACCATGGGGGTGAAACACTATTGCTTTTGTTTTTGATAGATCGATTTTCCAACAATTTACATCAGCCCAAGCTTTTAATTTAAAACAAATGCACAGACTGTTTATAAGGTCTTCTTCAGATTCGTCTGCAAAGAATATACTCGAGTCATCAGCGTAGATGATTATATTTGCAATATGAATCAATGCTCACTATATCAATAATATATAATGAAAATTTAAAAAATGACTTACGAAGTTTTAGACACAGTTTCGAGAAGTCCAGGTGATGTAGTTTTGCTCTGTCGTGGACCATTTCAAGTTTTCTGGAGAACTGTTTTAAGATCAAGATGGCCGAAATGTCATTACTCTGAAGCGTAGCTTATTTAGTGGTCCCAACTCCCACAGTTATTGGGTCCCAAAATCGTTTCAAGGTCCCTCTAAGGAAAGGTACACCAGAAACATTAATGGGAGCGACACACATACGAGCGGAAAGAAGCGCGAAAGAAACCACCTGCTTTATTGCATATTACTAGCGACTGTAGAAAACACTGCTGCCCCTGGAATACTGATTGAAGTAGTGCTAGGCCGGCGCCCGTTGCCGCCTTCAGTCGAATGGTGGACCCTCCTCGTGGCACTCCCCCATGGTTAGCCGCTTCATGGCCATCTCTGTGATGCCGTGGTAGTGAACAAACGCCGCAGCAATCACCAGGATGTGGAAGATCTGGTGGCTGTGGAACTGCGAACAAAGCGACATGGCAGACGTCACTCTCATAAACCTGCTTTTGAAATATTGTTAATATGTTTACAGAATACAGTAAAGTAGATTAAAGGGCAACTCCGGCCAAAACTCAAAATCAAATAAATTACTGGTATTGCTGTAGTGACACAAAATTCTACCCCAGCCAAAATATTACGTCCGAGGGACGCCGCATTCTCAACTAATGCCGATAATAAAAATGCGACCCGCCGCGAGCCGCTGCTCCTTAGCGGGCGGCCAGCAGGTTGCCAATCGCTAAAGCAACATTGGGCTGTGATGTCAGTATCATTCTCTCTTTTTTTTTTTTTTCCTCCGGTCCGGGCTTTGCGCGCTTCTTTGAGGCACTACCACTGCTACCTCGGCTTGTGATTGGCGTGTTTAGCCGTTGCTTTTATCTGCAGCCCGCGTAGCATCGGTATAGCCTTTTGTTCATTTGCTTGTGAGGACTCCAAGAGTCGTTTTAGCGAGTGACTCGGTGCACCCAAGACTGCCCAGCTGTTCCTCGAAAGATGCCGAGTACAACTTGTAGCGCTGTGGGCTGTTCACACAACCCGCTGCGCAACCCGGAGGTGTTTTTCACGAGTTTCCAACGGACCGGAAATTGGAGAAGGTGTGGGTGAACGCTGTTCGACGAGCAGACTTTGGACTTCGGCTTTTAAGCGCCCGAGAAAAAAAGAACGAAAAAACAGACGTGTACAGCCCAACACACGTGTGTTCGGGCGCCGCGGCTCACGCCGGAGAGCCTTGAAGCTTCATGTCTGGGACTGACCTGCAATGGGAAAGCGAGAGGGCCCCCAGTACTGTCCGTCACTGGCAGCACGGCGTAGAGCAACGCCGCTCCATCCACGGAGCCCCGATGATAATTTAGGCCTAGCGCCGAGTACGGAAGACCATACGCACGGTGACAGTCGCCGAGCACAGCACCGAACGAGTTCACTCGCTTTCCAGTCACTAGCGACGAGTACGGCATAGCGCACACACGGCGGCGGCCGCCGAGTACGGCACCGAACGAGTTCACGGGTTTTCCAGTCACTAGCTTTTGGGTACACGCGCTAACTCATGCTACGTATGCTGGATAACTGCCACGTATACAGAATTAAAATAAAATCAGCTTACCTCTTAACTTTAGACGGCTAGCGCAACAAAGTTAAGTGCCGCTCGGCCTGCGTACTCGTTGAATGAGAACGATCCTGACGTCACGTTCACATTGCGGCTGATTTCCAGTGTTGCCAGGGCCTCGAGCGGCTAGTTTCGGTTTTGTTGGCCGCGCCCCAAACAAAACTTTGAGGCATCATATCTTTAAAACTACGCACAATAACGAGAAAAAAATTACACCTTGCAATTCAGAGACGCTGACTGCACTAAAAACTGTCATTATCCCAAAATCGAAAGTATGGACCGGAGTTGCCCTTTAAGAAATATATAGTAAATCAGTTTACAAAATACAGTAAACAAGTGTTGGGAAAAACATAATCCAAACAGTAAACTTGTTTATCGAATACAATAAACAAGTTATCTTTTGCCAAGACCTAAAGATGCGATGAAGAGGTTTCCCACTCCATTGTTTCAGTGTGTCATCTTGATCCACTACGTGCCCTAGCACAGAAACGACCTGTGGTTTTTACATTATTTGTAGCACATACCACGGATCAGTTGCGATATCAAATGGAGAGATGAATTTATATATCTTGAGTTCAAAAATTCGGTAAATGAATTTAGTTTCTTTTCCTGAAAACCTTGTTAAAACATTCGTTGTGGAGAGAATTTTTATACACACTCATTTATAAACTGACCAGAAATTGTAAACACTTTGTTGCCGCAGAAATTATGTTGAAGTGGCGTTTGCTCTAGAGGAATTCAACTGGATGTGGTGAGCTAGTTCGTCTGCTTCTCACACACAGGGTACACTGACGAGAGAGTGCTGGGCTCTGATTGGAATGATAGTGAGTAGACGAAAGGGTCAGCTGTCTTTGCCTCCACCCACTGTCTTCCTCCAATCATAGCGAGCAAGTCCGTCGTCTGCTCCACGTGAAGAGGGACTAGAGGCGTCTGCATCTGGCGTTTGAATGCTGAAGGCCAGCATAGTCTGCTACTCCTAGCCACGGTTGTCTTACCTTTACTTTGAGTTTCAGAAACCCACCAGTTCTTTACGAGCAAGGAGTTAGCCTTTGAGAAAGGAGACAGGAAACAACTCTAAGGGTACGTCATTTTTGTCTACTAACAACTTCCAAACGCGCTTCAACGAACAAGGAAGCCCCATGGCCGAGAAGCCTCGGGTTACTCGCTTGTCGTCTGCTCCAGACCGAGGAGCAGACGGCTGCGGGGACGGAGCCTTGTCACACACAAGACCACTTCCTTTCACTGTGCCTCATTACCTTCTTCCCAAGGCGAGGTTACCCCTCTCATGCACAAAGAGACCACATTAGAACGACTCGCTCTGCAAACAGGGTCGCAAAAACAGAAAGGCGAAATGTTTTACCGAAGGCGTGGCTTAGTGCTGTGTGTCACCTCGCGAGAGTTAGAGATGCGTCTCACCAGGAGGTCGCACTTGCCCGGGAACCAGCGCTCGGGCACCCGCAGGGCATAGAAGAGTGCCCCCGCGATATAGAGGGAGCCCATGAGGCAGAGCCAGCCGAAAGACGCATGGTACACTGCACTCAGGAAGCCCTCTGCCACCAGGTAGTGCAGTGCAGGTACCACTCCGCTCAGGCCGAAGGTCATAAACACCCCTGGCAGAAGGAAAGGGACGAGACACCCTCTACATTTCCGAACCGGATGAGACACCAACACTTTAAGGCCAGATGAGACATCCTCAACACATTAAGTCCATACAAGACGCTCTATACTCTTCAAGGCCGAACAAGACACAATCTACACTTTAAGGCCGGACGAGACACTATCCTTCAAGGCTGGACAAGACACCTACAACAGTTCAAGACCGGAATAGACACCCTAACACTTCAAGGCTAGATGAGACACCCACCACACCTAAAAGTACAAGAAGGCAATTTCGGATATGTTTTTGGCGACTAAACTGGGTTCTAGGCACGTCCCAAGCCCCGTTGCCCAAATTTCAGCCGAAACCAGCACTTGTGTGCCGCACAAATCAATCAAACTGTTGCGGAAATAATAGTCGTCCCAGGATTGACTGCAGCGACGCCCCGAGAGTTGCGGGAGAAGCGGAGCTCACGTGACCAATGTGCGGCCAAGAAGCGCGATGTCACAAGAGACACGTCGGCTATTGGTCGAAACGAGAGACGTGCCCTCGGTCACGTTTTGGTTCGCGATTTTTAGTAATACTGTTCTAATTTCCACTTGAATAACCATGAAAAGTATAAATCGGACCGGAAATGATTACTAAACCATATATAAAATAGCATAATCTTTTTCTCTTTGCTAAGCTGGACGCGAAACGGGCAACGAGCAACTATGGGTAAACAAAATAAAATAAAAAAAGCACCCGGAAGATGTTTGGTTTTGGTTTCAGATGTCGGTGTCGTGTTTACTTTGGGAACACCGTAGTCATGCCGAATTTGTGCGCTGCAGATGACTGTTCTAACGGTCGACTAAAGACTAGTATTCGTTCGGGCGACGCTAGTTTTCACGTGTGGGTTGCTATTCGTGTTCTTTGACGACGAAAAGAAAGGACGTCCGAATTCGGTGAAAACCAAAAATGGTGCTGTTTATTTTCTCCTTTTTGGGGAGCATCCCCCGCAAAGGAACCGGTTCCCGAAACAGGTTCGCTGCCGCTTTCCCCTTGCCATCTCCTCCGCGTCCCTGTCCTTTGGCAACGCACCGCTCTCGTCTCGCCCGCACGAATGCTGCTCACTGCTTCCCTGCTCGGAGCCTGCGGGCCGCTCGTTGCTGGCTGGGCGCGCCGGGTGACGGCGGAGGACGCCACACACATACTCCTGTTCCGTTGGTGTTAGGTCACTGAACGGAAGCCTGAACTCGCTTGCGACAGCGGCATTGTCGTCCATGTAGACAGATACGACGAAACGACCGTGCCACCGCGCTGCTATAACCCACCGCCGTAACTAGTCTCCATCTATTAAATACTACCGATACAGACTATTCACACTTGATATCACTCCCCACGTCACCTCCGTTTTCGGAGGCCCAGAAATGAGGATGGAGACAGTTTAGTTTCGGTTTCTTCAGTTCTTTCGTAGGCACAGAAATATGTGTCATGAATGTCTACACAAAATTAGGCAGCGTGCTAGCTTCCTAAGAAGCCTAAAAACGCCACAAAAGAAGGAAATAAAATCGTCTTCATTGTTCCTTTAAGGCCAGACAAGCCACTATACCCTTCAAGGCCGGAGACACCTTCTACACTTTAAAGCCGGATGAAACAACTTCTGCAATTTCAGGCCAGACGAGGCACTTCACACTTTATGGCCAGACAAGTAACCCTCTACTCCTCAAGGCTGGATGAGACACGCTCTACACATGAAAGCCAGATGAGCACCCATTACACTTCAAGGCCAGATAGACAACTTCTACATTCCAAGGCCGGACGAGACACCCTCGTTAGAAAAGTGGCCGTTAATTTGCTATAAGTGCCAACAGCCAGAATGTACACTTCAAGGCAGGACAAGACACCCTTTGCAGTTCAAGGTGGGACGAAACGCCCTCTACACTTCAAAGCTGGGGGAGACACCCTTCTCACTTCAAGGTCGGAGGAGACACCTGGTGCAAAGGGGGCGTAACTGGCGACAGTTAAGATTCAAAAGTGAAATTTCCTGAGCAGCAAGATGGCATCGTCTGGCCTGAAGCACAGACGATGCCGTCTTGCTGTGTTGCGGACAGCTTTGACATTTCTGGGGGACAGAAGAGCATTTCCTGCAATTTTAGACAAAGTTTCAGGCAACTGGCAACAAGGATTTTAACCAACAAGATAGCTGAAGTGTCGTTACTCTGAAGCGTAGCTTATCTCGGGGCTCTACGTTGAATTACGTTGGTGGGCACAAAAAGATTAGGACACTCTGCTATATTCGTCGGCACAATAAAATTGCATCACCATGCTCGTCAATCCATAATATTGATCCAAGTATTGCGGAAGGTGACTATTGCTCTTGCAGATGCAGCGGAGCGCAATCCTGATTAACGTTGGCGTGGTGGTAACTCTTTCAGAAAGCTGCATAGTTGTTTGTCGACATTGGCTTTAAAATGCTGCTAACGTTGCAGAAAGAATGAGATTACAGACTATCTAACTGGAACACATAACATTCAAAGGTTCAAGAGGCGTCCTGCTCGTGTAAGCTCCACATTTCGTGAATGCGAAGCGAAAAACATGTTCCGCCCAAAACTCGGGGCTCTGCAAGGCCGGTTTTCCTCAAGCACATTGGATCATTTTTCTGGATGTCTCCTCTTCTCTGCCAATGAGAAGCTGAAGGCAAAAAGAAAAGGAATGCACTGCTTTCCATTTAGTTACTCTAGGTCATACTGCCTCGCTCATCAATGGAGTGAGACTACGCTGCTAGGCCTGTCGACACAAGATTGCTAAACTACTCTAGTTCATACATCAGCAAAATACCGTGATTACTGCTAGAGCAAGTGTGTGTGGTTTCGTGTAGCGATTCATTATCATGCGCTCTTCTGCGAATGAGTGAAAGATAAAGCCATGCACTCGAGTGAGTAGTTTTGAAGGAGCTGTACACTGCGTCTGAAAAGAAGTGTAACCTGCTCACCAACACGGGATTACACCACTGCACTTTTCAATGCGGACATTTAGACTGTCCCATTTGTAATTGACCTGCAATCAAACTGTGCCACTCACTAGTGTAACGACAGCACACAACCATGATAGTAAAAGAAGTCCAGTTTCACCACGACGCTCGCCGAAGTAATAAAATTAGGCCTCTACACACATTCGAGCTGCAAGATAACAGTGTCACAGTAACTAGTAACTAAAGAAAAGAATAAACTGCTGTAACAAAACAAGATTTAGCTGAATCAATGTCACGAGACTAGACTGCCATGCCCGTCAATACTAGGCTTACTCATAACGGACGTTCAATCGTGCCTCCATTGCGTGTCAGGCAGCAGTGATCAACGTCACATGAATAAAGTCAAGGTGTGATGATAAACCGTCAAGAATGATACCCATAAAACCAAATTATGAATTATCTGTAATTACAAAAACTCAAAATTGTTCTTGAATAATTAAAAAAATAAACTAGAAAAATCCTTTCAATATTGGCTTTGATAGAATTTCTGAGTTTACCAGCATTGGCTTTGGTTAACTTATGATTTTATCTGAACTGCATTCTGCTAAATTTAGCAGGTTGCGACTTGATTTCTTCATTAAATTTATCTGGGAAATGCTTCCTGCTAATGAACCATTTCCCAGATAAATTTAATGAAGAAATCAGGTCGCAACTCACGAGGGATACCCTCCCAAAAGTTGGTTAAAAAATATTGCGAGGAGTTCAACGGACGTGCACGTGCGTGTGCAAACAAAAGATGCTCGCTCGTTGACAGCACATAATCAATGCTGATTCCGAGTGTCATTTCTCGTGTTCACTCAAGTGATTGAGAGTTACTAAAACCCGTCGTCCCGTGACAATAAAAATAAAGCATCAACTATGGAGTAGGTGAATGTGAGTCACTCCAGCAAGTAAAATTCGAATCGCGTGACAACACAGATGGTGCAGCAATGCTGGACGTAGGTACGTTTTCAAATTTCGGAATGCAGCCGCGAGCGTCACGCGATTGCACAACGTGTATCTAGAAAGAACACTACAATTGTCGTAGCCGAGTGATGCTGCCCTAAAGGATGTGTAAATGTCGTGGATCATCGTTCCTATGATCCACCACAACCCGAGAAAGCATTTGGACTATCCCGAAACATAATCCATTACTCTTAAGGGACTCTGGCCGGGGATTTTGAAAAATTCGTATCATTCCGAAATTCGGATGAACTGTGATCATATCATCGAGATTCTACCGTAACTGTTGGCAACTCTCGCGTAATTTTTCAGTTAGGAAACCCAAAATGCTACCTCTTCCCCTCCGGTCATATGCACTGTTTCAAACGGCTTGCAAAGACACGAAAGAAATCCTCACCTGCGCGGAGGGGCCGGTACCGGGGTTCCCCAAACTTGTCCCAGAGCGAGACGACTACGGCGGCGATGCCGAGTACGATGACCACCGTGAGGTAGACCAGCTTGGGCTGGTAGTCGCAGTAAAACCCGTAGTAGAGCCAGGGCACAAACGAACCGATGATCAGCAGGGCAATGCCGCAGTAGTCCAGCCTGAAACACCGCCACATGCAGTGAGACGGGGGGCACCAACGCCGGTTCATGACCATCGTCCGAGGGAAGACGGCGGCTTCTGTGGCAAATTGATTACCATAATTTCCGGTGTAAAAGTCACATTTGTTTTCTCAGCATTTTTTGGCGGCGCATCTTATGTAATGGTGAGACCCATGTGCATTTTCTTTATAGGTATGAACCTTAACTGTGCAAGATGTAAGTTACATCAACATTCACGACTAAAGGGAAATGGCACAGCACCCCTCCAATGGCCTGCCCTTCTGGCAGTGCGGTCCAAAACCTTGCGAAATGGGTCTGAGGCTGTGTCTATACAAAAAAGTCTGACGTATACAAAGACGTGACTTATAGACCGGAAAATACGGTGACTAAACACAAGGGCTGTGAAGATGCCGCCTGCCACAAGCTTTTTATCGGAGTGATCCACAGACAACTATGAATGTTGCAAACCTCCATGTATATGCGACATCCTTCTTCCTTCTGTGACTCAGGTTTAGTTATGTGGAGTAAGTAGTTACTCATTTTAAGTTAATGGTAATTAGCTACTTTAAATAAAAAATTGCATTCTAACAAAAGCTAATTCAGATTGTGCGTGCACTTCTGGCATGGCATCGCTCCCCCTAAAGGTAGGTTCAAGTGCACTGCCACACTGGCACCATCTCTTAGGTAGCCCTGCAACTGCGCACATCTAGATCGAGGTATTGCAGTATTTGCAAGATAAAATCCATGCACCATCTATGAGAAATCATAGCTAACATCGTCGAGAAGTATTTAGAGCCCATGGTGAAAAAATGACGCGAAAAGAAAACGAGAAAAAGCCTGGAAATGTTTCGGGCTGCTCACAAAAGGTAAAAGAAAACGACACACACGCGCTGTCTCAACTTGCATGCGTCATTGCAAGAAAGAAAAGGTAGGAAAGAAGGACAAAGTGACGTTTCAGAAAGGCACTTGTCAAGAAGGCCGAGGTGGAACGTGAGAGTCGGCCCTGCTTCTCATAAAATGCAACTCTGCACATGGCAGCTTGATTGATAGATAGCTGCAAACTTTTTCAGTAACTCACAATGTAACACTATATTTTGCAATAAAAATAACAGCGTAAATATAGCTTCACTTAATTTTTCCTTTCATTTCCTCCGGGAAAATGGATTTTGAGATGGCATTTTAAAAGAAATGTTTTTTGGGGAGTGCAGCGTCCCCCGAACGAAGGCGGCAAAGAGACGAGGGGGCTTTGGGAGCCAGGCACTCACTTGCTGAAGAGCTTGCCGACCTTCTCCGAGTGGCAGCTGACCGTGTGGAAGGTGAAGGACATGCCCATGCACATGATGGCTCCCGCAAAGAAGCTGGCAAACACCACCTTCTCCTGCCACTGGATCTCGGCCGAGGGCCGCGTCAGGAAGTACAGCGCCATCCCCGTGAAGGCCAAGCACCCTAGTGGGGGGGGGAAGGGTCGAAAACTCTGTCAGACGCCATCCGCCATTTTGAGGCCAGGGTACGGCCGCCCGCAACCCCGCCAGACTGTGGAATACCTGCTATGAGCCTAGAGTGCTGTAACCTGTCCATCGTTTTTTTTTACAGCATCAGCTGTATTCAACTTGCTGTACAGGGCAAAGTATATGTTGGTCAGTCTGGCCACTGCATGAACACCAGGTTACGTGAACATGCTTCGTCACTAAAATCAACACCATCGGGTCATATCGCGGTGCACGCAAGACAAACCGATTCTTACAGCGACAAAGGTCCTTCGAAGTTTCCGTGAGAAGAAATCAAGGGAAATTTACGAGGCAATGAGCACCAAAAAAGGAAAACTCGTGTGTCAGTGCACCATCAGTGACATTAAGTGACAAACAACTTCATTACCTTATCTTTCCTACTTGAAGTTGTTTCATTGGCTTACCGTCAGCTTTTTTTTCTTTTTCTTTCCGTTATTTCTCATGTTTTGACGTAACGTCCTCCTTTCTTTTTTTATGTTATTTCTCAGTTCTTTCAACGCAACTTCCTCTTCCCATCAAGGCAATTTCATTTTGGGAATTCTTCATGCCGAAAAGAAAGACGAGAAAGAAACGCTTCCTCTTTCTCGTCTTCTGTGTAAATATTAAAAAGACAGTTGTGAATTAGCCCTTGTTCCCTCAGTTTGTATTTGACCTTCGCGCTATTTATTTCTACAATAAACCGGAATCTGTCGAATAGATACAACGCCACCTACGAGTCTAAGGAAATGGGGACAGTGCTCAGAAATAAAACAAGCGTGCCCCATAGACCCTCGAGATGGGGACAATATCTCATAAGGCCCTTGAAAATTGAGACAATAGGGTTTTAATAGATAGTTTGGATATCCACAACAATGATACGATGCATGCGCAAAGCAGCGGCGGAGTATCGGAGTCAATGGAACTATCTACTAAAACTCTCTAGTGCTGCCTAAAGGCCCCTAGAAATAGAGAAGCACAATCCATAGTGCTTAAAAAGGGGACAATAACCTCGAAAAGTTCTTAGAAATTAGAACAACACTACCTACACGTCCTCACAAAAAGACAAATCTGACTTTAACACCTGGAAATGGGAACAATACCTCATAAAAATCCCTAGAAATAGGAATTTTTTACATATAGTGCCTAGAATGAGGACAGCACAACCTAAAAATCTTATAAATGGGAACAGTCTCTCTCTAAAAGTCTTTAGAAGTTGGGACATCACTGCTTAAAAGCCCTTCGCAATAGAGAAGCGTGACCCAAAGCACCAAGAAATGGGGACAACAGTCCCTAAAAGTCACTAGAAATTGATAAACATCAATAAAAGTTGCTAGAAATTGGGATGGCACTACTTAAAAGTCTCTGAAGACAAGGACCGACCCCCCCCAAAACTCTTCAGACATGCGCACCCAGGAGGTGCGTCCAGATGTTCCCTGTCTCGGTGTGGATGCGGAAGATGGAGCGGAAGCAGGCCGAGAAGGAGGGCAGGGGCGGACGGTGGCCCTTGTGCAGGAAATCGTTGTCCTGCAGCCACTGGGGCAGTGACGTGAAGTGGCACACCTGCAGACCACCAAGGCACAGTCCTTTGAGGTCACCTGTTTCCCTGACTGTCTCATTTCTGTTTTCTGGTCAACTGTTGCGAGCGCCCCAACAATTTCGATTTGCACCACCTATATCATTGGGAGTGTAACTTTTTAGCTTTACACAGCATGGCGTAAGTAACAACGCTTCTTTCTACTTTGTTTTTTTCTGGACGAGCAGAATTTTGCACATACATTCACGCATTGTTTATCGTGGCATCTTTTTCTCCATTCATTTTTAGATTCAAGTGACAGTAAAAGTGATTCTACAGGACAAGACAACCTTACAGAGAGTTCGGAAAGTTTCTGTGATGTCTGCTTAAGAAGGAGCAACCTTCCTAGCAATTTTGGTGTTGCTGGCGAGTTGTTCCCTAGCTTTCCCTAGATCCTGATGCTGCGACACACAGCTTGGATCGCGTCCACCTTGAAACGGATGAGCAACTCGGACAACTCTCGAGACATTTGGATCGGCAGCAGCCATCAGGGATGCAATATTTTCATGTGACACCTCGTGCCGGTGATGATGACGACTAAGGACTTGGTTCAGGTTTGAAATGGATCGTTTTTGGGAATAAACCGTTTCAGAAAGATAAGTTAGTATTTTCAACACCATTTAAGGGTATAAGAACATGTTTATAGCGTGTAACCGTGTGTCTAAATCGTGATAGAAAAATAAAATTGATGATGATGATGGCAAATCGCAGAAATTTAGTTGCTGCGTGTGAACACGGGCAGCCCGTGTTGCTGGTGTTATGAAGTTAAGTTGCTGGGAGAAATTGCCCCGTTTGAAGCAGGCCTGATGAATACTCACTCAGAGAAAAGTTGTAACAATTCTGCGTCGCAACGGACATTCTCATTTCTCAAAGCTGGACACCCACACGGATGCAGACCAAGATTCTTAAACTCCTTGTTGTACAATCCAAGATCCACCATTTTCAACTGTTTTTCGTGGATGCTTCGATGATGAATTTTATATTATGACCCCTACGTGACTGCATTCTTTTTAGTGTAAACTCATTCTGACCTGAGGTGCCGACAAAGTGAACAGTCACAGGACCCCGAAAGGTTAATGGAGGCATGCAATATCCGTACTTGCAGCAAATACTGCTTGGAATGTATTCTTGACGTCCAAAACCTATGAAACAGACAACAGTTTTTGTCTACACACGATAGAAGATGTAAATAAATTAGGTTGGCACAGCCCAAAGCATTAAGAGCCAGAGATATTGCAAGCATTTAGCTGTTCCCGTCGCCGCAGCAATTTTAAACGGGCCTCTACCCAAACGCTCGCTGAGATGTTGATTGTCACGAGCCAAAGCCAAGTGTTCACGCAGTGCTCGTGAATCTATGAGCTACATTCGAATACCATAAAATCCCGAGAGATAGCCCCCCTAAAATCGAGAGAAAATGGGGTAAAAATGAGGAGTGGGCTAACTTTCAATGTGCAATAAAGAAAAGTTTAAAAAAAAAAAATGCTATTTTTAGATTTTGTGTTTCCGTCAAACTTCTTGTCGCGGTGAGGGACAGTGAAGCAAAGATGACTACTTCCCCATCAGCAATGTTCGCTTATATTCCGCCATGGCTAACTAGCCGCAGTTACACCAAGCTCATCATGGATACCAACACTAGGATTACTAGGAGTGGGCTGTCTTTCGGTGTTTAAAAGAAAATAGCAAATCGAGCCAAAAATAGGGGGCCAGTTACATTTCAGGTGTGGTTCATCTCTCCGGATTTTACGGTGATGTCATAATGTGGAAATTCTCTATGACTGTGACAACAATTGGTTCTCCGTTACTATGCGGTGTTAGAGAGAAATTGACTGACATAAATGACGAGGACAAAACGACACGTTTATGCAATTCTCCTCTAACACCTCAACTTTACCAGCCCGCACCATTTCCACAAGCCGTTACTATGCCATCAAGTTTTGCAAACTGATGGGAAAAATCTGCGTTTATGCCCGAAATTACACCGCGACAGAAAAGCATCCCAGTCACTGGCGTGGCGTGCAAGTAAACTTGGGTCACAGTAAGCTTCTGTAAGGTGGACAATGTTTTGAACCCAATACTCTCAAGACCAGTTATAACGAAGTCAACGGGAATCGAAAATCACTTCGATATATCCGCTATTTCGTTATAACCGATTTCGGTTATAGCGAAGTGCAAAAGGAAATGGGAAATTGTGATCGCTTCGCTGTAGCCGCTATTTCGTTATAACCGGTCTCGACAGTATCGTTGCATGGCCCCTTCATTACCGTAAAATACCGAGCATGCGCTCACGACACAATAAGTACCCGTCCCATACTTTTGAAACATTTCAAAAACCGCCAAAGGACATACCAAACGCCCGCTGCCCTATTTGAAACAAGTTTAAAAATATGTGAAACTCATAGAGTGCCCAGTCATCGTGGACGGCCGTTATCTCCACGACCGGAGATGCCAATACAGCCTTCGCAATGCTAACAAACATACAAGCTCCATGATGCGTGCACACACTTGATGCTTTTGATGCTGACGCTGGCTTTGAAGAAACGTCACCTTGCAGAGCTCCAGAGAAGCTGTGCTATAAGCGCCAAGAATCTCAAAGCCACGCAAGGCCACCCATGCCGTGCCCTCACGCACATTTCTGCACCACTCTTGTCATTCATTTTTTCCGACTTAACCGAATTTGTGACGATTTCCACGACACCTCCAGGCTTTTCAGTTTAGCAGATACCACAGTGATATACAAATTTGATTGCAGAAGCAAAGCAACCACTGCCAATGTTTTGAAGGAACAAGCAAGGTTCGTGATGCGGTCGTGACAAAGAACCTTGAGGCATGCGGGGAAAGACGGTGGTGCTCTCTATGTGAGAACTTTTGTTCAGTGCAAAGGCAATGAGATGTGGTCAGCAATTCTAGTTGATTCCAGAAACGTTTGAGCCCACGCAGTACAGCTCTTATTTCCCACCTTTTTCCCAGCTCGTTAAAATAGTGATCCAGTCATGTCTCAATAATACAAACACCTCTATTCCCCCAAAAATTGTCCATAATGAGAATATTTTGCAAGAAAGACAAAATGCAAAAATTAACCCTGTCTGTCCCCCTAAATGTTGCTTATATAGTGAGATATTCATATTAATCGGGTTCATATTATTGAAACATGACATTAATCATGTTTTCCACTACATTGGAGATGGCGACCAGATATCTTGAGATGACTGGTTTGCTTGTCTTGTCCCCGTATTTTTTTTTGTGTTCTTTCAAACTTCAATGTGAACTAACTGACCCAATTAACCACCTTGTTATGTAACTATTTATCTCTACCAACCTCCGCACCACCTCCCCGCAAAATGCACAAACAAACAAAGTCTAACAGGACCAGCATCACCGGGCCCCGCGTTCCAATTACAGCGGGGTTCGCTGCAGTTTTGTATTCCGAAACCCCATTTTTATCAGCTATATGATTAGTCTAATCTTGGACGACCCTCTCAAACGCACAGGTCATCCCGCATCCCGTTGCAAGCGTTCAGATTACAAACACAAACACGCCTGGCTCACTGGACGCCAGAAGACCCGACCATCTCAACGTGCAGCTCAAAAAACATTGCTCTCATTTTTTCCTCTTTCTAACTTTGGTTGCAATGAGAGGACACCCACAGGAAATGGCATTCTCAAGAATCCTCCTGTTTCAAGTTCGGTTGTGTCATTACAAGTGTCTTGGTATTTACATAACATCTGAGCTTTCGTGGAACATTTACGCAGAGCACCTAGGCACGTCATTGACGATGCTAACCGCACACTTCATTTTCCGAGAATAAATTTTTGTCCTGTTATGTTAAACTTCTCAACGTCTGAGACTTTGCCATAGAATATCTATCGTCGATAGAATCTGTTCAAAGCAAATCCACATGTTTCATACTTTCTACCTATTATCACACTGCTAGTAATGTAACCTCCGTAAAACTTTCCCTATCATTGCCGAACCTTGCCTTATGTAAACGGTATTCTCTTTTACCCCTCTTTCACAAAAATTTATCATCATTCTTCCCCACGTCATGACTAACTAATTACCCCCTTCACACATATCCTGTCCCTTAGATCTCTAAAACAGGTTTGGGGTTTTCCCATGCAATGCAAATGCACATTCTTCTCAGTTCATCCTTTGCACTTCTGTAGAATGGAACCACCTTTCCCACCAAAATTGCAACCGTTCGTGACCCAACTTTAAAAATGCTCCTCATTTCTTATAACCCAAAGAACCATAATTGTGTTAATATTGATTTTATGTTCTTGGCATAATATGTACCACCACCCCTGTAATGTTGTACAATCCTGAGGGTAAATACCAAACATATGTGTGAGATGGCCGCAGGTTTTCCCCCCTGAAATTTAGAGGGAAAAAGCATTATCCACTCGGTGTACGCAAGGTGAACTTCACACTTGAATGGCCGGTTTATGGCCACATTAACTGGTTGAAGCATTCCGGTCATTTCTCCAGGTATGACGGCCAAGTCTATTTCAGATGCGCAAAGTTGCTCCCGCACATTTTCCATCAAGTGTCCTGGAAACCTATCGAGAGCGAGAAGCGAGCATGTGCCGTGGTCTGCTACTGGCAACTTTTCCCAAATGCATGTCAACCAGGCTTTCACCGGATCGTCCGTCACCTACCCTTTCAAACGCAACAACTTTTAAAGGGATACTGAACCAAGGAGTTTAGAGTCCATAATAAGTGGCGCACATTCTTTCAACGAGCCAGCAGCTGCCGGTGTGCGCGAGCACACGCAACAAAAATGACGTCAAAGACCTCCTCCATTCGCGGTTAAGATGACAGCGAAATGTATGGGCTTCGGGCCAAACGAGAATAAAGACAACTTTTTCATCTACACAGTGGTGTCTGGTGTAAAAGGTAAGCGATTAATAGATCTAATAAGCACGTAGCTCTCAGTTGTAGAGATGAAAAGCCTGTCTTTAGTCTTCTTTGGCCCGAAGCCCATGCATTTCACATTCCTCTTAAGCGCGAATGGAGGTCTTTGACGTCATTTCCGTTGCTTGTGCTCGCGCACACAGGTGGCTGTTGGCCCGTGGAAAGAGCGTGCGCCACTTATTATGGACACTGAATTCTTTGGTTCAGTATCCCTTTTAGGTGAGCAAGTATAGACGTTTGCAAGTGGAGACCCAGCATAGCTTCAGACCACACGGCATGGCGGGAAAGAGTCGCCCACACCCTCCAAACAGGGTGATCGCTTCCTGCTGGCGTGCATTGCATGCCGGTCATGACTACACATATTTAGTTTTCCCCCTCATTTACCCTTTTATCATTGCAATCGTCCAATACCTTCCCCTCCCTAGTGGTGGTTGGGGTCTTCCATCACTTCTGTCGATCCAGAAGTGGTCCTTGAAACATCAATGTTTTAGAGCCGCTACCGTAAACGCTCCAAAAGCCAGCCAGCACGAATAAAAAGAAATGTTTTAGTGCTCGGCTTGGCTGACAGTCTAAACACCAGGAGCCCAAAAAGATTTTGTCTCAGCCTTAAACGTCGCAAGTTTCTTATTTTGCGGATATATGTGTGCTCATCATCATGCTATTACCGGTGCATACTCTTTTTCTGCGTGCGTGTGTGCATGCGTGCGTGGCTGTGTCCGACAAGCGCGAAGTTTCTTTCGGTTCAGACATCTCATCGAACGGATTAGGGCTAGCATTCCTGAATGTTTATTTGCTCTGTGACTTTGAAAGAATAAAGCTTCGTTACTGTCTCTCGGCGAGACTCGTGTCGGCTTCTATCATTGCAGCAGAAGAATGTGGTGAGATTTGTACTGGCAGCAAGATTGTGTAGCGTTGAAGTCGACATAGTCGCGCAACAATCGTCTTTTTTTATTCAGCCCTGCATGACGGATATCTTGCAAGCAAAAAATAAAGCTTGTGTCAATCAAAAGTCGCCTGTCCGCTCACTTCCATGCCAGAGAACTACAATGCCCCTTATGTTACGGACGCATGACAAAAACAGCTGCCGGCAGTGGGGAAGCTGCTGTTGCGACACATGCTATTTCTGTTTTGTTTTGCACTCGTCGTGGGAGCATGTATGCACCGCACGGGGGGGGGTTTGTGGTCGCAAATGATGCAGCCATACATAAGGCACCTGACATAAATGTAGACTAACAATGCTAGCCGGTTGAGACATAAATGTCTCAACCGGCTAGAAGTGCGGGTCATTGTCGCAATATTTTGCGTGTGACAGTTCCATTTCACAATCCGAGCTAGGCATTGAGTGTGGCCGCAACCATGTTCAAAACAATCAAATGAAAGTTGGAATCCACAGAAACCCGGTCAAAGGAAAAAAAAAAGAGTACAGGGAATATAAAAAGAATAAAAATCAATGTCACAGGCAGCACTAGGTTAAGCTCGGCATGGTGGAAACATGCTGCGTGCCAGGCGGCGCTAGCATCGTCCAAAATGGAAGTTTCCTGGAGACTCTCTTGCAAACGTCGCCTATGCGCTGAGGAAGTGAGGGAGAGAAGGAGACGAGAGAGCGCACAGACGAGAGCGCACGGACGTTAGGACACCGACCTCTGGTTGGAATGATTAGGTTATGATTGTCGAACAAGTTAGAACGCGAGAGCCAAATGCAGGACGCTGGCATTTTGTGTTTAAGCACATTTGACGGGTGCAGTGGAGACAAAAGCAGCTAGCTTTAGGTTCATCCACTAATCATTTGAATCAAAGCTCAGCATTCCAACGTCCCTGGCTCCGATTTTGAGTGCGAAAATGTGTGAGATGATGGACAAATGAATTACAAACAAAAGAACTCAAAGTGGGAATGTGAGTAAGCAAAGGGGGGGGGAGATGGCACAAAGAGTGCGGAGAAGACATTAAATTTTTGCGCGCTATCCGGCAGTAGTTGTAAGATTGTTGTAGAGCCTTTGCAGCCCAAGGCTGATGGCACTTCAGCCTTTTAAAATCACTAGGCCTATGCAAGAGTAATAAATTTCCTTTCGGGCTATTTTCAAACTTAGGAGTGTGGCTGTTACATGGTTGCGGCCATTAAATGCCTATATACAGTAAATAAATTAATAAATATATGTTTGTGAGCTCACGGCCAACATTTGATTGAGATATTGCAACATTAAAAGTAGGTCTATAAGACCTGTTTGCTTGCAATATCGACATAACCATGACAATCGTCAGCTCATGAGCTTTCACCATTTCATGAAAGCGTTTAATAATAAAACCAACATTAAAAAAAGGTAGGTGGGGGAATTAGACATGATTCTATGAAAATGATTTGATGGAAAAAAAAGCCAGAACAGCCCAAACAGAAAAACTTAGGAGAGTCTTGGTTTGCCTCACCCTTTCTAAACGTCTCGACAAGATTTAAAGGAAACCTCACATGGCAACAGGAAGGGAGCATCTCACACTTTGCGGTCTGCTGCTAAAGGACAAAGCCTTTGGCACTCTGCCAAAAGGAAATCCCAACATTGTGACGCACGCAAGCTGTGCTCATGCGGCAGGAACAACACGGAACAACACTCCTGCCACGCATAAAATGAATGGGAATCTACATTATCACCATACACTAAATCCACAAAAATGCTCCTACGCCAGACTTAGCTAAGACACTTGTAAGTTATGCATAGATGAAGAAGGGGAGAAATATGTCGTACAGCAAATTGTATAAATAGAAAGTGGTGAAATCAGTAGATGGAGCTACATTTTTTGGACTTTAATTCTCACCCAACCAGGCAGATTTCTGCCCAAATATGTTTACTTTCATTACTTATAATTGCGCTCTCGCTCTCAAAAAAAAAAAAGTTTAATTGTTTAATTTGAACACGTGTTTAAAAAACGCTTTTGGAAAACAAACTTTTTTATTGCAATATTTACATTAGACACAATTTAGGTGCAGGTAGCCCTGCTCTAAGCCCCGCCCAATGGCAAAAGGAGCATAGCTAGCTATGCTCCGTTTGCCGGATTTCATTCGTTGGAGATGATTGACTTGTGGAATGTTCATTATGAAATTGTTTCTCCATATTCGACATTGTTTTATGTTTGAGAAACAAACGATCTAGATAGTCATAATTGTTGTTAGAATATCATGCTATCACCTTTTTCCTTTCAGTTCTAAACGATAACAAACGTGCCTACCAGCATTAGCGAGGAGCAGTTTCATACACTGCATAGCTTGTTGAGCTCATCCATTTTGATGCGTATGAGTCGTTTCGTGTTCACTGAGGTGTTTAGAGGACGACCTCCTCAACCGATGTAGCTTGCAGCAACCACTGGTGCTGTTTGCTGTGCGGATGCTCGTTTTGGCGACGGGACTGGCGCAAGCCTAGCATCATGACTATTTCACTTGATCTGACTTAATTAATTTGTTCACACGTGTTCATGCTCCATAAAGTCGTCGGTTCCCGTAAAAACAGCCCTGCTGCCCAGTGAATCATGCTACCGTCTTGACTGTGACCACGGTTTCAATACTGAGAGGACACTTACTCAGGTAAAAATTTGCGAGCCATTTGGCTCAAGCAATCGGATTTTTGCCTTGCACGAGGTTTGTCGATGTATGTTCCCATCGTTTCGTTCCAGAAGGCCCGTAGCTCTGAAGTTGTGAGCGGCGCACCCGACTTGCCGAAGTGAACATTTGTAGGTCGCGTTTTAATTGTGCGTCGTGACGCGCCCCCGCCTTGCTCGTGGACGCTATGCAAGAGAACAGCAAAAAAGCTGAAGGGAGTGTATATTTATTTCATCAATTTTTTTAGACCTTTTGGTCGCCTTTTAGCGCACATTGACAGACGCTGACAGATACCTGTATTGAATCATTGCTCACGCGTGATGGAACGCTCGAGCACTGCTTTCATGGTCGTGTCTTGTGGGTGTTGCAGACGGTGGTATACGGTGGCGGTATAGCAGACGGACGCAGGCGATGGCGGACTCTTAAGTGCCGCTTTCATTCGAGCGTGTCAGACGTTGGTAGTGTGTGTTCTAATAGCAGACGATGCCAAACCCTGCCGTGTGTCTGCTCGCAGGACTAGCAGGCAGTGTCGGACGGCAGACTAGACGCACAGGACAATGCGACAGGGAGACGTTAGGTTCGCGTACATGCTTGGCCACCATTCTTTGGCAGGGCATAAAGAGGATCATGACCTCCACCTAAATTTCATATAGCGGCGTAAATATTGTGCTAAAATAGTTTTATTTAATCAAATCTTTTTTTTGCAAAATGTTTTATTAGCATTAAAAAAAAGGTGTTTTTTTTTCAGTACTTTTTTAAGCAAAGACAATATTGTTTTGTTAAAGGAAAGCAAAACGTTCTATGTCCCACAAGTTCGCAAACGTTGTAAAAGCAGAGCTTGGTCTGTTTTGAATCCCGCATTTGAACCACAATGAACACGGTTAGCAGCGATAACTAGCTATAGCTTGCGCTTTCGGCACCTCTTGTTGGGAGGCTACAACCGTGCAGCAAGACGTTAACACCACCATATCATTTGGTGATTTTCAGGTAAAGTACTTCCAATGCCCAACATTACTGAGGCCAGGACAATTGCTTTAGCTGATGGTGACGAAGGTAACGTCATTGCAAAAAGAGACGGCAATCACGAACCAACTTTACACTGCGTCGATTATTTTGTGTAAGTGGTAAAGGGTAGCGCACCTTCTGCAGTGCTCTATCGCTCTCAAAGGTACTTGCACGTGGCCAAACAAAGCAACGCGTTTGTGTGATTGTCACCTCCTTTGCACAAGAGCGTGTGCAAATGAGGTGCAATACAAAGCATTACGCTTCCACTGCAGTGCACGGATGCAGCACCACAGAAATTATGCTAGCCTCGACAGCGTAGCACAAAATAGTTGACGCAGTGTATAGATCAATTCAAAGTTCTCATTCCTAAGAGCTTTTGAGCTGTCATAGGATTCCGTCATAAGGTAGGCAGAACTTTAAACACTTTATTTTCATGAACCTGGATTTTTTTGTAGGTCCTGGAAGGTTGGTCTAAAATCCTGACCCCGGGCCATTGGTAACTCGCGAGGAGAACGCAGCTCTGCGACACTGAAAACATACTTCCCTCGGTGATCAGAAAGGCAGATTATCAAACCGACGCTTTCGTTTGAAAAAACCTAGGATGCAGGGCAGAACTCTACGGTCTGTTGCGGCGAGTCCTGCATGCATGTTCCCGAGATGCGAACACCAGTAAAGAATACACCTTCGGACGAAGACACGCTAATCGGTGAATGTCTAAAAAGCAAAGTAGTTTCTTTCATCTTGCACTTAATCTCTGGTGTGCATAAAATGCCAGTTTGGGAGTTACCTGGGTGCTGAAGATCTTGCACTTAATCTCTGGTGTGCATAAAATGCCAGTTTGGGAGTTACCTGGGTGCTGAAGGGTACCTTGCATAAATAAATATAACCTCACTAACTTCTTTCGAGACCATCCCATTTTCTGGTCACGCATACACGTCGAGCTACACGTGGTCTATGCACCGCTTCAATTTACAACATACCGCAGCGGATGCGAAGAGTCGCCAATGCCAATCCACAACTCTCAGTATATCCCGCGACCTTCCGGTCGGGCAGAGTGGCAGAGTGACGCACAGCGACGTCACAGCATCCGCTGCAATACGTCGTAAAGTGAAGGAGAGTATAGTTGTGCTACAAAGCAGAGCAGTTGCGTCGTCAAAAAACAGGCGGTGGAGCCTCGGAGATTTTTACACTCCAGCGGCTCGGAACGTGAAGTATCAGAGCCACGCACCTTCCAGGCCTCTTCCCAGACCTTGCGTACAAGCTGCTCCGCCTGCTCCGCTTCCTCCAGCACCTTGCGCACCAGGTGCTCCGCCTGCTCCGCTGCACGGGCAGGGAGCGACAGCTCATCCTCGTCATCGTCGTCCTGCAAAAACATGCGCCTTCAGTCGGAGGAAAAAATTTGCCGACACTTTGGCCTTTCCCAAAGACGTTCTAAATGCATCACATTGACAGAACCTCTTTGCACTCCTTCTGCAGGCACAATAAGGAGGGCCCTCAAGGGCACACTGCGAGGGTCTTGCAAATGTATGATGTCGTCACAGTCCCACATGACACTAGTAAGTCATAGAGGCTACATACCACAGACACAAGATCCCCAAGGCTGACCCTAGAAATGCTACGCATTTAAAAGCTACATATATCTAGGTAGACGACACAGACTGACCACACAAACCGATCCATATCTTGAGACGTGAAGGAAAAATAACATACTGTAGAATACCGCACATCTGCCCATTCCACATTAAGGACCCATTATGAAAATTTGTAAGATCTCAGAAAATACGCACAGTACATTTATATGTAAAATTGAGCCGTCCGACATAAAATGTTGGCTGCTCTCATGAAACTGCCTACAACGTCACGCATGAATAGCTGGAATTTCAGGAATACTTTTTATATCTCGCTTTGTTACTAATGTGTTGACTAACCCTCATATTTATTTTTCGTAGCAAATTGTATATCACTGGAGAAGGCCCAGCTTGCCATCGGCAATTCGGCTTGTCACCGAGCACATTACACCCAAATCTATGCAGCATTTGGATCCCCGGTCAACAGGTTTGAACCATGGCCGAGGTGCCCGCGATTTGAGAGAAACTCGACGCACAACTGAGGTATCAGTCCCAGGTCAAAATATGCCCGGGTGGTCAAATTTAATCTGAGCCCTTCCTCGGTTTGGCATGGAAACCCCAAAATTTACTCTAGAAGAGAAAGATGAACTATCAAAGATGCAGTTGGCCAGCTATGTTCTAGCGATTCTATGTTGTGAGTAACCTGGGCCCATGCATCCAGAGTGCGCTACCATTCGGTGCTGTCACGCCTTGTCGTTGACGTAAGACGAGAAGACATTCGGTACCACATCTCTCTTCATGCTGCAGCTTAAAATACTGACCATCACCATTAGTTGAGTCTCTACTCAAGTTACGAACTGTATCTATGGCATGGTATTTTTTTTATCGGAAATGCAAGCAAAATAATAATGAAAATATTCTATTTTTACTAACAATTGTCTCATGATAGTTGAAGCCATTGTTTGATAGGAGGGTAGCATTGCTTTTCTGTACAATCTTACAAAAAAAAACTAAACTGCACTCCAACCTCCTATCAAATGAGCACACCCATAGATAACAATTCGCTTTTATGCAATACATTGCTATTCTTGTTCCTATTTGTTTGACTAGGCATCAGACCACGTTCATGTCTATAGCTCCAGAAAACCTGTACCTTTGTCACGCATGTAATCTCTCCTTAGCTCCAATAAGCACGGGGGTTGACGTCACTACCATTATCAAAGGATCTACAGGCAATGCTTTAATCAATGCGATTGGATCACTTGGTTATTCAACTCCCATATAGATAGTGAAAATCACCCCCTTGATCACGAGTACACTGCAATACTGCCGGCACGTCATACTGAAATCAGTCATATTCCGTTCCATCTGGCAAGGCTGTCTACTTTAGGCTCTAAACGTTAAGTTATTGAAAAAATGAGCTCCCAAAAATGTTTTTGTTAAGGAGGACACATGCAGAGTGGGCTTTTAGGCTTCATAGTTTTTTTGTTTTTTTTTTAAGTTGTCTTTGCATGTTAGTTATACGGCCAGGGGGACACAACATACAGGGCTAATAGTAGCAATAAGCCAGATAATTAACTCAACTGTTTAAAAAAAATTTAATTACTGTACATAAACACGTGGTTCCAATTAGAAATTTGCCGAGCATCATTGAAAACCATTAAATCAAATTTTCGCAAGATTCGGAGTGCGTGAAAAGCACGGAGGTGCACTAGAGTTACTACTCCCGTCGCAAGCGCAAGGCTAATGAGTGATGACACCATCGCACACTTATTGTTCCCATTTCTGCACTGCCAACCTCAAGCTTTTTCCACAAGTGGTTGCTTCAGCAGACCACCTAACTTCCCAGGCTCTCCAAATATTTCTAAAGTATGGATTTAGCGGTTTTCAATGATGCTCAGCAAGTTTCTAATTAAAACCATATGCTTTGTTCTACTAACTAAAAGTTAATGAACAGATTTAGATAAATATTCGGCTTATTGCAACGATTAGCCCTATATATTACGATTGTAGTTTTTGTTGCTTGTTTTAAAAACAATCTGAAAAGCTTAAAGAAAAAAAAAGACACCCACTGTGCAAGCTTTATCTTTTGCGCCTCATTTGCATGAGCTCGTGCAACTAGTCTTCACAGAGTTGGAGCACTGTGGAAGCTAGGCCAGCTTTGACAGTGTAGCACAAAATAGTTGACGCCGGGTATAGATAGCAACGGGCAAAGGCGGAGGTTGAACCTTGGGTTCTGCAGCGTTAGCTTTCACACCGCAGAACCCGTGCTTTTGCCGATCCCCCCTTCCCGAATAGTGCAGCATGTATTCAAAGCCACACATTCCACCATTTGCACATTGGTAGGTTCGGAGGATGTCTGTGCCACCTAAAACAGCTTTGCGGTCGTCCACCACTACTCCAAGTTAAAGATCCCAGGAGAGCAGTTGTACTGCACTGGCTTAATTTCTCATCTACGGCAGAGACATGGACGGCGGGGCTGACCAACTTCCAGCTGTCTAAACATACAAAAAACGTAATTACCTTTACTACCTTGTGGGCTACTGGGGACCCACAAAAATATGCAGCAGAAATGAGGCTCTACTGCATGCTTTTACATGAGTTTCCAGTGGCCCTCCAGGTAGCGCAGCAAGCATAAACAGCCACGCACATAGGCATCTGCACTTTGTATAAAACGGTACGTTCACGGGAGATCTGTGCAACGTTGCAGGATCCAGAGAATGTGGAACTATGGTGCCTGAAATGCGCGTCCGACTGGCGTGTTTAAGGCATCGTCAAAAGCAGCTTTTTTTCCTGCATGACGATGTCTAAAAGTTTCATGCCATTGCGGTGGCACAGCAGTGGATGTAGATGTGGCAGACACCCGTTTTACTGCGGGTCTCTCCTACGCTATGCCCAGTCTGCACGTGTAATGTCACCAACTCGCCGCTTTACTGACGCTCTCCGGTTTCACGGTCCACGGAAGCTTCGGCAGCCACGAGTTGGGACGCCGCTACGAATGCGACGCTGGTATTTGCTCCATCTTTTGCCGGAACTTCTACGACCAATTGTCGTAACTACGACATCCGACAACGTGACACGCCGCTTCTTCCGACCTCGTTAGCCACCACTTCGAGACCACTTTCGAAGAATGGACGGTATAGGACGCTCCACGCTACGTAGTAGAACCCTTTGTGCAGCCAGGAAAGCCTAGGCGGTACGGGCCAAGCCCCTCTTTAGGGGCTCGACAAGAGCATAGTGCCCGAAACGAGTCTTAGACCGGCATGTCTACCATGCCGTCTTGCCCACGCAACCAAAGTAGTCCTGAAGCGGTGACAAAACGTGCCACGAGAGCCAGCATGCCACACCTTCGAAGCTCACGGTCTCCGCGGCCAGTCGTAGAAATGCTCGCAAAAAAAGGGGAGGAGTTGCGACGTCCCGTCTTGCGCTTGCTTTGGCTTCCATCGACCGTCTGGCTGCGGAGCGAACGACGCCAGAACGGGCACCTACCATATCCGCCTGTCTTTGTCTGTTTTGGTTTCCGTCGACGAGAGCCTACAGCGTAGCAACGAGAGCGCACAGCGGACGCTGTAGGCTCTCGTTGCCATGCCTACAACACTTGCCGCCGTCGCTGCGGCACTACCGAGATTGTGGCAGGCAACGGCCCGACGCTTTTAAGACGTCGTCGGGCGAAAATCGATGGACCGCTTTTGAGGATGCAGAAAACAAGCCAGCCGTGGACGAGCTGCGGGCACGGCAATGAGAGTGAGCCCTTGCCTCGTGGCGTCCCAGCAGGTGGTCCTCCTCAGGGGTGCCCGGCGGGGCGAAGGTGGGCGGCTCGCTCAGGCAGTCGTCGTCCACGTCCAGGAAGCCCGCATCGGCCGGCAGCTCGAGCTCTGGGGGCGGCCGCAGCACGGGGTTGCCACGCCGTCGCTCGCGGACCTCCATCGCGAACCTTGAAGGTGGACGAGCAGCGAAGGAGTGCTGGGGCTATCGGACACCTCTTCCGCCTGCACGGACATGTACGCACGAAGTGATATACAGGCCTTCTCGACGTGGGCGCCGCCATCTTGAATTGCGCAACTTCCGGTCCATGCCACTGGGAAGTGTTTACGTTTTAATTGCAGCTGTCACTAATGCTTCCGTGCTCTTCTCTATCCTTTGTACTTATTCCGGGTAGTAATGTCTCGCTTTTTTCTCGACACCCAGACTCGATGTGTCAACTATGTGTCTGGGGATGCGGGTAAACGGAAGAGGATTACGCACAAACCTGTGGAAGCTGGCGTGGACGTGTACTCTATAAACATACCTGCCAAGTTCGGAGAAACCAAATCCTTTAGATTTTCTAAGCCAAAGGGGAAGGAAGAGGGGGGTTTAAAAGAAATATTGATAATGAATTTACATAAAGACAACTTCATTTCATTTGAACTGGAGGAGGAGTTTGTGTTTTCCAGCAGATTTTCCTGTCAATAGCGCAACAGTACAAAATGAGGAAACTTTGGGAGTCTCCTAGGTAATACGGGAGACTTAGTGGGTAAGTATAAATTTAACTGCACTTCTGGTCAAACAACTTCATGAAAAGAGTCAACATTTTCAACGGAAGTTTTTTTTTTTTTTTATTTTTATGTCGCGCTGCTATACTCGAACTGCTATACTCTGCGACAATTTTTCTCGGTATTTCCGGGCAGAAAAGGAGAGCTTGCGCACAGCTTTATTCAGCACTTAAGATGGAAGAGAGAATGCGTGCCTGTACTTTCAATTGCACTGCCAAGAAAAATTGTCGCAGAGCAGTTGACTATTTGCAAAGTAGTTTCTCATCAATAATCACCACTGCCTCATTGCCAGCAAGAAAAACTTGAATTCAATTGAATTGACGAATCAAGAAAAGGCTCGACAATAATCATAAGATGAAGCATATTTAGATTTCACAAGGTAATAAAATATACATATTTTATGTAGGTCCCGAAACCCTTTCCTGTCATCATTGATGATATGGGCATTGTATCGTGGGTTTGGCGGCGTTTTCCCTTGTAAATGTGTATGTCCTTTGTATTTGAAAATGCTTTAAACAAAGGAGATCTCTGAATAGAAGGTGGCTGAGAGTGGCTGTGGGGGTACATACAGGATGCTTGAGAAATAAACCAGTTAGCCAAATTTGAGACATTCCCTTTCGCGTCTGCTCCCCACTAAAGATTTTTTTTTGTTTTCTGCACCACAGACTGAGGTATTAAACGACATGGTTGGACACATTTTTCCGTTGTCGTTACCTCCACCTCCACATCTATCATCATCATCCTCACCATGGTTACTGTTATCATAACAAGGGGCCTCATATCAGCCTTAGCACAGGGCCCCAAATGCCTTAATCCGGCACTGACTTTATCTAACTGTTTGTTGTTTTTTTTTTTTTTTTTTTTTGTTTCTTAAGGAAATGGGGGCGAAAAAAAAGTCACAATAAATGCAAAAAAAAAAAAAAAAAAAGACCTTGGGGAAGCTTAAAGGAGCTGTGCAACAATTTTTGTACTGTGCACAAATACCGCTTAAAACGAATCCCTAACGTTAATGACCTATGAAACACGCGTTCGTTTTTCACCCCACGCAATAGAAGTCCCAGAAAAAAATTTAAGAAAAACGAGCAGCGTTCACCCCCTCAACTCGCATCCAGAACAAGCGGCCACGTGATCTGGAGCCGATTATATGCCGCCAGTGTTGATCATAGCCACGCGCTGGGGTTGGCAAAGCGCAGGACACGCGCTGAGTTCCAGACATTGTTATGGCTCGGCTGTTGTCGTCGTTGCAGCGATTGGACACGGGTCACAACCCGAATGCTTCTCGAGCTAGCAATTATCACGAGCCCAAGTCGAGTGCCCACGCAATGCTCGGGTCCAATCTATGAACTGCATTCAAATATCGTCACTTGGGTGTACTGCGATCCCCGAGTTACGTCATCAAATTTTGCAAAGGAGAGATTGAATGAAAATGATCGCTTTTGTCCTTGAAATTACACCGCAACAAAGGAGTTTCTTGGCCGATGGCGTTGCGTGAGAGTATCCTTGAGTCCCAGGTGTGCCAGTAAGCTCGTGTAGAGAGAAAAACATTCCAATTGAATATCGTTGCACAGCTCCTTTAAGCTATGTCAGTAAAGCTCAATGCCAGCAGGATCTAGCTCTTGGTCGAAGGAGTGTCCGCGCTCGCTCGAGTTCCGGCTCACTCCATTTCACAAAATGACCTCCTGATCCGGCGTCTGAAACGGTCTATTACGTAGAGCGGAAAGCGGAAAAACACTCAAAAGCGTTTTTTGTTTTCCTCTTTCCTCATTTTAAGCGTGCACTCTCGAGATAAATCGCGTGAACGCGAGAGGCCCCCTAGAACGATATACCAGAAATGCCGTCTCTTATCAGGGGCCAGAGAAGGGACGAGCGATCGTCACTTAAAACTCGAGAAAGGTTTCGGTAATACAGTTTCGTGCGCCGGAGCACATGTAACATTGTTCCTCGAATCCACTTTGCCGCTAATCTGCTTTGCACGCGCTCGCAGGGGCGCGAAATTGTGTCCGCTGGAAACTGGAGCGAGTCGTGTCGAGTGCGGCTAGCGGAAGCCCACCGTTAGTTGCAAAACACAGTTCTAGCGCAAGTGCCGTTTACAATGGCGCACGTCGAAGGAGAAGGCAGCTGCGAGGATGCCGGCGCTAATACATCGACCGTTTTCGAATTTTCCTGTACCACTACATCGATAACCTGGGCAAGTTGTCGGCACCCACGACCGTCCCACGACGAAAATGAATGTAGGAGCTCCTTGCCTGACGTCAGACTGCTTGATTCCGTCGCGAGCGAGACAGCGTGACGGAAGAAAACAAAACAAACAGCCCCCTCCTATTCGCAGTTACAACACCGTCAATTGTTTCCTCCAACATCCGCGACTCCCGTTTTCCTCTGAATGAACAGAACCCGACAAACGAACGATTCTAACGAATCCGACAAACGAACGATATTCAACAGGTTCCGTTGACTGAGGCGATACGCGAGTCTAGAAAATGAATGGAAAGTGGATATTAACGGGGGTCAACGTTAGCTCACGGCCGCTCCAAGGAAGCCAGCGCGAAATCAGCTCCGTGAGTGTCAATAATCGAGGGATACTGTCGACTCCTCCGATCACAAACTGCTGGGAAGAAAACAATTTCCTTTCTGCCGTTGTGCCGCCCAAGCCCGTAAACGTAGAGAATACAATCGATTTTTCTACTCACGTCCGAAGGTGCGTCGCCTCGCCAATCCCACGTGAATATTTTATGAATGCTGGCCGAATGACTTCTCGGACGTCCCAGGAATCCTCTGAGGCAATTTTGTGGCGGCGGTAAATAAGGCGGGGATGGCGAAAGCTGGAATGGATTTTGCCGACCGAATAGGGGCAGCCGCCGCAACCACCGCAGCCAGCCACCGAGAGACTGGCAGACTGGCGACTGGCACAACTGGCATCTGACGCCTGACGCGACACACGTCACACGCGTTTGGACACCTACACAAACACACGAGCCCGTGACAGAAGCGTGCACAAACACAGCAAACGTCAAGCCGCGTAGCGTTAACCCCAGATGGCGCCAGTAAACATATGAGCTCTGTATGATCCCAATGAACGGCTCTGTTTGAGGCCATGCGCCCGTAGAAATTATCATAAACCCACCCAAGTACGCGATTCGTTATCACGGAAGGCATCCAAAGTGAGCTGATGCTAAAATGAGACGCCAGAATAATCGAGTCTCGTTCGGTCGTTAAAGTTGGAGTGCCTGCTACCTAACAAGCAAATGAGTTGAACAAGCACAGTAGATCAGCGGAAACTCTCGATTAAAATGAAGCGAATTAATAACTACGTGGTCATGTACATGTTAGTATTTTATTGTGAAGCCTCAGATTTTGAAATGCAAGATTTTCCACAATGCTCGCGCGGCTAGTAGTTAGCGCCATCTTTTGACAACCTCTTGAGTAACTCTCAACTTTTGCGTGACGTCATTATGCTGTCCGATCACTGGTCACGATTGTCACGGCCAGCCGGCGTAGGTCACGACGGCTAGCAATCACGCGGCTATGGTGGGCTTGTAGATTTTCAATGCATAGCAGCTTTAGGTTGTTGCTTGGCAAGTCATCTCATAGAATCCTTGCTAACAATTTCTCTTAAAAAAATGCTATTTTGGAATAAAATCAAACCGATTTTGGAATAAATGATACATGAAAGTACTGAATGCGGAGTGCACGTTCGTCGGCTTTTTTTTGCCGGGGTTGCGGTGACGTCAGAACGCCGAGCTCTGATTGAAGGATAGTGGGTAGACCTCAAGACATCTTGCTTCGAGTTCTACCCACTATATCCTTAAATGAGAGCCAATCAGAGCTCGGCATTCCGACGTCAACCGTAATCCTTGCAAAAGAAGCAGACGAACTTGTACTCCACATTAAAACTCTGCTGGCATTTTTTTTTAAGTGATATTCTTGCCAACACAGGTTCTCTAAAACAGCTGTGCACCCAAGCCCAGTAAGGCGTGCTCTGTGCAAGTACAGCAAGCACTGCTGATCGCCCATTTACTGCCGACATGTTCCATCCTCGAGATTAAAAAATTCCTCCGAGAAAACTTCTGCCTTTACTCAAACCCATGGGCATCCAAAGAAGCAGTTTCTCTCAACCCAGCCCTCTGGGATAGACGGTAGCAAGCACAGTGCAGCTCATAGACGAAGCATTTCGTTCGACCACGGCTGGACTGCCATGGATATCCAGTGTAGCAGCCAACCCTAGTTTATAATTCATAAAAGCTTTCCTGAGCAGAGCGCAATACAAAATGTTTGGGGGCGCAGTCGACGCTAACTTTTTTTAAACAGGACCCAGAAATTGCATGAGAACACAGATCCCCTCCATGCGCCACCGAAAAGCGCCGCGATCATCTCAATCTCGGTGGGTCTATTCGATCCGACAGCGAGCAAAGGGCAATCGGATAATAAGAGGAACAAAAAGTACTTATGGAGGTTTTATCGATTACTGGCACTGGTGAATGTCGTCCTGTAGTGATTTCGAAACTGTCAAACATACAGACAGTGATGAAAGTGGCATTTGACTTCTTGTATACCAGGTTTTCTAGCAGGCGAAAAGTTGGTTTGGAGCAGCCATTTACCCTTTGGAGCAGATGCCAACATGTGTTAGCGCATCACTTGAAAATTAAACGATGATTGCATCGCTAAATAAGTCAATCCTTGATAATAATTGAGGGTTCATCTTTGATTTTTCAGGCATATTACTTTTACCTCTTAATCATAAAAAGTACACGACTTTTTAGAAATAAGGCTCCGTCTACAATGGGGATTAGGAAAAATATATTTGAAAACTGAATCGTAGCAAGACACTCCAGTTGAGATGAAATAACTCTCCCACTTCCTCTTTTACACTCATAGTTAAGGTAGCTTGTCAATATCATGCATTTAAGTAAAATGTCACAAAAACTAGTATATCTGCTAAAACGTCGATCAATGAAGATGCGTTCTACCAAGATTTATGAACCTACCAAACTCAAGTATCTAATCTCATAAACTGCAAAAAAAAACAAAAAGACATCACCGCCAAATAATACTAAAAATTAGTTAAACTTTGAAACCAACCCTACGACTCTGCGAGCAAGTGGCACCGGAGCCAAAGTTTAGTCGGAGGTCGGTGCACTTTCGATCAAGTGCTGCATTCTTAGTGCATGTTTTCTCGTGTTTTTTTAGATGCGGAGCATCTCTTGCTCGGGTCTATGTCCCGCGGTGTCGGCGTCCGCACTCGCACTACGCATGCGGAACTCTCCTCCTTCCCTCTCTCCAACAGCTGTGTGTTACTCTCTCCACTCTCTCTCTCTACCAGCTGCGTGCACTTCGAGTGCGTTCGCTTCTACTCACACCGCGCGCGCATGCGCAACTCTCCTCTAGTCTCCTCTCCTTCAAGTGTGAATATAAGCAGCGGTAGCGCGCTGCGCGCGTTCAGTTCACCCCGCTGTTGACTCCACTTCACTCCATTCTTCCGATGAAGTGTGATGGAAGCAACAGACCCGTCAGTTAGTGGGTTGGCGCAAGCAAGCGTCAGCACCACCCCACAAACTAACGTAATAACACGCAAGTTAACGTTACTAACACCGTTAATAACGATCCGCGATGCTCCGCATCCCCCCATGGTTCCCCTCAAAAAGATGGTGTAATTTTTTTTTTTTTTTTTAGTTTGGCACATTATGGCCATCTAAGCTTGCGCCATAATACCCACAAACAATGAGCGATCGACTGCTGCAGGGGAGCCACCTCTACTAATTGTTATATATAGGTCAGTTTCTTTTGTCGTTTTTCCTTTCTTGGCACAGCTCTTTAAAATCAGGTCTGCTTACAATCAAGATTAAAAAAATTACAAGACACTGAAGACTGCTTACATGTAGGAAGGCAAAAGCATTATAGTCTTGTGGGAGAAATGTTTTCCAGTAATGTTTCTACACGTATTAAAGTTTAGGAAGTATAGGACGACGTCCTAGATTGAAATCAAGTATGGCATCTAGGATGACCTCTAGGACGACGTCAAGGACGAGGTCAAGAACGGTGTCTAGGACGACGTCAAGAACAACTTCTAGGACAACCTTAAGGATGACGTCTAGGACGACGCCCAGAGGACGCTTAAAGGGGCCCTGCAACAACTTTTTGACTGGGTTTAAATTTGCACCGATCCTGAGCACACTGAATGTAGTAACTTAATGAAACTTTTCTTTTCTCAATTTTCGCTTTACTTTAAAAGTTATAGGCAAATTAGAATTAAAAAAACAAGCAAAAAATAACCTTCTTCATGACGTCGTAGGTCCTGGCTTGAGTGGCCGTGAACTAGAGGAGGGATAGCGATAGGGTGACCAGACGTCCCGTTTTGGCCGGGACAATCCCGTTTTTGAGGCCCGTTTCGGCCGTCCCGTCTTTTTGTCTCAATAAAGAATCATGTCCCGTTTTCGCAGGAGTGCATAATTTCGAAATTTGCACAAAGCGAGTTGAAGCAAGCGGAAACTATGCCAACTTGTTGCAAGTATATTTAACAAAAAAAAAAAAAAAAAGACGTAGGTACTTTAAATTATTTACCCACTAAAATTGAGAGGGCTGTTCTTGCCCACAAACACGGCTTTTTGTATTGACTCGTCAATAGAAATATTTTTTTTAGTTACTGAATACAGCAGGCATGTAATACGTTAACGCTTTGAAATAGCAGTTCTTGCATTAAATTTTTTCTCTAAATCTCAATCTAGTATGCTCCCTCCCCTCCCCCTCCCTCTCCTCCTCCTCTCTCTCTCCCCCCCCCATCCCATCCCCCCCCCCCCCCCCCCCCCCCCGCCACCTCCGGGGTGGTAAGTCCCGTTTTCTGCCTTGAGGAATATGGTTACCCTAGGTAGTGAGCTCATGGAGCGCTCATGGCTGCCGCACTCCGTACTTTTTAAACTGCACTTGTTTCTTTTCCGATTTAAAATACTGAAAAACTACTTTCATACATAATTGAAACGGTTTGCGAAACTTATATTTTGTGTCTTGACTAAAAAAAATATTTTAGCGGTTCTGACCAGTAGTAAGCACAGGACCAAAGATGTCACATATAGCGCGCTTTCGGCAACACAGGTCGCCCTCGTAGGTGCAGGAGGTTTCCGCGTCGTCCGATTATATTATGACGTACTGATATTTAGTTACTCTCTCCGTGCCCGCTGGCTTGCCCGAACCCCAAGAGACGTGGACACCGCAAAAAAGGTAGACGCTTAAATATGATTGCAGGGCCCCTTTAAGGAGGCTGCGGCATATTTGCGTGGGCAGCCACATTTGCCTGTGGAAGCCGCCGTAGGTGTAGACACTGCTGCCGGTGTCGAGGCCGTAGATGTAGACGCGGTCGCCTCACAGTCCATCGCCCGAAGCACACGGGCACAGATGAAGTTCAAAGCGCACCTTTAGCACACGGCACTCTGGCAGCGACATCATGCTCCTGTACTTGAGCGTGAGCGGCGCGTACTTGACATTTTTATGGCCATCGTTAGGGCACGATGTTGCCGCTCTTTCGCGTGATAGGACAAGTAAGGTCATCCTAGAGGTCTAGGATGACCACAAGGACGATGCCAAGGGCAGCGTCGTCCTTCATCATACAACTGAGTGGGTTGTGCCGCTCAATCATTATTTTATGGCCATATACGCCGCTTTTTTGCTCAACAGGACAAGTAAGGCTTTCGCCTTAAAAAGGTCAATCGTAATTTCCAAACCCATCACAGTAAACAATGGGTGTCCCCCTCGGAAGCCGCTTACCCTAGCACACCAATGAAAAGCGGTGAAGCTTGACGCACCCACGCCTGTGCAAGGTGTGAAGGGCCGATGCGTGTGGCACGTGGAGAGGCACGTGGCCAAGGTTATGATCGAGTGATCTCATTGGGAATTCAAGATTGGTACTGCCTTATCACAACCAGTCTTGGGTAGTAATGCGTTACTGTAATTTTGTTACTTTTTTGGTAACTTGTAACTGTATTCAGTTACTTTTTTAAAATGTAACTTGTAACTGTAGTTCTATTACTTTTTTCTGAGGTAACGATGAAAGTAACAACAGTACTTTTGTTGTTACGTTCCAGTGTTTATGAATAATATGTCACTGAACGAGTACAATTAAAATGTTTCCTTGCACTCTTCAAATAGTCTATTCCGACATTTACAGTGTCAAGTTGGCCTTGCACAAACTTGTGAGTACGTTCTTTCTCGCGAGTCATGACCCGAATATAGCCACGTGTAGATTTCATGAAAAAAAAAATCTACAGGGTGAAACAAGGAGACGCCAGGCTCTTGAAATCAACCGAAAAATTTGGTTTCTTAACCTATCGCACTACGACTTTGTGCAGCGTTGCCCGCAGATGGTGCATTTTTTTTATAAAATTTGCAAAGAGCGAACTTACCTGAGGAAAAAGTAAACAAAGAAAAAGGCTTAGCGCCTATGGAAACACAGCGATGCCACCTGTCTGCAAACAACACGGCGCCATTTCACACGGGAGACAAAAGATGGCGCAAGCGGTCGCGACGCCAACTGCCGCCAACGAACGAGCAGACGACGCCGAGAGCCGGCGTATTTAGCAGGCAAGGAACTGCAGTTCCTTGCTGTTACCGCGCCAGTCTTCTTTGTTTCTGCGACTGTCGCCGCCTGCGGAACGCGCCGCTTTTGAGTCGAAAAGATTGTCTGCTAAAAAGGCCTGCTCTCGATGCCGTACGCTCGTTTGTTGGCGGCGTATGTTGCGCCATCTCTTGTCTCCCGTGCGAAACGGCGCCGTGTTGTTTGAAGACCGGTGGCGTCGCTGCGTTTCCATAGGAGCTAAGCCTTTCTCTTTCTTTACTTTTTCCTCAGGTAAGTTCGCTCTTTGCAAATTTTACAAAAAAAATGCACCATCTGCGGGCAACGCTGCACAAAGTCGTAGCGCGATAGGTTAAGAAACCAAATTTTCCGGTCGATTTAAAGAGCCTGGCGTCTCCTTGTTTCACCCTGTAGTTATCTTTACGCACGCACTTCTACTCTGTGACTGAACACTTACATCTTAGTGTCTTGGAGCACTATCTATGCTGTGGTTTTTCTTTTTTTTGTAAAAACGCTTTTTAATCGGATGAATCAACCGTGAAACAATACACGCAGAGGGCACTGCGCATGTTTCGTATTTTGATTAGCGCCACAACTCCGCACTGCGCACGTTTCATATTTTGATTTGCACCACTACTCTGGTGTGGAAGCGTTCTAACATTAATTTCGAGAAGCAACTTCTGCTAAGTTACAATATGAAGTAAAGAGCATACTTTTTAATTTTATGCAATAAAGCTTGGTGAAAGGCGTTTTCTAGCTTTTCCCAATTTTTTTTTTGTTATAGAAAAGTAACTGAAAAGTAACGTTACTTCTTAAACTAATGAGTTACTCTTTTGTTGCAGTAACTGTAACGGTAACTTCGCTACTTCTTTTTTTAAAGTAACTGTTACTGTAACAAATTACTTTTTAAAAGTAACTTACCCAAGACTGATCACAACCGCCATGTTCCCTTTTTATCAATTTTTGCTCGCGACTTTTAGCTTTGTAACAAGACTGACATAAAGGCATGATTATCTGGAAGTTTAAACCCTACACATACGCTCTGTAAGGGCATCCTCCGGAGCAGATAAACGAAAAACATGGTAGTGCGTGGCTGTTGTTGATGTTAACAACCTGAGCTTCGAGCAACTCCCGCGGGTTGAACGGTGGAAAACACAAACAGAGCAATACTGGACATGGGCAGGCTTCGAAAGTCGAAGTGCCAAGCCTTTACTCTGAAGCTAGATCGAGAAACACGGCTATGCCTTCGGCGAGGACGCCGCAGGCGCATTAGAGTGGGTCAGAGCGGACAGCAATTAACTAAGCGGTGTGTCGCACGCCACAAAGGTGTCGCATGCACGCAATTGCCTTCCACGATCCTGGTGGCGGAGCAGGGGCAGAGGTGGATACGACAGATGCCAGTTCTGCCATACCTCACCCCGCAGCCAGACAGGCGACGGAAGCCGGAGCAGATGCGAGATGGGGCGCCACAACGACAGCGACCCAATACTCTGTCTCATGATAACTTGGCGAACTGCAGAGGCAAGGATCCCGCGACTCAATAAGAGCGTCGGAGCGAGGCACGTGACCCGGCATCACGGGAGCGTTTATGTCACTATACCAAATGCGAGGCCTGAGGCCTGAAGGAACCGGCTGTCGTCTGCTTGCTGAATCGTCTGCTCCGAAACCAACCAACTTCGGACGAATGTCCACCGCAGCAACATTTCCATCCACTAGAATAGCTAGCACTTCGGGAACAGTTCATGAAAAAACCATACTCCCAACTTAGCCACGAATCTGCGATGGGTACTAATGCCAGGGCACAGTGCAATGTTTAAAGAAAAAACGGCCGATTACATGGCTGTGATTGCCAATGGCCACGGCACTACAAGGAGAAAAATATCGGGAGTTCATACAGATGTGGCACCACTTTTTAGGGGCAAACCTCCTTAGGGTCTAGCCTTGTCCGTTTGGCGTCCGTGCTCACATCGATCTTGCTGGTGCTCGTGATCGTACTCGTGAGCTCACGTGCTCGTGTAAGGAAAAAAAAAATGATGAAAAAAAATGTTTGCACAGTCAACAGGATTTGAATCTGTGCGGGGAGACCCCAATGAAGTTCTTGCCCATCGCCTTAACCACTCGGCCAGGACTGTGGGACGAGTAGGGGGCTCCGAGATGTGGTAGTAACTCGAGAGCTGGGGATGTTATGGATGAAACGTTGCATGTAGCCGCTCAACGTCTATAAAGGAGAGGGCGCTGCGGTCAAATGCGTATATAATCGCGTTAAACTTTGCATGCATTGGCTCAACGTTTATGGAGAGGGCGCTGCGTTCAAATGCGTATATAACCACGTTCCATACCACACATTCTCTTTCTGACATGGATGAAAACGAACGAAAGGCTCGGCATGCTGCGGCTCAGCGTCTACGCAGACAAGCACCACCAGAGCTTCGCCCCAATCAACATCATTCACCACGTGGATATGCTTGGTTTAGATTTAATTGAAACTCATTAATTTGTGTAGTATTTATTCTCTATATCTTCTCAATAGAGATGGAATCGTTCAATTTCCGTTAAAAGAAAAAGAAGACTAGAACTATTTTTTGTAGAGGACGGCACTGTTGCTGTGGCAGTAACGAGGCCCCCGTGGCCTTGACCACGTACTGTTCTAATGTGCCTTGCTCCGGCGCCCTTATTGGGTAGCGGGGGCAGCAGCCTCCACAGTTCGCCAAGTTATCGCGAAAGAAAGTATAGCACTTAGCACTTTTACGACCAAGTGCCAGGGTCGCGACATGTGACGACACGACACGCTGGCCCCTGTGACACAGCTGGCTGCCACTTCGGAATCACTGCCGGTGCATGGGTGGGACAGGACAGAAAACCCACCAGTTAGACACATTCCACGCACCATAGTAGAATGCCCAGCCCTTTGTCCTCAATATGCAAAGTCCCCCTCCCCCCCCCAAAAAAAGTCCCACATACACTCATGCTCAAACCCCATGACGCACATTGCCTGCAAGTGAAGCGAGTGCTCCCCAACCCACTGAGGTTTCTGGCAGCAGCCCAACCCATCGAGTCGGCTGGGGTTGCATGCTAAGAATTGCTGGCAAGTTAACGAAAATGCCGCTTGCTGAAAAAATGACGAGTAAAGCACACCACGCACTTGAAACGTTCGGCGAAGTTTCGTCTTTATGCAGCAGGGAGCAAAACAGCCGCACCAACTTCCTTTCTAGCCACTACACGGCGCAAAAAGGAAACAATAAAAAAACAAATGGTGCATCGAATGCTCGCGTGCACACGGTGTCCACTGACAGACGAGATGTTTGGTCCGGGGTCCGTCACTAGCTTGGAAAGGAGGAATGCCCCAAAGCGACGGTGGTCGCGCTTCCTCTCGGCCGTTGCGGAGGCAGCCACACTACCTACCCCCCAAAGTCCCAACAACAAAAAAGAAAGAAGAAAACTGCACTAGGAGGCGCTGCCAACAGTTCCTGGGGCCAGCGTCGGCAATGGACGACAAAGCGACGTGTTGCCGACCGCAGTTCGCAGGCCCCCATCCAATGGCATGTCGCTATGCCGCGATATCACTGCGTCCTGACAATCACCACATGTGGGTCTCGCGAATCTCGCCTATTATCTGGCTGGCCTTGTGGAGTGCCTGCGAGCAAAAAGAAAATAAAAAAGATTTGCATCACTCGAATGCAAGGCCTTCACAAATTGATGAACAGCAAGATATGTGTAAGGCGAGCAATTCTGTCTTTATGGGGGGGGGGGGGGGGGTTGCAGAGGTGAGGGAGACGTTGTCCTTGCAGGGGTTGCAAAACTGTTTTCCCAACTGCCCCTCCTTGCAGAGAGGTTCAGCGATGTCACGGCGAGCTCCGATTAGAGGACATAGCGGCTAGATGTCGTGTCTACCCACTATTTCCTCCAATCTGAGTGAGCGAATTTGTCCGCTCTTTGCAGGGAGGGTGCAGTGGCGTAGGGAATCGGGATGGCGTCATCTGCCGGTCGTGGCAATGACTGTCTCGTTTTTCCTACGGCTTTAGAAAATCCACTGACTTTTTTTTAATCAAAACTGAGCCTTTGAGAAAGGGGAGTCGAAATAACGCGAAGAGGGTACACAGTTTCTGTTGACTAGCAACCACCAGATGTGCTACAATGAACAAAGGACCCACGGCCGAGACGCTGTTTGCACGTGCGATCCCCCTCTCCCCTTTTTGTCCCTCCTTCCCCATAGGCAGAGAGACACCTCGCTTTTTCATACCTCTCCTCTCGTGTGCGAAGGGACGTGTATTGGTAAATTTGTATGCCAAACATGACTTTAATTGCACTACATCAGCACTAGAATTTTTGAAATTTTCTATGTCTGATCTGCACCCTGCCCTGGGGTCTGGCAGGCAACGTAGAAGGTGCAGCCATAGCCTCCTCTATACTCACAAAGCCTCGCAGTTTGACAACAGAGCCATAGAGTGCCCGGTCGCAGATTTAGAGCGTGAGGATCTGGTAGCACAGAGCATTTCTCAGGGAATCTGGTATGGAGCGCAGAGCTTTTGAGTGGCGAGGACCCGAAACACACCCGTTTGCTAAGGAGAAATTGATGCGACTGGCTGCAGATGTCGGGGCTACGGCGATTGCGGCCACCGAGGCCTGTGGCAGAGGCTACATTGTCAGCGTGCTCAGCGGCTCAGCCTCGTCGTCGTTATTTTGTCTTTAGCAGTACAAGTGCGAGTTGCTCTCGCTTGTCATCGAAGTATAAAGTTGTGAGTGCCATGGTGCATAAACCGCCAAAAACTCCAAGCAGGGTATGATGACCTTTCGACGCTGTTCCCATGTACAAATATCTGTAGTCTGTAATAAATCAGCCACGGCAGTTTGCCGCACAATTTTGAGCGAAAACGAAACAGACGAAACAAAAGCGGAGGAACGGACAAAGGGGTGGCGTTCTATTCCTCGCCAACAGGAAAAAAACAAGTATAGTGTGTTTCGGCATCTTGCCGCAGCGGGGCGCCCGTTACATGCCTCTCCTCTCATCTGTTGTCTGCCGCTCTACTTCTTCACTTTCGGCGGCGGCGTCTCGTGGCGATCTGCCAGGCTTTGTCAGAATAGGAGGCTATGGTATTGCATTTCGGCCTCATTATTTAGGGCATGTTGAGCGAGCATGCTCGCACATATTGTGGGGGAGTTTGCAAGGGGGGAAGAGAACAAGCGCACACTTTGGAGGAAATGGGGAGATGCGAAAGAACAGGATTGAGGCTGGGGTATGCGACTACAGGAAATGCCAACTTACGTTCCACTAAATTTAGCGGATGGTGTTCACAATGCCACACGACACCGCAACGTGACGCCACAACTTGAAACCACAACATGATGCCACGGTTATGTGACACCGCATCATGCGACACCTTGATATCATATCATGCGACACCATGACTCGACAACATAATGCCACATGACATGGCCGCACGGTTGCTTGGTTGTGGTATGATGTAGAGTCAAGTCGCGCCACAACATGCCCGTGTGGGGCTAACCCAGCGCAACTCAAAACGTGCCGGACGCCCTGCATCTCCCAACTTCACCCGCAGGATTAAGAAGTCAATAGAACCCCTTCAAAAGTGTGCGCCACCTAGTAGCCGCTGCAGCAGTTACCCGAGTCTGCCATTGTTTGAGTACATACTGCAATGCCATTGAACACAAGGCCATCGTTCGGATTTAAATTGGCTCGGCTCGGCTCGCATTCAGAGGGGACTCTGATCCAATCGCGCGTTTTGCGCTCAAGAAACGGTGACCGCTGACGTCGCTCGATGAAGTACCGAAAAGGGCCTACGTCCCCCCCGAGACGCTGGTGCCTGCCTTCAAGCCTGCCCCCGGGAGGCCTCACCTTGACCATCTGGGCGGCCTCCCTGCGCCTGACGGCCACGTGCTCCGACTCAGCGAGGAGCTGGTCGAAGCAGTCGTGCTTGTAGAGGTGTGTGACCAGCTCGCTCTGCAGGTTGTCCTTCACGAAGTTCACCAGGAAGTGCATGATGGCCTTGGGCACCGAGTCCTGGATGTTCTTGCGCACGATCAGGAAGTACGACCGGATGAGCCGCTCTGCAACCCAGAGGCACGGGGTTCAAGAGGGGCGAGGGCCACACTGCCGTGACGCCCGACGGTGCCGCCGAACGGGCCAAGCTCGTGGCCGGTCGACATATTTGCACCCGACTGCGTCGCAACTGTTTTTGACTCCTCACAACGAGAGAACACGGTAGCACACTGCTGCCATTTGCCAGGTAACCCCCGGAATGCTCCTGGTCCGCGAATACCTAGACTGGTGTTTGCGAGATTAGATCCACGCGCCATCTACGAGAAATCCTCACCTAGAACAACGTTGTCTCAATTTCTTTAAGCGTACGGCGAAAGAATGATGCGTAAAGAAATGTACGCACGTCGGATGTGTTCCGGGCTAGACGACGGAAGTGTTATCTCGTCGCGACTGTCACGGGCAGTTGCGACGCAGCTGGTCGCACTCAAATGCAAGGGTGTGAACCGGCCCTTAGGGTATCGACGCACCATTCCCCAAGCGTTTCACTTTGGTGCCCGGCGCGGAGCGAAGCGCAATTGGCCAGAATTACGACTGGGAAGTGTGACCTCCCCAGCTCTGGATGTGGTGTCGGCACGTTCGGGCCGCTTTGCACCGTCATGCGTCGTTTTAACGTTTCTGGAGGGTGGGAAAGCATTCTTAATTACAAATAGCGCTAAGACAAAGAGAGACGAAGAAGTGGACAGGACGGGCGCTAACAGTCTTAGTGCTACAGAGTCTGCCGGCAGCTTCATTGGCAAACTCTGTCTGAACTGTCTCGTGGTGAGATTCCGTTTCGCCCGCCGCCAACACTGGCAACGGTGGTACCCACTGTAGTGAAAGTTAGAGCCACTAAATAGGCGACGCTTCGGAGTAGCGACGCTTTAGCCATCTTGTTCACTAAAACTATCGTTGCCAGCTAACCGAAACTGCGGAGAACAGTTTTTCGTCCTCCCGAAACGCAAAAAGAAGCCCGCAATAGAGCACAAAGATGTCCCCTGAGCTTCTGGACGTCATATCCGAAGCCTGGGAAGTCCCATTTTCGAATCCTAGTCGTTGCCGGCTGGGCCGGCTCTGCACTGGCAAGAAAATGGCAGCACCCTTGTCGATACCCCTAAGCGTAGCTCATTCAGTGGCTCCAAGCGGCGCAAAGCAGGAGAGTCTTACCAATGACCTCACAGTCCCGTTGCTCCCGGGGGGACAGCTTGCGAGAGCCCGCAGTCGGCTGCAACGAGAGGGTTGCCAATTCAGAATGCGTGCCAGGGTCAATGCCGTCATTCGAGTGCACGGTACGGTGCAACGTTTTTAGAACAACTCAGTTGGGAAACTGCCATTGGAGCCTGCTTTGGAGAAGTGGCTCCAACCCGTACTTAAAGGACAACTCCCGCCAAAATTCAAAATGAAATAAATTACTGTTATCGCTGTAGTGACAGAAAATACGACCCCAGCCAAAATATTACGTCCGTGGGGCGCCGCATTTTCAACTAATGCCGATAATAAAAATGCAAACCGCCGCGAGCCGCTACTCCTTAGCGGGCGGCCAGCAAGTTGCCGATCGCTAAAGCAACAGTGGGTTGTGACGTCAGGATCGTTCTCAATTTTTTTTTCTCCGGTCCGGGCGTTGCGCGCTTCTTTTTGAGTCGCTACCACTGCTACTTCGGCTTGTGATTGGCATGTTTAGCCGTTGCTTTTATCTGTAGCCCGTGTAGCTTCGGTATAGCCTTTTGTTTATTTGCTTGTGAGGACTCCAAGACTTGTTTTAGCGAGCAACTCAGTGCGCCCAAGACTGTCCAGCTGTTCCTCGAAAGATGCCGAGTGCAACTTGTAGTGCTGTGGGCTGCTCAAACAACCCGCTGCGCAGCCAGGAGGTGCTTTTTCACAACTTTTCAATGGACCGCAAATTAGAGAAGGTGTGGGTCAACGCTGTTCGACGAGTTCATTTTGGACTTCGGCTGTTACGCGCCTGAGGAAAAAAGAATGAAAAAACAGACGCGTACAGCCCAGCACACGTGTGTTCCAGTGCCGCGGCCCATGCCGGAGAGACTCAAAACTTTGTGTCTGGAACTCACAAGCAGCGCGAAAGCGAGAGGGCCCCCAGTACTGTACGTCCCTGGCAGCGCGGCGTAGAGCAACGCCGCTCCATCCACGGAGCCCCAATGACAATTTAAGCCTAGCGACGAGTACGGAAGACCGCACGCACGGCAACAGCCGCCGAGTACGGCACCGAACGAGTTCACTCGTTTTCCAGTCGCTAGCTTTTGGGTCTACAAGCGACGAGTACGGCATAGCGCACGCACGACGGCGGCCACCGAGTACGGCAACGAACGAGTTCACGGGTTTTCCAGTCGCTAGTTTCTGGGTATATGCACTAACTCTTGCTACATAAGCTGGATAACTACCACATACACAGAATAAGAACAAAATCAGCTTACCTCCTATCTTTAGATGGCTAGCACAACAGAGGTAGGTGCTGCTCGGCCTGCATACTCGTTGAACGAGAACGATCCTGACGTCACGTTAACATAGCGGCTGATTTCCAGTGTTTCCGGGGCCTCGAGCGGCTAGTTTCGGTTTTGTTGGCCGCGCCCCAAACAAAACTTTGAGGCGTCGATATCTTTAAAACTACGCACAATAACAAGAAAAAAATTACACCTTGCAATTCAGGGACGCTGACTGCACTAAAAACAGTCATAATCCCAGAATCGAAAGTATGAACCGGAGGTGCCCTTTAAAAACCAAACCATAGGCTGACATTTCTGCCGCAACAACCACATTGAAAATCAGGCGTGTCAGAGCTGTAAAACCAAAGTAAAAATACAGTTTACCAGCATCTGCAAAGTTAATTTTGCTGATCCCCTCGTCCCAAAACAGATTATGTATGTTTAACTAACCAACAATTTAATGGAACAAACTAGCTGCCAATGCCAAGTGGAGGCGCTTTTATTGAGTCTCATTTGCAGAAGCTCATTTCTGGTGGATGCTAAGGCTTCGCATCCCAAGGGCAAGTTTCTCAACTGAGTTCTAGTAACGTTGGTCAATGCAACCGGCCTCGAGGAACTTCCAGTTTTGAGGAAATCTGCACTGAACTGGGTGCGGCTTGACTAAGTTTAAACTCGCAGTCTGTTTTCCATATACCGTAAAATGCTGGGGGAATGCCTACACCACTTTTACTGAAAACTGGGTTAATCTAGACACGGGCGCTTGTCCGGTCATGTCGGGCGGTTAACGTATAATTTGCAAAATTCCCAAGTTTGGGAAATGCTAATACTGGACACTTGACCGAAGTGGGTGCTCCTGCGGTATTTTACGGTAATTGTTACCACCAGCTTGACTCCCCTACTGATTTAATAATAACTAACAAAATTCTCTCTCTGGAATTTTAAAGGAAGTTAGCTAGACTGAAATTTATTTGTCAATTCTGGTGCAACAAACTTTGACTTGAATTCTCATCCTATCTCCAGTCATCCTTGAGCACAAACTAGACATGACCCTCCCCCCAAAATAACTCTCGTATTTACTCGCACAAATGCTTCGAAATACACTTTCTTTCAGGGAACCAATACAGAATGGAACAACCTGCCTCACCATATATTATTTGCTTCCAACAAGTAGACACGTTGCAAAACATGCGGCACCGACCGCGGGGGTGAAAGGGGAATGGCGGGAACAGAAGGCACACAATTGGTTGTAGCAGACAATAAAGATGACTTAGGAAATTTAGGTAAGCGAGAGAGAGAAAGTAAGCGATTGTGCTACCGCCCTCCCTCTTCTCTTTACAGGACAAGCAGCGTACAGGACTTTACGGGCGGTGTTTTCGGATTTCTTGAATAGTAGTGCCTTTTTGATGAGTTTGTTTCGTGCCTTTATATTTTTCATTCCTTTTCTTGTTCTGGCGTTCCTGCGTAAACAGGACTGGAGTCTCTGCGTTCTTATGTAAAAAGAACCGAGTTTGGTGGTTCTGGTGCTCCCAGCCATGAGCTCTAGCTGCCCCACCAAACAGCCCGTTCAAACCAAAATCACACAAGCTCTTTGGAGAATTGCACTTCGCAGTACCGGCAATACCCAAACCGGATCTAGGCAGGGCTGCAGCCTGCACGGTGCTGCGGCATCACCGAAAACTGCCTAACCCGAGAAAGTGCTCCGCAGGAAGGAGGAAAAAAAAAACAAGAACTCAACCTGTTACAGCAAAATAACCTTCTGCTGGCAAAGGTTGATGCCGCAGCACCGTGCGTTAAGACACATACAGCCAACTAACAAGCTAACTAACCCACGCTCTCCTGCCTGGCTCATTTTCGTTCGAGAAAGCATTATTTTGTTTCAGAAAGGAAAAGCCAATTTGTAAATTTTGTCGTTAGAGATTGACACAAAATGGTCGTTGTTCGGACAAAGCGTTCGATTGCGGGCAAAAGAAAATCTCAGTGTACGTGAAATTGTTTTCATAAAACAACCCCTACTAGCAGCCAATCTGAATTGGCGCACTCAAGGTGGAGCGGCCAAAAACAAACTGCGTCAGCAGATGGCCCAAAACGGCGGCGCACTACCCAAAAAAAGGGAGTTTCGACACCTTAGAAAACTGTCTACAGCCCCTGCCAAGATGAGAACCTTGGCAGGGCATTCCTTTTCAATGTCGGGCATCCGACACACGCTTGTTGCCTTCTGACATCCTTTGGCTGCACACTCGAGGCATACGAGATGCCCAAGCGTCGTCCCAGGAGGGAAGCTTGCGCAGGAGGCGGGTCAACGAGGCTACTCCCTGGCGTTCTCATCCTGTCCGTACCTTCGCCCAGAAACTGAGAAAGAGGAGGAGATAATTAGGACATCAGAAAGCTGAGCTCTGGTTCGAATATGCATTACAACGCAGAATGCCGGCGTCCGGGCTTCGCGTTCGAATGCGTTAGACGAAAGCGGTGGAAACAAGGGCAGCTAGTTTCACGTCTACCCACTAATCACTCTAACCAGAGCTGCGCATTCCGACGACCGATCGCCTTCCCCTCTCCCTCAGTTCCTCAACACGTAGTGACTGCAGTCCCCCCCGTGCACAGTCACCTCCTCTGGCAGCAGGTTGACCGGCTTCATGGGGCTGCTGGCCGCGGCCAGCGACGGGTGGTGCATGGGGCTGGCCTGATCCGGGGTGTTGGCGCCGCTCTCGCCCCGACCCGCTGCAGTCACAGCCCCGACCACGTTGCCAATCCAGCCCAGCGCTTCGCTCGGGGCATTGGGACGCAGTGCAAGAGCCTGGGCAGTCTGATGGACGGTTCATTCGTTTATTTTAACGCAAAATATGTTTATCGATCGGAGAGAAAAAAGCGTCACACGTGGGCCGAGGCAACACAGAGCGTGCTTAGGCAACAGCAGGCAATGCAAAAACATACAAACAGAAGGCAGACTTAGTCACAATTAATCAGATGTAATCATAACTAGGCATAATTAATTTTAACGAACGACCTCAATGGGAATTGAACATCGTACCGCGTGACCTGTAGCCCAATACCTTTGCTCGACACCATAAGGAGGAGATGTAAGGGACTGCAAGCTGTACGACCAAATATGACTCGTGGAAACCTGCACTAGCTACTTACTGTTGGCACGTGCAAGTGGCTTCTGAACCATGTAGCACTTGATCTCCCGGCATCCCGGGGACGGACCGTATCGCACCGACAGAATGCTCGGCAGACAACCGACGTTCCGAATTCGCAGAGCAGCCAACGGATAGCGTAGCGGATGCAATAAACCAGAAACCCCTTGATTTGTTCGTCTTTGCCTCGTAAGTAGCATCAAATGCACCGAAGCAAGAGGCACATGTTTTGCACATTCGTGCAACAACGGTTGTTGGTACTCGTAAGAAACGCGAAGCCTGATTTTCATCGAGGGGCTTCAGCTAAAGCTCTCGCTCTCGTGACTACTTCAGGTGCTGTAAGGGTCTCCGTGGAATCTAAGAGCACTAATAAATCGGGGCACTACACTCGTCCTCGGTAGAAACGGAACGCACGGAAACATCTCCCTAAAGATATTCTCGCACGTTTCACTTCTGAATAAATTTAAACTTGTCTCAATCGCTCTGACGAACACGGGGGACACGAGCGCGTCGGGCGTGCAATGCACCCAAGTCACCCGAAGCTTTCCGTGACCAACCGTAACAAATCGTAACGCATGCATAATGTGAGCACAGCGCGTTCTGTGCTCTCCGGGTTTATCGAAATAATCGAGACAAGTTTAGGTTTCAATCACAGTGATGTGATTGGCCTAAGCCGTTTTGGAGCACCTTTTGGAGCAGCCAAAAACAGCGTTTTGGAGCAGCAGAAGTGACTTTTTGAGCAGCCGAAACAGTGTTTCGGAGCAGCAGAAGTGGCTTTCAGAGCAGATATTCTTAGAAAAATAAAAAAAAAAAAAATATTTGTTTTAAGTGACGGACAAACGAAAGGCACTTTGCTCGCCGAAATAAACGAATTATGGTCAAGTTCGACCACCTGGGAGTCTTTCAAGATGTAACTGAAATGTCAATGACATTGCACAATTTGCAATGCTTCAGTTAAATGATACATACATATGTACCCACTATACCGGGTGAAACAAGGAGACGGTAGGCTCTTTAAATCGACCGGAAAATTTGGTTTCTTAACCTATCACGCTACGACTTTGTGCAGCGTTGCCCACAGATGGTGCATTTGTTTCGTAAAATTTGCAAAGAGCGAACTTACCTGAGGAAAAAGTAAAGAAAGAAAAAGGCTTAGCTCCTATGGAAACGCAGCGACGCCACCGGTCTGCATTCAACACGGCGCCGTTTTGCACGGTAGACAAGAGATGGCGCAACGAACGCCGCCAACGAACGAGCATATGGGCGCCGAGAGCCGGCCGAGGTATTCCTCAAAGGCTCTTTAGCAGACGATCTTTTCGACTCAAAAGCAACGCGCGTTCCGCAGGCGGCGACAGTCGCAAAAACAAAAAAGACAGGCGCGGTAACAAGGAACTGCAGTTCCTTGTCTGCTAATTACGCCGGCTCTCGGCGTCGTCTGCTCGTTCGTTGGCGGCAGTTGGCGTCGCAACCGCTTGCGCCATCTCTTGTCTACCGTGCAAAACGGCGCCGTGTTGATTGCAGACCGGTGGCGTCGCTGCGTTTCCATAGGAGCTAAGCCTTTTTCTTTCTTTACTTTTTCCTCAGGTAAGTCCGCTCTTTGCAAATTTTACGAAAAAAATGCACCATGTGTGGGCAACGCTGCACAAAGTCGTAGCGCGATAGGTTAGGAAACCAAATTTTCCGGTCGATTTAAAGAGCCTACCGTCTCCTTGTTTTACCCGGTAGATAGATAAGAACCAAACTTCACATATTAAAATTTATTTGAAAATGACAAGCATAGTAGTAAATATTACAGCTTTAGGTTGACTAGTTATATAATATAATAAATGGAAGCAGTCTCCGACTGATTAAACACATAACTACTCCAGCGCAATGCGAAATTGTGCTCAAGAAAAAGGTGTATTACGAATGGCAAGTACTTTTTGCTTTACGAAACTTTCTGCAAGGCTGCTGCAAGCTTCGCTTTGGCTTGGGCTAGTAATGAATGTCCACTTCCAATATCTCCGAAGAGACATTGAGATATCCCACAAATGTAGAGTGCTGTAGGCATTGCCGAGCAATTACGAAAAACCGCTTGCCACCGTTTTACTGATTCCAGACGTGCCAGATTTTCGTCCAAAGTAAACGTAAAACAGTGAATTGCAAGCGTCCCAGCTGATGCTTCTGTCATGCAATCATGTTCATATGCACGTGAGGGCAACTTCGGCAGGCTTGCAGCTGCACGTGCTTCGTCGCACGAGCGGAAACGGCTGTTCCATCGAAACCGAAACCTAGTACCACTAGATAAGCTACGCTTCAGAGTAACGACACTTGGCCATATTGTGGCTTAAAATCATGGCTGCCAGTTATCTGAAGCTTTATCTGAAATCACAGGAAACACTCTTCCGGCCTCCACAACGTTTAAACAGTTCACGACAGAGCAAAGCAAGATTACATGAGCTTCCCAACACCGAATGTAATGCTGAGGAAGTCGCTCTTTTGAATTATGACGATCGGCAATTGCGTCTCTTCTGCACAAGCCCCAAAATGGCGGCGCCCACAACAATGTCGGGGAACGGAGTGCCGATACTCTAAGCGCAGCTCATTTAGTGGCTCTACACTAGATAAGCTACGCTCTACCAAAACCATGTCTCTCCACTCCGTCGCCAACTAGTTCCCGAAATAGTATGCAAAATGTAACTGCCCCAGCATGCGACAAAAACCAGTCCAGCGGCGCGTGCTTGCAAGGCCGGCAGGCGCGGTACAAGCCAAACCCACAGAAAAAAAAGAATCTGAGCGCATCGATGCAGGACCTCGCAAGCCAGGGTCAGAACGTTCTAGGGGCAAAGCTACTTAGGGGCTAGCCATGTCCGTATGTCCGTCCGCCGTCGGGTGCACGTGCTCCTATCCTGCTCGGGAGCTCACGCGCTCACGAGCACATGAGCACGTGCTCCCGTGCTCGTAAAAGGCAAAAAAAAGAAAAAAAGAATGCATTTCCACGTGGTGAGTGATGTTGATTGTGGCGATGCTCTGGTGGTGCTTGTCTGCGTAGAGACGGTGAGCCGCCGCATGCCGAGCCTTTCGTTCGTTTTCATCCATGTCAGAAAGAGAATGTGTGGTATAGAACGTGGTTATATACGCATTTGAGCATTTGACCGCAGCGTGACATGGATGAAAACGAACGAAAGGCTCGGCATGCTGCGGCTCAGCGTCTACGCAGACAAGCATCACCAGAGCTTCGCCCCAATCAACATCATTCACCACGTGGAGATGCGGTTGTTTGTTTTTTGAAGTGCTTTGTACAACGACTGAACCCGAGACAAACAAGCGCGCTGTGTGAGTTCAGCGTGCAGACATTGCCTTCTGTGCCTTTAGCTCACTTCACCAACTTTCTTTCGAGACAGATTTTTCAGGTTCCGGGGTTCCTCTCGAAAGGAAGCCCACCAAGAGAAATCTAGGTAATCAGTACTTCGCAACAGCAGTCTTTGAGTTAAAAAGAAATTTTTGTAGTAGCTTATGTTTTAAACAAGAACAGGAATGTCGATGGACTTGCGGCGGTCCTTATGTTTCAGTTTATAAAGCTCCATATCTGTATCGACGTACGGACTGGCTGGCAGAGACCAAATATAGTTTTCCCAAGGCCGCTGCTTTCAGGAGCAAGTGCCTCAGCTCACAAAGTACCTTCCGCCGCGCAAAAACGTGGTTTCGTTTCACAGCGTGACGGCATGGCTGGTACCCCAGCATGTTAGCGTCGGAGCGTCCGCACACGCCCGCATCTATCGTTGAAAAAATTTTAAAAAAGACGCGAGACGAGACTCACAAGACGCCGAGAGCGCGAAAGAACAGACGGCGGGAAAAACCATGCAAGACCGAATAGACGATTGATACAGGATATTTTGTGTCAGGCGGCCGCTTGCGCCACCTAGATCACGCAGGCTCAATTGCGGTACTCAGTTTAGTTTCGGTGTTGAAAGGCGACCAAAACTGGTCTTTTGGCGCAGGCTTGGCGCAGATTGCCCATATTTTGGCAAAATGCAGCAGGAAGTAGCAGGGTTGGCCCCTTGGCGCAGTTTGGCGCAATTGGCGCAGCAATCACATCACTGCAATCAATAGAGTACGCACACAGTATTTCAAACACGAATATTTCATGCTTTTGGTTAATTCAAACAAATTCAGAACGTTTTGTCGTCCCGCTACGTTTTGGATGTATTTAAAGCCGCTTAATTTGGACGACGTTTCTGTGCAATTCATACATCGAAGGATGTATCGACGTGATAGCGATGTGAATGGTTAGTTCAATGTTTTTTGCTTTTATTAAATAATTGGTCAAAGTGCGGCGCTTGTCCCGTCTATAACTTCCTCGTCTTCGTTATTTGTGCTCCGTTTCCAGTTGTGTCATGAACCAACTTGCCTGGATTGCCACTTTTATTCATACTTCTTGTTTTCGCGGAACCGTTCAGTGCACTTCTTTACGAGCGAGGAACAACACCCGCGGAGTTTTGCTTGTTTGCAAGCTAAACAAACTTCATTTTGTTTTCAGGTGTCATGTTCCGTCTATCGCAAAATCCCGCGAAGGCGTCCACCCAAAACGAAGAGATAAATGGCGAAAAACATGAGGTGGGCTATCATTGAGGATGAAATAGCGAAACCTTATCAAAAATTACTGATAAATACAGAGGCACCCGCTACAAACCACATGACACGGGAACTGACATCGCAGATCGCAAACACGGCAAATTCGGGTTTCACAATCCGATAAACACGCAGGAATTCACTACGAAAACTCCAGCGTCCCGAGAAAAGATACCACAGACTGTGGACGCAGCAGATTCCTGTTTCACAGTGCAATAAAAACGTGGAAAACGGCTACAAACTTTCGTGACACAGGATCCGACTTCGCGCGCACAGAACATAAGCAAAACAACTCAAAAACTCGCTCCGAAATCGCATCTACGGCAACCGACATTGCACGTGCAGATTGTGGACAAAAACGCGGGAGCCTGCTGCAAACTCGCCTCTCACAATCAATGTTTCTGAACTTTTATGTTGCATAAATTTAGCCAGTAAAACTAGATGGGCGATCTCACAGGGGAGGGTGCCCTTACGAAATTTTGTGGTAGTCTCGAGTACCTCGACCCGTCGACCGAAAGAGATAGGACGGCACGAACCTTGCCACTGGGTGCAGCCGGCTTGTCCCCCTCTCCCGCCGTGGCGGCAGGGAGGCCATTGACCTCGGCCACCTTGTTTCGCTTGGTCACCTCCTTGGCCAGGGTGCCGGCCAGCGCAGCGTCGTGGAAGTCCGGGTGCTTCGTGTTGATGTAAGACAATTCGATCGCCACAAGGTTTTCCACCTGCAGTCAAAGCCATTCATTTATTTATTTTATTATCCCCGGGCTTATTTATTAATTTAGTTATCCTAAAGCCAGGAGCATTACGGAGAAAGAAGAAATATATAAATAGAAAAAAGTAACAAAAAGTTGAAACTTAATTCTATGGATTAATATTTATTGAGACACAGAATATGCAGTGCATTTGGAACTGCACACTTGTTTGGGGGATCTCCAGAGCTCGGGAGTCGAGCTAAATTTCACTAAACGAGGATATTGAATCGTTCTATTTATAAACCCATTAAAGTCTATGAAGCGACGCAGGGTTTTGACCTTCATAGTGCAGTTCTTTCGTTTTCCTCTTTGCTTTCCTAGCGTTTTTTTTTTTTTGCTTGCGCTTGCAAACGCCGACTTTTTGGAGATGTCAGCTCTTGCAAAGCGGTGCCGTTGCTCTGTAAAGTGCTGCCAGATAAGTGATCACGACAGCAAGTCTTCCAGCAGCCATGTCGCCCCGGAAGATGACAAGCTGAATGCTATGTAGCCGAAGGAAATTGGGCGTTCGCATAGTGACAAACGTGTCCCAGGTATGTTTTCGTCGTTTCACTCCGGAGGCCTTCAAGATTCGCACTGGGTGCACCGAACGTTTGCGACTGAGAGAGAGCTGTTACGTAAAAGAACCTGGAACAGCCAGGTTATTACGTAACGACTGTCCGCAGAAGCCTTCGGACGTCCGAAATCTGCATAAGCCGACAGACGTTTTTTCTCGGCTTCCAAACCATCTTACGTAAAGATTGAATGTGTAGTGTACTGGTCCCTTCATACCTGTAAAGTGTCAACCTCCCACTACGAGTGGTATTCTCTCTAAAGCCGAGAACAGTGCAAACGCACTGTTATCGTAAATCCTGGCTTGTGATTGTACCTTTATAGATCATCTTATTCGTTTCGCTGCAGAGACGCAAACGACAGGCATAACAAAATCGTTTGTATGTTCCGCATACCCCGCAAAAGCCCTTCCCCAGTCACCTTGCAAAAAGCGCAAAACACAGAGTCCACACCGTCCTGACTTCCCAGTCTTTTACCTGCTTCCGAGCAGTTTGTACCTGCTAGTGGGTATGTCTAGTAAAACTGCAACTTGAAACTAGGGGCAGTCCCAGAGAGAGAAGAGGCAAAGTCAGGAAAGCTTGCTCGCTCTCTCCCCGATTTCTGAACTCTCAAGTGATTGTACCATAATAAATGCACCAATGCCTCTTCCCAAAATAAAGAAAAAGAACTTTATTCACTACGTAAAAAATGGTCTCAGTTCATGCATCTGTGGGGAGGTAGGAAATCTTGCCCAAATTTATTCACACCGCCATGATGAGCACAACAAACTCGCACAAGATTTAACAGGAAAATATCGGTGGTGACTTCAGTTTCCCTGAAATTCTGCATAACCGGTCGTTTGCAGGACCGAATCATCTACTCGAGCGCTGTGCGTCATTGTGAAAACACGTCGCTGTGCATACGCAGTCCAACATGCAAACGCAGTCCAACAACAGCATAAAAACGGCAGATTTAGGACAACAATCCGGAGTCCATTGTTCAATTAAAACGACGTAATTTTGTTTTGTCGTTTTGTCACCTTCTCGCAGTTCGTATTTAAAAAATCAAATGTGTTGTGTGATTTAGCCAAGAGTGCTGTAAATAAATGTTTGTTTTGTTCTTTTGCCCTAACTTTCCCCTGTTCCTTAAAAAAAAAAAAAGGGTTGGCTTATATTTTAATCATTTTTTTTTTATTCTCGGTGGGTTCAATAAATAGGGGTCGACCTATTTTCGGGTAAATACGGTAGTTGCGCGGACCCCCCGTAAACGCGTATTAACGTTCAAACCGCCGTCTGAACGTTTGAACTATTGACTGCTCTTTCGAACTCGTCTGTGCTTGTTCAATCGACAGGGATGCATAGATCAAACTTAGAACCGGTAATTGCAATAAGTCACAGGCCTCAAAAGACTCAAGTTTGAAGGTTGGGGTAAGTAGGCTCAATGTCAACAGTAGACACAAGGAGATGTGGATTATTGTTACCAGTGGCCATCACCGACTTGTTATGCCCATCGACGTAGAGCATTGCAACTACCGTTCACGCTTTTTTAGCCCGGGCAAAGTCGCGACTAAAAGTAGCGACCAGAATCTCATCAAGTGAATTGGGCCTTAGCGTCCATTCTGGGGCGTTCACGTGGAACGAATCGCTGCACGTCACATTATTTATGCGAAGTTTTGCGGCGTAATGAGCCTCATTAATATTGCTCGGGCCACTGAAGTAGCAAAACATTGCCAGGAACACATAGAATCAACAATTCTAACGTGAAAAAAGCAGGGGGACTCACACCGACACCGACAACGGCACATTCCAATGGTTCGCTCATGAAGGACGGCGCTCCTTGCCCACACTACATCATGCATGTGCAGTGCCGGTGCCGTGCCGCTAGGGGTGCTCCAGTTCGTTTGTTAAACACGCTAGACAAACTGTACATGCTCCTCAGGCAGGGAATATGCGGTTACCATAGTGAGGCCAAACACTCCGCTGATCTCTTTTGTTCCACCGTGCACTGAAGGTAAGTGATACCAAATTTCTCTGAAACTTGAGAGATAAATAACGCAAAAATAAGTATTATAATGGCAAAATGGGCCGTAGTGCCCATAATGCATGATGAAAGACCATTTCCTAACGCCCCGACACCCGGAGCAGCCGACGCGGGGGCACATACCATGGTGTTTGCTGCGGGCAGGCGTCGCCGAAGCAGCTGCGTCACCACCTCGACGATGCACTCGTGAAGCTTGGGGAAGCGGAGCATCTCTTGCTGAAACGGAACGAGTCCACTGCATTACAGCGTCGGCCGTCGAAGAGAAGGAAGCGAGCTCCAGCAAATTCACTCCAAAGCGTCAGTCCCGAAAAGACGACTTCGAAGTCGCTACAATTCGAGACATTCCTGTCAACGCCCCCGACACAAACCTTGGAGACAAGTACTGAAATTTGATGCAACTGTCGTGCCCGGTTGCCTACATTTCCAGTTCAAGGTCGGTGCCTTCCAAGGTGCTTTGCAACATGTACTCGGCCGAAATGCTGCGGGGCGGCATTACACTCCTGCCGCATGCAATGCCCCACACTCTAACACTTGTAAGATGGAAGCTGCATGGCTTCGGCTGGTAACAGGTCTAGATGCTCAAAGAATCGCCAGGAAAGATATAACAGAGGTCAATGGTTTCACATTTTCAAAACGCTCTCGGGCACTATTCTTATAGATGACTGGAACTTTTTCTGGCCTTTTTGGTGAGCTATGCAGACTAGAAACTTAATATGCTCTAAAACAACGGATCAGGTGCTCTGAAAACCCGGCGACGAATGACTTCACTTCGAGATATTTCCAACTCCCATTACGCTCCTTCCTACTAAGGTCCCAAACAATAGCAGAGGTTATTTCTGCGGCAAGGAAAATACGGTAGGGACGCAAAGCTATCAATAGTACTACCGCAAAATCCCGAGAGATAACCCGCCTAACATCAAGAGCAAATCAGGTGAAAATATGAAGTGGGCTAACTTTCAATGTACAATCAAGAAAAGTTAGAAAGATTGCTATTTTTAGATTGTGTCCCATCCAAGCTTGTTACGGCGGTGAGGGGCAACGAAGCAAAGATGACTGTACTTCCCAGTCGGCAATGTTCGCTTATATCCAGCCAAAGCTAATTAGCCCATTTATGCTGAGGCCATCATTGATCCCAACACTACTGTATTTACATCAATGTAGGCAGACCCATTTTTCAATTTTTGAAAATCTGAAGTAGGGGCGGGGGGGTCGACTTATAATCGAACCAAAGCATCCCGCCATCAACAAAAACGAAACAATCGCAATATCAAGAACACCTCGGCTTGTTACGAGTTCAGCCAACAGTACCTGTAGCATTGCGCCATTCTGTGCACTCATTTTACAGATTATTTTTTTTATTTGCACAAACGAGAATTAGTATTGATAGCCATTCGCGAATTAGCCCGTATGTATGGCGGTGAACAGCGCATGACGCGTCCGACTCCAAGGGGTGGCGGCACTTCTTGTAAGAGCCACTCTGGAGGCCGCTGGAACAGCCTTACGGCTCACTCCTTGTGGCTTCTCTTCGTAGTTTTTCGCATAATTCACAGTCGCACATTGTTTGATCGAGTGTCAAGATCATGCTGGAGAGCTATGTTCTTTTGTACTGACACGTGTGATCTGGGCAGCTTAGGTTTTCAATGCAAGCAACCAACAACTGCGCTGTTGGACGCAAGTTCGACACGTCGGAGCGGGTGATGCTCCGGTGGAGGCCGCAATGGCACGGGATGTTAAACTGCAACGGCAAACGAAGAGGCTTCCGCAGGCCAAAGTCTGGATAGTTGAGGATGCCTTCCAAAGTTGGAGGCCAGGCTTGCAACGTTTGCCGCAAAAGTGCACAGTCGGTCCCCACCCCTGAGGTGCAACGCAATCGCCGAGCAAGCGAGGAAGATGCGGTTGATCCTGTCATTTGCGAAGTGCGAGATTTTGGTTGACGCCGCCAACGACACGTATCGAGAACGTAGCAGCGATGACAACGGGACTGACGTCACCAGTGCGGACGAGTCATAGTCTAGTCCCGGACAAAGTGAGAACGACAGGAAGCAGCTTCAGTTTTTTTTCCTCCAGGGTGACGTTCCTAGTTTCGATAATGTCTGGCCATCTCATGCACCTCACGCGTGCATGTGCAGCCAAAGCACACTAGAAGGAATCAATCGCGTGTTGGAGGTTGGGCTTTCGGAACAGATACTTTGCCGTTCTCGCGTGTTTGCAAAAAAATGCACATCTAAAGATTTTTTAATTTTTTTGCTGACGTGCAATCCGTGGGGGTTGCCTTACAATCGAGTCAACTTACAATAGTGTAAATACAGTACTATTACTAGGAGCGGGCTAACTTTCGGTGAGCAAATCAAGCCAAAAATATGGGTGGGTTATCTCTTGGGGGTGGGGCATCTCTCAGGATTTTATGGTAATGATACTATCGATAGTGGAGGTCGAGTCCATTTATCAATATTAAAAAAATCTATCGATAGTCTACTATCATTAAAACTATACATAGTATCAATAGTGTACTATAGAAAGGGTACTGTCGATGGTGAACTATAACTATTTGTGACTAAGTGCCAATAGTTTTCGTTGGATGTCATAGTCAACGCTCGATTAATAACCTCCTGCATGTCCACCACCGTCCCCCTTTTCATGCTTTACTTCCGTTTCCCTAAGCCAGATAGTTTTTGTGAAAGTTGACGATCAATACTTCTGAAAAACCTATCGATAGTCAATTTATCGATACAGTCTAATCTCGTTAATTCAAACTCGAGGAAGACAAAAATTTGTTTAAATAAAGCACAGTTTGAATTATTAGGAGTTTCCTCCAATAGAGATGTATAGGATGGAAGCTGCATGTCAGTTTGAATTATACGCAAGTTTGAATTAATGAGAGTCGACTGTAGTTCCATATTCCTAGAAGACGATCCTCTCTTGTTTGAAACAGCCGGCGAATGCCAAGATGGCCTCTAAAGCAGGCCGGCGAACCCACCTGGACCTCCGTGCCGCAGTGCTGGATGATGCGCTGCATCTCCTCGTGCACCAGCTCCACGCAGCGCAGGCTCGGCTCCTCCAGGCGTCGGATCTGCCTTTTGACCAGCAGCTCAAAGGACACCTCGGGCACGAAGAGGGCCGGCCGGGGACCCTGGGAACGGCCGCAGGGGTCAAAACGCTCTCGCGATGCTGCACAACCCAGTTTTGCGACGGATTCGCGCTTATGTTCGTTTCGACACAGAACGTCCGTCCCTTCCCCCCCCATTTTGTGGTAATGTGAAATATATTGCACGTTGCATCGCGTCATCTCCATGGCACGTAAGAAAGCCCTGCCATAGCTGGAGCTTGAGCGAGAGTTGAACAGAAAGTTTGTGTCCCTTGCAGTCGTGCTTTCCAACTTTGGCCCGGCGACCTCGTACACTTCGAAGCACCCGCCTGTTCTCTTCCCCCTTGCCTGCAGCACGATCTGCCACCGTACGTGCGAGCGTGCACGCCGCCCCGTGACGACATTTCAGACTCGCTTTCGCCGCCTGCGATGTCGGCGCAGGTGGTTGAACTTCGGATTCACAACCGGAGGGACCCCGGTTCGAAACGGAGCGTTTCCACACTTTCTCCGGCGCTTTTTTATGCTGGTGAATTTTCATACGATGCTCCCCCGTTACAAGTGCGTTACGGGAGTCTGCGTCACGGGGAGTTGTTAGGAGTCAGCCACGTAACGGTCCTCTTCAGCGAACCAATATTTTTGCGATGGACCAAACTCTCTCAACCTGCAGCCAGAACAAGCAGCCATGTTGTCTGGTCTGCAGCCAACCCAATATTTATCGTAGCCACGCGCAAGAGTTGACAAAAAAACAAGGGACGCGCTGACTTCCAAACTTTAGGGTTCGGCTACTTCCATCGTTGCAGCGATCGGACGCAAGCTACTACCCGAAAAACGTCAACATTGCGACCCCCGTGCCACGTCCTCAAGTTCTGCGAAGACTAAAAGAAAATGCTCGCTTTCGTCAAAGAAGTTACACCGCAACAAAGAAGTTTCCGGGTCAGTGACGCTTTGTGCGAGAATACCTGGGTACCGTTCGAGCCAGTAAGCTTGCGTAAAGTGAAAAAATTCTAACTCAACATCATTCCACATTTTAAGAGGAACAATATTTTAAGTGGAATGCAAATGAATTAGCCAACTTTCTAAATATTAATTTGTGTGCAAGCCCTCCAATGCAAACGTTGAAGAGCCCATTGCAAAACATCCCGTCGAGGTAACCTCTGTATGCCTCATTTTTTCAGCTTTAAAGGGAAGATGGGGCACTTCTACATTTAAGAAAAAACGTTTGAATTGCATTCATTTGTCCTTTAGAATAACAGATACAGTGTAGACCGCATATAACGTATGTCGGGGGAGTCACGAAAATCCGCACTATAAGCGGTACCGTGCTATAACCAAAACATCAATTTTTTAGGTCAAAATGCATGCCATCAGGCAACTTACCTTTGTAAAAGAATTTATTTTACGTTAGATGAAAAATAAAGCTTAGTTTGAGGAAAGTCTTTATTTCACCAGACTAGTACACTTCTCTCTCAAGTGTATCACACATTTTGAAAGAAATGAGCGACTTTTGCCTGGCGTAGCCTTTCAGGCGGGCTGCAAATGGACGTTGCGAGCGTTCAGGATTGCTAACCCTAATCACTTTTCTCCGGCGATGAAAACGCGTGAAAATTCGCATCCTTTATACGGTACGCGCCATAACACCTTCAACTTCAGCACAGGCATGAAATGCTCCAAATAATAAATCCGGGCGATGTTCGAAAATACAAATGCTTAGAAAGCACCACTGTAGTTGAAGTAAACAAACACGACGACACGGGCGTTTCTGCCGTCTTGAGTGCCGCCACAACATCGCCGCACGAGTAGGTGGATCTTCCCTTCTAGTACGTGCTGGGTTATCGTAGCGACACACAACGGAAATTCAGTCAAGAATTGCGCTTTTACGCGGAACGATGGACTTCCACCACGCCGCCTACGTCGACGATCAAAACCGACGCCATGTTTGCGGATAGAAGCAGCCGGCCGGCCGGCCCGCGACAGGCATGCAACGCGCGCGAACACTTCTCCTTGACCCGCGATTGGTCTGTCGTTACGGTTGTTTCCAACGCACAAAGCGGAAGGACGCACGCACGTGAACGACATGTGCGTGCGTCCCTCCGTCCCTATGGCAATTGAAGCCTCACTCTTCGCTTCTCCCCGCTTCTTCGAGCAACCGCCTTGCCCTGCGAGTGCCGCTTGCGGCTCGCGCCATTATCTAGTGTCGCACAGGGAAGCGTGCTCTCTGCGTCGGTCAGTCGGCGCGGTCGCCGGGCTGTTCCAAAAACCGCACTATAACCGGTATTTCCCTTCGCGCGCCTGCAATTTAAGTGGTATGTAATTACATGGAGTTCTATGAGAGGCGAACCGGTGGTTTAAAAAAGCCGCGTTATACCCGGTCCTGCACTATAAGCGGTTACGTTGTAAGTGGTCTATACTGTATCATAATTATATTTAAATGCGACATGCCAGAGAGCCACAAAAGCAATTTCAAAATAGGGCTGAAGCCCCGCCTCCCTAGCCTTGGGCAGCCAAATTATCCGTCGGTGACGTCACGTACAGCGACTGTCTTTTTCTTTTGCGTTTTCTCGCGTTCAACAATACTTACACAGCAAATGGTTTGGTTATTCGGGTTCACGGGGTAAAAATACACTAGAATTCGCTTCTAACATATTTTAGGGGCGAAGCTCCTTAGGGTCTAGCCTTGTCCGTCCGGCTGGCATCCGTGCTCACATAAAAAGAAAAAATGTTTGCGCAGTCAACAAGGTTCAAACCTGTGCGGGGAGACCCCAATGGATTTCTAATCCATCGCCTTTATTACTCGGCCACGACTGCGGGACGAGTAGGGGGCTTTGAGATGAGCTAGTAACTCAAGAGCTGGGGATGTCATGGATGAAACGTTGCATGTAGCCGAGAGGGCGCTGCTGTCAAATGCGTATATAATCGCGTTAAACTTTGCATGCATTGGCTCAACATTTATAGAAGAGAGGGCGCTGCGGTAAATGCTCAAATGCGTATATCACCACGTTCGATACCACACATTATCTTTCTGACATAAATCGTTGACTTAAGCGGTAGAGATGCGTTCCCACGGCTTCTAGCGGATCCAAGCTAATCCGCTAGAAGAACCACTGGCTCTGCATTTCACCGACCATAAAGCAGTAATAATCAAGTCGAAACGCAACACGGAACTCAGCACTACCTATAAGCAATAAAAAAAATATCAGCACTACCTATGAACAATAAAATCAGTATCATCAACACCACCAGAGCTTCACCCCAATCAACATCATTCACCACAAGGAGATGCGGTCATTTTTTTTTTTTTTTCAAGAACCTCCATAGTTTTTTTTTAAAGATAGCATGCGAGATGTAGAGAATATATCACCAAGGGTCCTAAAGGGGTTATGACACGAAAATTAAACGGATAGATTATTCTTGAAATGGAATTCTCATAGGCTACTTAGTGTATACACCAAGTTATTCAATTTTTAGAGCTATAGTAATTGCAATAATGAATTTAAAAATTTTCATCATTTTCATCTGGCTACCAGGCAGCACTGCTCAAGCTAGTCACACCATGGTGTCCATAAACCACGTGCCCATGAACGCTCTCTCATTCTAGGCGCCCCCATGACCGGCCAAGCTCTCCTCGCCGCGGTACGATCAAAACCGCTCACGCAACTCGGTAACCTGAAAGCTATCTTGATCTCGCCCCCAGCCCGTTGACCCTCCACCCTGCATGCACCTGCGAGATATTTCCGGACGACGGTGACCACGTATATAACTCGCCGTCACTGGAGCTGGTCGCCAGCGGGTCGCAGTCAAAATGAACAGCTTCCAACATCTCTTGATAACAATCACTCTCATCGCTCCTGCGATCAATGTCAAACACTTTGACAAGGTGAGCGATGCCGTAGACGTAATCGTCATGGACCGCATGTTCAAAACGCGGAAGGTAAACGAGGAAGCTGAAGCTCGAGACGCCAAAAGAGCCAAGTCTGTGAGTGCGTGCAAGGGGATGCCACGCGGGAGGCTGGCTATGTAGCCAGCCTTCAGCTCCGCCCAGTCGGCCCCTCCGAGGGATCCGCACATAAATCGATTTATCCACGAAACTATTGCGGCATTTTTAATACAAATTTAGCAGGATTATAGAAACATACAATGGGTTTTAGCAGTAGCATTATCTGATATTTTATTTTTGGAGTGTCTAACCCCTTTAAAAATCGGTATCCTCAGCACCACCAGAGCTTCACCCCAATCAACATCAATCACCACGTGGAGATGTGGTAATTTTTTTTTTCAAGAACCTCCGTAGTTTCCCTTTAAAGATAGCATGCGAGATGTAGAAAATATCACTAAAGGTCCTAAGCTCACAGTTCACTAGTGAGATGTTGCGTGGAATCTTACTAAAATATCACGCACCATCTTTAAAGCTTCAAAAAGATTAGGCACACAAAGGCTACCTGGACGGAAACAGCACGATAGAATGTTTCTCAACACGCGTACCAAAACCGTGGAGCGGTTCGTAATAAGGCATGCGGTCAAGTCAAGATGCAGTCTTTTTCACAGGAATAAATTATTCACCTTAACAGGTCATGTGAGTACTGTAATATCTCGAGATAGCCCACCTAAAATCGAGAGCAAATCAGGGGAAAACAAGGAGTGGGCTAACCTTCGGAGTACAACCAAGAAAAGTTGAAAAAAGGCTATTTTTAGATTATGTTTTCGGGCCATACTTGATATTGCGGAGACGGAGAGTGAAGCAAAGATGACTGTACTTCCCAGTCAGCAATGTTCGCTTTATCCCGCCATAGCTACCTAGTTGTTTAAAAATTAAAACAGCGTAAGGATATGAACAAGGACAAGGCAGACGAACAAGGCGCTGTTCGTCTACCTTCTTGTTCTTGTCCGTGTCCTTGTGCTGTTTTAATTTTTAATCATGAAATACCAACTAGCCCAAACTTCTACGTTAGCCTACCTAGTTGTATTTACGCCAAGGTCATCATTGACCCAAACACTATGAATATTAGGAGTGGGCTATCTTTCGGTGTTTATTAGTAATATCTTTCAGGATATTACAGTAGTCATTCGTTAGCCTTTTAGTGATTTTTTTTATTTATTTGAAATACTATTGGTCCTACGCAGGACCAAGATAGCAGTGGATTTGCACAACGCAGAAACACACTCAAAATGCAGAAATCAGTAACATGTGTACAACTCAATGATGAAATGACAACTCTAGGTACTGCTGGCAGACATCTCTGAAACAAGGGAACTAAACTCTTTTCAAGTTCCATCGGTCATGACATGTGCTGGGAGCTCATTCCATCCTCGCATTGTTTACAAAAAGAATGAACTCCTAAGACAGTCCTTGGGAAACGTCTACTCTTCCACATACCAAGTATGCGTGTTGCGGGCTGAACGGACATGCTCTCATTGATATACTGTTGCTTTTTTTTTTACAAGAACCAGGTTATTTATTACGTTATCAAAGAGATTAATGAAGCACTGACAGGTCAAAATAATTTTTTTTTTTATTATTATTATTCAAAGCGATTAAAAACCATGCCTGGACATTACCCTCAAAATTCGAAACTTGGGAATTCAGTCTTTGATAACTAAAAAAACAATTTCCGAATGCCGAATTTTAAGTTCCCGCGCGAGCAGTGACGTCAAACATTGGGCGGCCCTGCGAGTCGACTTTCTTTCACGCCTCCGCTCCGAATGTGTGTGTAAGCATTGTCCGCCATTGCCGCCGCAACCCGAAGCAAGGAGGTAAGAAGCGGGATTGAAGGGCATCAAAAAAAACCGGCTCCCTCCGTGCGTGCCGTGCCGCCTGCCCATTGCTGCGAGCAGACGCTTGACGTCTTGCCGCTTCTGGATGAAAGGCTGCTCCGGCGGAGTCACAACCAAAACTACGATACAGACACCAAACCCAGTTGTTTTGACGATTTCCTTTTCAAAGTCTGAGAGGTCATCGGGCACCTAAAAAAACACCACTTCGTCCGATTCCCCGACTCACCGATTAGCCACGTTTTCTGAGGGAGAATAAAAATCCAGGAGGCGACATCACAACAAATCCCGAGTTTTGCAACTAAATTTTATAGAAATGTCGCCATACAGGGGGATTACGGCGCATGGAATGCAATTCCGACTAGTGTGTTTAGCGTCCCGTTCCGCCCATGCGTCGAAAGTTGACCCAAATTGACAACAAATGACATCAGAAATACCGGAGCAACGTACCATCGAATGTCGCGATACAGGCGGTTGGTTGCAGAAGTTTTGACAAAAAGCATGAGTAGATGCGAGCGTCGCCGTTGTCGCGGCTTCCCAACCCCCGGCTGCCAAAGCTTTTGTGAACCGCCGAGCCAGAAAGCAACCCGTGGCAGAACAGACGTCTGCCACATCTGCCACCGCTGCCGCGACACCCTAAGTGTCGGTGTCGCGGCCGATGATAGCACAACGCTTTTACGATGTCATCGGGCGGAAATCGACGGTTCACTTTTTTGGACGCAGTAAACGCACCGGTCTGATGCGTTACGGGAATCTGCATCGGACGCCACGCCACGAACGTTCTGGGTTCACCGGGCTTAGAAGCACCCCACTCACCGTGGCGTTGCGGATGGCGGTGAGGATGTCAAGGGTGCTGAGGCCCCCCAGGGGGTGAATCGAGTCCAGGGTGCGGCCAAAGGTCTCGTGGAAAATATAGCAGATGCGGGCGCCCCCACACAGCTCAGTCGTCTCAATGTTGCGCGCCGTACCCTCGATGGTCGAGCAGTACGACGACGCAAACTTGGTGATGATCTGGAGCAGTGTCTGGCCCTGCGAGCCGGCAGGAAAAGGACGCCATTACAAGATGCTGACCGGACGAGCTTTCAGGTTTCTTAAAGGGATGCCAAACTCCCCGAGAACGTTTCTTTTGAGTGCCCAAATACGACCGTAGTAAAGTGGTAAGTTGGGCGAGTTGGTAATGATTGAACGAGCAGCCGACCGGTCCTGCTCGTCTGAGCGACAGTCTGTCACTCGCGAGTGGCCGACAAACGCTGTTCGTTGTACGACCATAATCGTCGAGGTTCGGTGGCGCCGTTGGCCGTTCTGCGATGACGGTAAGTGCAGCGATCTTTGATCACTTCTTTAATATGCAAATCAGCCGAGCATGAATGTACTTGTGCCCCGATAGAAGACATACCTGTATCACAAAAAAAAACTTTGCCCCAAAAATGGCCTCTTTTTTCACGTAACGTTTTGGTTGCAAGGCCTATTTTGAATACTGCGACATGCTGCTATTTGATGCCAATCAACATCACTCGCCACGTGGAGATGCATTTTTTTTTTGCCCTACATGAGCACGGGAGCACGTGCTCACATGCTCGTGAGCATGAGCACCCGACGCCGGACATCGGAAGGACCTACGGACATGGCTGGCCCCTAAGGAGCAGTGCCCCTGAAAGTTTTCTTGATGGAGGAGGTTCCTAAAGGCCACTGAAAAGAAAAAATGTATTTTTTTTTCACAACCTGCTTGGGACACGCATTTTAAAAAATAAATTTGACGAAAAACATTTTTTTTAAAGCAATATTAACGACAGAACTTAGTCAGTAGTCACCTCCCTTCCACTTGTTTTCTCTCTTGGCATTTCGGGCACGTGAAGGAAAGAAGCTGTGGCAATGAGAAGCTGCGGCCATCACGTTGAGGTGGAAAGAGTGTACAACCATTCCGTGATATCATGGACTTTGCACGCATAATTCAGATGCAACTGAAATAAATCTCACTCAGTCAATATTTATTTAAAAAAAGAATTTTGCGCATAAACTTTATTTTTTCACACACGTGTCCCAACCAGACTGTCTAAAAAAAACACTTTTTTTTTTTTTTCAGTGAGCACTTCACAAAAGAATCGGCAGCCTCTTTGATCACTCACAACACAGCCTTCTGGTCACTGAAGTATGTAGGAAAGGGAACACACTGCACACACGAGTTAACACCCTGCCCAAGATTATATTGAGACGAGTACCATTACGAGCGGTGGGTTGCTTTACATCCGACAGTGCTACGCACCAATCGAGTTCCACAGTGAGGGATGTGCGCCGGCATCCCCTGCCACACATTTCACAGCAAAAGCACGCCAGAAGGCAGCACATGCACTGGAGATCGGGCACTTGAAAGAGACGACCTGTTGTTCTCACCTAGCAGTGACTTATTGCTGTACAAGATTTCTGAGCGTGCAGGGTCCCCCAAGCCGCAAACTGAGACCAAAAGACCGACTTGCCTGGTCCTGCACGGCTTCCCCGTAGGAGGTGAGCAGCGACTGGAACTGGGAGATCATCACGTTGACGCGCGTCTTCAGCTCGGGCAGGCAGTCCCGGATGTGGTGCATCAGCAGCTGGACAACGGCAACACAACACTTTACCGCAGTGCTTGCCATCTCATTTCCTCTCCCTCAATTCAGCGGAAAGTTAGACTCAATGTTCAGACTGCCGTGAAGTACAAAAGAGAATGCCCCGTCATAAATGGCCGTTCATTACTCTCACCAACACCAAGACAAAAAACTGGAACATATTTTAACTGTCACTCGGACCTTTGGTAAGTAAACACATCCAAAGAACCTGGCCAACAGAAAAAGGCTCAAGCCATTACAAGATTTTGGTTTTTATTTGCCACTTCAGAGTGAGGCAAAGATTTCCTTCAATATTTTTTGGAACAAATCTACTACGCAGCCTCCCTATTATTGCAAAATGTGGTGTTCCAGCATGCAAAGCTGATTTTGAGATTTAGTTAAGGTTGGTTAGATGCATTTAGTCCCATAAAGTTCATATATCAAATCTAGCAGAAAAGGGTTGCTATTTTCTAAAGTATTTCGGATGACTCGAAATAGCAGGGAATAGGGGGCTAAATAGGGGAATACTAGGGGGTAACCCTTTAATATACACAAAGCAGCAGCAAAATATCACTGGCAAGGTCAGTACCTCATCTTTTTTTAGCTTTGTTTTGTGAGAAAGACACGCATCATGCAAGCTACTACTAAAAAAAATTGCCCCTTTTCCACACTTCTGTTACACTACATAACACAGAAAGTGATGCAGTGTCAGGATAATGCAATCACGGCACCACCGTTTCTGCTGTAGCGGCAGCTCCAAGAACGAGATATATTGGAACGAAGAAAATAGAAGAGTCGTGTCCGGCCGTGGATTTCTAGTGAACAGCCCAAACTAGAAAGCGTGCCGAAGTAGTAATCATGAAGAGGAAGGATAAAAGAGTGCACACTTGGCAGGGACGAAAGCCTGGAGCTCGCATTTATCGTCTGCTAGAAATAGAGCGTCTCTCAACGGTTCATCCCATAATGTGGAAAAACAGTGGTCTGTGAAAGGTACTTAAAGCCGTGGTGCTGAATTTCGTGTAGGGCACCCAACAGAGGCCAGCACGGGCCACAAATCGGACACCAGTTTTGCATTCGGCTGGCACTCGCGTTTAATCAGTAAGGACACGAGCTACAGGGGAACGCTGACGCAGTACTCGCATGACAGTCTTCTGTAGGAAGCTGGAAATGGTTAGCTGCTGGCCATGTAACACATCCCGCATGATATGATTGTGTTGCGTGTATGTCTCGACAGCCAAAAGTTAGTCAGCCTCAGTGGGTGCCTGGTGTCTTGGCTGTAGACAAGACACCTTAATTGACGAGCAAATGTGTCGTTTGCCTTCTTTTTTCCACCTTCTGTCACTCCATTTCTCTCTCATTTTTTCGTGATTTCAGTAGTCAGGATTTTCTGTGCTCCCATCTTCACTGCCCTGTCTGGCCCAGGTCCGTAAGAGAGACCCTCTTTTGCAAGTCCTGCAAGGTCAGGATCACATTTGCTTCCATCTCTAGATCGCTAGCGCAGTGGGAGCGAAAGCTCGGGCTACAGATCCGAGGGATACCGGGTTTTATCTCCACGCCTGCCGGTTTGATCCGGATGAGCATCGTGCCAGTGTCCGGTCACGTATCATTTGTGCTCAATACACGGTAAAGATTACAGGCTAACAGCTACTGCACTGGCTAAATGTCTCACTTAGGACGTAGACTTCAGACGCACACGGGCAGACTAACTTCAAGCTGTCCACAATGTAAGATATATATAGGTGTGGACACGCTGCACGATGAATGCTGCGACATAATCGACCAGATAAAGTACTAGTGGCTCGCAACTAAGTAAGCTATGTCGACAGCATCTCATGGCCCCACAACGTAACTAAATGACAAAAAAAAAAGAGAAAAAAAATTAAGTGTCTTCTTGCCATGGCACATGTGCACATGCGCTTTCTGCCCGGCGCATCTGCTCCGACCTTGACAGGCGCTGGCTCGAACACTGCACCAGAAATCTCTTCACTTTGAGGTGTTCATAGAACTGTTGTTACTGCCACTGAGGCACAAAACAAGGGTCGATGATGAGGCTGCCAGGTTCTACATGAAGTGGCATACCCAAAAAACTACTTTAAAAACAAGCATGTCTCCCATAGGAAGTATTGTCACGAATGACAAGTGATGAGGCGGTGAATGACTGAGTAAACTGAACGTTTAATAGGGCAAACTTGTGCCAAAAATAAAGAAGGAAACCGAAGAAAGCAGAGCTTCGCGGGCGTCCAAGTCGGCGTGTCAGCAGAGTCGAACACTGAAGCGAAAACTGACTCGACAAGGTTGCGGGCGGCCTCTTATCTCGAATGAGTCACTATCTCGAAGATTCGGCGGGGAAGGTTCGAGCGTAGCGCGCTCGGCGCGAGAATGAACACGCACTTTCTAGAACAACAGAAACGATAGAAGTTATGTTCGGAGCAAGGATAAACGAGAACCTTCTGCAAGTCTGCGCGCGGCAGTATTCCCTTGCGGCCATAGTTGTGTGCACAGCTGCCGAGCGCGTGCCGATGGCGAGCTTCCGCAGTTTTTTTGCAACGTGCATTCCGCACCATCAAGATTGCCGGTCTTAGCAGGCTATTAATATGAGCACGTTCCGAGCATGCACTCTAAACATTGCCTTCAAATATGACATCCAGTGAAAAGCATGGAGAACTGGGCCTGCGACAGGCTAGCACTAGCCCCTTATCCAAGAGTCGTCCGGTGGCACTGCTTGCAACCAAGGCAAGGAGAGTACTTTAGCTCGCAGCTGCGACGCGCACGATGTCCACACCTGTATTTATCTCGCACCGCGAAATTGTCTGAACGTACACACGACGCAATAACTTTAATGACGGCACGTGCTCTCACCCGGTTGAGGGTCTTGGCAAGGTACTCTGTGCCGTTGCGGTTGGCGAGGGCGGGGTACTTGCGCTGCAGGAAGAGGGCCTCGTCCCGCAGGGCCTCCTCGATGGGCTTGCGGTCCTTGATGTCCTGCTGCGAGCGGTTCACCACCCCCACAATGCCCAGCTTCACCGGGATCACCCGGCCGCAGAGCACGTCGATGGCGTCCGTGCCCGCGTCCATCAGGTCCAGCTTGGTGATCACCGCCAGCGTGCGGCGCCCTACAAGAGAGGGGGGTCTGAAGCATTCCGTCAAGTCCGCGAGTCTACACAGAGCACACTAAGACGTCTACACGGAGCGAGTCTGGGACAGTCTTGTATGGCTACTGTTGGTGCTAAGCCTGGAGGGTCCATCACCGAGAGACAGCACGATTCATTATATGGTGACTGCAGCCTCTTCCATTGCTTTCTGTGGTTTTGACTGGGTACAGCTAGTGACTAAATAAGCTACGCTTCAGAGAAACGACACTCTGGTTGTGTAGGTGCTCAAGATCAATGTTGCCGTTTGTCGAGAATTCACGCCCGATGGACGACGCGAATGTTTTCTTTCGTTCTGTTTGCCAACACAGTTTCCAACAGAGCAGAACGCCACTGGCGAAATACCACTCAAGAAGTCACAATTAACAAAACCTGCAAACGGCGCCCGTGTGGCTCTAAGTACCAGAAGGGCGGTGGCCACGACCTGCTGGCATGCAAACAAATGTTGCACGACGCAAACGGGCGAGTGGACGATCTGGTGGCATCAGGCAAGGAGGAAAAGAGTACCAATGTTCCAAGTGCAGAGGCCAGATTCCCAAAAAAAATCTCCTTAAGACAAAAAAGTTTGTAAATTTACCTCACGACAAAGTTACGAACTTCTGAGTATTCCCGAAGCAAAATGTTCGTAAGTTTTCCGTAAGTTACGACAAAAGCCGTAACTTACGCAAAACTTACGAATATTTTGCTTCGGAAATACTTAAAGGTTCGTAACTTTGTCGTGAGATAAATTTACCAACTTTTTTGTCGTAAGGAAGTTTCGGAAATGTGGCCTCAGGTTTCTACCGACTATAAATACAACAAAAGAAGCGGCGAACCGGTACAACAGAAAGTAAAAAATTAAACGAGCTTAATCACGCTGACAAAGACAGAGCGCAGAATCTCTCACGGAAAAATCACGTTCCATTTGTGGTTTGTGCGAGATTTTCACTTTTTATTGTCATCCAGTAATTTACTTATTTATTTTCCTTTCATTTATTTATTTTAGATTTATTTTCCAGTTTTATTTTCTTTTATAGTTATTTTGTTTATTTATTTATTATTTTCGTCCAAAACCTGCCATTCTCGTTAAAACGTTTGCATCCAAAGAAGATAGCAAGCCCCTACAGACCAGCTAGTAGCTAGTGGCTATAGCATCCGACTGCCACAGCACCGACCCCAAATTGAGCCCCGTCGAGGCTTAAACTTTATATAAAAACTTTACGTATAACCTTTGCCATCCTTAACCTACCCAACGTGTAACTTGTTCATGACGCCCGCAAAGCCACTCGTTCATGACAATTTTCTAGCATTGTGCGAATATTCAAAATATTAAATAGTTTCGAATAATACGCTATTCAATATTTGCTTCGAGATAAACTGTGCATTTATATCTTTTTATACTCCGTTTACCTTTAAGGGGGGACACTACCCAGGAAAAAACAATTTCTACAAAAAAACAGTGATTTTGAAAAATGTCGTATTTACATTCACAAACATCTAGAGGGTATTCCCAGAAAGTTACATTAGATTGTACTGCATAGTTAATTTTTTATAAATTATTTTCGGTCCACCAACGCTAAAGAAAAGGTAGAGGTTAGAGCACTTTGAACACATTTTTCTCCATTTCATTTTCTGGCATAAATTTCACTTTAGGAAAACTATCGTTTTGTTATTACATAACTTGGATTAATTTTTATGAGTTTTTCTGGGGTGAAATTTTAAGGGGAAGATAACTATGAGCTTGTATTTTTTATTTTTGTAATTTTTCATGCTCAAGAATGAAAATTTTGGACAAAGGATGGAAATCTAAGAAACTGTATTTGTGTTTATGTGGCTTTTTTGTCATGAAAGATGGTATAACATAGAATTATAGCTCCATAGTTATCTGCTCTCAACTGTCCTAATGCAATATAACAGATGAAAATGAAAAATTTATAAGTAATTTCAAAACGATAGTTTTCCTACGCAGGCACGCCCACTTTCATCTTTGAACGTTTGCAGTTTATTTTGTACTTCACCCAGGTTAACAAAATTTGGCAGAAATATTCTCAACATCAACAGAAACAAGCCCTGTAAATATAATTTAAATCAGACAAGTGGTTAAAAAATTTACTTTTTTGGTAGTGTCCCCTGTTAAGCTGAGAGTGCAGCCAATGCCCCAAGCATGAGAGCTCGAGGTCGCTGCTTTGAAGCGTTCTTCGGTAAAATGAGCGCTCGTGCTTGAAATGCATGACCCAAAGCCAGGAGTGCAGGCTAGCTCGCGCTTGTAGCTTTGGCTGCATTCGCAGCTTAAGGTTGAGCAAAGTAAAAGTGTTGATCGCGGAGGCTTAGCTCTGTTGAGTGCGCTTCTTTTCGAGCACCGGTGCACTGCAGAGAAGCAGCATCCGTAAAAGCGAGCTCCGCGGGTGTTGCTTCTCCGCAGTGCACTGGTGCTTGGTAAGAAGTGCACTCAGTAGGGTAACACGCCACAATCGATACCTGGAAAAGTATGGATATCGAAAGTGTGTTTAGGAGAAAACACACTTTCAAAACAAGATGGTGCATGCGAAGGCCTGGTGCATTTAGAAAAGGAAGGGGAACTTTGTGAATATTGATGTATACAGTGGAATAAAATTTTCAAAATTAAACTGTGGCTATTATGCAAGAGTATATGTTAGGCAGAGATGTCTTGACAAGCCGGGGCTAAATGCGACACGCACCGTCGGGGTCCACCTCCCGAGCCAGCTTGACCGCCTCGGACGTGGCAAAGTCTGTGTTGGCCGCCGTCACCGCCAGGATCAGGGAGTTGGGGTTGCCAATGTACTTGAGTATCAGCGACCGGATCTGGGTCTCTATGTCCTCCGGCTGGTCTCCCACTGGAACCTGGGGGGGGAGGGGGGATCACGGGGCTGACAAGGAGACTACTGCCAAATCCCGATCTGACGCCCACCCGCGGCGAGGAGAGACTGTAAAAATCCGCATGTAATAGCTTCGTTTGATTTACCCGCACCTCCTGCACCAGTGCAGAAAAGTGTAGGGCGGTGTACTTCCGGTCAAATCTCAATACACATACCGGAAGTACACTGCCCTACACTTTCTGCACCGGTGCAGGAGGCGCAAGTAAATCAAACGAAGCTAATATTAAGCTTTTTTCCCCCAATTTTTGCCCGCAAAATTTGCTCTTGTATTATCGTTGGATCCTAATGATTCTAAGCTTTTGCAGGGTACGTGTGAAAGAGGGTTTACGCAGTTTCGGTTTTTAGCAACCGTCATCGCCGGCAGCAGCGAGTTGCGAAATTGCGTCACCACCCAATCCCGTTGGCGTGCGTTGGCATTCGCTGAAGTGTTTTTGTCGCTAAGCCGTGTGATGCAATCGTAGCGGAAGCGGCGCTCGGCTGCACTGAAAAGGAAGGTTATCTCAGTGGCCGAAAGTATCAGCAACAAAATGGCGGGACGAAAGTTAACGGCGAGCGAAAGCTGCATTCGTGGATGGAGGACACCGAAACAAGTTCTTTTATCGTCCAAGGGAGCGAGAAAATGTTTCCCAGGGCCGAAGTAAGGAAGTTTGCAGAGACCGATTTCGGCCAGACACGGCTCGTGAAGAAACAATGTGCTCTGGACTTCGCCTTAAACACCGAGCTGCTGCAGGCAAATACTACGAACCTGCATGTTCCTGGGTTGCATTATACGTGAATCAAACTTACTTTGTTTTTTTCTGGCAGGTCTCATATTCCATTTTGTATTATACTGGGTGATTCAAGGAGCGGCCAGGCTCTTTGAATCGACCACAAAATTCAGTTTCTTAGCCTATCGTGCTACGACTTCGTGCAGCGTTGCTCACAGATGGTGCATTTTTTTTTTGTAAAATTTGCAAAGAGCAAACTTACCTGAGGAAAAAGTAAAAAAAGAAAAAGGCTTAGCTCCTATGGAAACGCAGCGAAGCCACCAGTCTTCAAACAATACGGCGCCGCTTCGCACGGGATACAAGAGATGGCACAAGCGGTCGCGACGCCAACTGCCGCCAACGAACGAGCATACATCGCCGAGAGCTGGCATGTTTAGCAAACAATCGTTTCAACTCAAAAGCGGTGCGCATTCCGCAGGCGGTGACAGTCGCAGAAACAAAAACAGGCGCAATATCAACAAGGAATTGCAGAGCAGACGACATCAGTACCCTGAAAAAAACTGTCAAAATATCCCGACACACCATTTTTTATTCAATTATCTGTCAATTCAATGTTTTATTAGGAAGGATAATAAAATTAAGCATTGGCAACTGATATTAGAAAAGCCCGCGTCACTTTTGAGTCAAAACGATTGTCTGCTAGAGACGGCGGCTCTCGGCGCTGTATGCTCGTTCATTGACGGCACTTGGCGTCGCGACCGCTTGAGCCATCTCTTGTCTCTCATGCGAAGCGGTGCCCTATTGTTTGAAGACCAGTGACTTCGCCGCGTTTCCATAGGAGCTAAGCCCTTTTCTTTCTTTACTTTTTTCTCAAGTAAGTTCACTCTTTGCAAATTTTACAAAAAAAATGCCCCATCTGTGGGAAACGCTACACAAAATCGTCACGCGACAGGTTAAGAAACCGAATTTTGCGGTTGATTTAAAGAGCCTGGCCGCTCCTTGAATCCCCCAGTAGAGTCTGAATTGGTTTAACAGACCTTGATAGTGACCAAGATTTCAGTCTGCTGTAAGAGGAGTAATGCTCTATGCAGATACAAAGTTGAAACAACGGTACAGATGGGAAAACTAAACAAACTTAAGAAAGCAGCATGTTATATCCTAATGCCTGTTGTAACCAGGTCTGTTGTAACAAGTTTATACTGCATGCAGGTTTGCTTTTACTGTAAATGGTTAAAAATATTGGGTAATTAATCTCTAGAAAGGAAACAAAAAATTTTATAGAAAAAAGATTATTGTTTTTGTCTTATACTAGTCGATTGTGATATGTTAGGTCAGAGGACCTGGGCACAGACATTGAGGCATGATGGAGCAAACCTTGTTGTGAAAAATGTATTAGTTTATCATTGAGGGGTGGTGGAAAAATGGTGCGCAGCACCAGACGGCCAACGAAGTTGTGTCCTCCTTGTGTTCTAGGGTGTTTGGGGTGGTGACATCGCATGGCATCACATCCTAATGTGGAGTGAAAACAGTAGTATCACTATACAAAGTGTACTTCTTTAATTCAAACAGACCTATTAAAAAACTTTTAGCCTTTCCACTCTGATGAAGAAGGAAGACCAGCGAAGCTGTACTATGATGGGACGACTTCTTGGACGACCTCAAGGACGACGCCTAGAGGGCGACATCTAGGACGACGCCTAGAGGACGACATCTAGGACGACCTCAAGGACAACTTCTAGGACGACCTCGAGGACGTCTAAGACAACCTCAAGGACGACTTCTTGGACGACCTCTAGGACGACCTCAAGGATGACTTCTTGGACGACCTAAAGGACAACCTCTCAGACAACCTCAAGGACAACGCCTAGGACGACCTCAAGGACGACCTTGAGGACGATGCCTAGAAAAATTCAGCCTTTCCACTCTGGTAAAAACCGGAGTGGAAAGGTAGCTCTCCAGAGTTTTGTGTCAACATTTCTTTGCGGGGGACACGAACTAGCCTTTAACAACTCCGCTGTAAAATGCCACGAAAGGTAGATTAATCCAGTCCATGCAGGATAGTTATACAGTCAGGGAGACAAAACATAGACTGTCCATCATCATGAAAGGTCAAATCAGTGGCTTTCAACAACGTTGAACAAGTTTCGAATTGGTGCGATTTGTTTGTCTTTGCTAAGTTAAAGTTAATTAACAAATTTCAGTTAACTATTCAGCTCACCGTGACATTTAGCATCCTATATTTTGTCCCCTGGCCGTACAACTCGCCCGCACAGACCGCACTAGTGTACCTTTCACAACTCTTTTTGAACGAGTCTGCTTGAATTGAAAGTAAACACCCCGTACGTCTGTGGAGCAAAGTGCGAGCGTTTGCTGGACGAGCATTTACTCCTTGTCAGTGGCAGGGTGCTTCCAGAGCATGCCCCTGAAGGTATCTTGCCACCAATGGTGGTCACCGCAGTCACCGAGCACCTGGCGACCGTTTCCTTACCACAGCTGACCTCGCAGCGTCATAAGCGCACAAGCACTCCGTGAATGTTTTGTTTGAAGGTTCCGCGTTCTGCGGTGGGCCCGTGAGTGCACCGTTTGCACCAACGTTGGTTCGCACAGTGTGCAAGGCTACGAGAGGCAGTCGATTGAACAAACGGCTGACAGAACGCAAGGAATGCAGCGGTGCCGAGTCGGGTGAGCGCGTCGGCATGTTGAAAAACAAAGAACACAAAGTAAAAAGCAAGCGTGTTGGGTGGGAATGCTGAGGGTGCAGAGAGCTCGCTCGTTTAGCGCAACTCGTTTTAACACATTCTGCATTAAAAGGAGCAATAAACACGGGGCACCTGCTACGAAGCACGTGACATGGGAACTGACACTGCAGAATGTGGACACAGCAAACTCGGGTTCCGTAGTGTGGTAAAGATGTGGGAACTCGTTGCGAACTCGATTGTCACCTGTACAGGTACCTCAAATTGAGCGACTGACACGATTCTCGCGTGTGACGTCTGATGGGAATCGGGAGTAGGGTTTGTTCTGGAATCACTTATGTACGGATATTTAGCTAGAAAAATGGTATGAGTGATCTTTTGGGGCATGGAATTTACGCACAATTTAATGGTACTCCCATATTAACCCTTTAACCACCCGGCCCGAGCTGTGCTCGTCATGGAAGGTTGTACCAATATCGCCGATGACGAGTCACACTCGTCCAGCCAAAATGAAGGCTTGTTCTCACTGTCAAACACGAGACAGGTTTGTCCATCCATCCATCCATCCATCCATCGCGTATCTAGCCTTGTAACAGTGATCAGAAATGGCAGCAGGTTTGAGTATTGCCGGTGACAGCCCTCGGAAACGGGCTCTCTCTTGCGGCTGTTCGAACAGTAGCGACGATGAAGACATCGAATTTGTCTCTGGAAGTGAGTCGGACATGGATTTTGAATACGAAACGGGCTTAGACGACAATTACAGTGATGAAGAAGACGTCGTGCTGGGTAGTGTTCAAGTGTGGCAATGCGTAAACCGCGTAAACACTGAAAACCCGCCACCCGCGCCTCCGAGGTTTCCCGTTTTGTGCAGTGCCTGGGATTCTGCGGCAACCCACTGACGAAAAAGACATTCTCGGCTGGTTCGACGTTTTTTTGTTTTTTTTTTATTGGGACCTTGTTGACCTTATTGCGACAGGGACAAACCGCTACGTGGTCCCGCATTTCGCAGCGCGGGGTTCTTCATGGAAACCGGAAGACCGCGAAGAGATGATAGTCTTCCTTGCGCTAATAATTTTGCAAGGAATCGTTGGCAAACCGCAAGTTGAAATGTATTTGTTAGCGCTAGTACGGAGAAACGTCTAGGCACTTGATCTTTTGTTACGGTGTGTGTGTTCAAATAAATACTGCTCATTTCAGCACGTGCTACTCTATTACTCTTACATGCACTGAGGGAAAGCTTCTATAAAAATCAACTTTTTATTTGAAAAGTTTTGTGTTAATACCAATCACGACGTAAGAAACAAATGTGTAGAAATAAAATTTGGTAAAGTTTGTACATTTTTTTTTCGAAAATAACTTGGTGGTTAAAGGGTTAATATTCACTGTTGCCTCAAAACGTAAAACAAAATTTAATGTACTTTTTCTCAATACTTTGCCTATGTTGCAAGCTTTTACGCAATACTTTTTTTATAAGAATACCAATACCTGTTAAATCAAATATATTTACGAGCCTACTTATGCGTCAAATAGAAGAGATAGTTTGAGAAAAATATTTCATTGAATGCAGAATCAATATTTTCAAATGCCCTTTTTTCCCTTCGGTCTACCAGAGACTGAAATAGCTTGCCCATTGACACAATAGAAACGATACTGCCAGAGCTCTGTTTTGACAAAGTGCAAGCATATGTTCTAATACCTTCCCCCTTTAAAATCGTTGCATTTTATCTAAAATAATCTCGTGTTTTCCTGTAACGTATGGTTTATCTTTCAGGTGTATGTTCCTCTTGCCACAGGAATGCCTTTTTAGGCAATTAGCTACCTATAAATAACCATTGTGGTTGTTTTGGGGCACTTTGAAAGAGCACAATTATTTATTGTATTATTAATATGTGCCATGATTTTGTGTAGATCCGTTTCAATCTGTTTCGCCTGCTTGACTTTTGAGGTAATCAGTTAAAAATGCTAACAGAAACACACGACACGTTCTATGTCGGTCGGCTTCATACTGTGAGGCAGGCGGGCATCCTCACCTATCGTCATGCATTCCAAACATGTGTTGTCTAATAAGTGTTGCCATCTATTGTTACATGTTCAACCTGCTGTCAAAATTGTTATAATAAAATATATCTACCCAACATGCCATCATAATATGAATTTTCGAGGCAAGTTCAAATCTTTTGCAGCAACTCAAGCACACAACAGCTCTAACAACACTCATCCAAACCGCTCCTATGGCACAGGGGTGGAGCGTCGAACTAGGCAGCAAGGGATCCAAGGTTAAATTCCTGGCTTTTTACGAAAAATTTGCTTCGGGGCCGGGTTCTAAGTCTAGAGTGTCACGAAATCTCGTAACGAAAATGTGATGTAATGAGAAAAGACAGTTTCCCTTGCCTCACAAGAATGAAGCCACTGACCTCTCTTGCCCAGTGATCTGGTACCCAATCCTTTGCGCTAGTGGAGTGGCTTTGATTGGCATGTTTATGGTTGCTATATATCTGTACTTGTGTTGCCACAAAACTCTGTTTCCCCAATGGTGGGAGGAGTTCAAAACACGCTGCACATTCCCTATTTCCCAACATAATCCGTAGGATTAAGATGAGTTTACATTTCTTTCCAACATCTTCAATTACCGCGTCTAAGTACAGTTCAATTTCATCGTTGACTCTTTCTTCGTTCTTTACCCGGTAGTTTTTCAAAATTCTTTTCGTGGAGAAGGACAGCAGGGGTGGAGAAAGACTTGGTGCATTATCTTGTTTTTGTAATGACTTCTCGCAATGTTCAGGGCTTGGAAAACAGCCCTAAAGCGCCTTCGGCTCTAAAAGTGGATGGCTGGGGCCACAAACACACGTGCTGGGGCCACAGACAACGTTAACACAAACCTCTTCCCCCAAATTTAGAAACAAAAAAAAAACCCACCTTCGTAAGTCCGGGCAGGTCGACCAATCCCAGGTTCACGACGCGGTTGGAGTAGATCTTGAGACTGATCGGCTCTGGGCAGATACCCTGTGGAAGAGTGGCGATTAGCACGGCAACGAAAGTGCAAGATGTGCCCAATGAACTTAACTCGCATGTCTCCATCAAAAGTTCCGAATAAAACCTAAAATATTCCTATGGCTCGGTGCAGAACCTCTTTTAGATGAAGAGTGAAAAAGTGTTTTTGTGAGCCACTGGCACACTTTACTGGACAAAACAGAGAATGAGATCAGTGAGAATGATTTTCTTCATTCTCTTTTATTGAGGTTAAATTAAACATTCCAAACACCCACAACATTTTGTCACATTGGACTGAAAAAGGCTTAGGTAACTCAATGTTGGTTTGTCGGAAAATTATATCTTTTAATTAAGCCAGCCTGCTCTTTAAACTGGCCAACAAAGAATAAGATGCCCGAAGTCACCAATTAAATTATTATTAAAATCTAATACTACCTAAATGATCATTAAACTGGCCAACAAAGAATAAGATGCCCGAAGTCACAAAAATCTGCTAATTTAGCGGGCGACGTGCGGCGCAGCCAACGTAGTATTTCGGTTGTGGCTGACGTCTGTTGTATACACAATTTATTCTTGGTATTTTCTTTTCCAGGGAGAAGTTACCAGAGGGTGCTATCGGCACGCCATGTCTGAGCAAGAGAAGAAGCAAAAGAGAGAGAGGGGGTGGTACAGGATGTCGCATGTTATGTTTTGCTGACTAACTGCCTGGGTTGCCGCCTACATAGCCTACTTCGTCACCACTTGCGTTGCCTCTTTACCGCCGCCGCTTCGCCTGCCCTCCCTCCCCGCCCCTCCCCGTGCATACACGTCATTTCTGGGTTACTACAGGTAGATCACGTGACCCTTTTTACCCCACGTGGCTGCGTATGCAACTGACGTCGACGGTACAATGTTGCCCGGCTGTGCCGAAGTTTCGGTTTGTGATTATGGTAAATAACAAGATAGACCCAAAATATTTTGGTTTTCATGAGAGAAACGGTGTAGGGTTGTTTTGGAGTACTTTTCACGTTTATATCAGCCACTATCTCAAAGTGTCCAAAGAAGCGGAGTTGACCTTTAAGGAGGTTTAGGTCCACTTGGCCCCGGTTGCAGTGTGGTGCAACCAGGGACTTGAGGAATGTCCACCTCACCTTGTTCGTCCCTCCCATGCGTTCTGTCTCTGCCTCAATCTCGGCCCGGATGGCGTCAAAGTCGGTGTAAATTTTGTTTTTGGTGTGGAGGAACTTGGCCCACTCTTCCAGCTGCATGGTTCCTGTGTGGGAGAAAAACAGCCCTCGTTTATGCCACTTCCAAATGAGGTTCTGAAGCAGGGGCATGGAATTCATTAGAACCTTAAAAATCTTTTAACATCAACCAAAATTTCTGCACACCAATAAGCTTTTGTCAGATAGCAGACACTCAAGTAGAGCAGTTCTTTGCGACAAAATGTGGGTTTTATCTCGAAATTTAAGGCTTTAGAAAGCCCAAAAGAAACCAAGCTTGAGTCAAACTTCCCCTTCTTTGGCCAGAGTCTGGGTGTCTTGGCAATAATATGCCAAAAAAAGTGTTAAAGTTAGGTTTCACTACTGGAAGTTTGGCTGTCAGAATCTGGCATCTTTGGTCCAAAATCATCAAACAAGCACCAGACTTGGGCTTCATTTCTGTTTGTTCAAATTCATGTGGCAACTTCGGGCCTCAAACGCAGAAAACAAGTGCTCGATTTAGGCTTCAGGGCTATTTCTTCGGTTCATACGTAAGATCTTTGGCTCAAGCCTGGCACTTTGGCAAGTATGAGGCGAGCCAGAGAAAAGCCACTGAAAGTATTCTGACACTAACTAATGCCTTGGAGCAAAGCCGTATTCCGCTTTGCTCCAAGGCACTTGGCTCAAGTTAGGCCACTAGGATTGCACCAAGCTTGTGCCAAGTTACGCATTTCTCTGGCGTGCTACCTGGACACTGCAAGCAAAATCCCAGTGCCGCCAAAGATTTTGTCCTTTCGGCGGCTTCGTAGCAATTATTCCATTTAATCAGTAAGATTCATTCATTTGCATTTTTTTTAGAGGCGAAGCTCCTTAGGGTCTAGCCTTGTCCGTCCGGCATCTGTGCTCACATCGATCTTGCTGGTGCTCGTGAGCTCACGTGCTCATGAGCATGTGAGCATGTGCTCGTGTAGGGCAAAAATTAATAAAAAAATAAATAAATAAAAAATTATTTAAAAAAAATTGTTTGCACAGTTGACAGGATTCGAACCTGAGCGGGGAGACCCCAATAGATTTCTAGTCAATCGCCTTAACCACTCAGCCACGACTGCGGGACGAGTAGGGGGCTCTGAGATGTGGTAGTAACTCGAGAGCTGGGGATGTCATGGATGAAACGTTGCATGTAGCCGCTCAACGTCTATGCAGGAGAGGGCGCTGCGGTCAAATGCGTATATAATCGCGTTAAACTTTGCATCATTGGCTCAACGTTTATAGACGAGAGGGCGCTGTGATCAAATGCGTATATAACCACGTTCCATACCACACATTCTCTTTCTGACATGGATGAAAACGAACGAAAGGCTCGGCATGCTGCGGCTCAGCGTCTACGCAGACAAGCACCACCAGAGCTTCGCCCTAATCAACATCATGCACCACGTGGAGATGCGGTCAATTTTTTTACCCTTTTCTTTCTGAAGGCTATGTAAGATGAAACTGCCCTGAGAGGTGCATTTTCATCACTTGCCCAATGAGGATTTATAGATCGGCACTCAACAGTGAGCTCTGTTCGTTGAAATTGATTCGGTTACATACAACCATCTCCATCTTTCTTTCCATAAGTAATTTCCCAACAAATTCTATGTTTAAAACACACTTATTTTATTTATTTTGAAAATACAGCTATCTGTGAGACCGATGCAGGTTGATCGGTATGTGAAAAGAAAGAGAATCAGGTAGTAAATCTAATACTGAGAAAAGCACACAGATTTACACTAATCACCGCATCCATCGATAGACAGTTTCATTCGTCGCCACATTTAACAATGAAAGAGTTCAGAAAAGAGTCCTTGCTAAAGCGATGAGGCATGATGAATTTGTTGTTTTTCATTGTAGATGCATTATCGCAGTTTGCATTTGTAAAAGTTTCTGAATGTCAATGAAACAAATAATTTTGTGAACAATTACGTAGCACATCAGGTGTAGCAGGTTTTATGCTCTTCTAAGAGTATAGAAACTATTGCTGATGTGTAAGCAATGTAAAGAAGTTGCTGGTCACTAAAGGGGGGACAACAAAAGCTTCCTTTCTTCAATTCCATTTTATCAGAAAAAGTGTCAAGGAACAGCTGCTGGAATGTTCTCCGGAATGTCATTTACTGTACATCATACTAACTAATACTAGTCATCGACACGTCCTGCTCCAAAAACCTGCATTCTTTTTTTATAAAAGAACTCAACTGCTCATTGCAGCTATACCTTTTTATGGAGTATTCGATCTACGTTTTAAGTTCGGGATATGTCCAAATTCCTTCACCCTTGAATATTTTTTTCTGCTTTTTAGGTGATCATGAACCAACTGGCCCAAATAACCATTTTAATGAGGTTTGGGGTACTTAGCATAATTCTACTACACCACTGTTTCCCAAACTGCGGGTCACGACCCCAAGAGGGGTCGCAAAGTCGCTTGGGAACTTGAAAAAATGTCAACTTAGTTTCTCTGCAGTGGCGTCGATGAAAAGAAGGTACAGGTCACGGCACCGCCCCCAGCGGGAACCAAGGGTTGCAATGTCCAAACTCCACCCTTATTTTGAGAAACTGCGTTCTAACAAACAAGCTCACTTTAGTCATTAGGAACAGTCAATCGTGCTGGCATGCCTTTTTTTTTTCTTCTTTTTGCGCTGGCTTCTAGCCTGCCTTATTCACTTTAACAATACTGACTGCCAAATAAAACTTCAGCACCATGTTTGTACATTACTTACTGTTCATGCACTGAGATCAAGAGCTTGTGGCATTGCGAAAAGAGGGGTTTGGGGGGGGGGGGGGGGGTCGCAACACAATTTTATATTTCTGATGGGTCGCAGGTAAACACAGTTGGGGAAGCTCTGTAGCTACACGCCACACTAGCTGATAAAGTGAGTCCAAGCACTTTCTTGTACAACAGCGAATCTGGAGTTCACATCACAGCTTGTTGCCTCTTCGTTTTTCTCCAAATTGCAAAACATTCACAGCTAAGGATTGAATGGAGTATAGCGTGTGCACGAAATTAGTGCTACACACTGCGTGAACATCTGGGATTTTTTTGCGGAATTTGGCAAGCCCCCGGTGGTTACCTAGCCCTTTCAAGGAACCGCATAAATTACATTTTCTCTTTATTTTTTTTGCAACATTACCAGACGACATTGTAGTGCATATTACAACAGGAAAACGTCTGGAAGTGTTTACTTTTTCATTTTTCCACAATAAACTCCAGAGTAAGCCACCATGTTCTCTGACTGTTTCATTTAAGCTACAATTATTTCATAGGAAAAAGCTGCTCTTCCCTTGTCATTTGTTTTACATTGGTGATCTTGTACATCCATATTTTTACTAAATCTTAAAGGGGTACTAAAAAACAATTTTCTAACTTTTTCCTGTTTAGCTTTCCTCCTCAACTCATAAATCCCGCATTGTATTAAACAGTTCAAAAAGACGGAAAGGGGGGAGTCCCCTCTAGCTCGGACTCTTGTTTCTGTACCCGGGCACAACCATTGTCCCCCTAGAAGATTATTAGCCCGTCGCTCAAAATTCAGGCGAAAGTTGCTTTCCCCACCCCGTCCACCCCGAAGCTGACAGTGCTGTGGAAGCTATGTGCTCATTGGGCCAGCCACACTTTTGCCACGTGATGATGCCCTCTCGCACACACCCACGTGCAGAGAATGAGATCGGGTGATGAAAGGGAGACGGCTGATTGGTCCGGCACGCGCATAGCTTCCACTGCAATATCAGCTTAGGGGTGAAGGGAATAAGTGAGGTCTGGTGTCGTGCGTTTGGACCCGGTGACGCGTTTTAGGGACTGCGGATGTATGACAGTGAAAAGGCAGAGAGTTTACGAAGGAAAGGAGGTACGAAATAGTCCGCTGTGTTTTCAAACTTTTGTAACAAAGTCAGGCGGCTTTTGATTTTTTATCTTTTTTTTTCTTTTTGCCCACTGAACGATGCGCTATTAGTAAAATCCCAATCTAGATTATTTTTTCCCAGCCCAAAATTTGTTTCATAGGACCTTTAATGCACCTTTGTAACTAACTGCATCCCAATCTGGTAGAACACCGCTTTATGAAGTCTCTTCAGGGGGCCAGACTGCCACCAAGGTTGATGTTGTATGTTCTTCAATATCAGCAAAACGTGTTCCTGTATTTGTGTTTCTAAGTACTTTTTCGTTCATTTTCCTAATGTATTTTTGATGCGCATTGCAATACTTTTTTCATAGATGTATTTGAAGTATCAGTATTTAGCTGTATATGTCACGCAACTCGGGCTCCCTGTTTTAAAATAAACACTCACATCTGCAATTATCTATTCAAATTTATCAGAAAAACTCAACTTCAAGGTCACAATGTAAAAAAAAAAAAAAAGGATGCTTTTCTACAAATAAGCAATCGGAGAAAAGGGTCAGTGCTCCCGAGAGGGGACCCCTCCAGTTTCCTTTCGAATACCGGACTATTGACAAAAAGGGATTTACTATTTCTCTCGCTAGATTCTTCAGGATAAGGGTCTATTGCACTTCTGGGTCACAACAAAAGTCACTCTTCCGGTTTCTAGTTTGGACCATCTATTTGTGCTTCTCAGAGAGACAGGTTTTGTTTTGATAATGGTGCCAGCTATGAATATATAAATTTAAAAGGAAGCAGGTGAAGCTTTTATATTACTCCTAATTACTCTTTGCTCCACTCCCCCGAGCACAGCTGCAGGGTAAAGTGATGGAAGGGGAAGGGGAAAAAAATTAGCTTTGATTTTAAACTATAAACATTAATTGAAGCAACACTTGTTTGCAAGTTTTGTTGTGGGACAGTTGGTATTGCCAACTGCAAGGGTGCGAACACCAAATATGGCTGAAGAAATATTGATTGATGGAAGCGAGTTCTTATAAATTATGGGTATGCCCTTGTCTGGATATTATTTTTGTTTTGAATTTTGGTAAATTGGGAACAGTAAAATTAGACTCTGAAGCTTAGAGAACTGAGAATACAACAAAACTAAAACTATGAAAAGATAAAGGAACACACAGGGCCAGTCTTACATCATCAAACACCCTGGGCACTTTGGCCATGTGCCCCTTCCCCCCCCCCCTTTTTTTTTATACGCCCCTATCTACTAGGTACGACATCATGTTATTAGTAAACATGTGAGTAGTGACCAAACACGAGCGTTATGTGAGACGAGGACTGCATACCAAAATCTAACGGCAATTAAGCATAGCGTCGGGTCAGGTGCAGCATTCAAATAAATCAAAAAGATGAAAAAAAAAAAAATTCAAGAGGGATACAGCAGCACCCCTTTGAATGGCATCCTGGGAGACAGCCCAGGTCGGCCACCCCTAGGGCAGTCCCTGGGAACAGATGTCACCGTATTTACATTTCTATGTATTTTAGGACATTTCTGCCCAACCTTGATATGCATTGGCACAGCAAAACATTTTGACTGAGTACCACACTTTCCCGGTCTATAGTTTGCACCCGGTGGATAGTTTACATGGGCATTGCAAATTTCATTAAAAGAACAGCTTTTCCCTTACATAGTACACATCCACTGCATAGTGAACACCCGATGCCTAGTCTGCACATAAATAAGAATTAGACACAGCACTGCTTGAATAATGCCTATTTTATCAGCTCATAAGTGAGTGCAATACATAAATCATCATAAACATACTCTGTCAGTCACAAAATCTACATATCATTGTAACAACCAATCCAGAGAGAAAAAAAAAAAAAAAAAGTCCCCGTATAGTCTACACCTGCAGACAGTCGAAACTGCGGAAATTTTCAACTTTTAAGAGTGTATAGTCTATGGGCAATCGCTTGAAAAATGTGGTATTTTCGTCATGCTCACGCCCAGTCGCTCACAGCTCCATCCATATGCGTGCCTCTGACCGCCCATTCACACTGGAAGTGGATCCGCATTCGCAAAGCGGTGGCGAACGCGGTTGTATAAAGATCCAGTACAATTGCATGCGCACTTGATGTCATCGAGTGCGCGTGCAATTACACTGGATCTTTACACAACCGCGTTCGCAAACACGGATCCGCTTTCAGTGTGGATGAGCGGTTAGTGCTTGGGATCACTCCCAAGAACTTCTCAGGCATAGATCCAGGAAGAGCTTTCGAGGAGACAGGCAGCACGTTTTGTGCACAGCTGAAGGCAACTCTTGTCTCCAAAGTAGTATGCAACTGTGGCGATTGCGTGCAACCCTGCAAAATAGGCTAATGCAGGCACGAAGTTGCACCCACCTTCATCGGCAGAGCGGTGCTGAACGTCGTCCTTGGAGACATAGACCAGCTGAAGCACGAGCGGGCGCCTCGTCACGATGCCCGAACCCCGAGGCAGGAAGTCCCGCCCCACGAGGCTTTCCAGTACCGAACTTTTGCCCGAACTCTGTGACGACCAAAAAAGCGTTTACGCGAAAACATCAGCGTCTCTATGTCGCGAACCAATGTTGGAAACTGTTCGCCATCCTGACTTTGATATGACCCCTAAACAAAGTCTAAAAGAGAGAAAAAAAAAAAATCGATCGTTTATTCTGCGGTTGAGGCAGCAGTTGGCGTGTAGCGAACATCAATGAATGGCGCGATCGCTACAGCGGGGGTGAAATGTTCAACAGGCTGGAAAAGTATCGAATCGACAAAAATGCGTGTCTCATTTCGTGTAACGGAAGTGATTTGAAAAACAACCGCGAGACTTCTGAGTGCAAGAAGTTGGTCGGGTGGTTCGAGGTACATTGGTGAACCTGCAACTGCGGAGCGATGCACCAAAATCCCGAGTGTGAGCGACAAAAAAACATGCAAACTTGGCGCTATGCAAACGTCGTAGCAACGAATTTGATGAGCCACACGTGAGATTATGTACTGTATACACGAGTCGAGACCAAAATGTTGCAAATCTCGGCGGCGATTGCACACCGCCCTTATTATCGTTTTCTAACTGTTTTGCGGAGCACAGAAGCTGAGGCTATCGTCCGGCTGGGCTAAAGGGGTGACGAAAGGCGAACAACAAAGCGCTGGATAAGGAAGGCAGAGAGCCAAGATATTCAAACCTGGGCCCCGACGACCACGATTTGAGGCAGTTGGAGGGCATCGGCTCCGATGGTGTTGAAGACGTCCTGCAGCTTGTTGATGACGGGTATTAACGCCTCCATAGCGACTAGTCAACACGCCGTGCGCTTGGTGAAGTTGAAGAGCGTTAAATGAATTAACAAAAGACTCGCAAAAGCCCCCCAGCTAACCCCCTCACCATGACCATGACTGCTTTGCCCTCGCAGAGAAGAAAACGGAGACAAGGGAAGCCGTGAGCCATCGGCAACAACTGCCGGAAGCAAAAACAACAAAAATTATTTTCGAAGCTGGCTTCGCTTGGCTGGCTTTTGGCACAGACAAATCCAGAAACTGTGTACCGCAAACAACGAAACCGAAACTGCCTGCTTCAATCAAGAAATTCTGTTATGTTCGTCCGGTTTTGTTTCTTTTTTATCGTTTTTTTATTTTAGGGTTTACAAGATGTCGAAAATGTAACCTTTGTTTTCGGCCTGTATTAATACACTGCCCATCGCATAAAACTGAAATTGTCAGAATGGGCGCGTTCAGTAGCGGCCCCGGAGTCAAGGAGTCACTGACTCCTTCCACTGGACGGCCAAAAGTCACTTCCGGTGCACGTAACTCCGGGGCTTCGGAGTCAAGCTCCGAAGCACCGAGTCCGGAGACGGTGCACGTAGAGCCAAAATGACGTCATTTCCTAACTGGTGACGATTTCCGGCGCTAAAAGAGGAAAAAACAAACAAAATGGCGGGATAAGCTGCTTCGGTTCTGTCGCAGGTGTGCGGTTTGCTCGCTTTTGCTAATGAAAAGTGCTAAAGGTAAGACGAATAACGCGTTCGAATTTCTTTTTGAGGTAAGGCGCCTTCGGGAAATGCATTGGACTGTATTTTGTGTCGTTTGAATATGCTAATAAACAACGTAAACGTTCATTTGACGCCGTGTCTTGACCGCCGTTGCACGGAAACTCGGTGAATATCGACGATAGTCCTCTCCGCGCTGAACAGAGCAAGGCAGGGTATGAACGCGAATGCGGTAGCTGGTTGGACACTCACTCAGAGCATGATCCCGATTGATGTTTTGTTTGCGTAGTTAAATCGGGGTGCGCGTTGGCCGACGCTCGCTTCGACCGACAAAACCTTGATCGCCGAGCACGGCCGAACTTCCCGTGTGTATACGAATACATTTTATAGGAAGTTCGTTACGAGGGGCATAACAAACGTACGACCGTATAAACGTGTCGCAACCGGCGGCGTAGATTCGCCGAGCTCTATATTTTGCGTCTGCTGACGACGTTGCAGTAGCTGCCTTTGCACTGCCAAGCTAAGGGCTCGATCGCGTTGCATCGCTTCGAACAGCAGCGCTGATGTGTACAGTCACTCGCTTTTTCTTCAACGACCTTGTCAAGACGTCTTCAATACCGGCGTCAAATAAAAGCGATCGTGCTCGCCATCGTCTGCTTCCAGTTTATTCGGAGACCGGCTGGCACAGGGGAGGAAGCGGAAATTGCGTAGAAGCAGGTTTGGAGCCGCGGCGTTTTTTTGCCGTTCAGTAGGCGCTCCGATGACTCCGACTCGAACCACTCCGTTCGGGGGCAAGGGAGGCGCTACTGAACGCGCCCAATGGAATGGTAGCAGTGGTGACAAAATGTGACATTTTACGGAGATGACGTTATATGAATCAAAGGTACGAAAGAAAAACCCAATTTCTTTGTGAGAAAAAAAAAGGATGACCTGACTCAACGGGCGACGAGTTTCCCAGCTGTAGATAGAAATTTAGCTAGTGCTGTACAACCGCTAGCCTGGGGTCTTTAAAGAAGTAGGGAAACGAAATTCCAGCGCTCATGTTCTAGCTTGAATGCGTCGCATGTTGCACCCTAACCTCAAAAACACCAGTCTTCCATTGAAAGGCACACGAAAACTAATTTTAAACTTAAATAAACGATCTTTCAATGCGCACCTGGTGGATGCATTTGGGATATAATTTAACAACGTTGAGGGACTTGCTACGTAGCATAGGTCGGCATTTCCGAACCCACTCACTCACCATCACATCACTAATTACAGCAACATCCAAAAGTCACAGCCCTTCACATCACAAAGTACATCGACGTCCAAAAGTCACAGCCTTTCACATCACAGAGTACACCGACGTCTAAAAGTCACGGCCTTTCACATCACAAAGTACACCGACGTCCAAACGTCACAGCCCTTCACATCACAGAGTACACCGATGTCTAATATTCACGGCCCTTCACATCACAAAGTACACCGACGTCCAAAAGTCACGGCCATTCACATCACGGAGTTCAACCGGACAACAAACTCATCCCCATCCCGTCACCGCCATCTCTGAACTCACAAAGTCATTCACCGTTACTTCACGAATCCGTCAAGTTCACGAAGTACTTCACCGTCACATCACGAATCCTATAGAGTTCATGAAGCATTCCCCATCCCATCACCGCCTACTCTGAATTCACGAAGTCGCTCACCGTCCCATCACGAGCTCATCGAGTTCAGCAAGTCGTTCCCTTCACGTCCGTGAACTGATCCCGTTCATTAAGTCGTTCGACCGGTTCGACTTCACGGCCCTTCACCGAGTCACAGCCGTTCACCGAGTCAGCCATTCACCGAGTCACCGAGTCACCGAGGTCACGGAAAGCGGCGTCGGCCCCTGCAGCCGCGGCCACCGCCACTGCCTCCGGCTTTCAGCCATCCTCGAAGTTCTTTCGCAGCGGCGCTGACGACTCCAGATGTGTGTTTCAGTGTGTGTCTGTATGTGTGTGTGTGTTTGTGTGTGTGTGTGGGGGGGGGGGGGGAGTATTGGGCTGGACCGGGCGACGCACCCTGCTCTTGTCATTTTGTTTCTTTAGCTAGTTCCCTCTGGGGGGGGGGGGGGGGGGGGGGGGGGGGGGGCTTTTAGTTTTGTTGTCCCGTTTCTTTTATTTTCGTTTTGTTTCGCGCTTTCTTCATCGTGTGCGCATGCTGTGGAGAGCGAGCGGCTTCTTGACTTCCCTGCTCCGAACTTCTGAGATAAGGTGCTTGTTTCCGGGAGAGTTATAAGCCCCACGGATGCCCAGAACCAAAATGGCTGCTGGTTTGTCGGCGAGCGGTATTACAAAGGGTGGCATCACCCTAGCAAAGCGCACATGAAGGCTCCCTAGACTTCGCCTGGTTGTCGGCGTTGTGATTGTGGAGGGGACCCCACCTCAAAACCTTCTGGCCTGTCTTTTTTTTTTTTTTTTTTACTTTCGTTGCGCACGGTTTTTTCTACGAAAAAAAAAATAAGGCGCTTATATTTTTGCTAACGACCGCTCACCGAGGGGGCAAAAAGGAGAGACAGACACGAACCTGCGTGCACGATTTTTGTGAAACATCTTACAAACATTAATACGAGTCCATAATATATGAACGAAGACGTTTTAGCGAATTACATTTTAGCGAATAGAGATCACATACGCGAGTCGACGTTTAGGCATTTGTAGGGGCGGCAAACCGGGCATCCAAACAGACCGCGCCAGGCGGTCTGTTCGGAACGATAGCAAGGGGTGCTTTGCATATGGGCAGGAGATCGAACTATAGGGGGCGCCCTGACCCGTTTGTTTTCCCCACGCTCGGTGTTTACTCAACACAAGGCCTGTACACATGCCAACAGGCCTTATGGGCATGGCCATGTCATCTTCTACAATAGAGCGCGGGGCACAGTTTAATGTAAAAAATACTAACAATCGACGAAGCGACGTTAAGTGCCGGATCTATCTTCTGAGAATGCGAGCTTGACCCACTTCGGCTTTTGTGCTAAGCTGGGATCGTGCATGCTGCATTGTTCATGCAGGCCGTCGTGGAAACAAAAGAGCCCCTCCTCCCCCTCGCCGGAGAACACGAACTCTAGTCGAACGCTGACGCCGCGTTCGGTTATGTCGGCCGAGCGCTGCGTCATTGTGTTTGTTGTCCCCATCCGTGTAGTTGATAAGTTAACCGCTTGGGGCGTAACGGTCTGTCCTCCTCCCCAATAGTTTGGGGAAAATAAAATAAACTCAAGTTCGAGCGTCCATCGCCAAAGGTTCGGCAAGCTCGAAAACAGGACGGCGGCGGCCTCCATTATATCTATTCGGTCAAATGAACGCCGCCATTCGCTGAAGTGTCATTCGATGAAACGTCGTGGGCCAGGTTTCGCTCGCTAAACCGTCGTTCGATCAGTACAAAATTGTTTTGTGTGTTTTATCTTAATAATTATGATCCATGGCAACCAGCCTATTGTTGCCTACCTCACTTTACGTCGTAAAATAGCGCGATGATTTCACTTTCATAAGAGATACCATAATAACGCAATACTTCACAACCGACCGCTGAATCACCCGTGTAATATTTTGTCACGGATTTCATCATATATATATAAAGTAGACATTCCAAAACAAGAATCATCCATTCACAAAAATTCCAGTGGACTGGAACTACCTTCCCACATCTGTTGCCACAATTGCCACTTACTATATGTTTAAAATTGCCGTAAATAATCTATACAGCTCATACTGAGCTCCAAAGTGTACAGCTTTGTTCTATTCTCTTCTAACTCCTGCTCACCTCTGTAATGCCAATGGCCCTGAGGGTATGTCAGTTAAACAAATAAATAAAAAAAGTAAGTGCCTCCTCTGAAAAACCTCTTAAAGAGGCGACGTGCAGCTTGCCGAAGCAATGAAATCTGTGTTTTATTCGAACCCGTTGGTCCGAGTACACCTCATCATTAATTAAACCACTCATTGGATCATTCACCTCAAAGCAATATGTTTACTTCTGAGCGTGTTCGTGTCGCTCAACCTACTTTGAGCGAAATGCAGTCGAGATAACTAAGAATGGCGGTCGACTCCACTTTTCTCAGCTTTGAAGCGAGGCGAGGCGCGCGATTCACGCGCGCCTCGCGCTCGTTGTTTTACGCCGGGGTTTGGCTGCGCTTAGACTCGTATTATAGGTAGCGTACTGTGTTTTCAGAGTTCATTTTTGAATAGAATCGGAGCGTGTTTTTCGGAGTTTATTTTGTAGCGTAGGCTACACTGGCCGAGGTTGAGCAGTTTCGCGTGGCTTCTGGCGAGCCGCGCTGCGTCACACGTGTCAGTCCCCGATGCACGCGCCGCGCGCATCGACCCGCTCGAGATCATGGCTCGCGCTGTCCGGTTGTTCTGGGCGGCAGCTTGGTTGCTTGATACATAACACGGCGCAGAGCTGGCCAAACCAACGACGGGCATCTGGCACGCCCCAGCGGAGGATTAATTTGGACCATCTGGGGATCTTTTGACGTGCAACCGAAGGCTCGGTTACACGGCGCCTCCTCCGCAATAAGAAGAGCGGAGAAGCTTAACTCATCGGATCCCGAAGTAGTCACATAATCCGTAAACCGTCTGTGTCATTGAAGCAGCAGTAAGCATGATAATCAAGCTAATCGTAGACAACCAGGAAAGCTAAGAATAACCAGCTGAACCTAAGCTTATGCTGCGTATATCCTGGCATGGCCGAGCTAAGCCACTGCAATTTTTTTACAATAAATTCGGGGTGTTTTTCGGAGCTTTCTTTAATGGTATACAAAATTCGGAGTTTGTCGGCTTCTTCGGTGGTGCGAATTAAATTTAGAAAACAGCAGTTTGCGAATTTAGTAAATCATCCTTTTCATATGCGAGACTTCGACTGTGGTCGTAAGAGAAGCTACCTCGTTTCTATAATAACGGGATAAGTTCATAAGTTGCAACTAGAAAGGATAACAAACGTAAAGCTTGTTGTAAATTCCGGGGAAATATGAAGACCTGTCGGAGTTATTACTTCTGGCAGCCCCAAAATATTCGGGGTTTTTCGGATAAACCCGAATCGGCAAAAGTTTAAACGGCAAGTGTTCTTCGGATTTCATACGGTTTATTCGAAAACGCGGAGCCCTAATTATACTGTAGTGGGCTCACGCAAAATGCGGAGCTTACTGCATTCTTAACTTGGTTAAGACTGCAGTTCGAAGCCCCCAGCGCACACTCGCTCCCTTCCGCCGAGCATTCGCTGCGCTTGCAAGCTTGTGCTTTTCTGGTGACGCAGGTCCACGAAAACAACATGCATACAAAATCAATAAAAGACAAAGTTCCCGGGGCGCGCGGAATACGCATGCCTCGAAAGTCGAGGCACAGAGAACGTATACCAGCCCCAACAGTCGGATGCGCAGTGGTGACCCGGAGGCTAGAAACCTCGCGCTGAAGGCAGACCTTGCACTGCGGTCTTCACCGGTCACTGAATATAAGTACAATAGAGCAATGTGCTGAATGTACTTGGCACGCTACACCTATGTCGATACCTGTGGGCGGCATGTTTCCGTATTTCGTTAAACTCCTACGCATCCGAAGCTCCGTTCGACTAAACATGAAAGGAACTGCGGCGCAAAAGGACACACAAACAAGTAGAACAGCGACACGTGCACAGCGCTGTCTGTCCTCTACTTGCTTTCCTTGGGTCCTCTTGCGCCGTTTTTCCTTGTATGAACGGTCTTTGTCAAAAGTCCACAACCCACCAAGCAGCTCCGGCCAGGCCGGTGAGGGCTCCGAACTTGCTACAAAGACTGTGCACTATGCACCGACTGGCCCACCTTCAAACTTTACCACAGTTCGACTAAACATCTGTTGGACAAAGAGTCAACCAAAGTCCGACGGGGCGGTGTTCGCGAATATAATAGACTCGGAAACCTGAAGGGACGCAAGTTCTTGAAGTGGGAATCTCTACGAAGCGTTTTATTAGAGGACAGGGTCTTCCAGTTTCACCCCTTGGCATTGCTTTCAGTCAGGATGGCACGCTGTGCAATTGATTGGGAGCTAGTGCGCCACTTTCCGCGAGAACACCAGTAATGCAGGCGGCTGCTACCTACGGAAAAAACTCTGCGAATGACAAGGACTAAAGTATCTAGACTTATGAATTTTCTAACGTTATACTCACATGACGTGACGTGAGCATGTAAAACGTGGTGCTCAGTGGCACCTTATTTCACATCATTTTTCCACTATATTTTATACACCAACTCATGTTTACAAACAAACTGGAGCGCTCCTCGCCGACGCCACCGTAGCCGGGCATGCGCGATGGGGTGTGGGCAAGAAGCTCGCCGCGTCGCCGATAAACAAACCATTGAATTGCGTTGTTGTCGGCGGCGGTGTGAGTCCCCGTGCACTTTTCTGCGTTGGAATTGTTGATTCTACGTCTTCCTGGGCAATGCCTGACTACTTGAGCAGCCTCAGCGAAATTACCGAGGCTCGCTACACCACAAAACTTCGCGTGAATAATGTAACATGCGGCGATTCATTCCGCGTGGACGCCGCAGATGATACGCTAAAGCCTGATTCGCATGATGAAATTTCGGTCGCCATTTTCAGCCATGACGTCGCTCGGGTTACAACAGCGTGAACCGTAGCTGATATGTTCAACATCGATACTGAAAATCGCAAGCAGAATCGGGCCAAGTGAATGAGGCATAACAAGTCGTTGATGGTCACTGGTAACAGCGATTAACATCCCCTTGTATCCACTCTTTACATCGAGCCTGCTTACCAATTTTCAAAGTTAAGTATTTTGAGGCCTGCACTCACTTCTTATCGCAAGTACCGGGCCAACATTTGGTCCACGGGCCGGTGTCGTCTAAAAGAGCAGACGACGAGCAGAAGCGTTTGAAAGAGCAGACGACAGTTCGAGCAATCAGGCGGCCGTTCGATCTTGAAGACGCACTGAACGTCCGCATGCAGGCGGTCCCAACAACTTGGCGGTATTCCCGTTTTCATGACGGAACAAAACAAATAAATCTGATGACAACAAGTATCCGTGAATTTAACCCAAACTGCTTCCCGCCCAAGCAATCGTGGTCCGACGGCGACTGGTTTTCCATTTTCACGGCACATATCCACGTTCTCGGACGAACCGAGCACATGAAAACTGATCTTCAAACCTTTCTCGACTCTTTTGGTACAGCCCCCGCCGCGGCGTTTTGACGAGAAGGCAAGTTTTTGTCAGGTTTTTTTTTTTTAATACAACGCTAGAATACACGTCTCACATAGGGACTTCCGCCTTCAGTCGCAGACCGGAAGTGCGCCCGACGCGCGACCACCGCGCCGTGACGTAACAGAGACGAGTTCGTTGGTTCGTGTATAGCCAGAACATAATTTCGGCGACATATTAACCTATACATGAACTCATCTCTGTTACGTCACGGCGCGGTGGTGGCGCGTCGGGCGTAACAGAGATGCTCCTTAAAACAAAAACCAAAAGGCTCCTTAAAACCAAAATCGACAGACTCCGCACGTAACCCGTAACAAAAAAGAACAGGCCACAACGGGTCGACAAAGGACGTAAAAGGAAAAACCCGAACAGCGAACTTTTCCCTACACTTGGCAAGGTCAAACTTTGTACCTACAGGTTGCCTCGAGCTTGAAACACAAAAGTTTACCCCAAGCTTGAAACACAAAAGCGCTAATCACAAACGAGCGTGTTGGGGACGAATTAAGTATGTGCTTATACTTCCTGTTTACACGTCTAAGAAACTAGGGAGTTTTGTGTATAGTTCCAACAATTCCTGTAAGGATACCCAATACTCCTCTGTCGTCTTAGTGCATGCATAGTATCGTTATTGGGTATCGTTACCGAGCACAAAAACCGTCTACAAGAACTCCCTACCGTTTATCGTTTTTCTAGTGAAATTAAAGACGAAGTTGGCAAGGAGAAGCAAGCTAACTAATCTCGAAGGAAAGGGAAACAGAGGTCGTCTTCGCTCCTTCAGTTCCCCTTGATAACCGGTGATTTCTTCAAGCAGACAGAGCCAGTGAGGACGCCTTCAGCGAACATCAAACATAGTCTTTGAGATGAATAGAGGCAGGTTCTTAATTTTGTTTTTGTTGCAAAAAAAAAGGGTCGTTTTGGAACAAGGTCTGGTGGGAAATACAAGATGGGAGGACGGGTAAACAGCTCGTCCACACTTCTAGACGGGGAACACAGCCTGTCATAAAAACTGGACATGTCAGGCTCTAAAGAGCGTGGGAAAGTAAAAGCTCTTTAGTGAACCGACGATACGTGCCCCAGAACAGCACGGCGACGTGCATGGAGAAAGTTAAAAAAACGCGGCAAGCCCGGTTCAATAGTTTTCCATGTTTTAAAAATAACAGGCTTATTCTGCTCTTTGCGCACCTCGTGTGTTTGTTTACCCCTCAGACGCTGTGACGTACCTCTATTTACACCTCGTTTTGACCAATGACGGCGCGCGCTTTTCTGTCTCGTCTTCGCGCGTTCTGTGCGCGCCCTTTATGTTTCCCGATGATTGTTGTGCCATTCTTCGTATTTACTTCTTTTCAATAAGTCACGATAACGTTCGCAAGCGCGGAAGACACGTTTTGGTACCCCTACTTGCACGTCGTATAAACACTTCGAATTTGACTTCGACCTCGACCGCGCACCTTGTTTTTCATTGGTAGCCTGCTTGCAACAGCAAGATGACGGTGATGACAACGCAATCGCGGTCTGCTTGTGGTCCTGTGTGATGGGCTCTCACTTCCGATCGAAGTGAGAGCCATTCGTATCGCTCCGACGCTGTTGAAAAAACTCAGCAGACCTTTGAATGAGTCACTTGCTCAGGAAAATAGCGAGGAGACGAGTGTCTAAGCGCTTATGTAAGAGGAGTGGTCTCGATTTCAAATGAAAAGCACTCCAGCAAAATGTGGCCAATATGGTTCATATGCAAAACTAGCTAGCATAAAAAAAGAGATAAATTCAGAAATGGGGACGGACTATCTGTCTCCCCCCTTGGAAAAGATTTATGTCATTTTATCAAGAATCTTTGAACACTCGTACTCCACTTTCGCGTTCGAAGCGCTGTTCACGGAGTAAGGCTAGGCTGCTTAGTGGATTGAGTTTCGCCACGTGTTCGTCGCATATTTTCTGATGGGGTCCGGCTTTTACACACAAGTATCGTGCCAGTAGCTGACTTTTGCTCAAATAAACAGAAACAAAAACCTCTTTAGTCAATATTCACGTTCAACGGAAATCGAAGAACTTTGTTCGTATTCCTAGAATTCAAGAACTCAGGCATATGCACGACTGTGATGAAAACTATTATCGGCAATAGCAAGCGAAGCCCCCACCTAAACGCCTGAGAGCACGTAAAATCCTCTCCGCCTGTTATTGCAACGGACATGTCCGCGCGCTTGTTAGGAAACGTGGGCGACAAACCGTGATGCCAATCGGCTGCTTCCTCACATTTTTAAAGTTATCATAATTCTCCGGCATATGGATAAAGCCCGTAAACTTCCGTGATTTTTCTAGAATAGCGTCAAGCCTTCCCGAGATCTTAGATGCTAAATAGCGTTTGAAAAAATCCGGAAGCGGCCGAAACAGATCAAATCCGGCGCACGATTTTTCGTGTGGACGGATAAAAACGAGCGTATGCCGCATATTACCAGTATCATAGAATATCTGTAAGCATTATTAAGCGAGAGCGAGAAAACCAACATTGTATAGTCCAGTTAGGGTCACACCAGTACTCGCGTAAAAGCTCCGGGAAGACGGTTTTATTTGTGTTTCCTTGAGGGGTGCGCGCACGCACGCGCTTACAAAACACAAAAACATGGGCGCACGGACACACGCAGATGCAATCAACGCGAAGAGAAACCCTCCCGTGGCAGAATAGCACACTGGCAAAACGACACCTTCCCCGGCTCCCCACCACACAATGACACACACAGACACACACACCGAGAGGAGGAGCCGCCAAGCCGCGCCGCGTAAACGGAACCCCACGGCCATGCAGGAGGCTCAAACGTCTGCCGCGCACAGACAAAGCCTCCCCTAACGTTCGCTAAGCTGCACATGTACTACGCGACGCGGGTACGCACGCCCGCAATATAGGGGCGAAGGAGCCGGAGATCCGCCAAACTCGTTGGAGTCACCGCTGAGTCTGTGCCGGTCCAAACATCCCCCCCTCCCCCCCAATCCCCATCTGGGAAGCGCTGGTGCCGCTTCGTCTGCAATACACAGTCCCCTCCCCATTTCCGATTTCGCGCACAGTCGCACACGCAAAAATCTCACATCCTCTCTCAAAGTCCTCCAAAGCAAACGCCCCCTGCAGTTGCTTCCCCCAAACGTTACCAGACCACCCCTACGAATCTCGTTCTGGGCTCTTAACAGAAGTTCCTTCCAAGTTTCTGCTCCGTCTGCACTCTATACTAACCGCCACGGCATGTTTGCGCGTGTAAGGGCAGCAACATGCTGCAGACACTTCCAAATGTCAAGTCGGCTATCAGTCGCGAAGAGTACGCACACGCAAGCAAATCCATACCGACATCTCCTGAGTCCTGACTCCTAGTTCAACAACTCAATCCCCACCACATCACAAATTCAGTTCACGAATTCATTCACCATCACATCACGTATACACCAGAGTCACGAAGTCCTTCACCACTGCATCACGGGTGCGTCAGAGTTCACGAGGTCACTCCCCGTCACATCACGGCTCCTTCCGAGTTCATGAAGTCACTCCCCTTCGCATCACGACTAGTTCCGCGTTCACGAAGTCCCATCCACTTCACATCACGGCTTCTTCCGAGTTCACGGAGTCACGCCCATTCACATCACGACTCCTTCCGCGTTCACGAAGTCACATCCCCTTCACATCACGGGTTCTTTCGCGTTCACGGAGTCACGCCCATTCACATCACGACCCCTTCCGCGTTCACGAAGTCACATCCCCTTCACATCACGACTTGGTCCGAGTTCGCGAAGTCATTCACAGCCCTTCACCATGACGCGGTGAGCGTGAGTGAGTGTGAGTGAGCGAGTTCGTGAGTGACTTCGCCGAGGTATGCTACGTAGTCGTGAAGTCTTCGTTGTCCGTCTCCCCTTTCTATGTATCTTCCTCATGTCTAATTACCGTTACCAACACGCTCGTTTTGTACTTAATGTAGTCGTGACGTAGCAGATTCCTTCCGAGCAGCGCCGCCCTTCGGAATTTAAACATTCTTTCCTCCTAGCTCAACTCACAAATCGCGCATTGTACCAAACGGTCCAAGAAGACGGAAAGGAAGGACTCCCCACTTTCTCCGACCCTCGTTCGTGCAACCTGGCACGAGGCCATTCTCTCCCTAGAAGATTAGCCCGTTGCTCAAAACTCGAACAAAAGTTGCTTTCCCCACCCCGTTCAGCCCTAAGCTGACAGTGTTGTGGAAGCTACGTGCTCCTTGGGCCAGCCACACGCTCATCACCCCACGGGTACATCGGACGACTCGGTTGTAACGCGATGCGTTTCCCCCTTTCGCTAAGCCCTCCGCAACCCGCTACGATAGCCGGAACTCTACATTCAGAGCCGTGGGCGCGCAGGCGCAGTGGTGGCTTCTTCGTTGCGAAAGGCTTAGCGGAGGGGGAAACTATGGGAAACGCTGACTACGAAAACTCCCTATTGACACCACAACGCTGACAACGCCACCAAGGGCAAAGCTCATAACCACGGCAGCCTTGCTACGTCACGAATGCGGGGAATCTTTTCTTTCTGTTTTTGTTTTCACCGGATATCCCATGACGCATCGCGCTCTCCGTTCGCTTGTCTTCGAGCGCTTGCTCGAGTGCACCGTTTGGAACGAAATACAAGCGTGCGATTATCATCTACGGTTATTATCCGTCATGCTTGACTCATTTCCGAACGAAATTTGATATTTCAATTTTGTTTCCGTTCCCTTTTACACCACGCAGTAGTCATCCGCGACCGCACGCCGCCGGCGCCGGTACGATGCTCATGATCAAAACAGGCGGGGGCGGGTATGTCACTAGGGGCGGGAATTGAACTCTGGATCTTGGGTTCTGCAGCGCGACCTTTCGCTCCACGTGCTCCGAGCTGGTGCGCACTAGAGTGTGCACTAGCCAGGGTGTAAGACAGACAGGTGGGGAAACGGCCCATAGAACCCTACCGCAGCGCCGTGACCCAAGGAGGTTATAATGGGCAGGAGGTGGCGTCCCTATCCCCAATGCATGGAGCGAAGTGTAACGGAAGTAGGCGTGGCCACGAGCCGCAACGAGCATTTCTTGACCAATGGGAAGCCTAGTGAGTGGGCGCCGCCATTAATTTCGGTGCAAACAACCGCGTTGCCATGACATTTCCGTGGCAACGCGACTGTGTGCACCGAAAGTAATGGCGGCACCCACTGTTATTTGAAACAGCGCTTAACGGGATACTTTTAAATTATTATAAACGAACGCCTGGTTGCCCAGCAAAAAATAAGTGACTAGAATTGAGACGCTCTAGACGACGCACCGTGAAGGACTTGGCGGTGCGCAACGCATTTTTTAATAAACAGCAGCAGCAGATCGCACGAGCGCGCATGCAAGCCAGGAGCGCACAGAACGGGCTCGCGCTTCCAGTTCTGACTTCGCTCGCACATAATGTGAAACTAAGTATAAACACTCACGCTGCAAAGCATTTGCATCGTGGACGCCCACGGCGGACGCCGACCGCATCGAAAGCTAGCCTCGTGAAGCACACGCCGGAGCAGATTAGAAAGCAGACGAACCGCCGGTGCGCTACCCCGCGGCCTCGGACCGGGTGCGCAAGGCAGTCTGGGATTAAACGCATCTTCCGGCTTCACTCAGGCTGACGTCATGCCGGGTCCTGTCTGTTTAAACCAACGAGGTATTAGCCCCGAGAAGGTCGCGTGGCGCCCCCTTACGGCGAACCGGGGTGACGTCACGGCGAGGAGAGAATTTTTCCCCGACTCCCGCCGCTCGCCCTGTGGAGGCTGGGACGACGCTAGCTGCCGGCGCGCTCGTTTTTATTTAATTTTTTTTTGGCGTGTTTTTCGTAGGAGGTGTAAATTTTTATATGTGCCTTTATTGAGGTATGGTCTGTAGCTACAGGCGAAACTTCAACCATCATTTTAAGCATGCTTGACAGTGCAGGCAACGCATGAATCGGTGTGGTATATGAAAATAAAGAAATATGGCCACAATTGTAGGAGCATCACTATAGATTTACATCTCGCACAATAAATGCTGCTGATGGTCTGAATGAATTCGCAGGTTATGTATAGTATTTTTTTTGTATCTGTTTTTAAACAAGATTGCCGAAGCAGAAAAGCTCCATGCTGCTCGAGCAACATGCTAAACACAGCCTGGGCCATGGGGAGAGAATCACAAGTAAGACAGCCCAAATGCAGGGGCAAAGTAAAAAAAAACAAAAAAACAAGGAACATTTATTATAGACATTGCTCGCATTTGACCTTTGCTGGATTCGAATAGTATTTCAATGGACTACACGGGTGGTATCTCTGGACTTGTTTATATCAACCCTCAAGTAATGCATAACAAACGTAAGCGAAGGTGTCTAGCTCGTTATTAGTCAATTAAGCCCTAAAATTGAGATTTTACTTAAATCGAATTGTCCTAGAGCTAAAATACCAGAAGCTTTTCTCACACTGACTGTCGCCCTTCACAGGTTCCACTGCTGCTAGTGCTGCATCTACCACTGGACAGCCATTCGAATGCTTGCTTTTACTCCTGTTTTCCTCTATTGTCAAAGAGTCCAGCTGTAGGGAGTTTGGAGGCTGAGGAAGCTTTTGGAGTCCTGCAGCAGTGTATCTTTTAATCGGAAATGACAATTCAGAATAAACGGTGTATTTTTCGAATGCCCAAGGCTGGAACGAAATGTCTGGAAAAAGTATAAACATTCTAAATTACGGCACTATTGCTGTGCATATTTTGCGCAGTTCAATACATATCATACGGGCAACTGGGGGCGATTTGGCCGTCTTTGCTGCTACCATACAAACGAATTTCCAGTAATTGGGCATCTTCTAGGAAATATGCCTGCATACGTGTATAAACTATATAATTAATTCACGAAGAAGCTACATTTATGCAAAACAACCCTGTTCCACGAGCACTTCAAAGATAATCAGACACAGGGCCTTTAAATCATCTGTGAACCAGCGCATGCGAGTGGCAGCGCAAAGTCGGGGTCGCGAGCTAATTTGCCGACCACCCAAAGCCCATGGTATAAATGCCACTTCAAATGCCTTGAAAGCGGGTTGTAATATCGTTCTAAATCATGAACATGCAAGGAACAGAATTCCAGCGTCTGAAACACCTGCGCCACTGCTTCACCGATCCCTCGCAAAATTGCCTTGTGTCGTGTGGACGGACGGGGAGGTTCATCGGCGGAACTGCCTCCGCCGATAGCTTTCGGGATTTGTTACCCAATTTTAAAGGTAAAAGGAACAAGCAGGCTTATAAAATGTACGGAAGCACGTCAATATCGGCCTAACTCAACGTCCTGCACACCGGGTAAACAAAGTCCAGCTCCTCGAAGAGCTTGCGGCACACAACACCAAACCAGGAAATCGGTGCTGGGAAGCGAGCCGATGCGAGATCGCGGAGCGGAGTCATCGCCCTGACGTCACGGTACACCTCACCCAATCAGGGCGCGGCGACCGCAGCGACGCTTGTGTTCGCTCTCGGGGCTAATAGGGCATTAGAGTGATAAACTGGCAGCTGAAAGTGACCCCCAATTGACCGCCGCCATGTTGTACAATTTTGACCACTAGACACGTGACCAGGCCAAATCTATGACGTAACCAGACCAAATCTCTGGCGTCAACGAAAAGATGGCAGCGCCCAGTGCGTGTCGGAAGCGTTGTGGGCGTTGATCGGAGTGTGTGGATTTCGTGAGCGGAATTCGGTTTTTGAGGGTTTTGTGTGCTCTCCCGCGTAGGAATAACGTGAAGTACGAGGGAGTGAGGCTTTTCTTTTTTATTTAATTCAGAGTAAGCCAGATTCGGTCCCGTGCTTCTCGTACGGGCTCGGATCACTACCTCGGACATCGCTCGGTCGTTCGAGTTTAATTAAAATATCCGCAATCGTTAACCACGGGAGCTCCTCCATAATCGCTGAGTCGAAGGATACGTCGAACCCATCCGGAACGCGGAGTCTAAAGGTATGTAGGACGTAACCAGAACGCGGAGTTCTAACGGTACGGCGGACGTGCCCGGGCAATTTTCTTAGCTCGACCGTCAAGATTCGCATTTGAAGCAGCGAGTGAAGTGTTGAAATCTCCGAACTGCTCGGTGCTGAGCTAACTACGGACCACTTCACTATGTGATCCGTAGTGACGTGAAAAAGACCGACGGCGGTCACTCCGGGGGGACGGGGGCTCCCGGCCGCCTGCCGGGTGCCTTCTGTGAAGGGGCGACAGTCGTGTAAGCAGTACTGTACCAGCTTCTCTTATAGTTATGTTGTTCTCAAGCAGCTTCCCGATCACTAAACCCCGCAAACGCGTGCCGAAATTTCAAAAGGTGTCTGCCAACCTGGAAAGTCTTGAACTCCCAGGGAATTTCGGATCATCTGGGAAAGTCAGGGAATCATTCAAAAAGTGGGCTAAATAAGGGAAGACGACTAATGAAAGCAGCATGGCGGTTGCTCGTCGGCACGGCCATGCTGAATGACATTGCCGAAATGTCATCCTTCGACTCAAAAACTCAAGGAATTTGATCAAAATAGTCAGGGAAAAACTTGAAAAAGTCGGGGAATTTGAAATCGGTAGTTTGTTAGACACAATGTTTGATTTTTTTGGCACTCCACGCGTTTTTACACACGACAGGCACACGCCCGTGTATCACACGGCAGCCAGGCCAAGCGACTGCCAGCCACTTGTGCAAGGTCGATAAGACGCAAGCGTGGAACGCTTTCGGACTGCTGTAAATACACCAGCGGGAGCGTCCGGCCGCAGTCCGACTGCCCACGCTAGGACACCCGACACAGACTCCGCGTCCTGCGTACGTCCGACGTATCTTTAGATTTTGCATCCTAGGTACGTCAGACCTATCTTTAGACACAGCGCCTGATAATAGTAGTGAATAGGGTCACGTTCAGTGTGCAAGTCACTTTATTACACTCGGAGAGCGGAATTCCATTCCCATTGCGCAGGTAGTTCCCGAGCTAGGCATGCACTTGAAGACTATGTTTCACTCTTTCATAAAGCAAGCTTTGCGGGACCCCTCCGCCCTTGTGCACCCATTCGCAGGTCGTGTCGCCTTTCCTCACGTAACTCCCGCAGGTTCAGTGAGTTGCCGAGCCACTGCAGCCCTGGCGTCGCTCGGTACATACAAGAGGCGGCTCACGTCGGTCGTCCAGCAGCGTACTGGAGGGACGCAAAGCTAGCAGCCTCCTTGGTGCACGCAAGACGAGGCTGAGCAGAGCTCCAAGCTCTTCTGACGCACATGTGCACTCCAATGAGACCGGTGTCGCACCCCGATTCCTAGAGATGTGGTCGCACTGGCAGTCTTGTTGGTCCCTGGGGGCCGTCGAGGAGTGCCAGAAAGCAAAATTCCATCCTTCTTGCGCAGGTAGTTCCCCAGCTAGTCACTTCCTTGACGACGTCGCACCCTCTCTGGAAGCAAGCTTCGGGATGCTCTTGTGCACCCATTTGTAGGTCGTGTCGCCTTTGCTCACGTAACTCCCGCAGGTCCAGCGAGTTGCCGAGCCGCTGTAGCCCCGGCGTCGCTGGTCGTGCATCCTGGTCCTGGTCGTGCATCAACCACCGCTGCCCATTTCCGCTGAGTGCTTGGGTGTGGTAGCTTGACGTGCTTTCGCAGAAAGCTGTATGCCTTTGCCGAGTAAAAATGGAGCGTGAGCGCATTGTGTAGGTGAATGCATTGTCAAGTATGTCAACTGCTGGCTTAGGAAGTCGTGTCCTCAGTTCACAAAGCAGCGTGTTCAGCTTGCTAATCCTGGCCGTCTTCCGATTGATCTTCTTCTTTGCCTGTTTCAACAGCTTCCTCGCCTTCTGCAGCTTTTGCCTACTCGTGGCCAGGACCCTGTGCAGTCGTGGTGACACAGCTGCGTACGAGTGGTCACCGAAGGAAGTGTTGCGTCGCTTGAACACAGCTTCAGGGGGAGTCTCTGACGTCGTAGCCTGAGAGGGGGAAGTAACCAGCTTTACATTGCTTCCAGAACCAGCAGCACCTTGGGCCTCTCCTGGGGTTGGCTGATCAGTCGTCGATCCAGGCTGCCTCTCTGGAGGGTGAGACCTGTCAGCAGAACAACGAGCGGTGACATTCAAGACTGCCTGTATTCCACAGGACTGTGTGCCAGGGCATGCATTCTTGGCAGGTTATACTGTGCAGTGTGATATGTGACCACACCTTTTATGCGTTGGCCAGAACTGGCACTGACCCACAAAAAGGGGGTGCTGGGAGTTCTGGCTTATGAATAGGGTTCCATGTTTTGGGTGTTTTTTAATTTGTGAGTATTACCTGGCTCAGTGAGCAAAAGAAGAGCCGTGATCAAAGGGTGCAGCCAAAAGCTGTAACCAAAAGTTGTGTCCAAATGCCGTGACCAATGCGACGCAATCTAAGGAAAAAGAAAATAAGAGAAAAACAAACAGCTGTGCTCACGTTATCATTTTCGTCACGTGACTTAATTATTAATCACGTGATCGAACAAAAAATAAACCTAGAAATAAATTATCCCCTGCCCGGTTTCGAACCTAGGCTCTCATGATTGCAAAACTAGTGTGCTATTCATTGGGTCAACCTTGCTCATTGACGTCAATATAACTCGGCCAAAGGTAATGCTCACGCATTCTCACATCATGAAAGAAAGCTGAGGTGCTCTCGTAGTTTTATTTTTTTAAAAATGGGGGTGATTTTTTGGTGCTTATTTGTTCTCTCGAATTTTGAGCTTATCAGTGTCTTTTTTTGATATCGACTAAAACTCGGAGTGTCACGATACTTATGTGGTAAAAGCAAATGCATATCTGTGGCGTTTCTAGGAGACACAACATGATATGCACTACTCATTGCTAAATGGAGCACATAAAAACAATTTCCAAAGAAAAAGAGCAGCCTCGCAGACAGTTCAGTGCGGTCGGTGTTGTGGTTCAACAAAAGTACAGACGTTTATCAAGGTTCCCTGCCATGGAAAGTGCAATTTCTCTTCAAAGCAAGCTCAATTCGGGTTCTTTCGGTTTTTGCAGATTTCAAGAAAAATCGTTTGGAGGTCATATTTTTATGTATATCAGTATATACTGAAAACACGTAACCCACTTATGATTGAATGATTGTAAAAAGCATACAGCATGCCATGGAATTATTATAATGGTGGTGGTTGAAAGTGTTGCAAAGAACCTGAATGTTTTACTCGAACCTATCAACTTGATCCCAAAGATGCCGCTTTTCTAGTGATTCGTTGACTACCACTTTCAGATACAACAGACACACCTTTGCAAGTTGTGCAACTAGTCGCCCGAAGTACCTGAAAACTGGAGCTTGTTACTTCCCCCTCTCAGGCTACGACGTCAGAGACTCCCCCTGAAGCTGTGTTCAAGCGACGCAACACTTCATTCGGTGACCACTCGTACGCAGCTGTGTCACCACGACTGCACAGGGTCCTGGCCACGTGTAGGCAAAAGCTGCAGAAGGCGAGGAAACTGTTGAAACAGGCAAAGAAGAAGATCAATCGGAAGACGGCCAGGATTAGTAAGCTGAACACGCTGCTCCGTGAACTGAGGAAACGACTTCCTAAGCCAGCAGTTGACATACTTGACAATGCATTCACCAACACAATGCGCAACCTCGTCTTAAAAAGAGTATGGTGCAACAAAAACGCATGTACAGAGGATGTGCGCAAGTTTGCCCTCACGCTCCATTTTTACTCGGCAAAGGCATACAGCTTTCTGCGAAAGCACGTCAAGCTACCACACCCAAGCACTCAGCGGAAATGGGCAGCGGTGGTTGATGCACGACCAGGACCAGAATGCACGACCAGCGGCGCCGGGGCTACAGCGGCTCGGCAACTTGCTGGACCTGCGGGAGTTACGTGAGCAAAGGCGACACGACCTGCAAATGGGTGCACAAGAGCATCCCGAAGCTTGCTTCCAGAGAGGGTGCGACGTCGTCAAGGAAGTGACTAGCTGGGGAACTACCTGCACAAGAAGGATGGAATTTTGCTTTCTGGCACTCCTCGACGGCCCCCAGGGACCAACAAGACTGCCAGTGCGACCACATCTCTAGGAATCGGGGTGCGACACCGGTCTCATTGGAGTGCACATGTGCGTCAGAAGAGCTTGGAGCTCTGCTCAGCCTCGTCTTGCGTGCACCAAGGAGGCTGCTAGCTTTGCGTCCCTCCAGTACGCTGCTGGACGACCGACGTGAGCCGCCTCTTGTATGTACCGAGCGACGCCAGGGCTGCAGTGGCTCGGCAACTCACTGAACCTGCGGGAGTTACGTGAGGAAAGGCGACACGACCTGCGAATGGGTGCACAAGGGCGGAGGGGTCCCGCAAAGCTTGCTTTATGAAAGAGTGAAACATAGTCTTCAAGTGCATGCCTAGCTCGGGAACTACCTGCGCAATGGGAATGGAATTCCGCTCTCCGAGTGTAATAAAGTGACTTGCACACTGAACGTGACCCTATTCACTACTATTATCAGGCGCTGTGTCTAAAGATAGGTCTGACGTACCTAGGATGCAAAATCTAAAGATACGTCGGACGTACGCAGGACGCGGAGTCTGTGTCGGGTGTCCTAGCGTGGGCAGTTGGACTGCGGCCGGACGCTCCCGCTGGTGTATTTACAGCAGTCCGAAAGCGTTCCACGCTTGCGTCTTATCGACCTTGCACAAGTGGCTGGCAGTCGCTTGGCCTGGCTGCCGTGTGATACACGGGCGTGTGCCTGTCGTGTGTAAAAACGCGTGGAGTGCCAAGAAAATCAAACATTGTGTCTAACAAACTACTGATTTCAAATTCCCCGACTTTTTCAAGTTTTTCCCTGACTATTTTGATCAAATTCCTTGAGTTTTTGAGTCGAAGGATGACATTTCGGCAATGTCATTCAGCATGGCCGTGCCGACGAGCAACCGCCATGCCGCTTTCATTAGTCGTCTTCCCTTATTTAGCCCACTTTTTGAATGATTCCCTGACTTTCCCAGATTATCCGAAATTCCCTGGGAGTTCAAGGCTTTCCAGGTTGGCAGACACCTTTTGAAATTTCGGCACGCGTTTGCGGGGTTTAGTGATCGGGAAGCTGCTTGAGAACAACATAACTATAAGAGAAGCTGGTACAGTACTGCTTACACGACTGTCGCCCCTTCAAAGAAGGCACCCGGCAGGCGGCCGGGAGCCCCCGTCCCCCCGGAGTGACCGCCGTCGGTCTTTTTCACGTCACTACGGATCACATAGTGAAGTGGTCCGTAGTTAGCTCAGCACCGAGCAGTTCGGAGATTTCAACACTTCACTCGCTGCTTCAAATGCGAATCTTGACGGTCGAGATAAGAAAATTGCCCGGGCACGTCCGCCGTACCGTTAGAACTCCGCGTTCTGGTTACGTCCTACATACCTTTAGACTCCGCGTTCCGGATGGGTTCGACGTATCCTTCGACTCAGCGATTATGGAGGAGCTCCCGTGGTTAACGATTGCGGATATTTTAATTAAACTCGAACGACCGAGCGATGTCCGAGGTAGTGATCCGAGCCCGTACGAGAAGCACGGGACCGAATCTGGCTTACTCTGAATTAAATAAAAAAGAAAAGCCTCACTCCCTCGTACTTCACGTTATTCCTACGCGGGAGAGCACACAAAACCCTCAAAAACCGAACTCCGCTCACGAAATCCACACACTCCGATCAACGCCCACAACGCTTCCGACACGCATTGGGCGCTGCCATCTTTTCGTTGACGCCAGAGATTTGGTCTGGTTACGTCATAGATTTGGCCTGGTCACGTGTCTAGTGGTCAAAATTGTACAACATGGCGGCGGCCAATCGGGGGTCACTTTTGCCTGATGAACGGTATACTAGTTTATCACTCTAAGGCCCTCTACCTCGTTGGTTTAAACGTCCTTAGCCGTGACCGGATTGTGTACTCGTCTGCTTGCGGGTACCCCCGATTTGCGACAGATGGCGCTGCGGCGAGAGGAAAAAAAAAAATGAGAATCGAATGTGCACGGAACTTTATGGGAGAGTGCGCAAAACAAACCGAGAGCACGACCGTCCTCCATTGAAAATCCACGAGAAATCATCTCCGTCAGTTTAGCCGGTCGCCACCGGTCGCCCACCCGGAGTGAGAGTTCGCGGTGCTCCACATAGGTGGCGCCACAGAAAAAAGAGAAAACCGAGGGGGACACAATCCGGTCGCTCATATGGCTCTCGTTTCCCCACCTGTCTATCTTACACCCTGGCACTAGCCCACTCGGCCACCGATCCCCCCTTTCTTTGTGAACCGACGTTCACCTAAGCCTAATATTCATCAAACTAAATTACAAATAGCGCTAAGACAAGGACAGGCGAAGAAGTGGACAGGGCAGGCGCTAATTCGCAGCTGACAATTTTCTACACGGTGATACAAGAAGACGCCAGGCTCTTTAAATCGACCGGAAAATTTGGTTTCTTAACCTCTCGCGCTACGACTTTGTGCAGAACTGTGGTGCAAAAGCGGTCGCGACGCCAACTGCCGCCAACGAACGAGCAGACGACGCCGAGAGCCGGCGTATTTAGCAGACAAGGAACTGCAGTTCCTTGTTACCGCGCCTGTTTTAGTTTCTGCGACTGCCGCCGCCTGCGGAACGCGCGCCGCTTTTGAGTCCAAACGATCGTCTGCTAAAGACGCTGGCTCTCGGCACCATATGCTTGCTCGTTGGCGGCGTTCGTTGCGCCATCTTGTCTCCCGTGCGAAACGGCGCCGTGTTGTTTGCAGACCGGCGGCTTCGCTGCGTTTCCATAGGAGTAAGCCTTTTTCTTTGTTTACTTTTTCCTCGGGTAAGTTCGCTATTTGCAAATTTTACAAAAAAAATGCACTATCTGTGGGCAACGCTGCAGAAAGTCGTAGCGCGATTGGTTAAGAAACCGAATTTTCCGGCCGATTTAAAGAGCCTGGCGTCTTTTTGTATCCCCCTGTATACAACGACAAATTGTTGTTTTGTTCGTTGCAACCACTGATCTCAATGACAATTGCTGGATTGCGCATCTCCACTCCGGGTGGGGCCACCGGATGGCCATCTTGCATGGTAAATTTTTTCGTTTTGCTAACGTTTTTCTGCGGTTTCAGCGTGCTGTAGACACGTTTCGTACTCGTTCGTCGTCATACTTGCCGTTAAAAACACGTGTACATTTTTACGAAAGCGCAGTGCCGCAGGAAAAAGGCACACTCGTCGAAAGCAAGTTTCGACGGTCTGGCGGCGTGTTCAAAGCTTTCTCAGAAGCCGAAGTGCTGTGTCTTTGGGCCTTCGCACGCTTGGATACTGATCAAGAATCGACGCCGCACCACAGTTCTGAAGGTGTGTCGCGCGTAGATGTGTTTAGATCATATACAGGGTGAAACAAGGAGACGGCAGGCTCTTTAAATCGACCGGAAAATTCGGTTTCTTAACCTATCGCGCTACGACTTTGTGCAGCGTTGCCCGCAGATGGTGCATTTTTTTCGTAAAATTTGCAAAGAGCGAATTTACCTGAGGAAAAAGTAAAAAAAAAGAAAAAGGCTTAGCTCCAATAGAAACGCAGCGACGCCACTGGTCTGCAAACAACGCGACGCCGTTTCGCACGGGAGACAAGAGATGGCGCAACAAACGCCTCCAACGAACGAGCATACGACGCCGAGAGCAGGCCTTTTTAGCAGACGATCTTTTCGACTCAAAAACGTCGCGCGTTCCGCAGGCGGCGACAGTCGCGGAAACAAAAAAGACAGGCGCGGTAACATCAAGGAACTGCAGTTCCTTGTCTGCAAAGGGGCCGGCTCTCGGTGTCGTCTGCTCGTTCGTTGGCGGCAGTTGGCGTCGCAACCGCTTGCGCCATCTCTTGTCTTCCATGCGAAACGGCGCCGTGTTGTTTGCAGACCGGTGGCGTCGCTGCGTTTCCATAGGAGCTAAGCCTTTTTCTTTCTTTACTTTTTCCTCAGGTAAGTTCGCTTTTTGCAAATTTTTCGAAAAAAAAAAAACAATGCACCATCTGTGGGCAACGCTGCACAAAGTCGTAGCGCGATAGGTTAAAGGGGTGGTGAAACGAAATTTTAGCGCCGATCTTGTTGCATAAATATGGGCTAGGGACAGGCACCACCTCGGAAATATAAATATTGCGCTGTAAAACACAGGAGAACTAATTTTAAACATAATTAAACGATTTCAAATTCTCATCTGGTGGATGGGGGGAAGTTCTCGTGACATCACTTGTGCCAAAATAGCAGCGCCGTTCTGCGGCAATACGGCGTGCCGGCAGAATTCGCCTAGGCCTGAACGCGTTTGCAAAGCCTTGGCGGAGAAAGCCAAAGCGTAGTTGGCCACAGTGAGCTCGTTCTCGTTGCGGCTCTTTGCACGACACGGCCCGAGCATGCTTCTGGCACGGCCGGTATTAGTTGCTGCGAGTCGCGAGCTGCAAGCCGACGTTAAAAAGGATATGTTTGAACTACGAGGGTGTCAGCAAGAGCCACGCAAATGCCAAATACCTGTTCACACTCGGAGCGGACACACGCGTTTGATCGAAGTGCTGGATTCGCTGTTAGACCGCGTTTCGGTAAGCGCTTCTGGACCGATCTTTTACGATTGCAACTCGATACTGACATGACACTCGGCAAAGAAAGGTTAGACCGACATCGCGTAGCTCCCACGAACTGCTATAGCTCGACACTGACGTAACGTCGAGTCAGAATAAAAATGGCATACTAATAACAGAGTGTACATACCGAGTTGCCAAGGTAATCCGTAATGGCGTTTATTTGAGCTCTATATCACACAAAACAAGGAGATAGAATCAATGAGAGTCCCTTTTCGACGACAGCGTTCGTCACCGCTGTCTCGGAAAACAAGGAGATCGAGATGACAAGGGGAAAATATTGACCTCTGAAATTTAGTTCAGGGATCAAACTACTCATCCGGTAAGGGTCCACAAGGGTCGCGCGGGCATATTCCATTCAGCAGGCCAGCCGGTCATGGACAGACGGTCTTGGCCAAGGACCGCCGGAGCAACGGTGCGTCGAGTCGATGTTGCTGCTAGGCCTACTATATTCTGCCGAGCTCGCTCGGTCGGCAGAATCGTGGCTGTTGTAGCTCTTCTCGTGTGTTTGTGGATCCTGCGTTCTTGATCGTCGTGGTCTGTTTTAAGTACTCCTTCCTTTTTTCTTGCTGGTTGAAGTCGGGACGCACGAGAAGAGCACGAAGAAAAGTAAATGTCCGTTGGTGGCCGATACCAAGTAACTGAGCGACGCTGTCGGCCTTGTTGATTTGATCGTAAAAAGTGCGTAAGACAGCTTCGGAGCTGTCGTAGGATTCTGTCGTAACCTGCGCAAAGGTTACGACAATTTCGTTTCGAGAGCACGGGTTTTCTCTCAAATTTGTCGTACGCACTTTTTTCGTCGTGAATTCGCTTTGAGAATCCGGCCTCAGAGCTGGTTTTGTCAATGCTGCCGTGGTTGCCGACTTGCCGTGGTCCCGTGGTGCAGCGTGCGTGCAGCCCTTGCACATCTCAAACGGCCACGTTGTCACAGGTCGTAAATCGTCGACGCGCCACCAAGTGGCAACGCTCGTAACCACAACATTCACGCCGTAGCCTTTCTCGACCGGCACAAGTGACGTCACGAATGCGCCCAATATCCCAAAACGCATCGCGCTCTCCGATGGCCGATTTTTGAGCGCGCGCCCAATCGGGCCCATCAGGGTGAAAAATATAGCCATCCGTTCAAAATACAAACGCGCGATTATGATTTATGAATATCATTGATCATATTGAACCTATTTCTGACCATAATAGGTGTATTTCAAGTTTCGCTTCAGTATCCCTTTAACAAACCGAATTTTCCGGCCGATTTAAAGAGCCTGCCGTCTCCTTGTTTCTCCCTGTATATACATATCGGCCACGGATTTCTGGATCGTCCAGTTGTTTCGGTGAGTTGCTATCAATAAAGGGGGTGGGGAATCTGTATGTGCCATTACGTATTATTGGCCATGGCTATGTTCCAAATCTACTCTAATGGGTTACGTGGGAGCACGAATAGGGCAACGCTGTGGAGCAAGGACGGTTTTCGAAGGCAAAAGTACAAGACGGCGAGAATGAAAATCTTTGAAGCACGGCCGATATGGTCGTGTGCAATCTGTTGACCAATTACAATTAGGCGAACCGCGCTCAAACGTCAAGTGCAATTAAGTAGG